>NC_045956.1:158057761-158657761 GCF_010909765.2 Amblyraja radiata
GTGTCTGCCACTGTGTTTAGCTTACCTGGTAGATAGGGAGCTGAAAGCCAAATATGTCTTTCGACACACCATTGCCAAATCATATTGACCAATTTGTCGCATGATAAAGATTTTATGCCGCCCATATGGTTAATGTAAGCCACCACCGTAGTATTATCAATTTGTAACCGAACATGCAAGTGCTGCATATTGGATGCATATGCTTTTAAACCATAAAAGGCGCCCAACATTTCTAAATAGTTAATGCCCAGTGTAGATAGTAATGATGACTCTGGGTTAGTCCATCTACCACCTGTGCTGGATATGGAGTTAGTTGCTCCCCAGCCTTGAGCACTGGCATCTGTCTGAAGAACTAAAGTAGGGTTAGTGATGATAATAGGACTAAAACTATGCCAAACATTTTGTGTCCAGCACTGTAGCTCTGATATTGCTTCTGTGGGTAATATCATGACACGATCATAGTGACCTCTATGTCGTTTTAGTGCCTGTACCTTTGCTCTTTGTAAATTTTGATAGTGCAAAGGTCCAAATTGTGTAGCCGGAAATGCTGCTACCATTTTACCAATCACTGTTGCTACTTGTCGAATGGTTGGTCTTTTGTTGACCATTAAATTATTGCATGATTGTGCTAATCCAATCATTTTCTCCCTTGGCAGGGTAACAATCATATGGACTGAGTTAATTGTGAAACCCAGGTAGTCCATGATAGTGGATGGATTTAACTTAGATTTATCTGGATGTAGGACGAACCCCAGAGTTTCAAGGAGCTGTTTTGTAGCTGAGACTGCTGCCACAGCCAGTTCCATTGTTTTCCCCACTATGAGGATATCATCCAAATATGCCATGACAATATGTTTTTGTTTCCTTAGTATTGCCATGGCTGGCTTCAATATTTTTGTGAATAATCTTGGGGCTGAAGTGAGCCCATTAGGCAATGCTTTGTACTGCCACAGCTGCCCCATCCAGATAAATTTTAGGTATCTGCTATGATCCTTGTGTATAGGTATTAGATAGTAAGCATCTTTGAGATCAATGCTTGCCATGTAGTATCCTTTGGAAATCAGTTGTCTAGCAGTGACAAATGTTTCCATTTTGAAATGTATACACTTAACAAACTTGTTTAGTGATGTTAAGTCAATGATGATGCAACATCCACCATCTTTTTTGGTTTTGGTGAATATATTGGATACACATTCCAAGGGTTCATGTTTGGTCTTTTCTATGACCCCCTTTGTGATAAGTCTCACGAGTTCAGCTTGTCCCTCCCGTTGCTCTTTGACGGAGGGAGAAAATACCCTTTGGGGCCAATGTTGAACTGGTGGCGTTTTTTCTGATATAAACTGAATTTTATATCCACTAATGCTGTTGAGTATATGCTTGTCACTCGTGACCATACCCCATGCTTCTTTAAACAAGTGTAATCTCCCCCCTGTTAGTAAAGCACCCTTATTCTCTATATGCTGGTAGGAACCAGACCCACCTACCTCCATGGTTATTGGCGATTCTGTTTCTTCATTTTCCTGAAGGTTCTGTTCTGACGTGCTGGCGATGTTGGGGGGAGGCGCATTTTACAGGGGGTCCGCTGCGGGCCCTGATCTAAAAAAGATCTTTGGGGATAATGTGCGGACCCCAAGCGTTCACCAGTCCCATATTGCGGATGTCGACTGGTGGATGCTGTGGGGTGCTGCCGCTTGGGTATCGGAGGTCTTGGTTTGCTCGTCCCGGGACCTGCCCTCATTAGGCCGAAGGTTTTTGATGCTTCCTCCATCTCCTTCAGTTTTTTATTGAGATCTTTCCCAAATAGCAGCGCGTCCATCTCCGCAGCTGGGGCTTTACACAAGCCAGCAAATTTGGGATTGAGGGCAGGTCTTATGATTTCCCTCCGGAGATTGTTGATCTCAAATTGTGTGGTACACATTAATGCCAGCACATCCTGCTGGCAGGTATCCATCTCCGTGGTCTCCACGGAACGAGCAAAGGCTGTGATGGCCGACGTCAGGAGCCTTAGGATCCGCTGTAGCTTGAGTTCTTGGGTCCGGATGTGTGACCCCACATGCCCCCAGATTTGGCTGTTGACACTTTTTACTTTGAGGGCCTCACAGTTTTCTGGTGCTGTGTGTTGTTCCAGCACCTCAGCGAGCACCTTTTCCAATAATGGTTTATTGGATAGATGGTTGATGCTGGCCGCCATTCTTGGTTCCAGCGGTGCTCCAGCCCGTGGGGTTGCTACAAAGCGATCCACCACACCCAACAGCTCTTCCTGTTCCTGCACCCCTGGCATACTCCCGAATTCGTCCGCCTGGCCCTGTTCCAGACCAGCCCAGCCCTGGTCACCAATGCTAGCCTCCAGTAATGAGGGAGCAGAGGGCAGTGCACAAGACACTGTGGAGGAGGTACCTGACCTTCCTCCCCGGGAGCGCTCTTGCTGCGTGTCCCGGTGGAGCATCTGCTCCAGGAGCTGCTGAATGCAGCTCAGGCGACTGTCTCTCCTCCGCTTTGGTGGAGACATGTCCCCCTCTGACGAATCGGAGATGACCGGCCGGTTGGACTTCCTGGCCGCTTTCCCAGTCCGCCGTGCAGGCTTTGGCGAGACTGGGCTTGGCTCGGTCTCGGGGATAGCGAAACGCTCTGAGAGCGACGCTGCCGCCGGTTGCTGCTCCGCTGGAATGGAACGCTCCTCTGGTGGAGTTGAAGCGGGGGCAGTTCTCTTTGAGAGTTTTCTGTGTTGTGTCGACATTCTGAAAGGCAAACACAACTCCAACTCTCCTCCGTTATTCTGGACTATCATGGACTACTTGGGCTTCACAATTAATTCAGTCTACGTGACTGTAACATTGCCAAGAGACAAAATAGTTGAATTGGCACAATCATGCAACAATTTAATGGTCAACAAACTACCAACTACTCGACAAATAACAGAGTAGTTGGGAAAATGGTAGCAGCATTTCCGGCTACATAATTCGGACCTTTGTACCAAAAACGACATACAGGTCATTATGATCGTTTCATGAAGTTACCCACTGAAGTAATATCAGAACTACAGTGGTGGGCAAAAAACATTTGACATAGTTTCAGCCTATTATCATCACTAACCCTACGTCAGTTATCCAAACAGATGCCAGTGCTCAAGGCTGGGGACCAACTAACTCTATATCCAGCACAAGTAGTAGATGGACTAACCCAGAATCATCGTTACCACTTACACTGGGCATTAATTATCTAGAGATGTTGGGTGACTTTTATGGTTTAAAAGCATCACTTGCATGTACGGTTATAAATAGATAATACTACGGTGGTGGCCTACATTAACCATATGGGCGGCATAAAATCGGTATCATGCGACAAGTAGGTCAACACAATTTGGCAATGGTGTGTCCAAAGACATATTTGGCTATCAGTAACTTACCTGCCAGGTAAGCTAAATACAGTGACAGACACCAGGTCACGTACATTTAATGACAACATCGAATGGATGTTAAAAACCCCCCAAAAAAAATTTCACAAAAGTTATCAAGCAATATGGCACGCCAGATATCGATTTATTTGCATCAAGGCTAAATCACCAGGTACCTATGTATGTCGCTTGGGAACCAGACCCTGAGGCAGCAGCGGTAGATGCGTTCGCGCTGGATTGGGGAAATTCTTCTTCTATGCATTTCCTCCCTTCTGCCTCATCAGTCGGGGACTACGCACAGTACAAATGGACTCTGCTTCAGGTATTTTGATAGTACCCGACTGGCCTACACAGCCATGGTTCCCAATACTCCATGACATGGTTGTTGAAACTCCGATGGTATTCCCCAGTGACCCAGAGTTATTAACACCCAGTGTCGGGCACAAGCCACCCATGCCATGAAAAAATCAAACTCCTGGGTTGCAGATTCTGCACAAACCACTTCTGGGACTGGGATTATTATAACAAACCGTCGACACCATGTCAGCATCCCTCCGAACATCCACTAAAATACAGCACTTGTCCAGCATCAAAAAATGGGAGAAGTACTGCTTGGATACAGGGACCACCTACTCAACCGCTACAGTTACCAACGTACTGGAATTCCTGGCGAACCTTCACCACGATGAAGGACTCAGCTACAGAGCCATCAACACAGCTAGAATTGCCCTGCCTGTCTATTTAAAACCAGCTCCAGGACAACAGGCCATGGGGTCCCACCAGCTGGTGGTCAAACTAATGAAGGGTATTTACAACTCTAACCCCCTAGACCAAGGTACACCCATATATGGGATGTCAGTGTGGTCCTGACATACCTCAGGGGATGGCCACCAGCCAGATCCCTCAACCTGGAACCATCTATGCTCAAAACACTCATGTTGATGGCACTTGTATCTGCACAGAGGGTCCAGTCACTACACCTATTGCGACTGGACACCATGCTCACAGCTCCAGACCAGATCTCTGTCGTTATCCAGGGAATGATCAAACAGAGCAGATCAGGAACACCTAATCCAGTCGTGGAATTCCGGGCTTACCCGCCAGAAACACGGTTATGTGCCATGACCCTACTATCCTACATAGACACAACCAAAATATTCGAGGGAGATGAAAAGCCTTGTGGGTCAGTCATAAAAAACCTTAAGGTCGGGTGACGAGCCATTTCGAGATGGCTCAAGCAGGTGCTAAAAGCTGCTGGGATAAAAACTAACATGTACAAATTTCATTCCACCAGGGCAGCATCCACGTCGACGGCTAAAAGAATGGACGTGCCTATAAACCACATCCTGGCTACAGCAGGATGGTGGGCGGAAAGACCGTTCAGAAATTTTATAATAAGCCATTGGCAAAATCTGTTTTATTTGCAGGAAAGATTTTACAGACTGCAAATATTTAATTTAAGTCCAGGGGAGCAATTTAATCTCTGTTGTTATTGTTAAAAATTACCATTGTGTTTTTCTACAAACAGATTCATTGGTTGGTACGATAACACACTTCCTCCCTCAAAGACTTCGGCAGTGATGTAGTAATAACTGTTACACGGTTTGAAATCACAGAGCTTTGAAATCTTCACGGAATCACTCACGTGACTCCGAAGTAAAATAGTAAGATTAAACGAGAATTTACCAGTTTGAAGTTTGATCTGTATTTTATGAGGAGTTACGATGAGGGATTACGTGCCCTCCGCTCCCACCCTCAATAATATGGGTCAAATTCATAAACTGATGTCTCCTTATCTTTACTATGTTTACTTCAATAACTGTGTCTATCTGTGATTCCACACCGCTGCTTTGAAGTATGCCGCGCATGCGTGCTGAGCGGGTTCTTCACGTAATCCCTCATCGTAACTCCTCATAAAATACAAATCAAACTTCAAACTGGTAAATTCTCGTTTAATCTTACTATTATTCCCTCTTCTCCCCTCTCATGGTGGGCAGAACATACAAAAGCATGAAAACAGGTACCACCTCATCTTCCCTGCTGTTATCAGGCTTCTGAATGGACCACTCACAAGCTAAGGGCGTAGTCCCGATCTCCTAACCTAATTCACTGAGCCCATGCCTGATTTTGTTTTTATCTCCACTTTCTTTGTGGAGGTAACCTTGCAGCATTATCTTCTGCACTCCAGTTCTTTTTACCTGTGCACTACCTGTTGTACTTGTGTATAATAAATTTATTTATGGGTGCCTTTCAAGAGTCTCAAGGACAATGTATGACTTGATCATACCTAATTATTGGAGCAAATTCGAGGTGAAAGGATCAATGTACATTTAGAAAGGCTGAAGCTGATCAGGGATTGTCGGCATGGCTTTGTGTGGTGGAAATCCTGACTCACTAATTTAGTTGAGTTTTCTGAGTTGCTAGGAGGCAGACGTAGTGGTGAAAGGAAGTTTTCGGACGGCAAATGTGTGACTATTGGTTTACCGCATTTCTCAATGCTGAGACCACTGATGCTAGTGTTACATATTAGATGTGAATGTAGGAGGGATGCTCAGTAAGTTATGGATGACACGAAAATTAGTGGTGTTGTTGAAAGAGTGGAAAGTTGTCTAATGCTACAGTCGAATACAGCACAGCAGGGGCGGCCATGGTGGCGCAGCGGTAGAGTTGCTGCCTTACAGCGCCAGAGACCCAGGTTTGATCCCAACTACAGGTGCCGTCTGTATGGAGTTTGTAGGTGGGTTTTCTCCGAGTTCTTCGGTTTCATCCCACACTTCAAAGACGTCCAGGTATGTAGGCTAATTGGCTTGGTATATGTGTAAATAGGAAGATTAAATGAGAATGAGAGGCTGGCCAAACTCCACTACAAAAACAAAGTGGAGGAAAAATTCACCACTGGCAATGCAAGGGAGGCATGGCAGGGACTTAACACCATGATGGGCAGAGCCCAGAAACCGGCCCTGATCCAATGCTCTGACCCTGCCACCTTTGCTGAGCAACTCAACATCTATTACAGCAGGTTTGACAGGACACACCCCCCAGAATGACTGGACCCTCACCAGCAGTTCATCAATCACAGTGGATAAAAGGAAGGTTACATCTATACTGGGCCGTATCAACCCTCACAAAGCTTCTGGCCCGGACAGGCTCAGGGGCAAGGTGCTGAGGGAATGCTCAGTTCAGCTGGGTGATGTCATCACTCAGCTATTCCAGCATCTCCTTGACTCCAGCTGTGTCCCACGGATGTGGAAGGAGTCCACACTTATACCGGTGCCGAAGAAATCTAACGCCAGGGAGATGAAGGACTTCAGACCGGTGGCACTCACATCCATTCTTTCCAAGTGTATGGAGAGGGTGGTAAGTGATCACCTCAGTGCTATGGTGGTGGACAGGCTTGACCCACTCCAGTTTGCCTATAAGGCAAGGCGTGGGGTGGAGGATGGCTGTTTGACTCTCCTGGACACAGTTATGGGGTTTTTTCACGGGGCGACTTGACGCAAGATGTAACCAGAGTGAAGTGGTCGTGGTCTAGCACGATATCACATGATATAACGGGGTGTAGATAAAGAGTTCCCACGGTACTCGGCATTTCCGTTATTTGTGCGAGTGACTTGTCCGTCTCCCGAGCTTTCCCGTTAAATCTTGATTGAACATTGTGAACTACACGTGGCACAAATGATGTCACTTTTTTTTTCACACGCTATAAATATCCTCCCTTGGTTGAATTGGCTCATTTGGAGACATGCCTATACTAAGTAGTTTCGAGTACAGGATGGTGGTTTTTTTTCATTGACGCGCTGTATGCAGCAGCCCACTATGTGCATCGAGGACGCTTGCGTGAAGGCAGAAGGGAGAGATTAATTAAAAAGAGAATTAAGAGGAAGTCTCACTGGGTGTGAAAGAGCAAAGAGGCCATCTCTGCGCTTACTACAATTCACAATTGGGGAGTGTGCCGTGGCAGGACAGCTATATTGATGGGTAGCCGACCACAGGAACACTACTGCATGTTAGCAGAAATGCATAGCAAATAAGCTGACTTTCTAGTATTGTCCTCTGAAAAGTGCTTCTTATAGATGTTCGTCCGCAAAACCTGCCATTTAGCACATTGCATTGTCCCTTTTAATGCCTGAGTTTAGGCTTGTTGCGGAGGTTAATGAATATAATGTGTTTAAAATAATCTAGCGTGCCTCATTTGTTGATTTTCGTGTTTGCGAGGCCCTTTTATAGACTAATGTTTGGTGTGATGCACCTTCTCTCAATATGTGCAAGAAGTCGTCTTTTTATATTGTCAAATAGGAATAAAGACTTTGTCTCACATTTACCGTGCTGATTGGCTTATTTTATTTTCTACCGAGAGGTGAAACTTTCAAACGTTTAAATAGCTCAACAATTGATGGACCTGAACACTCAAAAATGAAACTTAATGAAAATGTGATTATATCACCTCCCTTCAACTATTTTGTGTTTCAGCATGAGAGGGATTATAACATTAGAGACATTCATCTTGTAGTGATGTGTTAATGAAGAATTGCAGACATCAAGCTGATAGTAAAAAATGTATTTATTTAACAATGAGGTAAACAAGCACTGACAATCAAACTGCTGAGGTAAAAGCTTTATCACACTTCAGGCTATCATAAAATGTGGAGCCACCAACAGAAACAAAGTAATGTCCAAGAGGAAAAGACACACATATTAACATACAGACATTTACAGCAAACCCAATCTGTCGAAGTTTGACACAAAAAGCTGGAGTACCTCAGCGGGACAGGCAGCATCTCTGGAGAGAGTCTGAAGAAGGGTCCATTTTGTGTCTATCAGTCATATCAATTTACACGCAAATCTTTGATCTTAAACTCATGGTCCAGTTTTGCTGCACAGCGTATTATACAAGTTCACACCAGTGTAATATCCGTGCATAACATAACACAATCAATGACTATCACTGCTGCTGTCCTAATTCCCCATTTACTCCCCCAATTCCCCATTTACTGGTGCGCTCCCCTAATTCCTCATTTACTGGTGCGCTCCTCTAATTCCCCATTTACTGGTGCGCTCCTCTAATTCCCCATTTACTGGTGCGCTCCTCTAATTCCCCATTTACTGGTGCGTTCCCCAAATTCACCATTTACTGGTGCCCTCCCCTAATTGACCATTTACTGGTCCCCTCCTGTATTGTTCTATTTTCTGTAAAATCACCCTTCCCATTCCCAGGTTTAAAGCTGGGCTGGGATATTAAAACACACGCAGACAGGGAATTTTGGAACGGCACTGCGGAACAATAGTGGAGTTGCTGCCTAACCCAGAGATTAGTGCGGGTGTCACAGGTTATGGGGAGAAGGCAGGAGAATGGGGTATGAGGGAGAGATAGATCAGCCATGATTGAATGGCGTAGACTTGATAGGCCGAATGGCCTCATTCTACTCCTATCAGGGAGAGTTAGATTTCGCTCTCAGAGCTAACGGAATCAGGGGAGATGGGGAGAAGGCAGGACGGGGTACTGGTTTTGGGTGATCAGCCATGATCATAGTGAATGGCGCTGCTGGCTCGGAGGGCCAAATGGTCTACTCCTGCACCTGTTTTCTATGTTTCTAAAGCCACACCATCATCTCTCATGGATGGACGGATGCTAGCCACAAGGTAACCTCTAACAACCTCTCTCTCCTTCCATTTCTTACCCTTCCCTCGCCCGCACCCCACCCCACCCCACTGTGGCCCATCTAGACTCGCACCTCTTTCAGCCCTCCCCACACCCCTCTTACCCCCCCCCCCCCCCCCCCCAAAACATTCCTTCCCCATGCTTCACAATCCTATTTTACAGACTATGTTTTAATCTAGGGTCTTTGTTCAAACCATCTGCCCCCTCGCCCGTGTCCATCTATTACCTGAGATAGACACAGAATGCTGGAGTAACTCAGAGGAACAGGCAGCATCTCTGGAGAAAAAGAATGGGTTTAAGGAATGGGTGAGTTTGGGAAACCCATTCCTTCCATCCAGAGATCTAAATGCTGGAGTAACTCGCTGAGTTACTCCAGCATTTTGTGTATCTTCGATTTAAAGCAGCATCTGCAGTTCCTTCCGACACCTGCCACGCTTGATCCTGCCTCCTCTTTCCCAGCTGGAACCGAAACGTCACCTATCCATGTTCTCCAGAGATGCTTCCTGCCTGAGTTATTCAAGCATTTTTTGTCGAAAAGTGGAACTTGCTACGAAAAGTAGAATCAGATACAATCAGCAGGTTTGAGAGACATTTGATTTGAAGTTTGAAATTTCCAAACACTTTTTAATCAACTCGCACCGAACGACTAGTTCCAAAGTTTTTGCCAGTTAAAGGATATTGAGAACACCTTTTTTACTCACCTTCTGTCCCCTCTATCCAGCTTCCGGGTTTACCGTTCGCAGGAGTTCCCACGGTAACCGCAAGAGTTATTACGGATATCGCACGGATATCGCACTGGCCACTACGTTCATATAAAGTTGCAATGCTCAACCACAAGTGTACAAGTCACTCTTGGAGAAATTCAAGCTTGCTTGAATTTTCTCCCGAGTCACCAAGTTACATGATTACCTGCCGTTAGCGCCACGGTGGTCCACGGTGGTCCACGAATGCCGTACTGTTATCGCACGAGGTTCCCACGATGTTAAACTCTGGCTAACTCTTGCGTCAAGTCGCCCCGTGAAAAAGCCCCATTAGCAGACAGCTGGACTCCCCACACCCCCACACACAGATTTTATTTATGGACTTTTCTTCCGCTTTTAACACAGTCAACACGGTCACCCTCTGCAACCGCCTTCTGGATCTACAAGTCAACCCATCACTTATCCTGTGGATAAAAGACTTCCTGCAGGACCGGCCTCAGCATGTGGTGGTAAATGGTTTTAAATCCAAGAACATGATTTTAAACACTGGTGTCCCCCAGGGTTGTGTTTTATCACCGATTTTATTTTCCAACTACACAAACAACATAACAAACAATAACAGTGACATTTCCCTTTTTAAGTATGCAGACGATATGGCCCTGGTGGCCCACATCAAGGATCACACTTCTCTGGCTGCCTACTATCAGCAGGTCAACACCCTGATGCTGTGGATCAAAGAGAGCTCTCTGGAGCTTAACATCTCCAAGACCAAGGAGCTGTGTTGTGGGGGGAGGCGAACATCTTCCCCCCAACCTCTCTTTGAACCTCTGAGGCTGAATGGGCAGACAGTTGAGAAGGTAGAGGCCTTTAGCTACCTGGGCACAGAGATTGACACCCGCCTGTCCTTCTCCCAGCACACAGACTCTGTGTACAAGAAGGCACAGCAACGCCTGTTCCTGCTGAGGAAACTCAGGAGCTTTGATGTCAGACAGGACATTTTAACAGCTGTCTATAAATCACTTATAGAATCTGTACTCACCTTTAACATCACATCCTGATTGACCCTCACCTCTGTCAAAGACAAATCAAAGCTTTCTCGGATCATCAATCAAGCAAGCAAAATAACTGGCAAAACTCAAAATCAATTATCAGTACTCCACACCCAGGCAGTTAAAAGGAAAGCCAACCTCATTACACAGGATCCCACCCACCCCCTGCACAAGTCCTTCCAACTTCTGCCATCAGGCCGCCGATATAAAGTCCCCCTATCCAAGAAAAACATCCACAAAAACTCATTCATACCCATTGCCATAAACAGCTTAAATAAAAAATGAACAAGGGACAAATTAACCCTGACGCACTGTCACTTTACACGTATCCACAACTTTTATCTTGTCTATTTTTATAGTTTCTAATCTTTATACTTGCTTTTAAGATCTATACACACTGTGTGTGCTCGCAGAAATCTGTGTTGTATGACTGCTTATCAGTACATTGTCCTGGTTGTATGTTGAGCCACGTCAAAGAAGATTTTCTGTTACAACAGACAATAAAGTTTTCTGAATCTGAATCTGAATCTGAATCTGAATTTACCAGTTTGAAGTTTCGATGAGGGATTATGTGAAGAAGCCCGCCAGCCCGCATGCGCGTCAACCTTCAAAGCAGCGGTGTGAAATCCCAGAAAACAGTTGCTGAACTGATTATAGGAAGATTCGAGAAACTAGAACTACCACATGATCTTTATGAGAAGCGGGCTGGGAGTGGAGGGCACGTAATCCCTCATCGCAACTTCTCATAAAATAAGTGAAGGCAAAGAGATAGTGATTATCTTGGTGCAAAGGCAAAGAGTAGGCAGCATGCCGCAGATCCACAATCGAAAAGATCTCTGCCTGAGTCAGAATCTGAGCCAAAATGTGGGCTGGATTAGGTACCATCGCATGAAGTTGTTCTATGACAGCATTAATGGATCGCAGATCCTGAACCAATCTGTACTGATCTGGTTTCCTTGCTTTGTGTACTGCGAGGATAGGAGTGTTGCAACAGGATTGGCACTTAATTAGAATAGTAAGATTAAACGAGAACTTACCAGTTTGAAGTTTGATCTGTATTTTATGAGGAGGAACGTTGAGGGAATACGTGAAGAACCCCGCTTACGACGCATGCGTGTCATTCTTCAAAGCAGCGGTGTGAGGTCACAGATATCCTATAATGACCTAACATAGTAAGATTATGAAAGAGATACCAGTTTATGATATGATCATAGGAGGGTGGGAGCGGAGGGCACGTATTCCCTCAACGTTCCTCCTCATAAAATACAGATCAAACTTCAAACTGGTAAGTTCTCGTTTAATCTTACTATTTTACTTCGGAGTCACGTGAGTGACTACGTGAAGATTTTAAAGCTCTGTGACCTCATGCCGTGGAACGAGTCCATGCTTCACGTCTGCCTTGATTATTGGGAGAAGTATTGTTAACAATTTTTAAAACACCTCCATACAAAACTGTATGATGTTACGAAAAAATAAATTTATTAAATTGAAATCATAGCCCATTGGTTTTTTGGGCAAATTATATTATTGAACGTAAGAGTCTTTCTGAAAACGATGATAGATCCAAAACTGGTTTGTTATAAAACCTCTGAAATGTCTTCACAGATGACCATCCTGCCATCCTGAGGATTTGGTCTGTTGGCACCTCCAGATTTTTTGCTGCGGATGTTGCTGCAGCCCTGGTGGAGTGAGATTTAAAAACATTAGTGTCTATCCCCGCCATCTTTAAGACATTTTTCAGCCACCTTGAGATAGTCTGGGTCGTCACCCTTTTGTGTGGTTTCTTGTATGAAATCAGCAGAGCCATTTCCTGCACTCGAATAATTTTTGTGTATTCCATGTATAGTAGGATATGTGTGACTATACACAGACGTTCGTCATTCGGGTACGCCATAAATTCTATTACTTGCCCCGATGACCCCGGTCTATTTTGTTTTATGAGATCATTAATGACAAACACCAGTTTTTCAGGGCAGATCATCAAGCAGTCCAGCCTCAGTTTGTGTAATGACTGGACTCGTTGTGTAGTAACCAACGCCATCAGCATAACCATCTTCATAGTGAGTTTTTCAAGTGATAATGCTGTAGTAGGCGACCAGCTTCTCAGCATGGTCAAAACGACACCCACATCCCAGATTCGGGAGTACCTGGTTTTAGGGGGTTTCGCATTAAATATGCCCCTCATGAGTTTAGTTACCAGGGGGTGCGTTCCCACTGAGTGCCGCTCCGTTCCTAGCGATAAATAATTGGAAAGAGCACTTCTGGCACTATTGATGGTACTGTAGCCTAATCCTTCATCACAATGCAGGCTTGTCAAAAATTCCAATACAGCCGGAATGTCCTTGGCTCTTTGATCAAGGTTGTTATCAAAGCAGTACTTCCCCCATTTTTTGATGTGTCCTAAGTACTGCTTTTTTGTAGACAGTCTTTGAGCTGATATGATCATATTCATAGTTCTGTCTGACAGTCCCATGCCAAGTAGTGGGTCTTTCAGACTCTACAAATCAACAAATTCATACTATTATGGCATGGGTGACTACCCTGTGTTACTGGATGAATTAGTAAATTAGGGCTATGCCTCATAATGGTACATGGTTCTAATACCATTCCCCGTATAACCGAGAACCATGGTTGAGTAGGCCAATCGGGTACTATGAGAATCCCAGATGCCGAATCTTAATGAATTTTCCTTAGTACCCGATTGATGAGGCAGAAAGGAGGAAATGCATAAAACCCCATTTCCCCCAATGCAGAGAGAATGCATCTGCTGCTTCTGCCCCATGGTCTGGTTCCCATGACACATACCTTGGTAGTTGGTGATTCAACCTGGACGCAAAAAGATCAATATCTGGTGTACCATATTTTGCTGTAATTTCAGCAAATACCTTTTAATTCAACATCCATTCCATGTTTTCCTTAAATTTACGTGACCTGGTGTCTGCCACTGAATTTAGTTTCCATGGTAGGTATGTAGCCGATATCCAAATATATCTTTGGATACACCATAGCCTAATTGAATTTGCCAATTCATCACAAGATGTCGATATATTTCCACCCATATAATTTATATATGCCACCACAGTGGTATTATCAATTTGTAACCGAACATGCTGGTGCTCAATGCCTGAGCAATATGACTTAAGGCCATAAAAAGCCCCTAACATCTCTAGGTAATTTATACCACGTGTGTTAAGTAAAACTGCCTCCTGTGTCTTCCATCTCCCTCCACAGCTAGAAACGGAATTAGTGGCTCCCCAACCAATCCGTAAGTTTTGCCAACAATGAAAATGTCGTCTAGATATGCCATATCCTATGGTTATGTTGACCCCATCCAGTTAAATTTCAAATACCGTCTGTGTTCACCTCTAATGGGTACTGTATAGTAAGCATCTTTTAAGTGAATGCTTGCCATATAGCACCCTGTTGACACTAATTCCTAGCAGTGATAAAGGTATCCATCTTAATGAACATATTGAACAAATGTGTTTAGGGTTGACAGATCAATGATTATCCGGCAACCCCCATCTTTTTTATTTTTAATAAATATGTTAGGTACAAATTCTAATGGCTCATGTATTGTAGGCTCAACTACGCCTATTGTATGCAATCTTTGCAGCTCGATGTGAGCTATAGATTGTTCGGCTTCCGTGAGTACGAAGTGCCTTCTAGTGTATGTTGCACTGGAAGGTTATTTTAATGAATAAATTCTATCAGATAACCCTGAATACTGTTTAGAATATATGAGTCTCTTGTGATCTTATTCCATTCTTTCGTATAATATTGCAGCCTCCCTCCAACTCTCGTGCTCCCCTTTATTATAAGAGAACCAGACCCACCTACCTCCTTGATTACTGGTGGTTTTTGAATTATTTCCTTGGTTTCTTTGTAAAGGGGGGCTCTGTTTTTAGAGGTTGTGTTGGAGGTTGAGGCTCCCGCATCTTCCAGGGTCGTCGTCCCTGGCCATACGCTAAAAAAGGCTGCTGCGGGTTGTATCTGGGTTTAGCACTGCCACCGCTAAACTCCCCTCTTCTAGGTGGTCCATATGGTTGGTATCTTTGCCCAAAGTAAGACTTTGCACTAGTCTTAATGAGCCCCAATGTCTTTGATTCCTCATGAAGCTCTTTAACCTGTTTAAATAAATCTTTTCCAAACAATAGGGTTGGAGGTTTGAGGGCTCTCTGTTTGCAAATCACCGCGAACTTCGGGTCTAATGCTGGCTGAATAGCACTCTTCCTCATGCTATTCAGCTCAAATTGGACATTACAGAACAAAGCTAAAGCGTCCTGGTGATCCTTTGTTAATTCTGTTTTCTCCAGCGTGCGAGCAAAGGCTGTGATCCCCGCTGAAAGCCCTTTTAAGGCTTTCTGGATTTTCAAGTTGTGTGTTCGGGTGGCCTTCCCCATATGCTTCCATATACATTGGTTCACGCTGGGTACTTGTAGAGAATTACAATTCCCTGGGGGCAGATGTCTAGCCAGAGTCTCTGTAAAGGTTTGTGTTTGTAACTGATGGTCAGACATATAATTTATACTGGCTGCCATCCTAGAATCCAAATCTGCCCCAGTTTGATTTGGTTGAAAAAACTCGGCCACCATATCAAGCAGTTTTCCTTTCTCCCCTCCTTCAGGGTTATGTAAACCTGTGCCTTGGTCAGGGTCTGACCAAATTTGGTCCTGCCCACTCTCCTCCGAGGAGTAAGAGATATCTTGCGGCCCCACACGGGGTACCGCTGTGGGACTTACCTCTTGCCCACTGTGGCTAGCCTCCATATTTCTGGGACTGCCACCATGGAGGAGCTCCTCCAGCAACTGCACCAAACGGTCTTTGTGCTCACTGGCACTAGACGTTCTCGGCTGCACCCATTCCTGCAGCCGGTCCGCAGTCTGCTGCTCTCTCCCATATGCCCGCTCTTCCCGTCCCCGGTACTCACGGGCACTGGTTTGCGGACTGTCCTCGTCCCGCAGCCGGCTGCACCGGCCCTTATGAGAACGTTTCCTGGCCGCTTCCGGCTGTTCCATGTAGGTCCACCGCTGTTCCCCCGGTAATCTCGGCACTGGCCGCTAGCGACTGCTCCAAGCCAGACTCGCTTGAGACTGGCATATGGGACGTCTTTTGCTTCGCTTCCCGCCCGGCCGAGAAGTGAATATTGCCGGTGCGGGAGCGAAGTCGGGCACAGCTGTTTCCTCTCCGGAAATTTCGCATCCGCGGTTCTCCCCCGCCAGTTTTCCGCAGCCTTCATGGATCCGGTCCATGTCTCCACCTAAAAGGTAAGTGGAAGGAACGCAGAGTCTCTTACCTGCTGCTCCCGACTTTCAAATTCTCCACTAGGGGAACGCTGTTCCCCCTGCTGTGACTCGTTGCAATGCGTGTAGCGATATGACACGCATGCGTCGTAAGCGGGGTTCTTCACGTAGTCACTCACGTGACTCCGAAGTAAAATACTCTGTTCTAGCAGTCCGTGTATTAGTTTGTCAATACTGGGTATTGCCTGCTGCTTCAGCAGATAATGTTGGATAGAAGGCAGTGTCACATTTCCCCGGAGTGATACATGGATGTGATTAATATGAACACATCCTACCCGAGTAGGGTCTTCTGCCCATACCTGTGGGCCCACATACTCTTGTACCTCACTCCCCATGTGATGGTGCAGCTGTGTTGTGACCTTCTTCGGTGGCTGACAAAACTGGGCTGTACAATCATTAAGTAGCGTTTGTTCCTTGGATCCGCCAGAATGATTGCCCGCAGAACCATTACTCCTAAATCCTTCACATGCGATGGAAAGTTCACCATCTTTCCATCTAGTTATGTGTGGGGCAATCCCAGAGACCTGCTTCCATAATTCCGTAGATACCTCAGCATATTCTGCTGATCCCTGTTACTGATGCCAAAATGTTTAAATCCCACTTGACTCCTTTGTGGGTTTTGATAAAGGTTTCCAGCTCTCTATTATTACCACTCCGATCATATGCTAAGGTGATATGAAACGGGGGCTCTTCTTCCAAATCTAGGGACCAGCATTGGGGTGTTACTGACAAGTAGCATTGCCTTTCAGGAGCCCATGGAGTTAATGTTATTCCACCATCACTGCATTCAATTTTCAACTGGAATGCACACAGCAAATCTCTGGCCATCAAATCGCAATCCAATCCTATCATAATCACAAATCTATGTTGTATTTCCTTGCTCTGCTATACTACTTCGACTGGCATGGAGATTGGGTACTGGCAAACATGTCCCTGGAATCCGGACAGGCTCTGAACTTCGCTAGACTTGGGAAGGTTATAGATTGATTGAAGAGATGACATGGATGCCCCTGTATCTACCAAACAGGTGCATATTCTTCCCTCTACTCGCAATGATAGTACAGGTTCTTCATCAGATTTACATCCGTTCACCACCAAGTTAGTTAATCAGGTTCGTGAGAATGGATTCTTTTGAGAGAAGGGCGTTCGACTCCTCTGTGCCTGATTCCCTTGCCAGTTTCCTCTTTGCTCTCTCTGTTGGCCCCCTCCTTACTGTCATTTTCGTGTTGTCCACTCCCTACTCCAATTACCCTGTCCGCCACAGGTATAGTGGTCTGGTCCCAATACTCTATCCCCTCTCCAGTATCTTGGGGAAATTGGTTCTTAGGAAGGTGGTTCATTAGGGTAACCTAGATATTCTGGTTCTGGTACCCTTGCCCATTCTGGCACATTATGCTGTGGTCTTGTTTGGGGACTACTCCATTGGTCTGGACTGGCTCTTGGCATTTCCTTTTTCATAACATATCCGGTCTTTGCTTTAATTTGGGGCTAGTTTTCTTGCTTTCCAATGATACCTAATTGCACGGGCCATTTGACTTGTACTATTCACAGACCAATCCATATTATTTGTCTTGATTGCTTCTGCAACATTGGTTGGCAAGCAATTTAATAAAATACAGTAGTGCATTACTGGGGACTCACACCATTTTGAAAATTCAAATCTCCCGACTGATCCATATACATTTCTGAGAATCTCTCTAAAAATTCATCTGCTCCCTCTACTCTCTTGGGCCTGACATCCAGAATTTTAGCGATGTCTATTGGCTTTTGGAGGATAGTGGCAAGGGCAGTTAAAATTACATCTTCTCGTGCATTGTTATTGGCAATTACATTAGCCAGTACCTCATGAGTTGGGTGTTCTAAATTAGTCAAGAACCTTGGAGTTCTGTTGGAGTTATAATCTGCTGAATTACAGCCCACAAATCTCTCGAATCTGCGTGGTACACTCGCATAGTGGTCCAGAGATAATCACCGAAAGCAGTGGGTGACTTTTTCCTGTCAGGTATTTTACTCAGTACAGCCATCATTTAATTTGGTTTCCACGGGGAGTATACTTCAATAATTCGAGGATTATTGGTACCAACTGCATTAGTCGGATCAAAGGCTGGGTTAGGCATCTCCCCAACGGAACTGGCGGCGGGATTGTCGCTCAGCTATCTTGCCTGCTCATGTCTCAGTGTCCCAGGAGGTTAAATCACTCTCCGAGTCCTCGCCCTCTTCTCTAGAGGGAAGATGATAATTCTCAAAGGACTGTCTCCTTTCTTTTGGTGGCCATTTTATTCTCCTAGGTTCGGGTGGTTCATAAACTGGTTCCTGCATTTGATCTTGGGATGCGGGTGCTGATTTCACCTAGCACAACTGGGGTGTCTGTCAATGTCGGGGCTGTTGGGGTCAGGGGATTCTGTGTGGGTGCTATTGTAGGGCAAGCAGGTGGTGGACAGGCAGGGGGGTGTGGGTGGTGCTGCAGGTGCAGAAGGTCTATGAGGCACATAAGTTGCAGTAGGTAGAGGTGGCATGAAGGGTGCGCAAGGGGCATAAGGTGGGGGTTGCAACCCTCTTTTAATACGGACACTCTCCCAATCCTCCAGATATTCCTCGTCTCCCCTATCCAAACCAAAGCCACCCAACCAGTCTCTCAATTCTAATTCTGTAAATGCTACCTTCCCATCAGGAGTCCGCTTAGTCTCCTGTTCTCTATATTCTCTATAGGCACATCCACATTCCTTGTTTAATGTGTCTAGGGTTTATTCACTCCATCCTCTTTTAATTCTATCCCTAATTTCAAAGCAGCCTCTTACCAATTCATCATTATCTCAGCTTCTCTCCGTTCCTTTAATTCTTCATAATGCCGTCTCCAAAGACCAATACATTCCTTAGCAGTATCACTCTGACTATATTGCCAAATTACTTTCTCAATATATCTCATGCCCTCCAGGGTTCCAACACCTCCCTCGGGCCATAACTCACTTCCTAAAGGGCCTGACCCACTTGCAAGCGATTGCTTGCGTCTGGCGCGACAAAACGTGTCGCTTGAGGCATACGGGCCGCGCGGGACCGGTCCCACTTCGAAGCAAGGAGGCGCATGGAGTTGTGCGGGGCTGGTCCCGACATCACATGGGGCTCTGAAAATCCCGCACTGTCCAAAAAATTTGTCGGCCCGCAGCCGCATTGAGGAGGTACGCAGCGTCTTGATGGCGTACGCAGCGTCTTGACGTCGTACACAGCGTCTAGACGGCGTACGCCTAGCGCGTGGCATTGCGCGATGACCTCACTGCCCGGCATGGCGTTGCGTGATGATGTCACCGCCCGACGCCGTGCGACGCCCAAATTCAGTCGTTCCGCCTCCTGCCCAGCTGATTGGTAAGTATGACGCAAATTATGTCACGCGCCTACTTAGCGCGAACTTAGCGCGAACTCTGCTTCCGTTTGGTCGCGCCAAACGCATGCAATCGCATGCAAGTGGGACAGGCCCTTAACTTTCTGTTCAAAGTTCTGGAAAATTGCTTCAATTGTTCCACCTCCTTTGGAAATTTACTACAAAGGATCTGTAAGGGACTTTCTGGGTCCATTGCAGTATCAAAATGATTTCCCATTATCAACTAACAATAGAGACAATAGATCAGGCTATTCACACTGCAATGACATAATTCCTAGCACTTAGCAAGTCTACTCACAAAACAATAGCAAAACACACTGATAAAGCCTCTCACAAAACAAAGGCAAATTCCTAGCACACCTAGCAAGTCTATCTTCTTTCAAATGGGTACCCAGGAACCAGTGACACAAATCCTACATGCACAGATCCACACAGGCTTTTTTAAAGCAGTAAATTAAAGCGGTAAACACACTCCGTCTCAAGAAGGAACTGCAGATGCTGGAAAATCGAAGGTACACAAAAATGCTGGAGAAACTCAGCGGGTGCAGCAGCATCTATGGAGCGAAGGAAATAGGTGACGTTTCGGGCCGAAGAAGGGTTTCAGCCCGAAACGTCACCTATTTCCTTCGCTCCATAGATGCTGCTGCACCCGCTGAGTTTCTCCAGCATTTTTGTGTACACTCCGTCTCAAGATGGGACCGCCTTCTCAAAAGGACAAGCAATCACAATGCAGCAGCAAATTACCTGCACTTAGACACTCAAATTCAAATGAAAACAAATAGTTGTAACACAAGAACAAAATCACTCTCAAACAAGAAAAAATACAGCTAATAATTATAAACCATAACCACGCTGCAATATAAAATAAGCATTTAATTACAATACAATTGTAAGGTAAATCACACAATTTTTAATTTTACTAAATCACACAATTTTACCATCAGTTACGATTTAAATTACGATTACGAACTGTCTCTATACAGGTATTACAATTACGGAGCAAGTCTCTATATTACAAGATCAGAAACAAACAACTATGCAATAACCAAAAGCATTCAATATGAATACCTTGAATTTATAAAATTTAGATCGAAGAATTTAGATCACAGTCCTAGAATTATCACAGACACATCTGATCCATTCAGTGTTAATTTTTACAGTATTTCAGCCAAACATTACCTTAACACTGATAATACCGAATACTGTTTGGGACTTGAACTCTCACAGGCAGGGTTTCAACCCCCCTAGGCCTCCAACCCTCCTAGCTGCTAAATACTGGTCCTCAGCGCCTACCGCTTCGTGCTGGCTCTAGTTGCAGATCTTTAAAGTGTCGGCTTTCCAATCGCACCTCAGCGCCGATTCAGTACTTACCCCGCTGGGTACTGCACTAACTCAGTCTTGCCTTTGAAGGTACTTCGCCAATCGATACCCCAAGGGGTTCGGAGTGGGGCCCCGAACCCCAGAGACTCGAACCCTATTAACCTCAGACAAATCCAATGGTCCTGACCTGCAACAGCTGTTGGCTTCCTTGGGTGGGGACTCGTACCCGATAGAGACGAACCTTGTGAGCCTGACCCTCACCCCTGGGACTCAAACCCACCTAGGCGGGGACTCTAATCCTCCAGGGACACAAACCCTCACGCTCAGTGCACGTCAGACTACTAGCCTTCGATCGATCTCGTCGGGAATCCAAGCACAAGTAAGCGAATGACCAATTCGTCGTCAGATAAGTGGAACGGGGAAAACCGATGCAAAAAAGTCACATCATGACGCCGATTTCACCTCCCGTGATGCGACACGATTCGATTCCTTTGACTGCAAACTTATGATGGCAATCCGTTGAGATCCCAGATGAGCCCCCAATGTTAATTCAGGATCTAAACTTCCCCCCTAGTCTGGTTCAGTCAAACACTGCATATGAGCACTGGAATTCCAACTCTATTTTATAGGTATACAATACTGCGGGGCCGATCCTCGGAACAACTTACTCAAGCCCAATACGCCCTCGCGCAAATAGAACAGACTAAAGACAATCGGCACAGCCCAATGTGCTCCCCACCCCTTTCACCCCTCTGATCTAAGGGCGTGAAAGTACTTGGGGGAGGCAACCCCTTCAAACCAATTTTACCGAAACCGGCCGTAAAATACATAGAATGACAACTCCCTGACCCAATCATACAACAGTACATAACATGGTTTGAACACATAGCACTTAGGGAGAAACACTTCCATTTTCCCAAGTACCCAAACCCCTGCACATTCACCATATGTTTAATGTGAGAGGGAAAGATTTAATAGGGACCAAAGGGTCAACTATTTCACTCAGATGATGGTGAGATAGAGAAGCAGGGGAGATAGATGAGGCTGATATTATAACAGCATTTAAAAGACATTTGGACAGGTACATGGGTGGGAAAGGTTTAGAAGGATATGGGCCAAATGCAGGCAGCTTATATTTTTGGGCATCTTGGTTGGCATGGACGAGTTGGGCCGATGGCCCTGCTTCATTGCTGTATGAGTCTATGAGTAGATGACATTGGGTGAAAGGAGGATCGTTCAGGAAGAGAGAGAGGTCAAGACACAGAAAGATTTAGGGAGGGAATGGGCGAGCTCAGGGCCCTGGGAACTGATTGAATTTGAGGAAGAGGAAGACCAGACGTCTGGAGATTGCAGCTATTGCAGAAAAGTATACAAATAAACAAGAAAGGGGCAAGGGATTTGAAAAGAAGAATAGGAATTTGAAACTTTATGAAAGGATAAAAACATATCAGAATTGTGTAATTTTGCTGAAGTGAAATGAAACAACTGAAATTGGAATTGATATGAAAATGTATGTGAATGGAATAATAAGTGGAGAAAGTACTGGCTGCCATATTTATTTGAAAACACTTTTAAGTGTCATACTCTAAGTTGAAGCCATAGGCATGACAGAATAAGGGCAGAGACCCTGAGTAAAAGCCATCCTAACACAAGGCTCAGCGGTTTGAGCCCCTATTGACATATGATGAAAGAATGGGTCGACTGGGCTCATATTTACTGGAATTTAGAAAGATGAGAAGGGATCTTATAGAAACATATTAAATTAAATTAAATTTCTTTATTTATATAGCACATTTTTAGTCAACTTGCATTGACCCCAAAGTGCTTCACATAATTACATCCACACACACAGGCAAAGGTGGGTGAAGCGTCTTGCCCAAGGACACACACAGGCAAAGGTGGGTGAAGTGTCTTGCCCAAGGACACAACGACAGTATGCACTCCAAGCGGGATTCGAACCAGCTACCTTCCGGTTGCCAGCCGAACACTTAGCCCATTGTGCCATCTGTCGTCCGTTAAATTCTTAAACAGGCTAGATGCAGGAAAAATGTTCCCAATGCGGGGGGAGTCCAAAACTAGGGGTCACAGTTTAAGAATAAGGGGTAGGCCATTTAGGACTGAGATGAGGAAAATCTTTTTCACCCAGAGAGTTGTGAATCTGTGGAATTCTCTGCCACATAATGCAGTGGAGGCCAATTCACTGGATGTTTTCAAGAGAGAGTAGGATTTATCTCTTAGGGCTAAGGGAATTAAGGGATATGGGGAAAAAGCAGGAACGGGGTACTGATTTTGGATGATCAGCCATGTTCATATTGAATGGTGGTGCTGGCTCGAAGGGCCGAATGGCCTACTCCTGCACCTGTTTTCTTTGTTTCTATTTCCACTGGGCACTGGAAAGACTTACAACTATTGAAAGATAAAATTTTGAAGCCTCTGCAATGTCTTCCTCCTGCGCCCCTTGAGTTCACCAAGTTCTCCATTCTCTAACTTTCATCCAAAGTCAGGCCATGGGCCAGTTCAGAAAGGCCATATGTACTATTCATTGCATATGGTCACCTGTTATATGATGCCATGTTAAACCTATAAGCTAAATTCAGAGCTTCAATGATTGTACACAGATGCGCTCACCCTTTGCAACTGTTTGCCCTGCTGTGGGGAATTTCAGCTGCTCAAAACTTCTGCATTTACTTTTAATTTGTTTCTTAGAGCTTAGCTATTTTGCCAAATTAATGCCTCTATTAAATGCAAATGCATTAAATCCTGTAATAGTGATGCTAAATAAATGCAGGTCAGATTAATGGAGATGTGTGGGGCAGGTATTTTACACAGAGTGTAGTGGGAGGCAGAAATGATAGTGGCGTTCAAGAGGCTTCCACATAAGCACATTGAAGTGCAGGGAATAAAGGGATATGGATAATGTATGGCAGATGAGATCATGTTCGGCACAAACATTGTGGGCTGAAGGGGCCATTCCTGTGCTGCATGGATCAATGTTCCAATTCGTTCTTTACTGCTTCTTTGGTATTCTCTCAGGTATGAGCTCTTATTGTCAGTGATTCACATACCTTAATATGTGAGAAGGTAATAATATAGCCTGGGACCATGATCTGATTCCAATATTATATTATTCACATACGCCTTTACCTTTGCTCGCACATGATTCAGTAGTGATTGGAAAGATTGGGACAACTTTCAAAAGAGCTTTCTTGCAGGGATGTAAATTTAGTTCATGAATGGAAATCTTCTTATCGAGTCCACATCACAAGATTAGAAATTTGTTCAGCCAGAGCTGAACACACTTATTGGCATCTGCATCCAAAGATGTCTTGTGCTTCTTGTGCTTCTTGTGCGTGGTGGTGGAAAGATTGGTGGAAACAGGGCCGCGACGTGAACGCTCTTTCCTTGACCCCCATGAATGGAAATACAAAGACAACATTATGTGGAAATGTTCAGGAATAAAGAAAGCCACATAAAGCGAGCCGGATCGAGCATGGTAGAGGAAAAAGTATTGATGTAGATGCCTGGTAGAGGAAAATGCATCTCCACTGACTGAACAGCACAGTGGTGTTGCAGTTGGTGGTGTGCCCTCATAGCTCCAGGGACCCAGTTTAATCCTGATCTTGGATGTAGAATTTCATATGTCCAAGTGTGGTGTTGATTAGCACTGGTGGCATAGTAGTGCTGCTAGTAAAACCACTGCCTGTAACCAGGGTTCAATCCTGACCTCGGGTGCTGTCTTCATAGAATTGTAAGGAATCAAGGGACATGGGAAAAAAGCAGGAACGGGGTATTGATTTTAGTTGATCAGCCATGATCATATTGAATGGTGGTGCTGGCTCAATGGGCTGAATGGCCTACTCCTGCACCTATTTTTCTACGATTCTATGTTGTCCTTGTGGCGTTTGCATGCTCTCCCTGGGACCGTGCTGGCTTACACTTTGTATTCCAGTTTCCTGCCACACCACAAGGAGGTTCTGACCTTTTCTCGCATCCATTTCCAGAGATGCTGTCTGACCCACTGGGTTACTCCAATATTTTGTGTCTCTTTCCCAAGGAGGTTCTTTGGCTTTTGCAAATTATCCCTAAATTTAAAAAGGGAGATAATGGTATGTGTGTGAGAATAAGTTTCAGGGTTATATTATTGGGACACACCACAAATGGGCAGAGTGATAAAGAAAGCATATGGCATTCTTGCCTTCATCAGTTGAGGCATTGAGTATAAAGGAAGGGAAATCATGTTGCATCTTCAGAAAACTTAGGTTGGGCCATATTTGGAGGACTGTGTGCAGTTCTGGTTACTACAGGAAGGATATGGAGGCTTTACAGTGGGTGCAATGTGAAACACCTGGAAGTTGCTGGATTGAAGTATCTTCATTATAAGGAGAGGTTGAACAAACTAAGATAATTTATTTGTTCAAAAGGGAACTGCAGATGCTGGAATATCGAAGGTACACAAAATTGCTGGGGAAACTCAGCGGGTGCAGCAGCATCTATGGAGCGAAGGAAATAGGCGACGTTTCGGGCCAAAACCCTTCTTCAGACTGATGGGGGGTGGGGGGGGGGGGAAAGAAAGAAGGAAAAGGGGAGGAGGAGGAGGAGCCCGAGGGCGGGCGGATGGGAGGGTGGGAGGAGACAGCTAGAGGGTTAAGGAAGGGGAGGAGACAGCAAGGGCTAGCCAAATTGGGAGAATTCAATGTTAATGCCATAAGGACGCAAGGTCCCCAGACGGAATATGAGGTGCTGTTCCTCCAATTTCCGCTGTTTTAGCGGTCGGAGGCTGGGGGGCTACCTGATAGAAGTTTTAAACATTGAGAGGTATAGATAAGAAAGATAGTCAGATACTTTTTCCCAGGGTGTAAGATCTAAAGATGAGAGGAAAGATTTAAGCTTCTAGATAAATGTCAAATACTTGAGGGCGATTTAAGCTGAGAGGGGAAAGTTTAAAGGGAGAAGTATGGGGTAAGTATTTCACAAGAGAATGATAGGTATCTAGAACACACTTCCAGAGAACCAGACATTATGTTAATATTTAAGAGGCATTTAAACAGACGCATGAACAGGCAGTGAATAGAAGGATATGTAGCTTCTACTGGAGCATTGGCATCACGATCGGCACAGGCAAGGTGGGCCAAAGGGTCTGTTGCGGTACTGTAGAGTTCTTTGGTTTGTATGCTAGAAATAAAACAAGATGGGGAATTGGGACCAATGAGATTGCTCCCTTGGGAGTTGGATGGACTAGATGGGTCAATTGGCCTTCTGTATTGTAATGTGAGAAAATGCAGTGGAGAGGAACTTGATCAATTGTAATGTCTTCTGCTGACCCTGGCATTACAGGCTGCCTGGTCTTGGACAACATCATCCCAGCATGAATCCAAACATTGCCTTCCACTGGGAAACTTGCAAGCAGATCCCAAGCAGAGATTAGTGTATGACAACAATTGCCTTGAATTTTTACGAATTTTTAAGTATATTTGTGCTCACATTTACAGTAATGCAAGTGCCTCTTTTCATCTCTTTGGTATAATTGACTTGATATAATTAAAAATTATGCTCAAAATTAATTTCCGTAAAATCCAGGAATTAAAAAAACATGATGAGAAACACATTTCACCATATTAAATCTCAAGGATACAATCTGAAATTTTGCAGCAGTTTCTTTTGACCCAGAGAGATAATATATGGTGCTAGTCTGTTTTCAGGCACGGACCACAGAGAAATTTATTGTGCCTTGTTGTTCTGAGTTGAAATGGTCCCTGTGTAGATGCTGTGATTTGTTGATCTATCTTTGTGTAGAGTTACCTAGATATATTTAGGTAGCTATTCATCTTATCTCTACAGTTCCCTAATTGCCTCAGTATTCTTCCACTTACTGTGTCAAGTGCATGACCTAGCCCACATATAAATGTAGTGCACATCAGGCATCTATCTTATTACAGGCTTCTCCTGTAAAAGTCACCTCATTGGCACCAGTCACTCTCTCCTTCTTTCCCTGCCCCCATGCAGCACATTCTCTCTCACACAGGTCCATCAACTTCCCTTTGATTCTTTTTGCCAGTCGCCTACATTTGGAGAAATTTACAGGAACCATTTCATTTATAATTTAGTGTTCAGTTTTGTCAGGAAACAGGCCCTTCGGCCCACCGAGTCCGCTCCGACCAGCGATCCCCGCACATTAACACTATCCTACACACTCTAGGGACAATTTTACTTCGAAGTCACGTGAGTGACTATGTGAAGAAGCCCACCAGCCCGCATGCGCGTCAACATGTCTAACGCATGGCGCACAACTGGCTGGGAGGAGCGTCGCTCCTCCAGCGGTAAGTTTTAAAACCCTGCAGATAAGTTTCAAACTTATTCTGAGGACGTTTTTTGGTGAATGTGCACACTTCGAAATGAACTTCTTTCGGATGAACGCCAACAGACCTGCCTTAAATCCTAAATTTGCAGGCTTATGTAAGGCCAGCAATTTCCACCCGCCGAATCTTCTCTTCGGGAAAGACCTACCCAAACAGGTAAAAGGCCTGGATGAGGAAGCAAAAGCTGTCGGGCTAATCAAGGCACCAACGACGAGCAAAGCTTCACCATTTCGGCGACAACACCCCTACGCCTCCATCGGCAGAAAGCGGTTCACTGAAGCTTGTGGCAGCTCGAAAGCTGATTTCTCTGGGCAGAGGTCGTTTAGGCCAAGGCCCAAGCTGGCCCTCATGGAAATGCGCAATCCACACACCCCAACAGTCCTACCCTCCAAATCTAGAGGACGGAAATAGAACCCGCACCAGGGGTCATTGGGCCTACCATAAGACCACCAGTAACCATGGAGGTAGGTGGGTCTGGTTCTTTCCGGAACATGGGGGGTGTGGACCAGTTACAAGTTGGTGGTAGATTACACTTGTTTTTGCATGAATGGCGATGGTTAACATCAGATCCGTTTATACTGCAGTCTATACTAGGGTTCCAAATTGAATTTCTTCCCAACTCACTGCCACCCACACAACATACACCAAGCCGGGCATTTGTTCATTCCAAACAATCATTTGGCTGGGTTTATTTGCCAACTCAATTTTAAGTTCTGTTCAATAATTTGCTTTCCCGGGTGTAAGGGATCACTATTATTATTATCATTTATTAAAAGCATCAGCATGTTTTAAAACTAGGTCATGTCTGAATGCATTATCTTTTCAATCATTTCTGGTCAACTAATGCAGTGTGTTGCATGGACTCGTGTTCGCGGCATTAAATCACAGAGCTTTAAAGGCTTCATGTAGTCACTCACGCGACTTCGAAGTAAAATAGGAAGATTAAACGAGAACTTAACAGTTTGACTGACTGGTGAATATTCCTTCGCTCCATTGATGCTGCCTCATCCGCTGAGTTTCTCCAGCATTTTTGTCTACCTTCGATTTTTCCAACATCTGCAGTTCTTTCTTAAACATTTAGTGAATTTCATTGGCTCATTGGGGACAAACAAAACGCAAGCAGAAGTTTTCAGAACCAAGGATAACCGACCGGTAATGTTATTGTCCGCCGAGCTTCACAGCCGTGTACCTCTGGCTTCTTAAAGGTTATCTCCATTCCTTCTAACTCCTTCTCCTCCCTCTCCTCCCTCTCCCCCTCCCCTCCCCCCCTCTTTTAAAGGGATAACCGTACAATGTGCTTTAGCCATCTTAATTACAGCGCCAACCTTTCTGTTCATCGCGGTGTGTATCTGTATCACATTGGCTTTGCACCGTGTGAATTTCACTCAGACAGCGTTCCCCCGCTTGCCCTGTCCCACTCCTACATAACGAGCTGGTGAAGGAAGCGATGTGTTTGTGTGTGTGTGTGTGTGTGTGTGTGTGTGTGTGTGTGTGTGTGTGTGTTTGTGTGTGTGTGTGTGTGTGTGTGTGTGTGTGTGTGTGTGTGTGTGTGTGTGTGTGTGTGTGTGTGTGTGTGTGTGTGTGTGTGTGTGTGTGTATGTGTGTGTGTGTATGTTCAACTCTGACAGTCATTGTTCCAGTTGCCGGTTTTTCAGGCGACGGCGGCAACTTGACAGTCGCCGGCAGTTGCCTGAAAAATCGTCTAAGTGGGACAGGCTCATTTGTCTTCCTAACATTGAGAGCCAGGTTGTTGTGATGGCACCATTTGATCAGTCAAACAATCTCACTTCTATGCTCTCGTCTGTAGCTAAGACACATGAGTCCTGGGATCAGACTCATAAATCTTCTCTGCATTGTTTCCAGCTTAATGACATCCTTCCTATAGCAGGGTGATCACAACTGAACACAATACTCCAAATGTGGCCTCACCAACATCTTGTACAACTATAACATAACATATTGGTCTAAAGAAGGGTCTCGACCCGTAACATCACCTATTCCTTTTCTCCAGAGATGCTGTCAACCCCGCTGAGTTATTCCAGCTTTTAGTGTCTATCTTCGGTTTAAACTAGCATCTGCAGTTCCTTCCTACATATAATCACATCCCAACCTCTCTACTCAGTCCCTCTGCTCTACAACACTCCTCTGGGCCCTAGCATTAACTTTCAGTCCTGCCCTGCCTTGACTTCCCAAAATGGAGCACCTCACATCTAACTACATTAAATTCCATAAGTCATACCACAGCCCACTTGCAAAGTTATATAATCATACGGTACAGAAACAGGCTCTTCTGCCCAATTGCCCATGCCAATATCAGTCTGATATCAGGCTGAATTGGTCTGAAGAATGGTCCCGACCTGAAATGTCACTTAACCATGTTCTCCATGGATGCTGAGTTATTCCAGCACGTTGTCTTTTTTTTGTAAACCAGCCATCTGCAATTCCTTGTTTCTACAGGATGAGACTTGATATGGACACGGTCAAAATGTCAAGCTCACACCAGCTAGTTAGCCTCCTGAGCAAGTGAGAGAATCGCAGGCTGTAAATGTATTGAAGCCGTCCTGTGGCATCAATGGGTGTGTAGATTTGGGAGCCGGTGAACAAAGTGGAACTTTGCAGTGTGATTCCGCTCTCCGCTTGTGCTTGTGAGAATCCCCTGCTTGCAAACTCGCACCAGCATGAAGCGCAGCACAGCAGGAGCTCGAGATTATACCTGTAGTGATTCAAAATAAGTAGTTCAGACAGTTTATTCAGATAAAAGGGTCAAAGCGTGGACAAATCCAGTTTGCTTTTATCAATACTAGGAGAACCGCTTAAAATTCATAAAGTGCCTCCAGCAATTTAAGTCATATGTCGATTCAGATCCTTGAGCACAAAATTAATAAACCTCAAGTGAGACTTGAGATAAGAAGGAATTTTATTTCCCCCCGTGGAGTTGCAGATATGTATAACAGCATCATAGCTAAAGCTGTGTTAATTAATGCCTTTAGAAATATACACGATGAATATCTGGTTAGAAACTGGATTAAGACCCATAAGTATCGGTACAGATAGCAAATGCCACATGCTGGGTTCCTGAGCTGCTGGAACTGTAATGTCATGCTAAGAAAGGCTGCTTGTCGTGGTCCTGTGAAGTGGTTTGTGGATTAAATAGTTTTATACTTGTAGGGCCTTTGGTGTTGAGATTCATTTGGATGGATAAAATTCATAATTCAGCAGCTGCTAACAGATAGGAAACTTACTACTATGCTCCCAGAATTCTATTAATGTACTACTGAGAGTTGAAGTAAGTGGAGGAGAATCGTCAGCAGCTCTCTGGGGTTGAGGATGCTCTCTTCGGCAGGTTTAATATTTTATTGTCTGGTTATGGCCAAAGAGACATGTTCTGGAACTGAAGAGACGTGACCAATGTTAGCAGTTGCATTAGGAGGTAAAGTTCAGTGATAAAATGGTTGAGGGACACTTGGTTGTTCTTTCCTTTCATCTTTTAACTAGTACCGGGTCAAAGTAACTTTACTCAAGCACGACGGCTTTTTCTCTGACAAGCCTTTAGAGAGAGATTTGTTACAGGCTCTTTTCCATGTTGTGAGATGTCGATATTTGCCCTGAGGATGTCTTTAAAACATTTTTTTTTTGTCTACCTGTTTCTTCTTCATTGGTCATGTGTATCCACCTCCATTGCTTTGTTCAGGTGACTAATAGATAGCCTGACCAAAACAATGACCTGACCAGAACAATGACCAGACTAACTCAGATGTAAAGCCAGTACTGCGTATCTGCCCATTGCTGCTGGCTTTCATTTCCAAAAGAAGATGTAGCTACATTCCTTGCATGGCTGTCGCTTGCTGCCTTGTCTTGTTGAGGGAGAGGCTACATCACGGTAGTCCCAGGCAACATTTGTTGTCCTGTACTTGGCTTGTTTCATCTATTTAGTTTTCCAGGATGATAGGATATCCCAGAATCATTTTGAGAAACATTTTGGATTTGTGGCCACATTTAGAAAGATTCCACTGGACACTGTTTAGACTTCAGGCTTTAGTTTAGATTTTAGATATACAGTGGCGAAACAGGCTCTTCAGCCCACCAATCCCCCCCATGACCCCATCCCCCCTAATGTGTCAGGCGTGGACTAGAGAGTAGGATAACATACCACTAGTGAGAATGGGTGATCCATGGTTGGTGTGGGCTCGGTCGGCTGCAGGGCTTGTTTCCACTCTGAATCTCTCAGCTGAAACTGAAAAGGTAGCAGCTCAGGAAGAAAAATTAGAAAAGCATATTATGCTGTAAATTTTGGTTGAATCACATACCCAAAGTGAAGGGATAGGAAGCTACAGCACTCAGCCCCCACTGGTAAATTATAAACTTAGTGATGGTGTGGGCTAAATATAAACATTAGAACATAGAACAACAAAAAGTCCAACAGGGTACAGACCCTTTGGTTCCCAATGTCTGTGCCAAACATGATGCCAAGCTAAATTAATGTCACCTTCTTGCACTAGATCCAAATCCCTCCATATCCATATACCTAATTAAAAACCTCCCAAATGCCAAGTGAAGCTTATAGAGCGAGCAGAGAGAGAGAGAGAGTGAGAAGAGAGCAAGAGAGAGAGAGCTCAGAGAGAGATAATCGAGCTCTCTATCTCTATCTCTCGCTCTCTTCTCTCTCTCTCTCTCATCTATCTCTCTCTCTCCTCTCTCTCTCTATCTCTCTCTCTCTCTCTCTCTCTCTCTCTCTGTCTCTGTCTCTGTCTCTCTCTCTCTCTCTCTCTCTGTGTTCTTTCACGTCGGGTCAGTCTTCCGGTTAGGTCAGCAGTTGTGCGAGGTCGAGACTTCAGTGCATATGAGTAGGCCTCAGGCTTCACTGATTGGAGTAGGCCTTGCTGGTCGGGTCGGCTCAGTTCCGGTAAGGCCTTTGATCCTAGGGTCATCAGACCTGCAGGAATATTAAAGAGAATATCATTGAAACGTTTAGAACTGCACTAGATTTACGGGTGGAAAAGAGATTTCAAAGTGTTGAGCGATTGTATCAGATGATAGATCCTCCTCTGAGAAAAGAAAGCAACGAGTATCCTTCTCCAATACCATTTTAAAGGAGGTTACACAAATTCAACCTGTTGCTTTTGCATGGTGCCATGCCTTTTTTAAATCTCTTTTTGACAGTAGCTTCAAAATCCCCAATGTGCTTTAAACATAGAAACATAGAAAATAGGTGCAGGAGGAGGCCATTCGGCCCTTCGAGCCAGCACCGCCATTCATTGTGATCATGGCTGATCGTCCCCAATCAATAACACGTGAATGCCTTCTCCCCATATCCCGTGATTCCACTATCCCCTGGAGCTCTATCTAACTCTCTCTTAAATCCATCCAGTGACTTGGCCTCCACTGCCCTCGGTGGCAGGGAATTCCACAAATTCACAACTCTCTGGGTGAAAAAGTTTTTTCTCACCTCAGTCTTAAATGGCCTCCCCTTTATTCTAAGACTGTGGCCTCTGGTTCTGGACTCGCCCAACATTGGGAACATTTTTCCTGCATCTAGCTTGTCCATTCCCTTCATAATTTTATATGTTTCTATAAGATCCCCCTCATCCTTCTAAACTCCAGTGAATACAAGCCTAGTCTTTTCAATCTTTCCTCATATGACAGTCCCGTCATCCCAGGGATCAATCTCGTGAACCTACGCTGCACTGCCTCAATCACAAAGATGTCCTTCCTCAAATTAGGAGACCAAAACTGTACACAATACTCCAGATATGGTCTTACCAGAGCCCTATACAACTGCAGAAGAATCTCTTTACTGCTATACTGAAATCCTCTTGTTATGTAGGCCAACATTCCATTAGCTTTTGAAAGATTTGATGAAGCCGAAGACTATCCGTTAATTCCCCTGTGCCCCAGTCGGATATGAAAGAAGTAAACACCATTATTTTATTGTTTGTGAATTGCACTTTGTAAATCTAAATCGCAGTGATTAAATAAATCTAATTCAATCTTTACTGTTTAAGGCATTGCTCTCCAGAAAACAAGTTACAATAAATATATTGACTGAATCAAATTTCAGTTTTATTACAGAGCATTGTCCAACAATATTTTATAATTATGTTTGTGTAAATTTATCATTTTTCCCTCTGATACATAATAGATTTGGAGGTTTTGTCTGCCCCAGAAACTAATGAATGTGATTATCCATGAAGGCAAGGCAAGGCAACTTTATTTATATAGCACATTTCATACACAAGGCAGACTCAAAGCGCTTCACATAAAAACATGTCATACAATAAATGAAATAATAAAATGAAATAAAATAGAAGAACTAAAAGAAAAGAAAAGCAAAATTAAAAATGCATTATAAAAAGTGCAAAAGTTAAAAGTGCAATGTAGTTAAGATTTAGCTGAAAGCTAAAGTAAACATAAAAGTTTTCAGTCTTGTTTTAAAAGTGGTCAAAGTTGAGGCAAGTCTTAAATCTTCAGGAAGTTTATTCCAGCTATTTGTTGCATAGTAACTAAATCCTGCTTTCCCATGTTTTGTATTTACTCTGGGAATCACTAGCAGATTGGTTTCAGAAGATCTTAGTGGTCTAGAAGGCTTATATAATGGAAGCATGTCAGTGATATACTTTGGCCCTAAACCATGTAGTGATTTATAGGTGAGCAGCAGGATTTTAAAATAAATTCTCTGACATACAGGGAGCCAATGTAAGGATTTAAGAATTGGTGTAATGTGTTCAAATTTTTTGGTCTTTGTTAGAACTCTAGCAACAGCGTTCTGAACAAGCTGTAGCTGCCTGACAGTTTTTTTCGGAAGACCTGCAAGGAGACCGTTACAATAATCTAGCCTACTAGTAATAAAGGCATGTACAAGTTTTTCTAAGTCTTGAGCTGACATGAGTCCTCTTAATCTTGCTATGTTTTTGAGGTGATAGTAGGCCGATTTTGTTACTGATTTGATGTGACTGTCAAAATTTAAATCTGAATCCATAATGACCCCAAGATTTCTGGCTTTGTTTGAAGTTTTCAGGGACAGAGAGTGAAGGTGTTGGGTTACTTTAAGCCTTTCTTTTTTAGCACCAAAAACAATTATCTCCGTTTTGTCCTTATTTAGTTGGAGAAAATTTTGGCACATCCAGTCTTTGACTTGCTCAATGCACTGGCACAACAGATCTATGGGGCGATAGTCATTTGGTGATAGCGCTACATAGATTTGAGTGTCATCGGCATAGCAGTGGTGGTCAATATTATTATTTCGCATGATTTGCCCTAGTGGGAGCATGTAGATGTTGAATAAAGAGGGCCCTAAGATCGAACCTTGCGGGACTCCACACGTCACGTTGGTTGGTTCTGATACAAAGTCGCCAATGGAAACAAAATAGTTCCTATCTTGTAGATATGACCTGAACCAACTTAAGACTGTGCCTGAGAGCCCCACCCATTTTCCCAACCTGTCCAAAAGTATTGAGTGATCAACAGTGTCGAATGCAGCACTGAGGTCTAATAGCATTAATATTGAAACTTTGCCAGAGTCTGTGTTAAGACGGATGTCGTTTACAACTTTAATAAGGGCGGTCTCGGTGCTATGAAGAGGTCGAAATCCTGACTGGAAGTTGTCGTAGCAGCTAGTTGAAGCCAGGAAGTGATTAAGTTGCTGGAGGACAACTTTCTCAATGATTTTACTTATGAAAGATAGGTTTGATATTGGTCTACAGTTGTTAATAATAGAGGCATCTAGGCTCCGCTTTTTTAAAAGAGGTTTAATAAGTAACTAAACAGTTTGTGGCTACATGTGAAGCAGTTTGTGGCTACATATGTTGGTAATATGTCATAAGGTTACCATCTAAAAAAGAAATACAACACCAGAAACATAGATCCAGTTTGTGCTTCTACTCAAACAAAGCACAAAGTGCTGGAGGAACTCTGCATGTCGGGCAATGTCTGTGGAGGAAATAGAAAAACAACATTTCAGATCGGGTGTCCAACCCCTCAAGTCTGTCCATTTCTTCCATAGATGTTGCTTGACCTACTTTTGTTGTGCTCAATATTCCAGTATGTTTAGTTACTTATTTCTCCATGGTGCTTCTACTCAGCTGGCAATTGCCAGTAGGATCCACAAGCTAACAGCAGTGGGACATCAACAACCTTCACAATGCGCTGAGTCCAGCGGTGGAACTCAGTCACACTGAGCTGATGGTCTGCATACATTTTGTATCCATCAGTTCAATTTAGTTTATTGTCACATGTACAGTGAAAAGCTTTTGTTGCGTGCTATCCAGTCAGCTAAAGACAATACACTAGACAATAGACAATAGGTGCAGGAGTAGACCATTCGGCCTTTCGAGCCAGCACTGCCGTTCAATGTGATCACGGCTGTTCATCCCCAATCAGTACTCCGTCCCTGGCTAGCTCTAGCTCTCTCTTGAAAGCATCCAGAGAACCAGCCTTCACCACCCTCTGAGGCAGAGAATTCCACAGACTCACAAATCTCTGTGAGAAAAAGTGTTTCCTCATCTCTGTTCTAAATGGCTTACCACTTATTCTGTAACTGTGGCCCCTGGTTCTGGATTCCCCCAACATCGGGAACATGTTTCCTGCCTCTAACATGCCCAAACCCTTAATAATCTTACATGTTTCAATAAGATCCCTTCTTATCCTTCTAAACTCCAAAATATACAAGCCCAGCCACAGCATATGACAGCCCAGCCATCCTGGGAATTAACCTTGTAAACCTGCGCTGCACTCCCTCAATAGCAAGAATGTGCTTCCTCAAATTGAGGACCTAAAACTGCACACAATACTCCAGGTGTGGTCTCACTAGAGCCATATACAGCTGCAGAAGGATCTCTTTGCTCCTATACTCAACTCTTCTTGTTATAAAGGCCAACATGCCATTTGCTTTCTTCACTGTCTGCTGTACCTGCATGCTTACTTTCATTGACTGATGAACAATGACCCCCAAATCCCATTGTACTTCCCCTTTGCCCAATTTGACACCATTTAGATAGTAATCTGCCTTCCTGTTTTTGCTACCAAAGTGGATAACCTCACATTTATCCACATTAAACTGCATCTGCCGTGCATCTGTCCACTCACCCAACCTGTCCAAGTCACCCAGCATTCACATAGCATCCTCCTCACAGTTCACACAGCCACCCAGCTTTGTGTCATCTGAAAATGTGCTAATGTTACTTTGAATCCCTTCATCCAAATCATTGATGTATATTGTAAAAAGCTGTGGTCCCAGCACCGAGCCTTGTGGCACCCCACTAGTCACTGCCTGCCATTTTGAAAGGGACCCGTTAATCCCTACTCTTTGTTTCCTGCCTGCCAACCAATTTTCTATCCATGTCAGCACTCTACCCCCAATACCATGTGCCCTAATTTTGCCCACTAATCTCCTATGTGGGACCTTATCAAATGCTTTCTAAAAGTCCAGGTACACTACATCCACTGGCTCTCCCTTGCCCATTTTCCTAGTTACATCCTCAAAAAATTCATGATCGCAATTGGGTCATTTACAGTTTATAACATGATAAGGGAATAATGTTTAGTGCAAGGTAAAGTGAGCAAAGTCCGATCAAAGATAGTCCAAGGGTCACCAATGAGGAAGATAGTAGTTTGGGACAGCTGTCTAGTTGTGGTAGGACGATTCAGTTGCCTGATAACAGCTGGGAAGAAACTGCCCCAGAATCCACAGGTCCGTGTTTTCACACCTCTATACCGATGGTAGAGGGGAGAAGAGGGAGTGGCCAAGGTGCGACTCGTCCTTGATTATGCTTCTGGCTTTGTGGCGTTATGCCAGCAATTTCTATTTTAACAGGGTCATCCAGCAGGATTACAATAGGTAATTGATAGAGTTACACAACACGGAAGCAGGCTCCATGGTCCACAGATTTGGTCACCGTGCTGTAGGAAGGGCGTCATTAAGCTGGAAAGAGTGCAGAGATTTACAAGGATGTTAGCAGGGCTTGTGGGTTTAAGATGTGAGGAGAGATTGGGCATGCTAGGGTTTTATTTCTTGGAGCTCAGAAGCTAAGGGTTGACCTTGTAAAGGTTCATAAAATCATGAGGAGAATTGACAGGGCAAATGCACATAGTTTTTTACCCAGTGTAGAGGAATCAAGAACCAGAAGATGTAGCTTTAAGATGAGAGGAGGAAGATTTTATAGGAACGTTCTCAGAAGGTGGTTGGTATTCTGGAGCGAGCTGCCAGAGGAAGGATTTGAGGCAGGTACAATAACAACATTTTTTTTTAATTTATTTTTTTTAAATTATTTTTATTAGAAGTACGGTAAGTTACAATAATACACAATACATATGTCTTAATACATTTTTTGTACCGCTTCATTTTTTGAGCTTTAAGAAAAAGATAGAAGTAAAGGAAGTAAGGAAAGTGCGCAAGTCGTGAAGGTGCAAGAGAGTGTTGAGAAAAGAAAGCCCTTTAGAAAAGAAGTTAGATAAGGAAGTAAAGAAAGAAAGTAGACCCTAGAAAAGAAGGAAAAAGAAAGGAGAAACAATCGCTCTATTATAACATTAAACTCCGCAGAAAGGGGACTACCAACAAGTCTGTTTTTGTTGTTTTACCCCCCGTTGCCAGATCCTGGCACCATTTATTTATTTATTTATTTATTTATTTATTTATTAAATTACTATTGCACCTCATTCTTGTAATAGTTCCAAAAACGTAGACCACGTCTTTTGGAATTGGTCTCCTTTGCCTGCTAAGAGGAATCTCATCTCTTCCAGATGTAGTGTTTCAAACATATTTGATATCCACATTTTTATTGTTGGTGTGGGCGCATTTTTCCAGAATTTAAGTATGAGCTTTTTTCCCATTATTAGCCCGTAATTGAGTCAATTCTTCTGAAACACGTTTAGTTCAGGGTTACCTTCCGATATTCCAAAAATAATCCATTCTGGTTTTGGTACCAGTTTTATTTTGATTAATTTTGTAAAGATATCAAATATTTCATACCAGAATTTTTGGATTTTTGTACAAAAAACAAAAGAATGCGCTATGGTAGCTTCTTGACACAGACATTTATCACAGAGGGGTGAGACATTAGGGAAGAGTTTATTTATTTTAGTTTTTGAATAATATAGTCTATGTAATGTTTTGAATTGGATGAGAGTATGTCGTACGTTGATCGAACATTTATGCACATATAGTAAGTGATTATTCCAGCTCTCTTTTGAAATTTTTATAGCTAATTCTTGTTCCCAGTCTCTTCTAATTCCATCAGTTGTGGGTATTTCTATGTTTAAGATGATGTTATATAGGTACGATATTAGATTAGCTGATTCCGCCTTTGTCTTCATTGCTTCATCCAGTGAGTCGGTAGGCATATTATGATAGTCTTTTGTATATTTTTTCAGATAATCACGAATTTGAAGATATTTAAAATATTGATTATTTTTCAAATTATATTTCAGTTGTAGTTGTTGAAATGATAGTAATTTTCCCAATTCATACAGATCTTCGAGCGTTTTGATTCCCATTCTTTCCCATTGTATAAATGATTTGTCTATAATTGATGGTTTAAACAATGGATTATTAACTATTGGTATTAAAAGAGATAGGTTTCTTAATTTTAGATTCTGTTTTATTTGTTTCCATGTTCTAATTGTGCTATGTATAATTGGATTTTTATTATAATTTTTGTTATTCAACTGTATTGGTGAGAGGAGAGTCGCTCCTGTATTACACGGAGAGCAGTCCTCTCTTTCCATTACAATCCAGTCCACCTGCTGGGCAGAATTGTCCAGCAGGTGAATCATATTTTTAATATTTACTGCCCAATTATAATACATAAAATTAGGGAGCGCTAGACCCCCCAACTCTTTTCGTTTATTAAGGTGTGCTCTTTGTATTCTATGGGATTTATAATCCCATATAAAATTTGTAATGTCTGAGTTCAATTTTTTGCAAAACATTTTTGGGAGATATATAGGTATTGATTGAAATAGGTATAGGATTTGTGGTAAAAAGATCATTTTTATAGTGTTTATTCTGCCTATTAGGGACATCGGAAGTGTTTTCCAGAATTTAATCAAATTATTTAGTTTCTTAAGTAAGGGATTATAATTGGCTTTAAACATATCCTGGTAATTTCTAGTAATTTCAATTCCCAAATATTTGAATTTTTCTGTGGCTATTTTAAAGGGGAATTTCCGGAGGTGTGTTGAGTCTTTTGGTTTTATCGACATAATTTCACTTTTGTTCCAATTTATTCTATATCCAGAGAAGGATCCAAAGTCCTCAATTAAATTTAATATGTTTGGTATACTAATTTGTGGTTTTGTGATGTACAATAGTACATCATCGGCATATAAGGATATTTTGTTATTTGAATATTTTGTATTATAACCATAAATATCCGGGTGTGTTCTTATTTTTTCAGCAAGGGGTTCAATTACCAGAGCAAATAACAGCGGTGATAGTGAACATCCTTGTCTATTGCCCCTTGATAGTTCAAATTTCGAGGATAGTATATTATTAGTTAGTATTCTAGCCTTAGGTTTGTTATATAATAGTTTTATCCATGCGATGAAGTTCTCTCCCAATTGGAATTTTTGCAATACTTTAATCATATAATCCCATACTACTTGATCAAACGTTTTTTCTGCGTCCAGTGAGATGATAGATAACTCTTGGTCTTGAGATTTATGTGAGTGCATTATGTTAAGCAAGCGTCTCAAATTATTGAATGAGTGTCTCTTAGGTATAAATCCTGTTTGATCCTCATTTATTAGTCTACTAACATACCTGCTTAGTCTTCTGGCTAGTGTTTTCGCTATTATTTTTTGATCCGTGTTTAACAAAGCAATAGCTCTATATGATCCTGGTTCTTCTATATTTTTATCTTTTTTAAGTATTAATGTGATCGTTGATTCTGCTAATGTTTCAGGTAAGCTTTGCTCTTTAAAAGCATATGTATACATTTTCTGTAATCGTGGGGTAACTATGTCGTAAAAGGCTTTATAAAATTCATTACTGAATCCGTCTGGTCCTGGTGTTTTTCTGTTCTTTAGTGTGTTTATTGTGTCTTCTATCTCCTTAGAAGTAATTTGTGCTCCCAGTTCCTCTTGTTCCCTCAATTCTAATTGTGGGAGGTTACAATTTTCCAGAAATTCTGAAACTTTATTATTGTCTATTGACGTTTTAGATGTGTATAGATTCTGGTAAAATTGAGCAAATCTTTTATTGATATCCTTGGGTAGTGTTAATAATTCCCCTCTATCTGATTTAATCTTTAGTACTGCATTCTCTTTTTCCCGTTTTTTCAATTGGCGTGCTAGAAGTTTGATTGATTGATATAATTTAATAATTGATATAATTTGATTGATTGATATAATTTAATTGCCACACAACCAAGGTCAGTGGTATTTGGGTTGCCAGCAGCGGTACAATAATAAAGAACACAACCACAATAAAAAAATTTACACAAACATCCACCACAGCATTCATCACTGTGGTGGAAGGCACAGAGCTTGGCCAGTCCTCCTCCATTTTCCCCCGTGGTCGGGACCACCACCCTCCACAGCCGTTGCTGCGGGTGTCCAGATGGTAAGGGACAAAGTCAAAGTCAAGGTGAGTCCAGGATCGGCTCTTCCCAACCAGAGACCGCGGCTTCAGGCTGGTGAAGGCCGCAGGCCGGCAGTCAAAGTTTTAAAGTACCTGCCGTGCCGCAGCCGGAAGCACCGCAGTCTGCAGGGCCGGCGGTCGAAGCTTCCCTCCAGGGGAGATGGTAAGTCCATGCCGCACCCGCGGTAGAAGACAGCCGCGGGCCGGCGGTGGAAGCTTCTTCTTCCCCCCGGGTCCTCCACGAGGGATCCCGGGCTGTAGACGCCGCACCAGCTGGAGTTCTGCAGACCGCGGCTTCAGGCTGCCGGCTGCCGGCTGCCGCGGGCCAGCGTAACGGAGCGTTCCCCTCCAGCGAGGTCTCACCCGCTCCACGCCGAGAGTCCACGCTGCGCCCGCCGCTGAAGCTCCGGGCGCGTCTCCGGGAAAGTCCGCGCCGATCCTTACTGTTAGGCCACGGGGGAGGCGACCTGAACAAATTGCCTCTCCATGGAAGAGGCGGCCGAAACGGTTTCCCCCTTACCCCCCCCACACCACCCCCCACACATAACACACAAAGAAACATTAAAAACAGACTTTTAAACATATTAAAAAATAAAAAAAGTTGGAAAAAAACGGACACGCTGCCGACAGGCTGCTGCCAGTGCAGCGCCCCCTTTCAGTTTGTGGGGTTTGTCCCCGAATTCGAAGTGTTCTTGTTTTGTAATTTGAAATAGTGTTATAACTTTCTCTGACAATAATTTATTTAGCTTGAATTTCAATATTAGAATTTTATTATGTTTATCCATAGTTGGATCTTTAGCATTATCTGTATCTAATTGTTTTATTTGTTCTTCTAAATGTCTTTGTTCATTCTTATTCTTTTTATTTTGAAAAGCTTGAAATGAAATAATGACTCCTCTAATAAATGCTTTGAAGGATTCCCATAATAGCGTGGGGGATATATCTGGTGTATCATTTATCTCAAAAAATAGGTACATCTGTTTTTTTAGATCCCTTGTCCCTTAAGTCCCTTGTGGGTCTTTTAAAATTTGCGAGTTAAACCTCCAGAACGATTTATTCATAGACATTCCTTCTAATTTTAAAACAAAAGTTAACGGAGAGTGGTCTGAGATCGCATTAATGTGGTATTTAGGGTTCATAGTATGCGGAATTAATTTTGTATCCACTAGGAAATAGTCTATACGTGAGTATGTTTTGTGTACCGTTGAATAAAACGAATAATCCCTTCCCGCCGGGTTTGCAATCCTCCAAACGTCTGCTATATTTGTGTTTTTCATATATGTATGTAAGAGTTCACTGGTTTTAGATTTCATATTACCTTTTTGTTTTTGCATCGATTTATCTAGATAAGGGTCTAAAACACAGTTAAAGTCTCCTCCAATTATAACATTTTGATGATTAAATTCTGCAATTATATTCAGAATTTTGTTGAAAAATTGAGGGTTATCAAAATTGGGCGCATATATGTTTACCAACGTAATTGGCGTAGTATTGATCTCTCCTGATACTATAAGGTATCTCCCTTCCTTATCTGATATAATATTCTTTGATTTAAATGGAATTCCTTTACGAATAATGATTGCAGTACCTCTAGATTTGGAAGTGAATGAAGAGTGAAATGTTTGGCCTATCCAGTTCGCCCTCAGTCTCGTCTGATCTTGATGTTTAAGATGCGTTTCTTGTAGAAACGAAATGTCCGAGTTGTATGATTTCAACTGAGCTAGTATCTAGCCCCTTTTAATAGGTTCATTAATACCCCTTATATTCCAACTACATAGTGTGATTCTTCCCATTTTCTTTTGATTGTCGTCATGCATTTTTACCAATTTTAATGACATTATTTATTGCGGTGCATCCATACCTCAGGACTCTGGTTATTTGGGGGGCGTTTATATTATAGACTTCTTTGGTACTTCCCCTCCGCGATTGTCCTTGAAAAAAAAACACATAGATGTGACATATTGTGATAAAAAAAAAAAATAGATCAAGTAATTTTACAGTGTCTGAGTTTTCGACACCGTAGTGAGTGTCCCACTCGTCTGTGGGCTTCGACATCGATAAAGCTTCCGCGTAGATGTTATGAGGTTAGCCCAGCTGCCTTTATTACCCTAAACCTAGGGGGTCGGTACCATTTCCAAATCAGTTCTATTTCACCCAGTTGCAGTATATATATGTTTCATTCCGACTTATCAAATCTAATCATATATTCAATTACATATATTCCTCACTCTTTATCTATTAACTATTTATAATTGGTTTTAGCTTTGTTAATAGTGAGCTGTTCGCTGAAAGGGTTAACCAGAGTCAGGCTCCTGGAATTATGCCAGGTGCCTGAGTCTCCTCCCCTCCCCACTCGGGCTGCGGAACACATGTAATTACAGTGTTGTCTGCGTTATATAGCAGGCAACGCATTTTTATCAGTTTCCATTACTGTTTCTATATTAGTAGTGTTAGTTATTAATTATTATTAATTCACTATATTTTGTAAAACTATGTAAGCCTTGTAATGTTTTCCACTTTCAGCTCAGCAGATCGTCACTCCCATGTTTATCAGTTTTTCCTCGTTTGAACACAAAGTGTCCTTGAGTTAGATTCCACAATGTTCGAGGGGAGATAATAATGTCTAGACATGTCTCGTGGAAAATCTGTTGCGTTTAATAATTTTTAAACATTGGTGTTATTTCACTTTTCTTCTAATATTCTCGTTGGGGGAATAAGCAAATTAGTTTGTTCATAACGTCTTGGTGGCATGATTAATCTTCTTTTGTTCCAACCTTGGCCACGATTTCTTGAGCATATTTAAGAGATTCTACCGAATTAGTGAATGTTTTTGAAACTCCCTTGAAGGTAATACGCATCCTGGCCGGATAAAACACTCTGCATATGACATCCTTGACACCGTAAAGAGCTTCTCTTGTCTGTGAGAACTTTCTTCTCTTTTGCACAATCTCGTAAGGGTAGTCCCGTAGGAGTTTAATAGAATCATTTCTGTACATCATCTTCTCTCCGTGTTTAATTTTTTTCATCAGCTCTTCCACTGTTGAGATATCCCGAAGTTTGACTATGATCTGTCGTGGATAGGCTTGGTCTCCTTGAGATCTTAGTTTAAATCTGGGTAGTCGATGTGCTACTTCAATTACAGGTGCCTCAGGTAGCTTGAGTACGTGTTTGATTAGATTGGCAGTGAACTCACAGGCATTGTCCCCCTCAGCTCCCTCTTTCACTCCACGTATTCGTATATTTTGACGTCTTGAGCGAGCTTCTAGGTCAACACATTTATCAGAGACTTTTGTAAGTTGGCTCTTGAGGCTGTCTAATTCTAACTTCATCGCCTGCATATCTCCGGCCATCTCTTCCACAACGACTTCCATATCTTTCACTGCAGTTACATTTGCGGCAACAGTTTCATGCACAGCCTCAAACTTCTTTGTGGACTCTTCCTCCACCTTATTAATTCTCCCCGTTAGTTCTTCGTGCACATCCTCAACTCTTTTTTGCAGAGCACCAATGCCCGCAAGAATTTTTTCATTACCGGCAGTAATGGATTGCATGTTTTCCATCAAGTTTAAGTTTCCAGCTGCAATGTCATTTTTCAAATCTCTTACCGAGTTCTTTATCTCCTCCATTTCGGTTTTCTCTTTTGTGGCCGTCTCAGTCTTAGATCGTGTAGCCATTCCAGAGGCCACTCCAGAGGTCAGTTCTGCAGTTTCTTGAGGTTTCTGAGTCTTCAGCAGGTGTTTTGTAACTCTCCTCTGTGGGCTCTGACCTGGAGACGTGTTTTTCATTAAAATGCCTTTCCCTCCGTTAAATTCACGGCGCTTACTGATGACGTCATCAGCACAGCGACCCGAGGCTCCGGTAAGTTTTTAAAAACGGTCCCGACCTCCAGACCCGATTTTAACGCGTAAAAACGCGATTTTTTCAGCGGAGCTAGAAAATTTGCAACTGCTAGCAAAGCATGGCGCCACCGGAAGTGACAATAACAACATTTAAAAGACACTTGCGAGGGTACATTGATCAGAACGATTTTGATTGGCCAAATGTGGGCAAATAAGACAACCTTAAATGAGGATGTGTTCAAGAAGGAACTGCAGATGCTGGAAGATCGGAGGTACACAAAAATGCTGGAGAAACTCAGCGGGTGCAGCAGCATCTATGGAGCGAAGGAAATAGGCGACGTTTCGGGCCGAAATCCTTCTTCACACTGATGGGGGGTGGGGGGGAGAAGGAAGGAAAAAGGGAGGAGGAGGAGCCCGAGGGCGGGGGGATGGGAGGAGACAGCTCGAGGGTTAAGGAAGGGGAGGTGACAGCAAGGGCTAGCAAAATTGGGAGAATTCAATGTTCATGCCAACCGGACGCAAGCAACCCAGGCGGAATATGAGGTGCTGTTCCTCCAATTTCTGGTGTTGCTCACTCTGGCAATGGAGGAGACCCAGGACAGAGAGGTGGGATTGGGAATGGGAGGGGGAGTTGAAGTGCTGAGCCACCGGGAGTTCAGGTAGGTTATTGCGGACTGAGCGAAGGTGTTCGGCGAAACGATCGCCCAACCTCCTCTTAGTCTCCCCGATGTAAATCAGCTGACATCTAGAGCAGCGGATGCAGTAGATGAGGTTGGAGGTGGCGGAAATGGCGGAGGATTATTTGTTGTATTTGCCGGCTGTATTCCCCACCAGCCGGCAAATACAACAAATAATCCTCCGCCATTTCCGCCACCTCCAACGTAACCCCACCACTCGCCACATCTTCCCATCTCCCCCCATGTCTGCCTTCCGCAAAGACCGCTCCCTCCACAACTCCCTTGTCAATTCTTCCCTTCCCTCCCGTACCACCCCCTCCCCGGGCACTTTCCGTTGCAACCGCAAGAAATGCAACACCTGTCCCTTCACCTCCCCCCTCGACTCCATTCAAGGACCCAAGCAGTCGTTCCAGGTGCGACAAAGGTTCAACTGTATCTCCTCCAACCTCATCTACTGCATCCGCTGCCCTAGATGTCAGCTGATTTACATCGGGGAGACTAAGCGGAGGTTGGGCGATCGTTTCGCCGAACACCTCCGCTCAGTCCGCAATAACCTACCTGAACTCCCGGTGGCTCAGCACTTCAACTCCCCCTCCCATTCCCAATCCGACCTCTCTGTCCTGGGTCTCCTCCATTGCCAGAGTGAGCAACATCGGAAATTGGAGGAACAGCACCTCATATTCCGCCTGGGTTGCTTGCGTCCGGATGGCATGAACATTGAATTCTCCCAATTTTGCTAGCCCTTGCTGTCTCCTCCCCTTCCTTAACCCTCAAGCTGTCTCCTCCCATCCCCCCTGCCCTTGGGCTCCTCCTCCTCCCTTTTTCCTTCCTTCTCCCCCCCACCCCCCATCAGTCTGAAGAAGGGTTTCGGCCCGAAACGTCACCTATTTCCTTCGCTCCATAGATGCTGCTGCACCCGCTGAGTTCCTCCAGCATTTTTGTGTACCTTAAATGAGGATTCTTGGTTGACATGGACAAGTTAGGCTGAAAGGCCAGCTTCCTTGCTGTACGAATGTGTGACTCTATTTCTCTCTTCACAAATTCTGCGTGACCTGTTGAATATTTCCAGTGTTCTCTATTCTCATTTCAAATTTCCAGCATCTGCTGTTTTTAATGGTTTTCAGCCACCCAGACAATGGAGATTAATTCCCAGCCGAGGGGGAGTGGGGACAGGGGGGGGGGGGGGGGGTTGTGTTATAAATGCTAAAACCCACCAAACTTATTTTTATGTCATTTGTGAGTTTTCATTGTCAGTCTCAAATAATTAGATTTAATTACATCCATTTGAGTTCCCAGTTCCCAATTATGTGTTCAATGACATGAAATAATATCTTCATCAGGTCTGCATTGCAGTGCAGATGGAAGCACGCAGAGGGCAGGATCTAAACAAGAATAAAACCAAGGGCATCAATTTGCTTTTTTTTTCCTCTTTCTCCATTGCTGCCAAATTGTGAATTACCCAATCCATTTGCACACAGGTCTGTGAACTCCCATTTGGGGGCATCTCTTTGAAGCTGTTCAATTATAGCCAAGTAATTAGGAATTCAAAGAGTTAGGGTGCTAAAAGAAAATACACATGGAGACTCTTTCTCATTCAGCACTCTCAGTGGCAATGTAAGTGAACCAACATCCTCCCTCAGGACAACATCCCCTTGAGATTTTAATTTCAAGTTCAAGTTCAAGTTCAAGTGAGTTTATTGTCATGTGTCCCTGTATAGGACAATTAAATTCTTGCTTTGCTTAAGCACACAGAAAATAGTAGGCATTTACTACAAAACAGATAAATGTGTCCATATACCATGATATAAATATATACACACATGAATAAATAAACTGGTAGTGCAAATAACAGAAAGTGGTTGCTAATAATCAGAGTTTTGTCCGAGCCAGGTTTAATAGCCTGATGGCTGAGGGGAAGTAGCTATTCCTGAACCTGGTTGTTGCAGTCTTCAGGCTCCTGTACCTTCTACCTGAAGGTAGCAGGGAGATGAGTGTGTGGCCAGGATGGTGTGGGTCTTTGATGATACTGCCAGCCTTTTTGAGGCAGCGACTGCGATAAATCCCCTCGATGGAAGGAAGGTCAGAGCCGATGATGGACTGGGCAGTGTTTACTACTTTTTGTAGTCTTTTCCTCTCCAGGGCGCTCAAATTGCCGAACCAAGCCACGATGCAACCGGTCAGTATGCTCTCGACTGTGCACCTGTAGAAGTTAGAGAGAGTCTTCCTTGACAATCCGACTCTCCGTAATCTTCTCGGGAAGTAGAGGCGCTGATGAGCTTTTTTGATAATTGCGTTAGTGTTCTCGGACCAGGAAAGATCTTCAGAGATGTGCACGCCCAGGAATTTGAAGTTCTTGACCCTTTCAACCATCGACCCGTTGATATAAATGGGGCTGTGTGTCCCCCTCCTACTCCTTCCAAAGTCCACAATCAGTTCCTTGGTTTTGCTGGTGTTGAGGGCCAGGTTATTGCGCTGGCACCATATGGACAGTTGCTCGATCTCTCTTCTGTACTCTGACTCATCCCCATCAGTGATACGCCCCACAATAGTGGTGTCGTCAGCGAACTTGATGATGGAGTTCGCACTGTGGTTCGCTACGCAGCCATGGGTATAGAGTGAGTACAGCAGGGGGCTGAGCACGCAGCCTTGAGGTGCTCCCGTGCTGATTGTTATTGAGGCTGACACATTTCCACCAATACGAACAGACTGTGGTCTGTGGACGAGGAAGTCGAGGATCCAGTTGCAGAGGGATGCGTAGAGACCCAGTTCTGCGAGTTTGGTAACCAGTTTGGAGGGGATGATTGTGTTAAATGCCGAGCTGTAATCAATGAATAACAGCCTGACATATGAGTTTTTGTTGTCCAAGTGGTCCAGTGCGGAGTGGAGGGCCAGCGAGATCGCATCCACCGTTGATCTCAGTTGGTTTTGCAGGGGAGACAACATTGCCCAACACCAGACTCCCAAAACAGACACTATGTTCCAAGCTCCATCAATGGAAGAGATGATCAGGTGCACAGAGGGAAATCTCTTAAAACCTTTTTAAAACATGCATTATTCCCACTGACGTTTGGGCACCCCAGTCCCAATAAAGGGGAAGGAGTCGAGACCCTTCTTCAGAAGAAGGATCTCGACCCAAAATGTCACCTATTCCTTCTCTCCAGAAATGCTGCCTGACCCACTGAGTTACTCCAGCTTTTTGTGTCTGTCCGGTTTAAATCAGCATTTGCAGTTCCTCCCGACCCAAAGGAGAAGGAGGATTTGGGATGTCTCAGATATTCTTGGGTCCATTTTTTTTTTAGTTAGTTGGTTTTAGTTTCATTTATAGTCATGTGTGCCGAGGTACAGTGAAAAAGCAGCCAGTCGGCACAAGGACTATACATGATTAAAATCAACAGTGTACAGGATACACTGATACAGGATAAAGGGAATAACATTTAGTGAAAGATAAAGTCCAGTAAAGTCAGGTTGAAGATAGTTCAAGGGTGTCATATTGAGGTAGATGGTAGCTCAGGACTGCTCTCTAGTTGATAACAACTGTGAAGAAAATGTCCCTGAATCTAGAGGTGTGAGTTTTCACCCTTCTGTGCCTCTTTGCCTGGTGGGAGAGGGATGAAGAGGGAGTGTTTGGGGTGAGACTTGCCCTTGATTATGCTGGTGGCCTTGCCGAAGCTGCGTGGTGTAGATGGAGTCAATGGAAGGGAAGTTGGTTTATGTGATGGGGTCTTGGATGGAGCTGTTCCCAAACCATGCTGTGATGCATCCCGATAAAATGCTTTCTACAGCGCTTCTGCAGAAGTTGGTGAGATTTGTTGGGGACATGCTGAACTTCCTAAGCCTTCTCTGGGAGTGGTGGCGTGGGTGTGCTTTCTTGCCCATTGCTTCAATATGGCTGGTTAAGGACAAGTTGCTGGTGATATTTATTCCTAGGAATTTGAAGGTTTCAACCATCTCTGTTTCGGCGCCGTCAATGTATGTGTACTGCTTCGCTTCCTGAAGGCGATCACAATCTCCTTTGTCTTACTTACATTGAAGAAAAGGTTGTTGTCTTGGCACCAGGTTACGAGGTTTTCAATCTCAAGGTGGACGTTGCTTGATAGACTACATTTAATCAGCCGCTCAAAGCACTTCATGATGGTGGATGTCAAGGCCACTGGATGGTAGTTGTTCAGGCATGAGATCTTGTTTCTCTTCAGCACCGGAATGATAGTGGTTTCTTGAAGTAGGTGGGTACCTCAGAACTGAGTAGGGAGAGATCAAAGATGGTTCTCACACATTCTCATCCTCATATCCTTAAACTGCTTCCTGTCACTCAGTTAATTTTCAGATATGGCCAGTTACTTGCCCCAATTCCATGTTTTTGAAGAAATACATATAAATAGCATTTATATCCTTCCCCTGTCTCATTTAATCTTGTTTTCTAAAAAAACAATTCAGACATGACATAGCCACCACAAACCCAAGATTGATTAACTTAAAATGATTGCAATACGAATACACTTTTACCCAGAAATACAGTTGCACAAAATACCTCCATTCATTCCATTGAAGTTACCCACTTTATTGCTTGTTAATGGCTGCGAGCCCAGGAATAAATTTATATAATTAACAGATTCAATTACAGATATTTGTGTTCATTTGAATATGCCAGCCAGTGATAAAGTGATGGATGGATGTTCTTCCCTCTTGTGGCTCCATGGTGAGGATCGGCAAGTAAAAATAGATAAAATAGAAGCTTCTTCTTGCGAATGAAACATAAATAAACCAAAGGAAGAGTTAGATCTCCAGCCGGGTGTTGAGCATTCTTTAGGTAATGTGGGTTCCCCTCTCCCATCATAGAGGAGGCTCTCAAAGGTGTCTCCTCGGTACCCAGAGCTCAGCCCTTGCTACCCCTCCCCTAGTCACAACAGACACAGAGTCCCCCCGGTCCTTACCTTTCACCCCATCAGCCGTCGCATACAACATAATCCTCCAACATTTTCGCTACCTCCAATGGGATCCCACCGCTAGCCACCCCCTCCCCAGGTACCTTCCCCTGCAACCGCAGGAGATGCAACACCAGGAGATCCATACCTCCCCCCATGACTCTGTCCAGGGACCCCAACAATTCTTTCAGGTTAGTCAAAGGGTCACTTGCACATCCTCCAAACTCAATCGGAAGTGTCAGTGATGCAGTTGAACAAAGGGGACGATGAAGGCATGAGAGGAGAGCTGGCCAAGGTAGACTGGAAAGGGATCTTAGCAGGAATGACGGTGGAACAGCAATGGCTGGAATATCTGGGCATAATCCGGAAGACGCAGGATCATTTCATTCCAAAAAGGAAGAAAGATTCGAAGTGGAGTAGGAGGCAACCGTGGCTGACAAGAGAAGTTAGGGATAGAATAAAACTAAAAGAAAAGATGTATAACACAGCAATGAGTAGCCGGAAGCCAGAGGATTGGGAAACTTTCATAGGGCAACAGAAGGAAACAAAACGGGCTGAAAAGATGAAGTACGAAGGGAAGCTGGCCAGGAATATAAAGAAGGTCAGTAAAAGCTTATTTTGATATGTTAAGGGAAAAAGAGTAGCAAAGTCAAATGTGGGTCCCTTGAAGGCAGACACGGGTGAAATTATTATGGGTAACAAGGAAATGGCAGAAGAGTTGAACAGGTACTTCGGATCTGTCTTCACTAAGGAAGACACAAACAATCTCCCAGATGTACTGGAGGACAGAGGATCTAAGGGGGTAGAGGAACTGAAATAAATTTTCATTAGGCAAGAAATAGTATTGGGTAGGCTCATGGGACTGAAGGATGATAAATCCCCTGGGCCTAATGGTCTGCATCCCAGGGTCCTCAGGGAGGTGGCTCTAGAAATAGTGGACGCATTGGTGATCATTTTCCAATGTTCGATCGATTCAGGATCAGTTCCTGTGGATTGGAGGATAGCTAACGTTATCCCACTTTTCAAGAAAGGATCGAGAGAGAAAACAGGGAATTACAGACCAGTTAGCCTGACTTCGGTGGTGGGAAAGATGCCGGAGTCAATTATTAAAGAGGTAATAATGGGGCATTTGGATAGCAGTAAAAGGATTAGTCCAAGTCAACATGGATTTATGAAAGGGAAATCATGCTTGACTAATCTTCTGGAATTTTTTGAGGATGTGACAAGTAAAATGGATGAAGGGGTGCCAGTGGATGTAGTGTATCTAGACTTTCAGAAAGCCTTTGATAAGGTCCCGCACGGGAGACTGGTGACTAAAATTAGAGCACATGGTATTGGGGGTAGGGTGTTGACATGGATAGAAAATTGGTTGGCAGACAGGAAGCAAAGAGTAGGAGTGAACGAGTCCTTTTCAGAATGGCAGGCAGTGGCGAGTGGAGTGCCGCAAGGCTCGGTGTTGGGGCCGCAACTGTTTACCATATATATTAATGATTTGGAAGAGGGAATTAGGAGCAACACTGGCAAGTTTGCGGATGACACAAAGCTGGGTGGCAGTGTGAACTGTGAAGAGGATGTTAGGAGGTTGCAGGGTGACCTGGATAGGTTGAGTGAGTGGGCAAATGCGTGGCAGATGCAATATAATATAGATAAATGTGAGGTTATCCATTTTGGCGGCAAAAACAAGGGGGCAGATTATTATATCAATGGGGTTAGGTTAGGCAAGGGGGAGGTGCAACGAGACCTGGGCATCCTTGTACACCAGTCGCTGAAAGTTGGCGTGCAGGTACAGCAGGCAGCGAAGAAAGCTAATGGAATGTTGGCCTTCATAACAAGAGGATTTCAGTACAGGAGTAAAAAGTTTCTTCTGCAGTTGTATAGGGTTCTGGTGAGACCACATCTGGAGTATTGTGTCTAGTTTTGGTCTCCGAATTTGAGGAAGGACATCCTTGTGATTGAGGCAGTGCAGTGTAGGTACACGAGATTGATCCCTGGGATGGCGGGACTGTCATATGAGGAAATATTGAAAAGACTAGGCTTGTATTCACTGGAGTTTAGAAGGGTGAGGGAGGATCTTATAGAAACATATAAAATTATAAAAGGACTGGACAAGCTAGATGCAGGAAAAATGTTCCCAATGTTGGGCGAGTCCAGAACCAGGGGCCACAGTCTTTTTCACCCAGAGAGCTGTAATTTGTGGAATTCCCTGCGACACAGGGCAGTGGAGGCCAAGTCACTGGATGGATTTAAGAGAGAGTTAGATAGAGCTCTAGGGGCTAGTGGAATCAAGGGATATGGGGAGAAGGCAGGCACGGGTTATTGATAGGGGACGATCAGCCATGATCACAATGAATGGCGGTGCTGGCTCGAAGGGCCGAATGGCCTCCTCCTGCACCTATTTTCTATGTTTCTATGGACTCTTATACATCAACGATACCAAACGTTCACTGGGCGATCATTTTGCTGACCACCTTTGTTCAGTTCGCCTGGACCCACCTGATCTCCCGGTTACTAAACATTTTAATTCTCCTTCCCATTCCCACACTGACCTTTCTGTCCTAGGCCTCCTCCATTGTCAGAGTGAAGCTAAACACAAGCTAAACACAAGAGAAATTAATATTCATACCACTGGGTGTCTTGTTGCTTTTTTTGGTATGACTGTATGGTAAATCAAATTCCTTGTATGTTTTTACATACTTGGCTAATAAATCAATTACAATTACAATTACTTTCTTAGGCATCTGAGAAAATTTGGCATGTTCACAAGGGTTCTCTCAACTTTGGTGTTCTCGCACCATAGAGAGTATTCTGATGAGATCACAGCCCGATTTGGTAACTGCTCTGCTCTTAACTAACTGAACCTCCAGAGAGTGGTAAACACAGCCTGGTCCATCTCAGGCACATCCCTTCCTTCCATCCAATCCATCTTTATGATGCTTGCATCAGGAAGGCTGGAAGTATCATTAAGGATGTCTGGTACCCTGAACATTCCCTTTTATCTCCTCTACCTTCTGGGAGAAGATACAGCAACATAACACCTTGGGCGTCCAATGGAAGAACTGCTTCTTCCCCATGGTTATCAGACTCCCAAACCAATCAGCTCTTCCACACACCAGTCATGGAGGTACTGTTATATCCTCTTGGTTCTACCTCATTCAGTTATTCCATTATTGTACTTCAGATTGTATTTCTCGGTACTTCAGATTGCACTACAGTTTATGCGCACCTCTGCTCTTTTACATTCATTATTATATAATTACTTTTGTATCTATCATTAAAATTATGCTGCGTACTCTAGGACCATGCAAACAATGAATTGCATTGGACCTGGTGGATTTGACAATAAACTAATCTGAAAATCTGAAAGAATGTGAAAATCTGAACCATATGATGAACAAAGAGATGAATAGGAAAGTTACATTTGAAATGCTGACACATTTAAAACAGCAGACTGTGGAGAAAATGCGGACTACTTGTCAAACCATAGCTGAGGAAACGCTTTCATCAAGCCACCAAAAAAAATGATCTACTATGCAACCCGTTAGACAGAAATTATTGCCAATGTGATCAACATTAATCCAAAATCCATGACGGGAAAATTATTATTTGATCTATTCTTTAGCAACTTTGGGGTGAACATTTCGTATAAATTAGACCAAGATTAACGTTTCTTGGCAGGTGAGATCCTGAACCTATAACACTGACAGATCAGGGTCTAAAGCAGAGAATGATGTCAGCTGGAGATTCATGGGGATGTGGAGAGTCCTGGATGAGATATATTCAGAGACCTCAATACTGACAAAGATGGCCCTTCACTTCTTGACCTCAACCTATCTGCAGCTTTCAGCGATGCAGGCCACATCTCTGCAATGTCAAACCAACACTGGAATTGACCATACTTGCCTGCCACAGAGCCGGGAGCTTTGTCCTCAAGACGGAATCCGCCGAGCCTGGCCCCTGCTCATCCCCGAGAACCGGAGAATTGGACAGAAGGTGGAGATAGATGGCGGCGGCGGCGGCAGCGGATGCAAAGAACAAAGGGCCAGTAAGAGGAACCAGTGTCTTACATAGAAACATAGAAACATAGAAAATAGGTGCAGGAGTAGGCCATTCGGCCCTTCGAGCCTGCACCGCCATTCAATATGATCATGGCTGATCATCCAACTCAGTATCCTGTACCTGCCTTCTCTCCGTACCCCCTGATCCCTTTAGCCACAAGGGCTACATCTAACTCCCTCTTAAATATAGCCAATGAACTGGCCTCAACTACCTTCTGTGGCAGAGAATTCCAGAGATTCACCACTCTCTGTGTGAAATTTTTTTTTCTCATCTCAGTGTCTGATACGGGCCAGGAAAATCATCAAGGACCCCTCTCACCCTAACCATGGACTATTTGCTCTCCTCCCATCAGGGAGGCGGTACAGGAGCCTCAGGTCTCGCACAAGCAGGCTGAGGAACAGCTTTTTCAATAACACCATTACACTGCTGAACTCACAGTCCCGTCGCTAGCTATCTTTAGGCTCTCCCATTTGTATACATTTATTTGCCTATGTACCAGTTTAATTCATCCACAGTCCACACATTGTTAACCAGTGTTTTTATTTCTACTATCTTGCACTATGACCAGACGCTAAACTGCATTCCGTTGTACCTGTACTCGTATTTGTGCAATGACAATAAAGTTGAATTGAATTGAATTGAATTGAAAAAAAAAGATTTCCCCCTTATCCTTAAACTGTGACCCCTTGTTCTGGACTTCCCCAACATCGGGAACAATCTTCCTGCATCTAGCCTGTCCAACCCCTTAAGAATTTTGTAAGTTTCTATAAGATCCCCCCTCAATCTTCTAAATTCTAGCGAGTACAAGCCGAGTCTATCCAGTCTTTCTTCATATGAAAGTCCTGACATCCCAGGAATCAGTCTGGTGAACCTTCACTGTACTCCCTCTATGGAAAGAATGTCTTTCCTCAGATTAGGAGACCAAAACTGTACACAATACTCCAGGTGTGGTCTCACCAAGACCCTGTACAACTTACCTTCTATGCCCTCAAAGGAGGACCCAGCGTGAGGGAATGGAAGGGGAGGGGGAGGTGGAGGTGGGAGGGGGAGGAAGGATGGAGAATAAAGGAGGACCTGGCATGGTATACTTTGTAAGTTTGGAGGTGCCCTTTATGTGGCGATTCTTCGCATACCTTGGGTATGCAAAACAAAGGCTTTCACATATTCATTCATTCAAGTTGGCTGCAGAAGTCACCCCGGGGGCACAGAGAGGAATAATGGTTCATTGGCTGATGCGAGGATCTGGAACGAGGTGATGGCTGGAGGCTGGGGCTCGATTGGATGATGATCAGACATCAATCCAAGAGTCCGAGCACGGGGACCCGGTTGTGGCATCAAATAAGACACGTACTGATGCACGGTAGTTGATCTGCACCATTTTCTTTGATTAGCAGAAATCTTTCTGAGATCACATTCACCATGAGTAAATGACTCGTAGCTTGAGGCATTTGCATTAGTGAGAGGCAGACCCCATCTGGAAACAGTACTGCAGATTCCATGTCGTGACCCATCGGTGCTTCCATCAATCTTCCCACTACCATCAGCATTACCTACAAGCAGTTTGTACTGGGTCTTCTCTATGTTGGAAGTAGAAGTTTAATGATTATTTCTCTTTTTTCCGGCGGCGCCAAAAACGCACAAGCAAATTCTTGTTCAGACAATATTAACAAGTGTAACAGAGTGTCCAAATTAAACATCAAATTATAAATTGTATAAATTGATCGATCTATTCATCCCTGATGAATTGTTTTGATTGTTCTTTCTTGCTTCCAGTGTAATGGAATTGGTTCCCCTGACAGTTCTATGCTAATTAATCAACTGGCTAATGTAAGTTCATCTACAAATTACAGAAGAGCTGATTCAGGTGAATGCCCCTGCAGTTTCTGAGAAGGCATTTCACTCAATCAGGCTGAAGTACCAAGACTGGGTAGTGCTGAGCTCAACGGGGGAAAATAAATACTCTTTCATACTATTCACAGACCACTGTAGTCGACTGGATGTCAATAAAGGCGAGACGGAGTACAGGGAGGAGATGAGATTGAGAATCTCATAGATAGACACAAAATGCTGGAGTAACTCAGCGGGTCAGGCAGCACCTCTGGAGAAAAGGAATAGGTGATGTTTCGGGTCGAGACCCTTCTTCAGAGTCTTCATTGCAAACCAGCATCTGTATTTCCTTCCTACACATTGAGAGTCTCATAACTTGGTAGCAAGACAACAACCCTTCCTTCAATGTCAGCAGGAGAAAGGAGATTGTGATTGACTTCAGGAAGCGAGGCAGTACACATGCTCTGTTATCCATTGGTGGCGCTGAAGTAGAGATGGTTCTAAACTTCAAGTTCCCAGGAATAAATATCACCAACAATTTGTCCTGGACCATCCATATCGAAGTTCAGGGCAAGAAAGCACACCAACACCTCTACTTCCTTAGAAGGCTAAAGAAGTTTGTTATGTCCCAAATAACTCTAATCAAATTCTTCAAATGCACCATAGAAAGCATTTTGTCAGAATGCATCACAGCCTGGTTTTGGAACAGCTCCATCCAATACCGCAAGAAATTGCTGAGAGTTGTGGACATAGCCCAGACCATCACATAAACCATCCTTCCTTCCTTCCATTTACTTCATCTACACTTTATGCAAGGCCACGACTATAATCAAGGGCCAGTTTCACCCCAGTCAATCCCTCTTCTCCCCTCTCCCATCAGGCAAGAGGTACAGGTTTGAAAACTCTTACCTCCAGATGCAGGGACAGTTTCTTCCCAGCTGAACAGTCCTCTCAGCAGCAAGAGTGCAATCCTGACCTCCCATCTACCTCATTGAAGACCTTTGAATTATCTTTAATCGGACTTAATCTTGCACTAAATGTTGTGCCCGTTACCCATTACATGTACACTGTGGACGGCTTGATTGTAATCATGTATAGTTCTTTCTTTGACTGATTAGCGTGCAAAAAAAAGCTTTTCACTGTATCTCAGTACTTGTAATAATAATAAATAAACTAAGCTTGCAAGAAATCATTCCAGCTTTGAATGTTTTTGAAACCCATGCAATCAGTCGTACACCAATTATTTCCATTTAACGTTAGCATAGGTTTCTCAGTACATTGGATGCTGTTGGGATTCCCTTCTCCTGTGAGAGTTTCCACCTTGGTATTGTGTTTCCCAGTGGCCTAACCTTCCTGAGCAGGATTATTCTCCCCTGCAGGGAGACATTAACACGTCATAACAGCTAGGCTGCATATCTTGGTCCCTAATGTTCCTCCCTAAAGGTCATCCTTCTTTTAAAGTATTCAGTTTGGTGTTGAAATAATTAGCACAGATGTATTTAAGTGAGGCTAGATAAAGACAAAGGACAGAAAGGCATGTTGATGGGATCACATGGAACGAATGAGGAGAAGCTCATAACCTGCCATTATAAACCAATTGGATGGGGAAAAAACAGTCATAGACCTATCCAGCACAGAAGGGCCTGATTCTGTATTGTGTGATGATGTAAGATGATTTCAGGGAGGTTACTTCAAGAGCATATCTTCCCGAGCATATCTCACCATCCCCTTTGCAGATACTGCTTGACCATAAAGTCATACTGATAGGAGCAGAATTAGGCGATTTGGCCCATCAGGTCAACTTCGCCATTCAATCATGGCTGATCTATCCTTCCCTCCAAACGCCACTCTCCTGCCTTCTCCCATCACCCCTGACACCCATACTAATCAAGAATCTATCTATCTCTGCATTAAAAATATCCACTGACTTGGCCTCCAGTTCAGTTTATTTATTGTCACGTGTACCGAGGTACAATGAAAAGCTTTTTGTTGCATGCTAACCAGTCAGCAGAAAGACAATACATGATTACAATCAGTCCATTACAGTGTATATAAAAAATAATAAGAGAATAAGGTTTAGTGCAAGGTAAAGACAGCAAAGTCCGGTCAAGGATAGTCCGAGGGATATCAAAGAGGTAAATAGTAGTTCAGCACTGATCTCTGGTTGTGGTGGGTTGATTCAGTTGCCTGATCCACAGCTTTCTGTGGCAAAGAATTCCACAGATTCCCCCCCCTCAAGAAAATCCTCCTCATATCCTTCCTAAAGGAAAGTCCTTTAATTCTGAGGCTTTGTCCTCTAGTCCTAGATTCTCCCACTAGTGGAAACATCCTCTCCACATCCACTCTATCCAAGTCTTTTATTATTCGGTAAGTTTCAATGAGGTACCCCCTCATCCTTCTAAACTCCAGTGAGTACAGGCCCAGTGCCGACAAACGCTCATCATATGTTAACCCACTCATTCCTTGGATAATTCTTGTAAACCTCCTCTGGACCCTCTCCAGAGCCAGCACATCCTTCCTCAGATATGGTTCTCAAAATTGCTCACGATACTCCAAATGCGACCTGATCTTATGGAGCCTCAGCTCTATAGACTAGGTGAGTACCTCCAGCTCCACAATAGTGTACAGTTCCTCGTGTCTCCATATCGCCGTAAGAATTTTACTTGCCCTGGTTTTCTACACTGGTTGATTACTGTATGCAGGAGAAGTGAAAATAATTTGATTTGCTGGAGTTTAAAGTGTCCACTAGTTAATTACATTTAAATTTATTTTCCACATTGTGGGCACAGCATCAATAGATGACAGCATCAATGAGAAATATGTGATGCTGTAGTTATAATCTTCCACCTCGGCCAGATTGTTAAAGCCCTCGATCAAAATAATCTTTTTTAGGTTTCCATTTTTCGGGATCTGTATGTCATCGTTTAACCCTGGTTGCCCTTGAGAAGTTGTTGTTGAACTGATTGAACTGTTGCAATCGATCTGATAAAATACACTCACAATCCTTCCAGTGTTTAGACTCAGAAACTATGAAAGGACAACAATATATTTCCAAGTCGAGATGGCGTGTAGCTCAGAGGGTGATTCACAGTCGTTCCAATGCGCTGGAAGCCTTTGACCTTATTCATGGCTAAGATTACTAGGTTTGGAAAATACTGTCAGAGTGAAACTTGGATCTAGATAGTCCGACAACAGTCCTTTCCATGTCCACCCTATCAAGAACCCTGTGGATTTTACATGTTTCAATCCAATCCCCTGTCATTCTTCTAAACTCCAATGGATATAAGGCTATTCTGTCCAATCCTTCCTCCTGAGACAACTTACCCATTCCAGGAAAGCTTTAGATTGATTACAAAGAACATATAGCACATCTCCTTCTTTTTATCGAGTCCACACACAAGATTAGAAGTTGTTCAGCCAGAGCTGAACACACTTCTCGGCATCTGCACAATGGTGTCTGTCTTGCGCTTCTTGTGCTTCTTGTGCGTGGTGGTGGAAAGATTGGTTGAAACAGGGGCGCGACGTGAACGCTCTTTCCTTGGCCCCATATAGCACATAGAAGATGGCATATAACACTAACTTCCATCTGGCACTCAAATTCACCAGGACCATTTCCGACATCTCCCTACCATATCTAGACCTCACCATCTCCATCGCAGGTACAGACTACTGACCGACATCTACTACAAACCCACTGACTCCCATGGCTATCTGGACTACACTACTTCCCACCCTGCTTCCTGTAAGGACTCTATCCCCTACTCCCATTTCCTCTGTCTACGCCACATCTGCACCCAGGATGAGGTGTTCCACACCTGGGCATCGGAGGTGTCCTCATTCTTTAGGATAAAGGAGGTTCCCCTCTTTGACTATAGATGAGGCTCTCACCAGGATCTCTATATCCCGTAGCTCCGCTCTCACTCCCCATTTCCCCACTCGTAACAAGGACAGAGTCCCCCTTGTCCTCACCTTCCACCCTACCAGCCATCACATAAAACCTCCGCTCAGTTCGCAATAACCAACCTGATCTCCCGTTGGCTCAGCACTTCAACTCCTCCTCTCATTCCGAATCAGACCTTTCTGTTCTGGGCCTCCTCCATGGCCAGAGTGAGGCCCACCGCAAATTGGAGGAGCAGCACCTCATATTTTGCTTGGGTAGTTTACACCCTAGCGGTATGAACATTGACTTCTCCAATTTCAGGTAGTCCTTGCTTTCTCCCTCCTTCCCCTCCCCTTCCCAGCTCTCCCACAGCCTTCTGTCTCCGCCTCTTCCTTTCTTTTTCACGCCCCCCCCCCCCCGCCCCCACATCAGTCTGAAGAAGGGTCTCGACCCAAAACATCGCCTATTCCTTCGCTCCATGGATGCTGCCTCACCCGCTGAGTTTCTCCAGCAGTTTTTGTCTGCCTAGCACATAGAACAGCTCAGCAAAATAACAGGCTCTTGAGCCCACAATCCCTTTGCCGAATATGATGCCAAGACTATCCTCATAACTACCTGCACATAATCCATATCTCTCCATTCTCTGCATATTCATATTTCTCTGTGTGTTTCTCTGTGTGTTTTGTGTGGGGGGTGGTGTGGGGGGGTAAGGGGGAAATTGCTTCGGTCGCCTCCTCCGCAGAGAGGCGACTTTTTCCACTTTTGCCTCCACCGTGGCCTAACATTAAGGATCGGGGCGGTCTTTTCCGGAGACACGCCCGGGGCTTCAGCCGCGGGCGCAGCGCGGACTCTCGGCGTGGAGCGGGTGAGCCCCCGCCGGGGGTCGCTGGTGGGGAGCGCTCCTTTCGCTGTCCCGCGGCAGCCTGAGGCCGCGGTCTGCTGAGCTCCAGCTGGCGTGGCGCCCGGAGCCTGGGATCCCTCGCTGAGGACCCGGGAGAAGAAGAAGCCACCACCGCCGGCCCATAGCCAACTTCTACCGTGGGCGCGGCGTGGACTTACCATCAGGAGCGGGGTCCCTCGCCGGGGACCCCTGGAGGGGAGCTTCAACCGCCGGCCCTGCGGTCTGCGGCGCTTCTGGCTGCAACGCAGCGGGAACTTTAAATCTCGGCCGCCGGCCTGCGGCCTATACCAACCTGAAGCCGCGGTCTCCGGTGGGGGAGGCACCGATTCAGGACTTATCTGGACTTTTACCCGGCTGCGGAGGGTTGAGGTCCCGACCACGGGGGGAAATGGAGGAGGACTGGCCAAATTGTGTGCCTTCCACCACAGTGATGAATGCTGTGGTGGATGTTTGTGTTAAATATTTATTGTGTTTTTGTGTGTTCTTTATCATTGTACCACTGCTGGCAAATTCATTTCACTTGCACTTTATGTGCAATGTGACGAATAAAACTGATTGTATTGTATTGATTGATTTTATTGTATTGCCTGTCCAAATACCACTCTCATATCTAGCTCAACTACCAAAACCTGCTCCAGGATTATGTTCTTGGGATAGACACAAAATTCTGGAGTAACTCAATGAGTCAGGCCGTATCTCTGGTGAAAAGGCATAGGTGACGTATCGGATTGGAACCCTTCTTCAGAAATTCTTGCATTTTTGGAATTCCTTAGAAAAATGAACGTTTCAAAAAGCAGTGTATAAACTGAGGAATAGAGTGCAATAATCTGACATAATGCATAATATAGGTGTTGAGTTTACCCTGTCATTTTAGGGCAGAACTCAGTTTTATTTATCAGTTCAGTTCTGTTTAGTTTACTGTCACATGTACCGAGGTACCATGGAAAGGTTTTGTTCTGTGCTCACTAGTCAGCAGAAAAATAATACATCATTACAATCGAGCCATTAAAGTGTACAGATAGACGACAAGGGAATAACGTTCAGTGTAAGATTAAGCCAGCAATGTCCGATCAAGGGATAGTCCGAGAGTCACCTCAGACTGTTCAACATGTGATGATATTTTGATTGAGCCTCTGGAAAAGTACACTTTAAATTATTTCTACAATTCAAAGGCAAATTGCTCCATTCTCACCACCAAACCTTGATTTTTGTTCCTTCCTCTGATACTGAGCTGGGTGGATTCGGGAAAGTACATTAGAACATCAGTTAGATATCCAAAGTTATGAAAGGTAAGAGTCGCAAAAATGTCAAAATCATTTGGAAACACATAATTCTGTTGAATCCACATTATTTGTTATTGTCTTTCTGATGTGATATTAAATGCAGAGAAGCGATAGAGACCATGAAGCTTAAATTCCACATGATCCTCCTCTCATTCGGATTCCCTCATCCCACGCTGCCTAGAAATCTCCCCACTCCCTTCCCTTCATGCATTCATGGGCCACATCCTAAATACATCAATGATACTTTCTTTATCCATGCACCATTGTGCTGAAAGAAAAATGCTCCCATTTCCTCTATTTGAGCTTACTTTTCCGCTCCACAGCAACAATATTTTTCAGTTAACAATCTATTTCATATGGGATTTTCCTTTGGCAATTGAAATAGAAAATAGGTGCAGGAGGAGGCCATTCGGCCCTTCAGCACCATGTTGAGATTAAGGATCATCTGTGTGTTTCACTGCAGAACCCAATGGAATGTTTCTCCCATCTGGGATTTCCCAGACACCAAGGTGATCATTTGGACCATGTCACATTGGCTAGTGGCCTATTGGAGTTCTTGGTATCCATCTATCACTTCCCAGGTTTTGTCCTGCCCCCACCTCTCATTTCCAGTTTTCTCTTCGCTACTCCACCAGTCTGAAGAAGGGTCATCTGTTTAGTTTAGTTTGGTTTGGCTTGGTTTATTAAGTTCACATGTACCCAGGTACCGTCAGATGCTTTTGTTTGCCTACTATCCAGTCAAAGAAAAGGCTATACACAGTGCTCTGTCCATTCCGTCCATTGAAACTGCCTGACCCACCGAGTTACTCCATCCCTTTGTGTTTTTCGCAACTTTCCAGTATCTGCCATTGTGCCATTGGTATTTTCTCACAGATTTGGAAATAGATCGTCAGGGCAAGTCATTTTATCATTCACCCTCACTGCCTTGGGAGAGCCCTAGAGGACAAGGAAAGGAACGGTAAACAGCAAGAAATGATAGGCAACCACATCCCACACCTGGTGTGCCATAAAAGGAGGACTTCATGAAGTAATTCAATTGGTACCCAAACTGTATCTAGGTTCTATAGACTCTGGATCAGTTCCTGTAGACTGAAGAGTAGCTAATGTAACCCCACTTTTTATGAAAGGAGGGAGAGAAAAAACAGGGAATTATAGATCAGTTAGCCTGACATCGGTAGTGGGGAAGATGCTGGAGTTGATTATTAAAGATGGAATAGCAGCGCATTTGGAAAGCAGTGACAGGATCGGTCAAAGTCAACATGGATTTATGAAGAGGAAATCATGCTTGACTAATCTTCTGGAATTTTTTGAGGATATAACAAATAGAATGGATAAGGGAGAGCCAGTGGATGTGGTGTATCTGGACTTTCAAAAAGCCTTTGACAAGGTCCCACACAAGAGATTAGTGTGCAAAATTCAAGCACATGGTATTGGGGTTAGGGTCTTGAAATGGATAGAGAGCTGGTTGGCAAACAGAAAGCAAGGAGTAGGAATTAGGCATGCAGGTACAGCAGGCAGTGAAGAAAGCTAATGGCATGTTGGCCTTCATAACAAGAGGAGTTGAGTATAGGAGCAAAGAGGTCCTTCTACAATTGTACAGTGAGACCACACCTGGAGTATTGTGTGCAGTTTTGGTCTCCAAATTTGAGGAGGGACATTCTTGCTATTGTGGGACTGACACATGATGAAGGAATGGATCGACTGGGCTTATATTCACTGGAAATTTGAAGGATGAGGGGTGATCTTATAGAAACATATACAATTCTTAAGGGATTGGACAGGCTAGACGCAGGAAAAATGTTCCGGATGTTGGGGGAGTCCAGAACCAGGGGTCACATTTTAACAATGGGTATGCCATTTAGGACTGAGATAAGGAAAACTTTTTCACCCAGAGAGTTGTGAATCTGTAGAATTCTCTGCCACAGAAGGCAGTGGAGGCCAATTCACTGGATGTTTTCAAGAGTTCGATATAGCTCTTAGGGCTAATGGAATCAAGGGATATGGGGAGAAAGCAGGAATGGGGTACTGATTTTGGATGATCAGCCATAGACAATAGACAATAGGTGCAGGTGTAGGCCATTTGGCCCTTCGAACCAGCACCACCATTCAATGTGATCATGGCTGATGATCCCCAATCAGTACCCCGTTCCTGCCTTCTCCCCATATCCCCAGACTCCGCTACCATGATCTTATTGAATGGCGGTGCTGGCTCAAAGGGCCGAATGGCCTACTACTGCACCTAATTTCTATGTTTCTAGGTTGATATGGTTAAAATCAGTGATATCTCAGAAGCGTGAAAATTTAGAGATTTAACAATGTACGTAGAGAATTTAGAAAAGGAGAGGATACGGATATGGAAAGAACAATAGGCAAGAATGAATTTGGCTTTCTTACTTCCTTACACAAGAGAATACTTCTTATCATTAGAGAACAATTAAATATTTTAGACATGGCTAGATAAGAAAATAAGTACAAGAATCTTTTTTTATTTAACAGCAAAGAGTTTTTTACCTTTCTCATAGTACTAAAACCATCGTGACATTTCAACGTAACTGGTGAGAGGGAGAATTAGGGTAAGGAAAAGATCAGCTTTTATAAAATGTGTCTGAACTTAACTCCATCATAAGGAGAGGCATCACCTTTGCAACATTTAGTTTGAGGTGTTATGCCAAGGTTTGGCATTGAGTGAATGGGACTGCATTGTTCTCCATTGTCACTCTGTGTTGAGAGTGTGTTTCCGTTCTCTATGAACACCTGTGCCTCTTGCTGGAGAATAATTGCTTTGGCCATGTCATTTCTTTAGTGTAATGGCAGTAATTTGCAATGCCTTTCAGGGTCTGGACAGCTGGTGCTATTGAAAACCTTGCCTAGGAAAATCCTATCCTCATATCTGACACTATTGTATCCATAGCAACGTGCTCAAAATCCACATTAATTTGAAACCAGTCCAATTTATACAATCATTAATTTAGTTTTGTTTACCAATTGAATAACAATACTAATTTTAGAATTCATGAAAACTATACTAAATATGTTATATTCTGCATGCATTGTAGTTTTACAGTGGTCAATCGTTGACAGAGAAGAAAAATAGGCTGAATAGAATCACTGTCGCATATATCCCTTTTCCACATGTTCTTTATAATATTGTGCTAAGTTGTGTTTTATTTAAATTTCTCCAAATAAGTTTAACAAATAATCAATGAAACATCTTGCGCCCTTCGCTTGTGCTCCCCCCATCAACACCTTTTAATGTTAACCCCACCCTCATTGCTAAATAATAGGCAAGATGCAGTCTGCTGTTTAGTGTAACTATGGGGATGAAAATTGATATAGGATTGAACATGATTACCCAAAATGTCATACATCCTTTTCTTCCAGAAATGCTGCCTGATCTGCTTAGTTACTCCAGAACGTTTCATCTATCTCTGGTATATCCCAGTTGCTGTCTGCACACCATTAAATCCTTGATGCCTTCAGGACTCTAGATCTCATTAAGGATTTAATGGTGTGCAGACAGCAACTGCAGGTGCATACCAGAGATAAATGAAAAGTGCTGGAGTAACTCAGCGTGTAGCGCCGTACAATGAAAGGCAGCCTCGCCCACAGTCTCTCATCATTTTCTTCTTTTGTTGTTTTTAGTCAGTTGTTAAATGTATATTTTAGTGTACCTTTAGTTTTGTGTTATGTAGGGGGCGGCGGGGGGGAGGGGGGGGGGTGGAGTTTTAATCTCTTCCCTCGACGGAGATTCGACATTTACCGTATCGTATCTCCGACCGCACTGCGGCCTAACATCATGGAGTGGGCGGTCCCTTTGCTGGGGATCGACTTCGGGAGCTCCAACCGCGGGAGATTGCAGACTTAACATCGTGGAGCTCGTGGTCCCTTGGTTAGGGATCGACTTTGGTAACTCCAACCGTGGGAGCTTCGACCACCCAGATCGCGGGAGCTTCGATCGCCCCGACGCAGGAGCTTCTATCGCCCCGACTGCGGATGATTTGACTGCCCCGACCGTGGGAGAAAAGGGGGGAAGAAGATAATACATTATTGCCTTCCATCACAGTGTACTGTGGTGGATGTTTATGTTGATTTTTATGTAGTTGGGTCTCTTGTTGCTTTTTTGGTATGACTGTATGGCAAATCAAATTCCTTGTATGTTTTTACCTACTTGCCTAATAAATTAATTGCAATACAATACAAATTAATTACAATTATATTATTTAGAAAGTGCATGCTTCACACCACAGGTTACACAATGGGTCACTTTAGATTAGATTCATAGAAATAAAAATCATAGAAATAGTCAGCCCATCGTGACCATGCTGGCCATTTGAAGATACCAAGCAGCCAGCACTAGTTCTGCAGCTACACAGATCATAGCCCTTCAAGTCTTGATTAAACATGTTGATGCTTTTTGCTTCAACCACCCTTTCATTCAATGAGTTCCAGACTTCCATCACCCTGGGGGTGAAAGTATATTTTTAGCATCTTCTAATTAATTATTGTTCCAGTAATTTTTAAGATATTTCCCAGGTTTCCGACTCCACTGTGACTGTTAAAAACAGTCCAAGTTATTTACGTATGCCCTTATAATTATATATAACCTCATTTAAGTCATCCCTCGGCATCCTCTGCCCCCAAAGAAGACAACTTGAGCTTATTTCATCTTTCATTAAGGGTAGATTCAGATTCAGATTCAGAAAACTTTATTGTCTGTCGTAACAGAAAATCTTCTTTGACGTGGCTCAACATACAACCAGGACAATGTACTGATAAACAGTCATACAACACAGATTTCTGCGAGCACACACAGTGTGTATAGATCTTAAAAGCAAGTATAAAGATTAGAAACTATAAAAATAGACAAGATAAAAGTTGTGGATACGTGTAAAGTGACAGTGCGTCAGGGTTAATTTGTCCCTTGTTCATTTTTTATTTAAGCTGTTTATGGCAATGGGTATGCATGAGTTTTTGTGGATGTTTTTCTTGGATAGGGGGACTTTATATCGGCGGCCTGATGGCAGAAGTTGGAAGGACTTGTGCAGGGGTGGGTGGGATCCTGTGTAATGAGGTTGGCTTTCCTTTTAACTGCCTGGGTGTGAAGTACTGATAATTGATTTTGAGTTTTGCCAGTTATTTTGCTTGCTTGATTAATGATCCGGGAAAGCTTTGATTTGTCTTTGACAGAGGTGAGGTTGAACCAGGATGTGATGTTAAAGGTGAGTACAGATTCTATAAGTGATTTATAGACAGCTGTTAAAATGTCCTGTCTGACATCAAAGCTCCTGAGTTTCCTCAGCAGGAACAGGTGTTGCTGTGCCTTCTTGTACACAGAGTCTGTGTGCTGGGAGAAGGACAGGCGGGTGTCAATCTCTGTGCCCAGGTATCTAAAGGCCTCTACCTGCTCAACTGTCTGCCCATTCAGCCTCAGAGGTTCAAAGAGAGGCTGGGGGGAAGATGTTCGCCTCCCCCCACAACACAGCTCCTTGGTCTTGGAGATGTTAAGCTCCAGAGAGCTCTCTTTGATCCACAGCATCAGGGTGTTGACCCGCTGATAGTAGGCAGCCAGAGAAGTGTGATCCTTGATGTGAGCCACCAGGGCCATATCGTCTGCATACTTAAAAAGGGAAATGTCACTGTTATTGTTTGTTATGTTGTTTGTATAGATGGAAAATAAAATCGGTGATAAAACACAACCCTGGGGGACATTTTCCACCATGTAGGAATGAACTGCAGATGCTGGTTTGCACCAAAGATTGACAGAAAATGCTGGAGTATTTAAAAAAAAATAAAAAAATTAAACTACTAGAACTGGACAATGCAACTGACCCAACCATAAATAAACATAATAAGATAACTTTATTGAAATATAAAGTCAATAGAATACTATCGGCTAGAGTAATAAGATTATTCCAAATTACAAAACAAGCACACTTCGAATTTGGGGATAAGCCACATAAACTACTTGCGAGGCAACTGAAGCAACGAGAAAAGGAAAAAACTATTACTAAAATTAAATCGGATAAGGGTGAGTTTTTAACACTGCCTAAGGATATTAATAAGAGGTTTGCCCAATTTTATCACAATTTATATACATCTAAAATAAATACAGATGTAAGTAAAATTACAAATTTTTTAGATAATTGCAAGCTCCCAAAATTGGATAGTTTAGAACAAGAGCAATTAGGAGCACGGATTACTAGTGAAGAAATAAAACAAATAATAAACTCACTGAAAAATGGGAAGACCCCAGGACCAGACGGTTTTAGTAATGAATTTTATAAAAGATTTCAGGAGTCAATTATACCAAGATTATTCAATTTATACACGCAGGCTTATACCGAAAATAAACTACCAGAAACCCTAGCAGAAGCAACAATAACACTTATACCAAAAAAAGATAAAGATTTAGATGAACCGGGTTCTTATAGAGCTATTTCACTACTAAATACGGATCAGAAAATTTTAGCAAAGATTTTAGCTAGAAGGCTAAATAATTATATTAACAATTTAATAAATACGGATCAAACGGGATTTATACCCAAAAGACAATCATTTAATAATTTGAGAAGGCTTTTCAATATAATGTACTCTCATAATGAGGACAATGAAGATATTTCAGTTGTCACGCTGGATGCAGAGAAGGCATTTGATCAAGTAGAATGGCAGTATTTATACAAGGTACTCCAAAAATTCAATATGGGAGAGAATTTTATTAGATGGGTTAAACTACTTTACGATAGACCTACGGCAAGAATATTAACTAACAATACGCTATCTCCAACATTTTACTTATCAAGGGGTAATAGGCAAGGGTGTGCCTTATCACCATTGCTATTTGCCCTTATGATAGAACCGTTGGCCGAAAGATTAGAAATCACCCGAATATTCACGGATATAACACTAAGGATTCAAAGAATAAAATTTCACTATATGCTGATGATATTCTTTTATATATTACTAATACACAAACGAGTATACCCACCTTATTAACACTAATTGAGGAATTCGGCTCTTTTTCAGGATATAGAATAAATTGGAATAAAAGCGAAATTATGTCTTTAAAACCACAGGATTCGAGACACTTACTAAAATTCCCCTTCAAAATTGCAACAGAAAAATTTAAGTATCTGGGTATTCAAATTACGAGAAGACACAAATCATTATTTAGTGCCAATTTTATACCACTATTAAATAAACTGAATGATATGATTAAATTTTGGAAAACACTTCCGCTCTCATTGATAGGTAGAATTAACGCTATAAAAATGACTTTCTTACCACAATTAATATATTTGTTTCAAGCGATCCCAATATATATTCCAAAATATTTTTTCAAAAAACTAGATTCCACTATCACTAATTTTATATGGGATTACAGAACACATAGAATTCAACGAAAGCATTTGTGCAAATCTAAAGAAGTTGGGGCTTTATCATTACCTAACTTTATGTATTACTACTGGGCAGTGCATATTAAGAACATAATGTACTGGCTGGATAGTTCCACTCAGCAGTTGGAGTGGATAAGAATGGAGAAAGAGGAGTGCTATCCGCACGATATAGGAACGATCCTGCTCTCACCGATAAAATTGAATAGTATAATATATAAGAAGAACCCAATTATTCACAATATAATAAGAATTTGGAAACAAATAAAAGTATCCTTGAAATTAAATAATTTATCAGTACTAACCCCACTATTGAACAACCCCGCATTCAAACCTTCTCTCATCGACAACACATATCAACAATGGGATAGACTGGGGATTAGGAAAGTAGGGGATATGTATGAATTGGGTAAACTGTTATCATTTCAACAATTAAAATTAAAATTTAAATTGAAGGATAATCAATATTTTAAATATATACAGGTATGTGACTTTATGAAGAAATATACACATAGATTTCAAACTATATTTTTAGACCCTTTAGAAGAAGCAATGAATATTAAGGCTGTTTCACAAAAATTAATATCATACTTTTATAATAATATATTATATAGAGAATCACCCTCAACAGAAGCACTAAGGGAAGATTGGGAACATGAGCTAATGATAAAGATCTCGAAGGATAGATGGGAAAAGTATTTGATGAATACACATAACTGTTCTATTAATACAAGACATAATTTAATTCAATTCAAATTATTACATAGACTATATTATTCAAAAACGAGGTTGAATAAATTTTATCCAAACGTCTCTCCCAGATGCGATAAATGTTTGTTTCAAAACGCTAATATAACACATTCATTTGTAGGATGTACAAAGTTGAATAAATTTTGGAGTGATATATTTGATATATTTACAAAGCTCTTCAAGTCAAGAATAGAACCCAAAATGGAATGGATTATATTTGGAATAATAGGAGAAGATACCAATTTAAATAAAGACCAAAATGTTTTTTTTAATTATGGGTTAATAATTGGAAAGAAATTGATACTTAAATTTTGGAAAAATACAACCATACCAACTGTTAAAATGTGGATTAGGAATATGATGGACATAGCACGCCTTGAAGAAATGAGATTCCGACTAATAGATAAACATGACCAATTCTTAAGGAGTTGGTCTCCTTTCATCGACTTTTTGGAATCATGTGATGCAGCGGTACCATAAGGATTGCTGATTTCAGTTCATGACGTGGATAGATCTACATCTCCGAATATAGATTTGAAAAATTCTCTTTTAAGGGGCCTTCTCTTCTATTTCTACTTTCCACCTTTTCTTTTTTATTTAATTTTTTTATTTTTATTTTTTATATCCACACTTCACATTTTTCTACTCTCTACCATCTATTTTTCCACTCTTTCCCCTTTCTATTGTTTTCTTTTTCTTGTCTTGCTTACTTCCTTCTCATAACATAAAACTAGGGGTTGTACATAGAATGGAATACGGTATGACATAGTTGGCACCTAAAATTAGGTGCCACTGTATTGTTTTGTATTGTATTAACTTCTAATAAAATAAACAAAAAAAAAAAAAAATGCTGGAGTATCTCAACAGGACAGGCATCATTTGTGGAGAGAAGGAATGAGTGATGTTTCTGGTCGGGACCCTTCTCTTTAGGGTCTCAACACGAAACATCACCTATTCCTTCTCTCCAGAGATGCTGTCTGTCCTGCTGAGCTACTCCAGAGTTTTGTGTCTATCTAAGATTTTCCACTGCATCTGTTCCAGTACATTTTGCCTGTAATATTGTGTTAAAAATCTTATGCAGGACTCAAGATATCCTAACTGATATTGTCATCAGATCCTCCCTGCTCTTACATTATTTGCTTCAGTTAATAAAGCAAAATATTATTTGTAACATTCTAGCCGTCCTATCGACCTGTCTTGCTACCCGTAAGATTCTGTGAACATATTTTCCAATGTCCCTTTGTCCTGTACACCACTCAATGCCCCCTCATTTAATGGATATTCCCTGCATCGTTGCCTCCACAAATACCTTTGATCTCGCTTCTCTGGATTATATTCCATTTTTTTGCCCAACTAGCTGGACTATCTGTGCCTTCCTGCAGTATATCTCAAGCTTTTTTTCCTTCACTGTCTTAGTTTAGTTTAGTTTAAAGATACAGTGCAGAAACAGGCCCTTTGGCCCACTGGGTCAGTGATCCCCGCACACTAAAGGGCCTGTCCCACTTGGGAATCGTTTACGCGTCATTTGCGCGACATCATTTATGCGTCACAATGCACGACACGCATGTCATGACGCGCACATGATGCGCGCATGGTGCGCATTACGCACGCATGGTGCGTGGTGACGTAGGCAGTGACGCGCGGTCACCCCAGGAATTTGGGATGTACAAAATCTTCGCGCTCCATCTGCGTTACGTGCAAATGATGCCCAAGTGGGACAGGCCCTTAACACTATCCGACACCAACAAGTGACAATTTACGATTAAACCAAGCCAATTAACCTACAAACCTGTACGTCTTTGGAGTGTGGGAGGATACCGGAGATCCCAGAGGAAACCCACGCAGGTCACGGGGAGAATGTACAGACTCCGTACAGACAGCACACATAGTCAGGATCGAATCTGGGTCTCTGGCGCTGTAAGGCAGCAACTCTACCACTGCACCACTGTGTTAACTATATGGTCAACTTCCTACTTGTGGGCTACCTGTCAGCACAGACTTGAAGGGCCGAGATGGCCTATTTTCCGTGCTGTAATTGTTATATGGTTATATGGTTATACTGCATTTAGGTTTAAATCATTAATATACATCACAAGAAACAATGGACCAGGTACAGAGTCTTGTGGAATCCCACTAACAACAGCCTTCTGCTCACAGAAAGAACCTGTTGACAATTATCCTCTGCTCCCGCCCTTTGAGTCAGTTTTAGATCCAGTTGGCCGCTCTCTATGATATCACGTTGGCTTTCACTTCTTTGATCTGTCACGTGGGACCTTATTAAAAACCTTGCAAAAATCAATGCAATATTACATGAAATCTCTCACTTTTGTGAAAAAGTTCAAAGTAGTTAGAAATGACCTTCCCTTAACAAATCCACACTGACAGTCCCTGATTAATCTTGCCTCTCTAAATTAGATTGGAAAGTGCACAACCCACAGAGATCCTATAGTGTAGATTTCAGGAATTTAAATAGGGTATGAACTGCTTTCAGTTGAGCAGAAATATCTGCAAACCAGTGTCAATATTTGAGACCATGCGTACCATCTTGTACATTTTGGTAAGACTTCTATTATTAATATTCGAAATAGCAGAGTATAAACTGATGAATAGAGTTCCGTAATCAAACATGTATGTAAATCAAATGTGAGTTATTGCTGGACATGTAGTGATAGTTTTATTGAGCCCCTGGAAAAGTAAATGTTTCATTATTTTTACAATTCAAAGGCAATATTGCCCCATCTACAACCAAACATTGATGTGTGTTGCTTGCCCTAATGCTGAATTGGCCTTGAATCAGGAAAATATATTAAAATGTCTGTTTAATACCCAGGGTTACCAGCTCCACTTAAAAAAGACAAGTTATGTCCATTTCTGAACCACCAAAGTCATGGAGTCATACTGCATGGAAACAGGTTCCTTCGGCCCAACTTGTCCATGCCAACTAAGATGCACCATCTCAGCTGGTCCCACTTGCCCACATTTGGCCCATATCCCTCTAAACCTTTCTTATCCATGTACCTGTCCAAGTATATTTTAAATACTGCTATGGTATCTTCCACAGCTATCTCCTCTGGCAGCTTTTCTTGCAACCTCCACCTTCTGAGTGTAAATGTTGCCCCTAAGGTTCCTATTAAATCTTGCTCCTCTCACATTAAACCTATGTCCTCAGGTTCTTGATTACCCTACCCTGGGTCAGGAAGTCCAGAAGCCTGTAGCAAAAGGCCCCAATACCAAGGTCCAGAGTTTTAGGGATGAGCTAGTGTGGAGAGAATCCAGGTTATTCATCAATGACTGGACTCCTGTTGACAAGGCAGAATCAGGACAGCTTGATGGTGTCTTGCTCCATCACAAATCCCCACACACTCAATCGAGTTATTTTGCAAGAGCCAATCTGAACCGTCATCAGGCTGGCAAAGCGTGCCCATGGTCAGAAAATCCAGAACTTCTTCCATGACCCCATGAACACCAGGCGCATGTGGCAGGGAATAAAAACCATCACGGACTATAAGACTACTCCACCACCCTGTGAAGACAACATAAACTTCCTCAATGAACTCAATAAATATTTTGGACGGTTCGAGGCATTCAACAACACACCTGCGAGGAAAGGTATTCCTCACTATGATGAACAGGCACTCAGTCTTGATACAGTGGATGTCCAGAGGACCCTAAAAGGAGAGAACACACGGAAGGCGGCAGGCCCTGATAACATACCAGGCCGGGTCCTCAGGGAATGTGCTGATCAGCTGGCACATGTCTTTACTGACATCTACATCACCTCGCTGAACCAGGCTGTCGTCCCATCGTGTTTCAAGACTGCCACCATCATACCAGTGCCAAGAAAATCCACAATATCATGTCTCAACAATTACCGCCCTGTAGCACTCATTCCCATAAAGATGAAGTGCTTTGAGAGGCTGGCCAGGGACCATATTACCTCCAGACTCCCCTCCACACTTGACCCGTCCCAGTTTGCTCACAGACCAAACCGCTCCACAGAGGACGCCATATCCTCCGTACTCCACCTGAGCCTGGAACATCTAGAGGAGAAGAACACACATGTGCGAATGCTGTTCGTGGACTTTAGTTCAGCATTCAATACAATCATCCCTCAACACTTGGTAAGCAAACTGGGTCCATTGGGCCTCAGCACCCCCCTGTGTAACTGGCTACTGGACTTCCTCACTGACAGACCCCAGTCAGTGTGGGTTGGAAACAACACCTCCAACATCATCTCTCTGAGCACCGGCTCCCCTCAGGGCTGCGTCCTGAGTCCACTGCTGTTTACCCTGATGACCCACGGCTGGTTGTGCCAGGTTTAGTACAAACCACATCATGAAGTACGCAGATGACACAACATTGGTGGGCCTTATCTGGGAAGACAATGAACTGACTTACAGGGAGGAGGTGAAACGACTGGTGGACTGGTGCAACACGAACAATCTGATCCTGAATGGTGACAAAACAAAGGAGGTCATCGTTGACTTCGGGAGAAACCGGCACAGTCATAAACCACTACACATTAATGACAGCGATGTGGTTGGTCAGTTGCACTAAGTTCCTGGGGGTGCAGATCACGAACAGTCCGACCTGGTCACAAAACATCACATCATTAGTCAAGAGAGCGCAGCAGCGTTTGCACTTTCTGCGCCGGATGAGAAGAGCTCACCTCCCCCATCCCGTCCTCACCACTTTCTACAGGGGCACGATAGAGAGCATTTTGACCAGCTGCATCTCTGTCTGGTTTGGGGACTGTAAAGCCTCCGACTGGCAGTCTGTGCAGAGAGTGGTGAGGACGGCTGAAAAAAATCATCGGGACTTCTCTTCCTTCAATCCGGGACATTGCGTGCAAACGTTGCTTGTCTAAGGCCAACAGTATTATAAAGGACCCCACACATCTCCATCATGGACTGTTCACTCTGCTGCCCTCAGGCAAAAGGTATCGTAGTATAAGGAGCAGAACGGGCTGGTTCTGCAACAGCTTCTTCCCCCGAGCCATCAGTCTCTTGAATTCCATATAATGTGCCGCCACTATTATCTATTTTATCTTTTTATCTATTTTATCTCTTTATCTATTTTATCCTTTTGTTATTTTTTGTTGCACGGGGAGCCAGATGCAACGAAATTTCGTTCAGATTTGCATTTGTTGGTGTATTTTTGAATGACAATAATATCTTTAATTGATTGATGAAATATTTTGGACGGTGATGAGTTCAGGGCAATGACCCCACATTTCTGTGATGGTTTTTTCTATGCTAATTTTTCCAGGTGTATTTGCTGCCATTTTCTGTTTGTGCTGTGCATTTGTGGGTTGTGCAAAATAATTTCACTGCACCCATGCCAATAAAGAACCATTAAATCAGTGAAAGAACAATTTCTAGAATTCCATCATTTTATTGAGGAGTAGGGAATCACTCCCACCCACAAGCTCTCCTGAAAAATGCACATCTTTCTAACTTGGAAATATATCATCATTCCCCAACTATTGCAAACCCTGGAACTCCTAAGAGAACTTAACACTGAATCTTCCTCAGCAACAACTCACAAAGCTCAACATCTTTATAGAGCTGATAAACTTCTCCATAAACTATGTTATTCATACAATAGGGTGACACGATGGTGCAGCAGTAGAGTTGCTGACTTACTGTGCCAGAGACCTGGGTTTGATCCTGACTACGGGTGCTTGTCTGTACGGAGTTTATGTGTTCTCCCCGTGAAATGCGTGGGTTTTCTCCGGGATCTCTGGTTTCCTCCCACACTCCAAACACATATAGGTTTGTAGGTTAATTGGCTTGATATAATTGTAAATTGTCCCAAATGTGTGTAGGATAGTGTTAGTGTGCAGGGATCGCATGGACTCAGTAGGCCGAAGGGAATGTTTCCATGCTGTATCTCTAAACTAAACAAGAAAACATGCCTCTGAGAAGGGGAAAGAAATTCTCCCATTCATCAGAAGTTTTATATAAGACTAGACTAAGTGGGACCCGTTGGGTCCCATGTTCACACGGGAGGGCTGGTCCCCCAACGCAATATTCCACCTCCCCACCAATTCCAATATTGGTGGCCAGTGGGGTCCAATGCAGATTCAAATGCAGCTTCATACCATTTCATGCAGGGTGAAACCACCATAAAACCACACAAAACACCAAACTCACAGTTCAGTAGACATTCAGTGTGTTCAGTTGATTCACAGCTCAGACAGAGTCATGACCTCTCCCTCTCCCATCATGCAGAGACTGAGCCACACCCACACTTGGGTGTGGCTCACTTTATAACCCCTCCCCCGGAAAAGGTGTGGCTTTCAGGGCGTGATTGACAGGAGAGAGATTCTCAACATTTTTTAAACACTAATAACACTTTTATTTTTAATTGATGGGAAGAATTTTCTGCACCTGCTCAGCGGAGGGGGGACTGAGTAAGATGGCCAAAAATCTCAGCCGGAAGAGGTAGCGTTTTATCTAAAATCAATACACAGTGCAAACAGGATGTAAGTGCATTTGCAGTAGTGCCTTTTAACTTCAAGCCAAATCACCCAAGCCACCATTTGCAGCAAGTAGTGCCTTTCAACTTCATGCCACCATTTGCAGTAAGTAGTGCCTTTCAACTTCAAGCCAATGCACCCACGTCACCATTTGCAGTAAGTAGTGCCTTTCAACTTCAAGCCAAAGCACCCAAGCCAACATTTGCAGTAAGTAATGCCTTTCAACTTCAAGCCAAAGCACCCAAGCCACCATTTGCAGTAAGTAGTGCCTTTCAACTTCAAGCCAATGCACCCACGTCACCATTTGCAGTAAGTAGTGCCTTCCAACTTCAAGCCAAAGCACCCAAGATGCCATTTGCAGAAAGTAGTGCCTTTCAACTTCATGCCACCATTTGCAGTAAGTAGTGCCTTTCAACTTCAAGCCAATGCACCCACGTCACCATTTGCAGTAAGTAGTGCCTTTCAACTTCAAGCCAAAGCACCCAAGCCAACATTTGCAGTAAGTAATGCCTTTCAACTTCAAGCCAAAGCACCCAAGCCACCATTTGCAGTAAGTAGTGCATTTCAACTTCCAGCCAAAGCACCCAAGCCACCATTTGCAGTAAGTAGTGCCTTCCAACTTCAAGCCAAAGCACCCAAGCCACCATTTGCAGTAAGTAGTTCCTTTCAACTGCATGCCACCATTTGCTGTAAGTAGTGCCTTTCAACTTCAAGCCAAAGCACCCAAGCCACCATTTGCAGTAAGTAGTGCCTTTCAACTTCAAGCCAAAGCACCCAAGCCACCATTTGCAGTAAGTAGTGCCTTTCAACTTCAAGCCAAAGCACCCAAGCCACCATTTGCAGTAGGTAGTGCCTTTCAACTTCAAGCCAAAGCACCCGCCACCATTTGCAGTAAGAAGTGCCTTTCAACTTCAAGCCAAATCACCCAAGCCATCATTTGCAGTAAGTAGTGCCTTTCAACTTCAAGCCAAAGCACCCAAGCCACCATTTGCAGTAAGTAGTGCCTTTCAACTTCAAGCAAAGCACCCAAGCCACCATTTGCAGTAAGTAGTGCTTTTCAATTTCAAGCCAAAGCTCCCAAGCCACCATTTACAGGAAATAGTGCCTTTCAACTTCAAGCCAAAGCACCCAAACAACCATTTGCAGACAGTGCCTTTTTACTTCAAACAAACCATATTTTCATTTTCAAACCACATTAAGGGTACTCACAGTTGTGTAGACATTTGTTCAGTGTTATTCAGAGCTCATAGAAGGATGACCCTTGGCTTCATCCACTTTTCAGAGATTGAGTGAGGCACACCAGTTCCTGGTTTTATAGTCCCTCCCCCTCCCTCCAGCAGGTGCAGCAGAGAGAATGGTGATTTCTTTAAACTTCAAGCCAAAGCACACAAGCCACCATTTGCAGTAAGTAAGGTACACAAAAATGCTGGAGAAACTCAGCGGGTGCAGCAGCATCTATGGAGCGAAGGAAATAGGCGATGTTTCGGGCCAAAACCCTTCTTCAGACTGATGGGGGGTGGGCGGGAGAAGGAAGGAAAATGGGAGGAGGATGAGCCCGAGAGCGGGGGGATGGGAGGAGACAGCTCGAGGGTGAAGGAAGGGGAGGAGACAGCAAGGGCTAGCAAAACTGGGAGAATTCAATGTTCATGCCATCCGGACGCAAGCAACCCAGGCGGAATATGAGGTGCTGTTCCTCCAATTTCCGGTGTTGCTCACTCTGGCAATGGAGGAGACCCAGGACAGAGAGGTCGGATTGGGAATGGGAGGGGGAGTTGAAGTGCTGAGCCACCGGGAGTTCAGGTAGGTTATTGCGGACTGAGCGGAGGTGTTCGGCGAAACGATCGCCCAACCTCCGCTTAGTCTCCCCGATGTAAATCAGCTGACATCTAGAGCAGCGGATGCAGTAGATGAGGTTGGAGGAGATACAGGTGAACCTTTGTCGCACCTGGAACGACTGCTTGGGTCCTTGAATGGAGTCGAGGGGGGAGGTGAAGGGACAGGTGTTGCATTTCTTGCGGTTGCAACGGAAAGTGCCCGGGGAGGGGGTGGTACGGGAGGGAAGGGAAGAATTGACAAGGGAGTTGCGGAGGGAGCGGTCTTTGCGGAAGGCAGACATAGGGGGAGATGGGAAGATGTGGCGAGTGGTGGGGTCACGTTGGAGGTGGCGGAAATGGCGGAGGATTATTTGTTGTATTTGCCGGCTGGTGGGGTGAAAGGTGAGGACTAGGGGGACTCTGCCCTTGTTGCGAGTGCGGGGATGGGGAGAGAGAGCAGTGTTGCGGGGTATGGATGAGACCCTGGTGCGAGCCTCATCTATGGTGGCGGAGGGAAATCCCCGTTCCCTGAAGAACGAGGACATTTCCGATGCCCTGGTGTGGAACGTCTCATCCTGGGAGCAGATGCGGCGTAGGCGGAGGAATTGGGAGTAGGGGATGGAGTCTTTACAGGGGGCAGGGTGGGAAGACGTGTAGTCCAGATAGCCATGTGAGTCAGTTGGTTTGTAGTGTATGTCGGTCAGAAGTCTGTCCCCTGCGATGGAGATGGTGAGGTCAAGGAATGGTAGGGAAGTGTCGGAAATGGTCCAGGTGTATTGGAGTGCTGGATGGAAGTTGGTGGTGAAGTGGATGAAGTCAGTCAGTTGTGTGTGGGTGCAGGAGGTGGCCCCAAAGCAGTCGTCAATGTAACGGAGGTAGAGGTCGGGGATGGGGCCCTGGTACGTATTGAACAAGGATTGTTCAACGTACCCGACAAAGAGGCAGGCGTAGCTGGGGCCCATGCGTGTGCCCATAGCTACGCCTTGTGTTTGGAGGAAATGGGAGGAGTCAAACGTAAAGTTGTTGAGGGTGAGGACCAACTCCGCTAGGCGGAAGAGGGTGTCAGTGGCTGGGTATAGGTTGCTCCTCTGGTCGAGGAAGAACCGGAGGGCTTTGAGGCCATCCTGGTGGGGGATGGAGGTGTAGAGTGACTGGACATCCATGGTGATTTGCAGTAAGTAGTGCCTTTCAACTTCATGCCACCATTTGCAGTAAATAGTGCCTTTAAACTTCAAGCCAAAGCACCCTAGCCACCATTTGCAGTAACTAGTGCGTTTCAACTCATGCCACCATTTGCAGTAAGTAGTGCCTTTCAACTTCAAGCCAAAGCACCCAAGCCACCATTTGCAGTAAGATGTGCCTTTCAACTTCAAGCCAAATTACCCGCCACCATTTACAGTAAGTAGTGCCTTTCAACTTCAAGCCAAAGCACCCAAGCCACCATTTGCAGTAAGTAGTGCCTTTCAACTTCAAGCCAAAGCATCCAAGCCACCATTTGCAGTAAGTAGTGCTTTTCAACTTCAAGCCAAAGCACCCAAACAACCATTTGCAGGCAGTGCCTTTTTACTTCAAACAAACCATATTTTCATTTTCAAACCACATTAAGGGTACTCACAGTTGTGTAGACATTTGTTCAGTGTTATTCAGAGCTTATAGATACGTGACCCTTGGCTTCATCCACTTTGCAGAGATTGAGTGAGGCACACCACTTCCTGGTTTTATAGTCCCTCCCCCTCCCTCCAGCAGGTGCAGCCGAGAGAATGGCGATTTCTTTAAATTTCAAGGCAAAGCTCCCAAGCCACCATTTGCAGTAAATACTGCAATTCAACCAAGCCAAATCACCCAAGGCACCATTAGCAGTAAGTAGTGACTTTCAACTTCAAGCCAAAGCACCCAAGCCACCATTAGCAGTAAGTAGTGCCTTTCAACTTCAAGCCAAAGCACCCTAGCCACCATTTGCAGTAAGTAGTGCCTTTCAACTTCAAGCCAAAGCACCCAAGCCACCATTTGCAGTAAGTAGTGCCTTTCAACTTCAAGCCAAAGCACCCAAGCCACCATTTGCAGTAAGTAGTGCCTTTCAACTTCATGCCAGCATTTGCAGTAAATAGTGCCTTTAAACTTCAAGCCAAAGCACCCAAGCCACCATTTGCAGTAAGTAGTGCCTTTCAACTTCATACCACCATTTGCAGTAAGTAGTGCCTTTCAACTTCAAGCCAAAGCACCCAAGCCACCATTTGCAGTAAGTAGTGCCTTTCAACTTCATGCCAGCATTTGCAGTAAATAGTGCCTTTAAACTTCAAGCCAAAGCACCCAAGCCACCATTTGCAGTAAGTAGTGCCTTTCAACTTCAAGCCAAAGCACCCAAGCCACCATTTGTAGTAAGAAGTGCCTTTCAACTTCAAGCCAAATTACCCACCACAATTTGCAGTAAGTAGTGCCTTTCAACTTCAAGCCAAAGCTCCCAAGCCACCATTTACAGGAAGTAGTGCCTTTCAACTTCAAGCACCCAAACAACCATTTGCAGGCAGTGCCTTTTTACTTCAAACAAACCATATTTTCATTTTCAAACCACATTAAGGGTACTCACAGTTGTGTACACATTTGTTCAGTGTTATTCAGAGCTCATAGAGACGTGACCCTTGGCTTCATCCACCTTGCAGAGATTGAGTGAGGCACACCACTTCCTGGTTTTATAGTCCCTCCCCTCCCTCCAGCAGGTGCAGCAAAGAGAATGGTGATTTCTTTAAACTTCAAGCCAAAGCACACAAGCCACCATTTGCTGTAAGTAGTGCCTTTCAACTTCGTCAAAGCACCCAAGCCACCATTTACAGGAAGTAGTGCCTTTCAACTTCAAGCAAAGCACCCAAGCCACCATTTGCAGTAAGTAGTGCCATTCAACCTCAAGCCAAAACTCCCAAGCCACCATTTGCTGTAAGTAGTGCCTTTCAACTTCGTCAAAGCACCCAAGCCACCATTTACAGGAAGTAGTGCCTTTCAACTTCAAGCCAAAGCACCCAAACAACCATTTGCAGGCAGTGCCTTTTTACTTCAAACAAACCATATTTTCATTTTCAAACCACATTACGGGTACTCACAATTTTGTAGACATTTGTTCAGTGTTATTCAGAGCTCATAGAGACGTGACCCTTGGCTTCATCCACTTTGCAGAGATTGAGTGAGGCACACCACTTCCTGGATTTATATTCCCTCCCCCTCCCTCCAGCAGGTGCAGCAGAGAGAATGGTGATTTTTTTTTAAACTTCAAGCCAAAGCTCCCATGCCACCATTTGCAGTAAGTAATGCCTTTCAACTTTAAACCAAAGCTCACAAGCCACCATTTGCAGTAAATAGTGCAATTCAACTTCAAGCAAAAGCACCCACGCCACTATTTGCAGTAAGTGGTGCCTTTCAACTTCAAGCCAAAGCACCCAAGCCACTATTTGCGTAAGTAGTGCCTTTCAACTTCAAGCCAAAACACCCAAGCCAAAACACCCAACCACCATTTGCAGTAAGTAGTGCCTTTCGACTTCAAGCCAAAGCTCCCAAGCCACCATTTGCTGTAAGTAGTGCCTTTCAACTTCAAGTCACAGCACCCAAGCCACCATTTACAGGAAGTAGTGCCATTCAACTTCAAGCCAAAGCACCCAAACAACCATTTGCAGGCAGTGCCTTTTTACTTCAAACAAACCATATTTTCATTTTCAAACCACATTAAGTGTACTCACGGTTGTGTAGACATTTGTTCAGTGTTATTCAGAGCTCAGATACACGTGACCCTTGGCTTCATCCACCTTGCAGTGACTGAGTGAGGCACACCACTTCCTGGTTTTATAGTCCCTCCCCCTCCCTCCAGCAGGGGCAGCAGAGAGAATGGTGAATTTGTTTTAAACATTAATATCTCTCTGATTTGTCATCGATGGGAAAAATCCTCCGCACCCTTAAGGCGGAGGGGGGCTCTGAGCAAGGTGGCCAAATATGACGGCCATAGGTTGTGGCGTTCTGTCGGAAATCGCAGCACAGTGGGCCAAAAGTGGTCAAGATCAGAGATTTAGTAATATAGATACGATGGTCAGGTCTTCTGAAATTCCATCCATAACAGCAGTGTCATATTTTTTTGCATTAGTTAGATTAATAGTAGGGTTATATGCGATAGTAAGCAATTTGCAGCTGAAAGTGACAAATTATAATATAATTTGGATTCATCCACTGTGTTATATGTTTGATAGACCTTAATCTGGAAATTGGACCCATTTGGCACCAGTTTTTCTGTACAAAATACTGTTTAGAAGGGCTTAACCCAGGATAGGTCTCAGCTGGCGATGATATTAAGCTGAAATAATACCCAACAGGGAACTGCAGTAGGCCCTTCCCAACATGATACACACAAACGCACCCTAACATTTCCCCTGTCACAGAGAAGCACAAATGACATCCCTGTTACATACAAATATTTCTGTCATAAATTGGAGCTAGAGGGTGCACCCATTGAATAGCCACAGATTGACCAAAACACACGTGCCATTTTTCTGCTTACTTGAAATACAAAGGGGCAACCAGTGATGTCTTCTGAAGATCTACTTGAAAAGATCTTCTGCTGAGAAAAGTTCAGAATCATACAGCTACATTCTGAACTAAATGCATTGTGTAATACACCATCCAAAGTCCACAGGGTGCACTGCAACTAATTGTAATACACCACTGCGAAGTCCACAGGGTCCTTTTGTTACATTTAGCTGCTGAAAATTGTCATGCAATGAGGGCCCCTGTGATGACACACAGAATTCTATGGGTCTGTGGCAATACCTAGTCATTGAGTGGGGGTCAGCAAACTCTGGAAGGAGAGCAGGGATTCCCCAGCAAAGGCTCTATTCACAGGGAATATTTAGAGACACTACAACTTGCCTGGACAACCCAAATGAACTATGTATTTACAGACTCGATGGTTACCCTCATGGAGATTTGCGACATTCTTTAGTGCAGCACAGCAGTGCAGCTGGTAGAGCTGCTGATTCTCAGAGCCAGGGAGCATGGTTCGATCCTGACCTTGTGTGCTGTCTGTGTGGAATTTGCACATTCTCCCTTTGACTGCCTGGGTTTCCTCCAGGCCCCCATCACCCTCTGTGTAAAAAATCACCCGCGCATCTGCATTAAACGTTCCCCTCTCAACTTATAACTATGCCCTCCAGTATTGAACATTTCCACCCTGGAAAAAATCTTCCGACTGTCTACCCTAATGATGCCTCTCATAATTCAATATACTTCTATCAAGTCTCCCCTCAACCTCCAACGTCCCTGGATAAAACAATCCAAATCTATCCACACTCGCCCTGTAGCTGGAACCCTCTAATCCAGGCAGCATTCTGGTAAACCTAATCTGCACCCTCTCCAAAGCATCCTGGTCTTTCCTGTAATGGGGCGACCAGACTGCATGCGATACTCCAAATGCAACCTAACCAAAGTTCTATAGAGCTAAATCATGAGTTCTTGACTCTTAAAATCAATGTTCCTAGCAATGAGAGCAAAAACACCCTATAACTTTTTGTCACTCAATCTATTGTGCTGCACCTTTAATGAGCTTTGAACTTCTGCACATCAATGCTGTTGAGGGTCTTGCCATTAACTGTGCACTCTCTTCTTACATTCAACCCCCCAAAGTACAGCATCTCACACTTGCTTGGATTAAACTTCATCTGCCATTTCTCCACCCATTTCTGCAGCTACAGTTATCAATGGAGATTTTTTAGTTTAGAGATACACCGCGGAAGCAGGCCCTTCGGCCCACCAGGTCCACGCCGACCAGCAATCCCCGCACATTAACACTATCCTACACACACTAGGGACAATTTACATTTATGCCAAGCCAATTTACCTACATACCTGTAGGTCTTTGGAGTGTGGGAGGAAACGGAAGATCTCAGAGAAAACCCACGCAGGTCACGGGGAGAACGTACAAACCCCGTACAGACAGCACCCGTAGTCAGGATCGAACTTGGGTCTTCGGCGCTGCAAGCACTGTAAGGCAGCAACTCTACTGCTGCACCACCGTGCCTGCCTTTCATGCTCATGATCATGCCTTTCACAATTTCGCACCTTTTACAAGTTGCAATACAAATTTACAGTTTTTGGCTCTGGTTCTGATTGCTGGAGTCCATATTGCTATCATTGATGCCTCAAGAGTTTCTCAAGTAGCTTCAAGGCGTGAAGCCAGTGCCAAAGAGCCAGTCTCCCACAAGGGGAGAATAAAGAAGCAGTGTGGATCAAGAATCATGGTGGCTCAGAGTTATTGCTGACTCCGCAACATGAGAGGCAGAGTGGCAGATGAATTAAGGGTGGATATCACCGGCTACATCCACAGTTGCTGCCCGTCCCTGTTGTTGAGGCAGTGGGGAGCCACCATCTTGAGCTGTAGCAGCCCTTTGATGAAGGTACTACTAGCATAGTGGAAGTTCCAGGAACTAGACTTAGTAACAATGGCATTTTCCTGTCTGGATGATATTCAACATGCAGGGGATCCTGCACATGATGGTTTTCCAAGTGTCTGCAGGTTGGCCTCATTGGTCACCTCAGAACCAAAAATTAACTGGACTGGAACCAAGTCGTCCTCAATCTTGAGGGACTGCTTAAGGGGGAAAGTGTGCGTGCGTGTTTAGTTTATTGTCACATGTACCGAGGTACAGTGAAAAGCATTTGTAGTGTGCTAACCAGTCAACAGAAAGACAATACATGATTTCAATCGATCTAGTGTATAGATACATAATAAGGGAATAATGTTTAGTGCAAGGTAAAGCCAGCAATGCCCGATCATGGATAGTTCGAGGGTCATCAAAGAGGTCATCAAATAGGTACATCAAAGATAGTAGCTTGCATTTTCACACACACGTGTGTGTGTGTGTGTGTGTGTGTGTGTGTGTGTGTGTGTGTGTGTGTGTGTGTGTGTGTGTGTGTGTGTGTGTGTGTGTGTGTGTGAGAGTTCCGTTTATTGTCAAGTGTATCGAGGTACAGTGAAAAGCTTTTGTGGTGTGCTAACCAGTCAGCGGAAAAACAATCCATGCTTACAAGCAGATAGATGACAAATGCAATAGCGTGAATAACATTTAGAGCAAGATAAAGCCAGTAAAGACTACACTCACACACGTATGTGGTGTGTCTGTCCCTGGTGTGCATGTGTATGTGTGTGAATGATTGTTTGCCTGTGCAAGTGGGTATATTTGTTCGAGTATGTTACATCAGTGAAATTGTGCTGATGTGATTAATGTCTTGCTATCCTTGAATTCACCTAAAAACTGTTAATTTATGACTCACCCACCCTCCTCCATCGAGGGATATGAAGCAGGAAACTTTCATGAACTGAATTTCAAGAAGGTTCAATTTTTATTTCTGTGGCTTTAAAATACAACTTGTTGCCATGACATCAACATATGCTGAATGAGTTGAACCATCAAATTACAAACTCATGGGACCAACCAAAGAAACTGTTCCTGACAAGAGAAGGAGGAAGCTGTCTTTTGTGAGCTCTGAGCGTCTTTTGGAAATGATTGTTCAATTTCCGCCCCCCTTCATTGAAAGCAAAGCTTTATGTGTCAGCACAACTTACCAGGCATCATTTAAGTGTGGGCCAAGTCAGTGTCCCACAATTATTGGAGGAATCAATATAAGGTGACATTCCACTAATACCGTTCCAATAAAAGTTAAACGACAGCATTTTGTTTGAGATGCAGTGTGGTATCAGGCCCTTCAGCCCACCGAGTCCATGCCAACCAACGATCACCTGAGTGATCTGCAACATTCTCTCGTTTTCACACCTTACCCTTCCATATCTTTGTGTCTCCCTCTCTCCTGACTGTTTGAAGGTACACACAAAATGGAGCAAGACAGGCAGCATCTCTGGATAGATGGAATGTGTGACGTTTTGGGTCGAGACCCTTCTTCATCAGACTGAGTCTTCTCAGTCTGAAGGAGAAAGGTCTCGACCCGAAACATCACCCATTCCTTCTGTCTAGAGATGCTGCCTGTTCTGCTGAGTTACTCCAGCATTTTGGTCTATCTTCTATGTTATGCTAGTTTCCTACATACCAGGGACAATTTACAGGAGCCAATTAAGCTACAAACCTGCATGTCTTTGGAATGTGGCATGAAACTGGAGCACCCGGAGAAAACCCATGCAGTCATAGGGAGAATGTACAAACTCCATACAGACAGCACCCATAGTCTAGATCGAACCCGGGTCACTGGCAATGTAAGGCAGCAGCTCTACTGCTGCACCGCTATGCTGTCGCTAGGATATCTGACTGATTATTACAATTATTTTTTTGCTCAGAGATATTGAAGTTATCCGAGGCACTGTATCAAACCTGTAAATAAACCTTCATTTGCATCCTGACAAATATTTATCAAATATCACTGTAGAAGAAAATGTACAAACAGTTCTGTTATGTGGCTATTAACAGGAGCATGTCATATATTTGAGCTAATTTTGTGCCAATGGCTACTGAAGAGAAGCTACTTGGAAGAAAATAAATAAAGTGCTCTGAAGTGAGAAACATCAGCTGAACAGAATTGATCACATTTGTTGTAGGACAATGCCTCTGCTGAAACTGGAAAGGACAGGTGCAAAGGTATGCTCAGATCGTACACCTACTCACAGCATGGAACCAAACCAAATAATAATAAAAATAAACTTTCTTTCAGACTCAAGGTCCAGACAAGGGACAACATTACATAAAAATGCATTGCATATTAAAAACATCATAAAGTACATATAAAATCTTAGTTTATCACTTATAAAAGCATCATAAATCATATATTAAAAAAAACACAATACATGAATTAAAACCCAGCATAAAAAGAATGATCAATGTCCTACAACGAGACAACGATACCAGTGTCTCCACAGCTGGGATTCGTAGCATGTAGTGCTAAACCTTATGTTTGACAAGGCCACAATAATTACATTTTTAGAGTCATTTATCCTGCAAATGGATTTATACATATGATTTCTTAGGATAGCTTCTAAAGTACTGACTCCTGCAGCCACAAACATGTTACTAGCACTACACCATTTAGATTTCCTTAGCAGTGTTCTCATGGCATCATTATAGGACACCTTTAGTCTCTGCAAACTTGTCTTTCCATAGTTCGACCACAGGTGCGCAGTGTAGAGTGGTGTGCAGTATGCTCTAAACAGTGACATCTTCACCACATCTGCACACGCACCAAGCCTACGCAAGAGAATATTCGCCTGTACATACAGCATGCGTCGTTGCCTATAAATATCTTCATCATTTGTGTAAGAAGGAACTGCAGATGCTGGTTTAAACTGAAGATAGACACAAAAGGCTGGAGTAACTCAGTGGGACATGCAGCATCTCTGGAGAGAAGGAATGGGTGACGTTTCGGGTCGAGGAAGGGTCTTGAACCAAAATGTCACCTATTCCTTCTGAGTTACTCCAGCTTTTTGTGTCTATCTTCAAATATAATCTGTTATGTGTCCTGGGTCAGTTGGGAATAGAAAACTTCTATTCATAATAGCATCTTAACACATTCGCAGCCTCTGCATTTCCACTTGGCAGCCAGTGAAACCTCTTTGAATTGTACAAACTATTAGGAAGGAGAATACAGCAACTAAAATACAAACAGAAAATGCTGCAACTATGCAGCAGATCAGGAAACTTCTGTGGAAAAAGAACATGATTATCGTTTCAGGTTGAAGATCCTTCAGCATAGCTGGCAAAGAGGAAAAAGAAAGCAAATTTTAAATTGTGGACCAAATGGCAGGGGTGGGAATGAACAAAACATGTGGAACATCCTTGATTGGGTGAGGCCAGGGTTGTCATGGGAATGGTTTGCGGAGGTCATCCAGTCGATGAGAAAATGGGGGCTGTTAAAGCAAGAATTGAACTAAAGAAAGTAGGGGAAGGCAGTTAGAGGTTTCCAGGATCTGCCAATTTATAGATTTTCAAACACTTTTCATGTATGGGACAAACGGAAATAAGCAGAGAAGCATAAATAGTGGAAGCGACTGAAGGGTAAATGGAGACCAGGAGAACGTTTCTGTTCCCAATTGCATGGGGGAATTGAATCATCAATGATTACTTTCAATGAAAGGTCAGTTTCAATGGGACAAGAGTAGATCAGGCCCAGGTAAAATGGAATCAAAGTGAACAGGCCAAACAGTAGCAGAACAATAGGTTACCTTTGAGGAGCTAAGGAAGAACAAAGAAATTCAGAGCTTCACGGATGATAAAAGAGAAAGGAAGACAATATGAGAAAAGGCTGCAGGTGGTTCCTTCGCTCCATAGATGCTGCTGCACCCGCTGAGTTTCCCCAGCAATTTTGTGTACCTGCAGGTGGTAACAGTCAGGTTGTAAATACGTAGCAGTGAGATCCAAGCTGCTTTCAAAAGCACCATGAGGGAGGGAGGTAGAAACTAAAGTAAAGAAGGCAAAGGGAGTGTGGAGACAGATCAGCTGCCGACATAAATGAGAACTTAGAAGCGCACTTCAAGCAAATAAACAATAAATGTATGCTACATGGAAGCCTATTAAGCACAAAAATAGGAACTCGAACTTGGAGGCTACTAAATGAATACATTTGCAGCTGCCTTCACAAGGGACGGAAATACCAGTTTAGTTTAGTTTAGAGATACAGTGCAGAAACAGGCCCTTCAGCCCACTGAGACCATGCCGACCAGCGATCCCCATACACTAGTACTATCAAATTGAATTGAATTGAATCGAATACATTTTATTAGCCAAGTATTCTCCGTGGACTGTCATCTTGTTGTGGTGGAGAGGCTTGTGTGGACCTGAGATCCTGAGAGCGATGCCGTCTGGAGCTATACTCCTGGTAGGGCCACCCATGCTGGTACGGTCGAGGGGGAGGTCTCTGTACAAAGAGCATTCCAACCAGGACCTCAACGGCGGAACAGGCGGAGGACGATGGCTGACCTTAGTGGAGTGTCACAACGGCTGTGATGGTGGATGAAGGCTGCAGCAGAAAATGGTCTCCGGTCGTCTTGGACTCCATGCCACTGGATCCTGACCCAGATCTGTCAAGGACCGTGGGTTGGCTGTCTGCGCACCAGTCTCCCCACGTTAAACAAAGTCACGCACTGGCGTCCTCCATATAGGGAATAGCACCCTGGAGACACCCATGGTCAGCCATGACTGAAGAGGGCCTAAGAAAGATTTATAGATACAAGGAATTTGCCTTGGTGCTTTGCTCACAAGAATAACAGCACAAAATTCAGTAGACAATCAAAAATAAAACATTATAATTTAAACATGTGAAGAATAAAATAAAATACCAGAGCAAAAGGAGGCTACAGACTTTTGGCTGTTGAGTAGAGCTACTGCTCATAGAAAAAAGCTGTTTTTATGTCTGGCTATGGTGGCTTTGACAGCCCGGAGTCACCTTCCAGAGGGAAGTACTTCAAAGAGTTTGTGGCCAGGGTGAGGGGGTCAGAGATGATCTTACCCACTCGCTTCCTGGCCCTTGCACTGTACAGTTTGTCAATGGAGGGAAGGTTGCAGCCAATAACTTTCTCAGCTGATCGAACGATTCGCTGCAGCCTCCGGATGTCGTGCTTGGTGGCTGAGCCAAACCAGACCATGATGGAGAAGGTGAGGACAGACTCTACGATGGCAGTATAGAATTGGACCATCATTGCCTGTGGCCGATTGTGTTTTCTCAGCTGCTGCAGGAAGTACATCCTCTGTTGTGCCTTTTTGAATGTGGAGTCGATGGTGGCCCCCCATTTAAGGTCCTTGGAGATGATGATTCCAAAGAACTTAAATTACTTCACAGATGTGCCTGTGGTGTTGTTGATGGTGAGAGGGGTTAGGGGAGGGGGAGCTCAACTAAAGTCGACAATCAATTCCACTGTCTTAAGAGCATTGAGCTCCAGGTTGTTGCTCTGGCACCAAGATACCAGCTGTGACACTTCCTGTCTGTAGGTAGATTCCTCCCCATCCTGGATCAGTCCAATCAAGGTTGTGTCATCTGCAAACTTGAGAAGCTTGACAGGAGTCAGTGGACGTGCAGTCATTGGTGTAGAGAGGGTAAAGGAGACGGGAGAGTACGCAGCCATGTGGTGCTCCTATTCTGAGGGTCTGCGGGTCCTAGATGTACTTTCCCAGCCTCACATGCTGTTTCTTGTTTGTCAGGAAGTTGGTGATCCACCGACAGTCAGCTGGGAGAGTTTGGAGTGTAGTAGCTCTGGCACAGTGGTGTTGAATGCAGAGCTAAAATCCACAAACAGAATCCTTGCATAGGTCCCCTGGCGGTCTAGGTGCTGGAAGTTGAAGTGTAGGCCCAGGTTGACTGCGTCATCCACAGATCTCTTGGCTCGGTATGCAAACTGCAGGGGGTCCAGCAGGGGGTTTGTGTTATTTTTCAGATGGGTCAGCACAAGTCTTTCAAGGGTCTTCATGATTACAGCGGTCAGTGCAACAGGCCTGTAGTCATTAAGTCCAGTAATCCTCCAATCCCGCACATGAGGGACAATTCATAATTTTACCAAAACCAATTAACCCACAAACTTGTACGTCTTCGGAGTGTGAGTGGAAACCAGGGAAACCAGGTCACGGGGAGAATATACAATCTCCATACAAACAGCACCCGTAGTCAGGATCGAACCCGGGTCTCTATCTACCCTGACGGAGTATGACAAATATTAAGAATGACGAAGGCCACTGTGCTCTTCGGGACCTGCAATGCTGCAGAAATTGTTTTATATCCTTCCCCAGATATGTGCCTCGACACAATCCTGTCTCGGACGTCAACGGACAATTCCTTTGTCTTCATGGCTTGGTTTTTGCTCTGACATGCACTGTCAACTGTGGGACCTTATATAGACAGGTGTGTGCCTTTCCAAATCATGTCCAATCAATTTAATTTACCACTTGTGGACACCAATCAGGTTGTAGAAACATTTCAAGGATTATCAATGGAAACAGGATGAACCTAAGCTCAATTTTGAGAGTCATAGCAAAGGCTCTGAATACTTATGTAATGTGATATTTCGGTTATTTCTTTTGAATTCCTTTGCAAAAATTTCTAAACACCTGTTTTCACTTCCTTTCTGGGGGTATTTTGTGTAGATTGATGATAAAAAAAAAGAATTTAATCAATTTTAAAATAAGGCTGTAACGTAACAAAATGTGGAAAAAGTGAAGGGGTCTGAATACTTTCTGAATGCACCGTACTTCTATCAGGTAACCTCCCGTGATCCTGAGAAAACAATCCAAGTCTGTCCAACCTCTCTAATCCAGACAACGTACTGGTAAATTTCCTCTGCATCCATTCCAAAGTCTCCACATCCATCCTGTGATGGGGCAACCAGACGTGCACACAATACTCCAAATGCTGCATAAATAAAGACCCAAGAAACTTGCATCATGACTTCCTGACTCTTATAATCAATGCTCTGGCCATTGATGACAAGCATACTACATACCTTCTTTATCACTCTAACTACTTACATAGAAACATAGAAACATAGAAAATAAGTGCAGGAGGAGGCCATTAGGCCCTTCGAGCCAGCACTGCCATTCATTGTCATCATGGCTGATCGTCCCCTATCAATAACCTGTGCCTGCCTTCTCCCCATACCCCTTGACTCCACTAGCCCCTAGAGCTCTATCTAAGTCTCTCTTAAATCCATCCAGTGATTTGGCTTCCACTGCCCTCTGTGGCAGGGAATTCCATCAATTCACAACTCTCTGGGCTGGGTGAAAAAGTTTTTCCTCACCTCAGTCTTAAATGACCTCCCCTTTATTCTAATACTTGTGTTGCCGTTTTCAGGGACTTGTGGATTTGAACTCCAAGTTCTCTCTGTACATCAATGCTGTTAAGGGTCATGTCTGCAATTGTATATTTTGCCCTCACATTGGACATCCATTGGACAAAGTGCATCTCCTCGCATATGCTCAGATTAAACTCCATCTGCCGTTTCTCCACCCATTTCTGTGACTGATATATTTCCCGCTATATACTTTGACAACCTCCCTCACAGTCCACAACCCCAGCAATCGAGTTGTCATCTGCAAACGTACTAACCAACCCATCTATGTTTATGTCCAAGACATTTATACATATAACACAAACAGCAGAAGTCCCAACACAGATCCCTGTGGAACTCCACTCGTCACAGACATCCAAGCTGAACATTGTCTTTCCATCACAATCCCCTGTCTTTGGTCAGAATAGAATAGAGGGGCTGAGACTATTTCCTTTAGCAAAGAGGATGCTTTTTTGGGTTTATTATGGGTTTTACAGAGATTATGTTTACATGAATGTTTTGCTGCTGCAAGTAAGAATTTCATTGTTCTGTTTCCATACACGTGACAATAAAACGCTCTTGAATCTTGAAGTGGAGGTATGATGGAAGTACATAAGAAGACAAAAGGCATGGACAGAATGTAAAATGGGACGCCGTTCCTTTCGATGGAGGAGTTGAGGATTAGCGGTCACAGATACTAAGACATGGGTAAGATGGAGAGGTTGAGAAGGAGTTTCTTCCCAGAGGCCATTCGGACTGTAAACTCCTATCTCACCAGGGACTAACTTTACTGAACGTTTTTCCTTCCGCCCACAATATTTAATATGTAAAAGAATATGTGATTCTGTTTGTAGTTTGTTTGGTTGTTTGTTTGTTTGTCTTTTTGCACAAAGTCCGCGAGCATTGCCACTTTTCATTTCATTGCGCATCTCGTATGTGTATGTGACGAATAAACTTGACTTGACTTGACTTGAAGAAAATGAAATAGGATATGTGGACTATTCTAGCCTGTGGCATGTGGTTGAAAGCACATGGCCTGTAGATATGGTGCAGATTGGTCAACTGCAGCCTTCAGGAGAGAATTGGTTAAATAAGTGTTGAGGGACGAAACTGCCCTGCTACAGAGAAAGGGTCCGGGCCTGTAACTGATACAGGGTCTGTAAGGAACTGCAGACGCTGGAATCTTGAGCAAACCACAAAGTGGTGGAGAATCTCAGTGGGTCATGCGGCATCTGTGGAGGGAATAGACAGGTGACATTTTGGGTTGAGGCCAAAGAAGGAAGAAGGGTGCTGATCCCAAAACATCGCCTGACCATTCCCGCCACAGTTGCTGTCTGGTGAGCTGGATTCTTCCAGCACCTTGTGTTTCGCTCTGTAACCAATGAGTTGCTTTGATAAAGATCTGGCATAGACACAATGGGTCAAATGGTCTCCTTCTGTATTGTAACTGCTCTATGATTCTATGCTCAGAAAACATTACTCTCTGTGGGGTCTGTGCAGGATAGATGCATTATAATGGTGTCTGCATTGAGGGGTTGCCCTGTGATGAGAAATTGAGGAAGATAGGATTGTACACATAGAATAGAATAGTATAGAATAGAATAGAATAGTTTCTTTATTGTCATTGTAACATGAACCATGTACAACGAAATTTAAAAATGTCAGCCACTCAGTGCACCATTCAAACATTTCTAAAAGCTAACGATACATACAAGGTAAAATATTAAAAAAAGATAAACAACTAAAATAAATATCATGAAAATAGCACGCATAAACACCCAGCCCTCCATCCTTCTGTCGATTTCACAGTGTACCACAGTCCCTTAGTATGTATCGCCCCTGCGTTCCTTGGCAGCTACATTTAGTGCCTTTATAGCAGTGGGGTAAAAACTGTTTTTAAGTCTGTTTGTCCTTGTCCTTGTAGATCTGTACCGTCTGCCTGACGGCAACAGTTCAAACAGGGAGTGTCCGGGGTGGGAAATGTCCTTTATAATACTCTGGGATTTTTTGATGCAGCGGGAACTGTGTAAGTCCTCCAAGGTAAGGAGAGGGCAGCTGACAATCCTCTGGGCGTTGTCAATGGCCCTCTGGAACGCTTTCCTCTGAGCCGCTGTGCAGCTGGTGTACCACACGCATACACAGTATGTTAGGATGCTCTCAATGGAGCACCGAAAGAAGGACAGCAGCAGTCTCTGAGTGATGTTATTCTTCCTGAGCACCCTCAGGAAGTGCAGTCTCTGCTGGACCTTTTTCAGCAGCGCAGAGGTGTTCACGCTCCACGTCAGGTCCTCCTCAATATGGATTCCCAGGAAGCGGAAATCCGCCACCCTCTCCACACGGTCCCCTCTGATAATTAATGGTACCTTAGGCACCTGTTTAATATTTTACCTTGTATGTATCGTTAGCTTTTAGAAATGTTTGAATTAAACATGTCCGTTTTATTCTTCCTGAAGTCTATTATTATTTCCTTTGTCTTTAAGGTGTTGAGGAGCAGGTTATTTTCTCCACACCACACTGTCAGCTGCTCCGCCTCATCCCGGTAGGCGTACTCGTCCCCCCCGGAGATGAGTCCCACCACCGTAGTGTCATCCGCAAATTTGACAATGGTGTTGCTGTGGTGGGCGGGGGTGCAGTCATGTGTGTAGATGGTGTAGAGCAGGGGGCTCAGCACGCAGCCCTGTGGAGAGCCGGTACTGAGGCTGAGGGCCGTGGATGTGTGATGGCCCACTCTGACTCTCTGGCTGCGACCCGACAGGAAGCTATTTATCCACATGCAGGTGGAGTGTGGAAGTCCCAAGTCCCCCAGATTGTCCACCAGTTTGTGGGGAAGGATGGTATTAAAAGCAGAGCTGTAGTCCACAAAGAGCATCCGCACGTAGCTCCCCCGCTGCTCCAGGTGGGACAGTGCAGCATGGAGAGCTGTGGCTACAGTGTCCTCTGTAGATCTAGTCGCTCTGTACGCAAACTGGTGGGGGTCAAAGCTTCGGGGCAGGAGTGATGTGATATGACCCCGGACCAGTTTTTCAAAACACTTCATCACCACTGGTGTGAGTGCGACTGGCCGGTAGTCGTTGAGGCTGGAGATGTGGGGTTTTTTGGGCAAGGGGACTATGGTTGCGGACTTCAGACAGGGTGGAACAGTGGACTGGGCCAGAGACTGGTTGAAAATCCTCGTACAGACTCCAGCCAGCTGGTCTGCGCAGTCCAGCACGTGTCCAGAGACGCCGTCGGGTCCAGTAGCATTCCTTGGATTGATGGCCCGCAGCGTGCGCCTCACCTCATGCTCCTCTATCTTGAGGGTTAGGCTGCTGTGGACCATGTGGTGTGATGTGGCTGTCTCGGGTGGCTCCACTTCAAAGCGAGCAAAGAAGTGGTTCAGCTCCTCTGCCAACGAGGCGTCACCTTCAGCAGCTCCAAGGTTGGTCTTGTAGTTGGTGAGATACTGGATCCCCTGCCACACCTGCCTGCTGTTGTTGCTGTCCAGGTGGTCCTCTATCTTCCTCCTATAGGATCCCACAGATTCATCACATTGGGATTTAGATGTTCCCATTGAGGCATGCAAGATCCTGAGAGGATGGAGAAGTTCATAAGTTCTAGGAGCAGAATTAGGCCATTCGGCCCATCAAGTCTTATCTGCCATTCAATCATGGCTGATTTATTTTTCCTTCTCAACCCAATTCTCCTGCCTTCTCTCCATAACCCTTGACACCCTTACTATTCAAGAATCTGTCAATCTCCCCCTTAAAAATATCAATTGACATAATCTAAAGCCACCCGTGGCAATGAATTCCACAGATTCATCACATTTTGACTAAAATAATTCCTCCCCATCTCCTTTCTAAAGGTACGTCCCTTTATTCTGAGGCTCGGACCTCTGGTCCTAGACTCTCCCACTAGTAGAAACATCTTTTCCACATTCAGAGAAACTAGAATCAAAGGCAAAAGTCACAGACAAGATGAAGAAAATTTTGTGTAGAAAGGAACTGCAGGTGCTGGTTTATACCAAAAAATAGACAAAGTGCTGGAGTAGCTCAGCCGGTCAGGCAGCGTCTGCCTGACCTGCTGAGCTACCGGAGAAAAAGAATGGGCGACATTTCTTGTGGGGGCACTATTTCAGACTATCATGAGTGCATGACTTTCATGTCTATCGTGAGGAGAATGTTGTTACGCATATTGTCCCATACATCAGATATCTGTAGATGCTTATTTAGTTGAATACTCAGGTTTGCAGATTATCGGTCTCTAAAGGAGTCTGTGGATGTGAGGATCAGGCAGAAGAGTGAATTTGAAAGAGGATGCTATGATCTTATTGAATGTTGGATCTGCTTCTGTTTCTCAACATCCCCATGTGGCATCTCATCTAAAAACCAGCACACTTAAAAGCATAATGCACAGAAACCTCAGCCTGGGGAATGCAGTCATCTCTGGATTGGGACAAGAACCCACATGCTTCCAGCTCAAAGACCAAAATGCTACAGATTTAGAAAAACTGGAAGATGGCGTGCTAAAACTGCAAAGTGAGTTGTGGGCTGTGACTTGAATACTGGGACAGGGTCTGTAGAGGGCAATGACTCCTCCCAATGGGACTTTGCAGGCAAAAGCTGCTCTGATCCTTCCTGAAGGACGCCCTGCACAGCATCAACAAATCATTGCACCAGGGGAGTGCAACAAACCCTGCATGCAAATAAACGAGAAATAAATTGACAGCGGGAAGTCTCCCACCTAAAACTGGAACTGCCACAGGCTGAAGATTTCTGAACGCTTCAGACATGTAAAAGCATTCAAAATCTATTAAAGAATTCAGGGCAAAGTTACAGTAAAACACTTAAATTTAAAATATTTAAACACACTCTAAAATACTGACACACACCAAAAAATATTTAAAATTTACCTTGCAACCAGATTCTTGCTTAAGTCTTGATGTAGGAGCCTTGACCCAAAACAGGGAATTACATCTTTTGCCTTCACAGTTACAGAGCCACCTGCCAGTGCTCTGTTTCCATTCTGGAGTCCAGCATTAGCAGTCTCCATTGTCTTGGTGCAGGACAAAGAAACATAGAAAATAGGGGCAGGAGTATGTCATTCGGCTCTTCCAGCCAGCACCGGACACAGTGCAGGAGCTGGAACATCACAGGAACTTGTACGCCCGAGTCCTAAAGGACACCCTGCTGCTTCTCACTCTTGATGGTCGGCCTCTAGCCACTTGTCCCAACCATGGAGGCGATGCAAGTTGCAAACCTGAACCCAGATAAAGCAAATGGAACAAGGGGTAATGGTATGAGAGTTGGTCTAATGTCCAGAAATGTAGTTAGTAGCAATGTTACAAAATGTTGAGATTTTAAAAATCAAGTCTTTAATTTATCCCATCAGATAAAGCATAAAAATAAGTTTAATTTGACACCTAATTCACTTTCATATCTTCAGTATTAAAAATGTTATGGCCATTTTCATACTCGGAAATTAGCATCTTGTTCCCTATTGCTTTTTCATTGACTTAACACAAAAGCTGTGATCGAGAACAGTCAAAAACCCATAACTTTCTTAAAAATTAAGAGAACTGAAATAAATTTTCAGTTATTATAGATTGAAGCATTCTGAAACAAATATGAAACAATCTTACTTAGATGACTTGAAATTAAAGCATATAATTAGTTAGTTACCTAATTGTAGCTAATTACAAAATTCAATTACTAGATCTAAACATCTATCCATTTCTTAAGAATAGATTAACATTTTTAAATAGCCTAAGTGTCCAAATAACATTCACACAAGAATTCACAATATAACATTATTTTTTAATCTCATTGTCCTGGGTTTATAGGCCAAATGGAAGGAATTTAATGTTTATTACCTGTAAATTAATGGCCATTCAGCTTGCGAGTGGGTTTTTCTGGAACGCGACCATTTGGAACATTGCGGATGCGGTGATTTTAGTCCTCCATTTCTGCAGCAAAAACACTGCCGGTTCTTCGGGGGAAAAAATCACCGTTTCGCAACTTAAAATGTTAATTAAATGCATCTTAAGAAATACTTTTATACATAAAAATAAACTACTTTCTTTTACCTGTCCCCTACATAAAATCCATCCCCATTGTCGGTGTTGAAGGCTTCAGAAGCTGATTTTAAAATCACTCCAGCGATTAACTTGTCGGGCGAATTTTTTTTAAAAACACACAGAACGACCGTCGGAACGATTCTTTAGCAAAATCTTGCACTCCAACAAAATATAATACAGGACCAGGTCGGAAACAAATGGGTTTTAACCCCCCCTCAAACGCGCCAAAATTGCGCACACGGCCAGTGGCAGAATTGCAGCGCCGCTGAAGGTAAGTATTGTAGCATACCTATAGTTAGTGACTGAATTTCTACATTTTTCTGGGGCAGAGAAGTCCAAAGGTTAGGCATCCTCGGGGTTCTTCTCAAGTTGGTATTGGTATTGGTTTATTTTCATTACCACTGTTAAATCGGAGGTCCTTGTTCAGACCATACCTGGAGCAACGTGGATAGTTTTGGTCTCCTTACCTAAAGAAGGATGTACTTGCTGTGGAGCAGATGCGACAAAGATTCACCAGGGTGATTCATGGGGTAGAAGGCTTGTCATATGATGAGTGATTGAGTAAATTAGATCTGGCTTCTTTAGAGTTCATGAGGAATGAGAAGAGACCTTCAAAAAATCATGATTTCTAGGAGCAGAATTAGGCCATTCGACCCATCAAGTCTACTCCGCCAATCATGGCGGATCTATCTTTCCCTCTCAACCCCATTCTCCTGCCTTCTCCCCATAACCCATGGCATCTTTACTAATCATGAATCTGTCATTTTCCAACTTAGAAATATCCATTGATGGCCTCCACAGCCATCTGTAGCAATGATTTCCACAGATTCACCACCCTCTCACTAAAGAAATTCCTCCTCACCACCTTTCTAAACGTACGTCCTTTTGTTCTGAGGTTACGGCCTCTGGTCCTAGACTCTCACACCAGTGGAAATATCCTCTCCACATTTACTCTACCCAGGCCTTTCACTGCTCGGTAAGTCTCAATGTACCCCCTCATCCTCCTAAACTCCAGCGAGTGCAGGTCCACTGTCTTCAAACACTCATCATACGTTAACGGAATCATATCTGGGTTCATTCTCGTAAACCTCATCTGGACCCTCTCCAACGCCAACACATCCTATTGTGAAATACAAAATTCCTAAAGGGTTTGATTGTAAAGATGCAGAGCAGATAAAGTAAAAGGTAAGCCATTTTAGGACAGAAATGAGGAGCAATGTGGTGTTTAAGAGGCTTTGTAATGTTTAAGAGCCTTTGGTTCAGTTTAGTTTATTGTCACGTGTATCTAGGTACAGTGAAAAGCTTTTGTTGCATGCTAACCAGCCAGAGGAAAGTCAATACATGATTACAATCGAGCCATTCACAGTGGCTCTGTAGATAGGAACATGGACATGCAAGGAATGGAGTGGTTTGGATCATGTGCAAGATGATAAAATTAGTTTATCTTGCATCATGGTTGGCAAAGTGTTAAGTGACCTACTCCTGTACATTCTTCTTATTTTATAGAACTGATCACTGTTGTCAAAGTATTAAATGTCAGAAAAGGTTGAAGAATTAGTCATTTGGCCTTGAAGAAAAACTGAGATGGAACCTTGCAAATTCATCTCAGATAATGAATAGCAAATGTAAGGTGATTTGGAGCAGTATTTTCCGGATATTTCAGAAAACACCCCAGAATCCTTAAGTTAAAACTGCTAAAAGGTAAGGTCAAGCCCCTTGCACTTAGTTGCCCGTTTATTTAAACAATAATTGTCATCAGAATTATTTTACCTGTAAGAAACTGAAACTGAAAGCTTTATGGGCCTGTCCCACATAGATGATTTTTCAGCAGACTGCCAGCGACTGTCAAGTTGCCGGCAGTCGCCTGAAAAACCGGCAACTGGAACGGCGACTATCAGAGTGGAACACACACACACAAACACATCGCTTCCTTCACCAGCCCGTTATGCAGGCGGGGGACAGAGCAAGCAGGGGGAGCCCTGTCTAAATAATTCACACGGTGCAAAGCCAAGGTGAAACACAGCGATGAACAGGAAGGTTGGCGCTGTAAAAAGACGGCTAAAGAACAGTGTACGGTAAGTCCTTTAAAAGAGGGGGGGAGAGGGGGGAGAAGGAGTAGAGACAATTTTTAAGAAGCCAGATATACACGGCCGTGAAGCTCGGCGGACATTTAACGTTACCGGTCGGTTATCCTTGGTTCTGAAAACTACTGCTTACTTTTTGTTTCCCAATGAGCGAATGAAATTCACCGGTCAGCACCGGCTACAACTTACGGAAACCTCCGAGAACCTTGGTCCTCCTGGCAACCCACTAGGACCTCCTGGCGACCCACCTACGGCACGAGAATTCTCGCTACTCTCCATGGCGGCTTCATTCTAGTCGCCGCTAATTTTTCAACATGTTGAAAAATACACGGCGACCATAATGAGGCCGCGACTAGTTCCCAGAATGCGGGAACTCCTCACGACCATAATGGCGACACCCCGGCAACCACCCGCGAACATGTGGCGACCATGTGGCGACCGCATAGTCTCCTGCATTCACCTAAAAAGTTGCCTAAGTGGGACAGGCCCATTAGACTAGTAGAAATCTTGGTCTTTTATTAAATTGTGAAATAACCTCCTTGGTGATACAAATGTTATAATCTATGACTCTTCATAGTGTTTCTGACCCTATTTCCCAATTCAGCTTTATTGTTATTATTCTGTTAAGTCGTGCCTGCCTCCTACTGACCACACGTTTTCAGTATCTGTGTTTGATGTCAGGTAATCATTTTTCTTTGATTCCTTTGTATTTCTCTCCTGCTCTTGTCCCGCCCCACAGCTCTTGGCCCTGCACCTGGTTTTATTGACAAGGAAAGCTCCCTTTGTAGGAGGAGATTGCCAGAAAACAAGTGCAGAAATGAATCCCAGAAAGGATATTTATTATCAGATCAGTTGTCAACATTTATCACTTGTATTCGATCTTACGAGCATCTGGATGTCACAAGGTTTTTCCACCAGCCACTCAAGACATCGAAGAAACGATATACTGATAACTAGCACAGATAGGGTAGACAGTCAGAGCCTTCTTCCCGGAATGGAAAAATCAAATACTTGCGGACATAGCTCTAAAGAAAGGGACAAAGATTAAAGTCTGGAGTGGCAGAGTGGCACAGTGGCACAGCGGTAGTGTTGCTACCTTAACATAGAAACATAGAAACATAGAAAATAGGTGCAGGAGTAGGCCATTCGGCCCTTCGAGCCTGCACCGCCATTCAATATGATCATGGCTGATCATCCAACTCAGTATCCTGTACCTGCCTTTTCTCCATACCCCCTGATCCCTTTAGCCACAAGGGCCACATCTAACTCCCTCTTAAATATAGCCACTGAACTGGCCTCAACTACCTTCTGTGGTAGAGAATTCCAGAGATTCACCACTCTCTGTGTGAAAAATGTGTTCCTCATCTCGGTCCTAAATGATTTCCCCCTTATGCTTAAACTGTGACCCCTTGTTCTGGACTTCCCCAACATCGGGAACAATCTTCCTGCATCTAGCCTGTCCAACCCCTTAAGAATGTTGTAAGTTTCTATAAGATCCCCCCTCAATCTTCTAAATTCTAACGAGTACAAACCGAGTCTATCCAGTCTTTCTTCATATGAAAGTCCTGACATCCCAGGAATCAGTCTGGTGAACCTTCTCTTTACTCCCTCTATGGCAAGAATGTCTTTCCTCAGATTAGGAGACCGAAACTGTACGCAATACTCCAGGTGTGGTCTCACCAAGAGCCAGAGATGCAGGTTTGATCCAAACTACAGGGTCTGTCTGTATTTACGTTCTCCCTGTGACGGTGTGAGTATTCTCCGGGCACAGACTCGGTAGGTCGAAGGACATGTTTTCACGTTCTGTCTCTAAAGCCAAAAGGAATGTGTGGGCAATATTTTTACACAGAGGGTTGGCGAATTCCTTGAAATGTGCTGCCATGGGTGTTTTAGTTTTAGTTGTAGAGATACAGCGCGAAAACAGGCCTTTCGGCCCACCAAGTCCACACTGACCAGCGGCCCCCCACACATTAACACTATCCTACACATACTAGGGACAATTTACACATACACCAAGCCAATTAACCTACATACCCATACGTCTTTGGAGTGTGGGAGGAAACCAAAGATCTCGGAGAAAACCCACGCGGCCACAGGAAGAACTTAGAAACTCCGTACAGACAGCACCCGTAGTAGGAATCGAACTCTGGTCTCCAGCGCTGCAAGCGCTGTAAGGCAGCAACTCTACCACTGCGCCACCGTGCCATATTGGTTTCGGCAGAAACGGAAGTGCCATTTGGACTTTTGGATAGACGCATGGATATGCTGGAAATGTGTCGATAGAAAAGGGTTGGTTGTGGCATCATGTTTGGCCAAGATGATATGGGCCAAAGGGCCTTTTCTAGTGCTGCCCTGTTATATTTTTTATGTTCTATGTTCTAACTGCAGTGGATTGAACAGTGGCTATATTTAATTAGATTGTGTAATCATTGGTGCGATTCATCTTCATTTTTGAATCGTTAATGCTCATCAAACCTTACAATGATTTCTCTTTGTTGCCTGCCAGGCAGAATGGTCAGAACCCTCAGGCAAAATATTCCAACATGTGCAACAAAGCTGAAGTCCATCAAGAAAATGAGTGAAACTCTATTGGTTTTTTTTTTTTTAAAAGACAATGTTTATATTGTGCCTTTCACAAACTAGGTCATCCAGAAGCATGCTTGTAATCAAATTAGATATTTTTCAGAATATAATCATTGCTACAAGGGGGAACTGATGGCCTGACTGAGTTTGGCAAGGTCCCGCCAGCTGCAATGTAATAACAAATACAAATCGTTGTATTTTTATTTAATTGATGGTGGTTGAGGGACTAATACTGGCTGGAACACTGAGGAGAACAGCTCTTCCTTTTATCGAAATAGTGCCACAAGGAGTTTTACATTCACCCAGAGCCTGATGTGAACTTGATTTAACATTGCACCTGAAAGATACCAAGTGGCTCCTCTGGGACTGCAGCACCACCTCAGCAAAGCACTGGACTGACAGCAACAACAACAATAATAATAATAAATTACCTGCTGCCTTTAAAGTCTCACAAGCCACTTCACAGGAGTGTTATCCTGCAAAGCGTAATGCAAGACATAAATAAGAGCTATAAGTGCAACGTAAGATGGGAGTTTTTAAGGAGCGTATTGAAATAGAAAGAAAGAAAGAAAGGCAGAGAGATAAAGAGAGGAAATTCGAAGGTTTAATGCCATGGCAACAAATGATGGAATGATTAAAGTTGGGAATGTTTCTGAGGCTAAATTCGGAGGGAAACAAAGAGTGACAATGCCATAAAGGTTCAAGAACAAAAGTGAGAAATGTAAAATTAATGGATCGCTAGCCAGGAATCGCAGGCATTACGAGTAAGCTGGCTGGTGCAGCACAAGCAGCAGAATTTAGCATGATCGCAGTATGAAGGAAGGTAGGGAATGGGAAATCAACCAGTGCTATGTTGGAAATTGGTGGAAACAAGGAACTGCAGATGCTGGTTTACAAAAAAAAAAGACAAAGTGCTCGAGTAACTCAGCTGGTCCGACAGCATCTGCGGAGAACGTGGATGGGTGACAAGGATAGGAGATAGGCACCTAACATCATTGCAGGGCAAGTTACTAGTAATGATTCAGAAGGATAAGATATATATGCATTTGGGTAGACTGGGGCTAATTAGGGATCATCAGCAAGGATTTGTTCTTGGGAAATTATGTCTTAAGAATCTGATCGAGATTTTTGAAGTGGTTACGCAAAAGTTGTAGACATTGTATATCTGGACTCAAAGGCATTTGATAATATTCTACTAAGTATGCTGCTCTGGAAGATTAGATTGCATGGGATTCAGGGAGACCTAGCCAACTGGATAGAGAATTGGCTTCATGGAAGGAAGCAAAGTGTGATGGTGGAATGTTGTTATTCAGACTGGAGGCTTGTGACCTAGGCGTGCAAGTACATCATTCCTTAAAAGTGGCATCACAAGCAGATTGTTGAGTACAGGAAAAAAGACACAAAGTGCTGGAGTAACTCAGCAGGTCAGGTAGCACCCTGACGAACATGGAGAGGTATCGTTTGGGATCTGGACCCTTCTTCAAACTATTGAGAGTAGAAGTTGGGATGATATGTTACAGTTGTATAAGACATTGGCGTTTTTACAGTATTATGTTCAGTTTTGGTCGCCCTGCTGTTGGAACGATGTTGGTAAGATAGAATGTTTGCAGAGCAGATTTACAAGGAAGGCCTGAGTTATTGGGAGGATGCAGGAAGATGAAGCATGATTTTATAGAGGTGTCTAAGATGATGAGCAGAATCCACAGTCTTTTACCATGAGTAGAGGAATAAAGAACCAGAGGACATAGGTTTAAGGTGCGAGGAAAGATTTATTAGGCACCGGAGGGGCATCTTTTTCACTCAGAGGATGAGCTGCCAGAGGAGTAAGTTGCGGCAGGTACCATAACAACAGTTAAAAAACATTAGACAAGTTCAAGGACAGGCAAGGTTTAGAGGGATATGGGCCAAATTCGGGAAGGTGGGACGAGTGTAGATGGGACATTTTGGTCGGCATGGGCAAGGTGTCGGAAGGGTAGAAACAAAGAACTGCAGATACGGCTTAATACACAAAAGGACACAAAGTGCTAAGGTAACTCAGTGGCTCTGGCATCATCTCTGGAGAACATGGGTATGGATGGGTCGAGACCCTTCTTCAGACTGAAGGGCCCAAGCCTCGTGACTTTATGACTATGACTCTATAAGTCTGAAGAGAGACTTAATCCCAATGTCACATATCCATGTTCTCCAGAGACGCTGCTTGACCCATTGAGTTACGCTAGCACTTTGTGTCTTTTTCTGTGTTGGAATAGTGAAGTCTGCAGGTAACAAAGACATGAATGAACATATCAGCAGTAAATTAGCTGAGGTAGGGGTAGAATGGGGATATTACTGAGTTTTTTTATAACAAATGTTATATAGATTTATGGGCCAAAACTCGTCTTGTCATTAAATGAGATGTTAATTTTGCACTAGGTAGACAAAAATGCTGGAGAAATTCAGCAGGTGAGGCAGCATCTATGGAGCGAAGGAAATAGGCGACTTTTCGGATCGAAACCCGAAACAGTTCTCAGTTTGTGACTGAGTTGAAATGAGGGGAACCAGGTGAGTGCTGTTGGATGTGGTGGAGAGATTTTAGAGAAGGAGTATGTTGTGGCAAAGGCTACAGACAGGTCAAGAAGGAGTAGGATAAATAATTTACCCTTCCCATAGTTACATTTGGTTTCAACTGTAACTTTGATGAGAGACATTTCTGTTCCATCAAACACTGTTAACCTAGATTCCAAACGTAAGTCCTTGGAGTACAACACACCACCTTCTCACTCGGAGGTGACAATGGTACTTTTGAGTCATGGTTAATAGCTTAAAACACATTATCAAGGACAGAACTGACCCACATTTATTCTCTTATCTTTACAAAGTGCGTGATAGTAGCTACAATCGAGCTAGAGTCACTTAAATGGGTTTATGCATCCAAGTTGAGCAATAAGAATTTTTTAAATCTTCAGGGCTCCCATTCATGCTTGATTTTGAATAACATTTGCATGTGCATGGACATTGTGGCTCAGCCACTGTTTGATCAATTGGCCACCTTATTTCCCCTTTATTACTGTCAAAGTCGTGCATAAAATCCATTACTTGACAGCCATATAGCGTTTCTGTTATCCACAGTAAAACTGTCACTTACAACCTTTTGAATTTCTACTCCTCCATAAAGAAAGTGCAAAAGAAAAAAACAGGTACAGATAAAACTCATTGAACATTGCCAAACCTCTTTCTAACAGGAAATAAATGTTCATTGTTATTCAAATAAAAAATCTTCAAGGAATTATATTGTTGGTCAGAGAATTGCAATAATTGCATGAGATAAAGCAGAATAGGTCCTTTGCTCAGTGGTGAATAGCTGCTGATGCTCGGGTGAGACACCAGAGAGGTGTCAGCTCTTGGGGAATCATACCTTGGCATGTTCTGGAGTGATGAGGGGGAAAAAATCAGTTGCGACGGAAAAAATTCCAAGACAAAGTTCTAAATACAGAAAATGGGGAAAATCTAAAACTTGCTTCAACATGGAATGGTTAATGCAATTAGAGCAGATCCATTTAAGGGGAAGATACACGAGTAATATAAGGAAGAAAGTACAGGAGCAAGTAAGGACCTGGTGTTTCTCAGCCTTAGCCAGTGACAGAAATCACTATCAAAATATGGAGGGGACCGGGGGACAGAATTTCTTGGCAGCCGTGCGCGCATGCGCACACTCACACACACACACACGCGAGGCTTTGGAGGCTTCTGTGGACCCTGTGAACAGTAATTACAGCTCAATCAAGCGCTAAATGCAGCTCAACTCTGCCTGTCTCGCCGGGTTAACTTACAGCCCTGCCTGGCCTGACGGGACTCCAGTCCGGAGCCGTGGAGCTAGTGCTGCTTCTCTGCACTTGGCCATATTTCCCTTAAGTCCAGGCAGGGCTGTAAGTTATCAAAAGGGAACTGCAGATGCTGGAATATCGAAGGTACACAAAATTGCTGGGGAAACTCAGCGGGTGCAGCAGCATCTATGGAGCGAAGGAAATAGGCGACGTTTCAGGCCAAAACCCTTCTTCAGACGTCTGAAGAAAGGGTTTCGGCCCGAAACGTCGCCTATTTCCTTCGCTCCATAGATGCTGCTGCACCCGCTGAGTTTCCCCAGCAATTTTGTGTACCTAGGGCTGTAAGTTAACCTGGCGGGACAGGCAGAGTTGAGCTGGGTTTAGCGCTGCTTCTCTACGCTGGCTGTGGGCCTGGGGACACCGCGCCCGTCTAACTACCGACGTCTCTGTCCACCCCCGGGCGTGGGGGCACTCGGGTGGGGACGGGGATGGTCCAGTGGAGGTTCGGCAGCGATTGCAGCGCCGGAGAGCCGGCCAGGATCGATCCTGGCTGCAGATGAGGCACAGGTCTGTGTCCAGGACTGCCGCTGTGACCCTATGACCTGGGCACATCTCCCTCCTCCAATCACCGGGCTCTATCCTCAGTCCCACCCACCTACTTCCTCCTCTGACTGACACTTCCCTCTTCCAATCATCGCACCCAATCATCATGTTCCGCCCCAATTGCCAGCTGACCGGCGCCCTCGATCAGCAGTCCCACCACCAGTCTCGTGGAAAGCTGAGATTTCACCGGGTTTTAAAATCTGGATGACAAAAAAGTGGGGGGGGGGTCGTCCCCCACCTCTCAAAACAGAGGGGGGATGTGTGTCCCCTGGCCCCCCCGGGATTTCCGCCACTGGCCTTAGCAGCAGGTTAAATGGAAGCTAGGTTTGAGCACAGCAGCCAAATGCAACGACCATTCCTCAGAGTCTGCCATTCACTGTTAAGATCCTGCCCTGGTTTGACTTCCCAAAATGCAACACCTCACCCATATCTGCACTGGACTCCATGCTCCATTCTTCAACCCCCTTCACTGTCTAATATACCACCTGCAAGCGAGCAGGCAAGATCATCTCTGACCCCTCTCACCCTGGCCACAAACTCTTTGAATCACTTCACTCTGGAAGGCGACTCTGGACTGTCAAAGCTGCCACAGCCAGACATAAAAACTGTTTTTATCCACAAGTAGTTGCTCTACTCAACAGCCAAAAATCTGTCGCCTCCCTTTGATCTGGTATTTAGTTGGTTCACATACTTGATCAATGGTGTTTTATCATTAATGTCTTATTATTATTAATGTTTAGTGTTTTCTGAGTCATTCGTAACTGTCACGGTATGTCATGTTGTTACTTGTGGGCGCAGCACCAAGGCAAATTCCTTGTATGTGAATACTTGGTCAATAAACTTACTTACTTACTTACAAATGCATCTGCAAGCTTACTAATTATGCCTTGCGCATTCTTATCTAAATCATTTGTATAATCATTTAGGAAAATGAAATCAGACAGGACATTTTGAGGAATGTTTTTTCAGGGTGGAAATGTGAAAGACTAGGGACAAAGGACAAAGGACTAGCTTTAAGGACAAAAGGGGAAAGTTTAAACAAGATGTGGGGACAACGTTTTTACACGTAGAGTGTTGGGTACCTGGAATGCACTGCAGGCGACGGTGGTGGAAGCAGATATGATACATGGATATGAAGAGAATGGATACATGAATAGAGGAATACGGTTCACACATGCAAGCAGAGGAAATTAGTTTAACTTGGCAAATGTTCGGCTCAGACATTGTGGACCAGCAGGCATGTTGCTGTGCTGTACTGTTATCAGATGGAGAATTGAATGGCAGTGAAAAGGAAGAAACTGCACGGAGGCAAGAGATCAAATAGCCTTATTCTATATGAAATTCAACGAAACTGTGTCAAAGGGAGAAGCAACGGACTGTCAAAGGCAGCAAACCTTTGTCATTTGGACTTCAGGATGAATTGTGTGTTGGAATGAATGCAGCTCACTGTGTTCCAGTGATATATTTAGCTCACAATAAAATGAAAGGTTACTTATGTCATTCGGGAGTTTCACAGCAGATCGCTAATGTCTTGTACATATCATCCTGTGCTCCGAGGATTGTATTATAGACCTGGGAACAGCTACATGGAACATTATCACACAAAACGTCTTAATACAGCAGTCAAAAACATTGCATGTAATATTGTTGATGCTTAGTTCTGAATTGTCTCCTTACATTTATTAGTCTTCCTTTTTTTCCCTAGATGGTTCATTGACCACCAATATTTAGACATTTGATGCCAGGATACTGTGTTGGGTTTTATGCACAGGGAATCCACACTAGTGGTGGTTAGAAACACCACTGTAAAAAGAGTTTTCTTGTTGGCGTGTGGGAGGGGATAAGGTATGGATGAGGGGGGAGGGATGGGGGTTGATGGCTTTGGAGATATGGGTGGTGATGAGAATCATTGGTGTGCAGTGATAAGGCAGCAAGGAGGACACCAAGTGTTGGAGTAACTCAGCAAGTCAAGCAGCATTTTTGGAGAACATGGAAAGGTCACGTTTCGGGTCGAGACGCTGAAGAAGGATCTCGATTCAAAACGTCACCTATCCTCGTTCTCCAAAGTGCTGCCTGACCTAGGAAGTTATTCCAGCACTTTGTGCCCTTTTGTTGATTAACCAACATCTGCAGTTCGTTGTTTCTGCACAAAGGCAGGAAGAATTTCTTTCATTTTTTTTATGTGATGTGGACATCACCAGTGAGGCCAACATTTTGTTGCCCTTCACTGATTTTTCTTAAAAAGGTGTTGGTGTAGTCTTTGTGGTGAAGGTACTCCCAAGGAATAGTTGGATAAGGGCTTCTTGGATTTAGACTCGGGGACACTGAAGGAACCGTGACGCAATTCCAAGTCCAGATGGTGTGTGACGTGGACGAAACCTGAAAGTGTTCCCATATGCTGCTGCGTTTAAGAAAGAACTGCAGATGCTGGAAAAATCGAAGGTAGACAAAAATGCTGGAGAACCTCAGCGGATGAGGCAGCATCTGAAGAAGGGTCTCGACCCGAAACGTCGCCTATTCCTTCTCTCCATAGCTGCTGCCTCACCCGCTGAGTTTCTCCAGCATTTTTTGTCTACCATATGCTGCTGCCTTCGCTCCCATGATGGGAGGTGCTACTTGAATAGTCTAGGTAAGTAACTCTTGTGTACTTTGTAAATGGCAAATACTGCAAGCATTCAAAATCAGAATCACACTTTATTCGCCAAGTATGTTTTGCAACATACGAGGAATTTCATTGGCCAGGTCAGTCATACAATTAAAAGTAACAGATCACTCAAAAACACATTTTAACATGAACATCCACCACAGTGACTCCTACACATTCCTCACTGTGATGGAAGGCGAAATAAAGTTCAAGTCCTTTCCTTAGTTCTTCCTCGGTCGTGGGCCTCGAGCCCCCATTGACAGGATGATTTTAACTCCTGTAGCCGGTGGCGTCGGGCCCTCCGCATCGAGGCGATCAAGCTCCCGCATCGGAGGGGATGTCAGCTCCCCCGCCCGCGCTGGACGATTGAACCTCCCGTCGGGGTTGGTCGAACCTTCCGCGACGTTGGAGCTCCCGACTCAGCCTCTCCCGAAGACTGCGAGCCCTTGGTGTTGATTCCGCGGTGGTCACGGTGGGAGCGATCCCAGGCAAGGGATCAGCTCCGATGTTAAGTCCGCGCCCCGCGGTGGGACTCACGACAGTCAGAGGAGACTTCCAGCTCCATCGATGGTAGGCCGCAGAGCCCGGAGAATGTGATCGAAAATTGATCACATCTGCGGGACGGTAAGAAATAAAGTTTCCCCCGATCCCCTCCCCCATCCCCCCACATAAAACAAACTGAATTTGATTGGATTGGATTGGATTCAATTTATTGTCATTGCACTTTTCAGTACAACGAAATGGTTTAGACTGCAGTCATAACATAGAATAAATAACAAAACACACAACATAGTTTAAGTCCCAAAGTCATTGTCTCTTCCCTCCTTGCTCTCCCTCTGCGCTGAGGCAATGTTGCGACCCTGCCGGGTGATGGTAAGTAAGTCCCGCGGCTGAATCCGAGCTCCGCAAACAGGCCGGTTCAAACTCCGCGGCCCGGGGCGGTCGAAGCTGCCGTCCTCCAATCCAGCGGACGCAGCTGTAGTTGCGAGAGCTCCGGAAAACAGAACTCGAGCTCCCGATGATGTCGTCCACTGGCCCGCGGCCGAGCCTCCGAGGCTCCAAAGTCGGGTCGGCCATTAAAGCAGAACATTAAAGAAGAACATTAAAACAAAAACTGTTAACAAACTAACAAAGTAACAAAGAGAGTGAAAAGACGAACAGACTGCCGGCAGGGCTGCTATCGCCCCCGCGCCCCTGGTGGTGGAAAGGACGAATATTTCAGTTATCAATTATGGGTTATCAATTCAGTTATCAATATGGGTATCAAACAGCAAGGCACTTTGTCCACAAAGATGTTGGGTTTTTGAGTATTGTTGAGGCTATTTATCCAGGCATCTCGAGAGTTCTTTCCATCATGCTCTTGACATGTCTTGAGCTTGGATTCCCCAACCAGGAGTTGAGTTGCTTGTAACAGAATATCTGACCCCTGAATTTCTCTATTAGAAGCATAGAAAATAGGTGCAGGGATAGGCCATTCGGCCCTTCGAGCCAGCACTGCCATTCAATGTGATCATGGCAGATCACCCAAAATAAGTACCCCGTTCCTGCTTTTCCTCCCATATCCCTTGATTCCGTTAGCCCCAAGAACGAAATTTAACTCTCTCTTGAAAATATCCAATGAATTGGCCTCCACTGCCTTCAGTGGAGAAGAATTCCACAGATTCACAACTCTTTAGGTTAAAAAGTTTTTCCTCATCTCAGCCCTAAATGGCCTACCCCTTATTCTTAAACCGTGACCCCTGGTTCTGGGCTCCCCCAACATCGGGAATATTTTTCCTGCATCTATCCTGTCCAATCCCTTAAGAATTGTATATGTTTCTATAAGATAACCTCTCATCCTTTTAAACTCCAGTGAATACAAGCCCAGTCGACTCATTTTTTCATCATATGACAGTCTCGCCATCCCAGGAATTAACCTGGAGAACCTACGCTGCACTCCCTCAATAGCAAGAATGTCCTTCCTCAAATTAGGGAGACCAAAACTACACACCGGTGCAGGTCTCACCAGGACCCTGTGCAACTGCAGTAGGACCTCCTTGCTCCTAAACTCAAATCCCCACGCAATGAAGGCTTTTCTTCACTTTTAGGCATAGTATGGCATGTTGTGATAAATTTGAGGTTATCCATTAAATAAATGTGAGGTTATCCATTTTGGTGGCAAAAACAGGAAAGCAGACTATTATCTAAATGGTGGCCGACTAGGAAAAGGGGAGATGCAGCGAGACCTGGGTGTCATGGTACACCAGTCATTGAAAGTGGGCATGCAGGTGCAGCAGGCAGTGAAGAAAGCGAATGGTATGTTAGCTTTCATAGCAAAAGGATTTGAGTATAGGAGCAGGGAGGTTCTACTGCAGTTGTACAGGGTCTTGGTGAGACCACACCTGGAGTATTGCGTACAGTTTTGGTCTCCAAATCTGAGGAAGGACATTATTGCCATAGAGGGAGTGCAGAGAAGGTTCACCAGACTGATTCCTGGGATGTCAGGACTGTCTTATGAAGAAAGACTGGATAGACTTGGTTTATACTCTCTAGAATTTAGGAGATTGAGAGGGGATCTTATAGAAACTTACAAAATTCTTAAGGGGTTGGACAGGCTAGATGCAGGAAGATTGCTCCCGATGTTGTGGAAGTCCAGGACAAGGGGTCACAGCTTAAGGATAAGGGGGAAATCCTTTAAAACCGAGATGAGAAGAACTTTTTTCACACAGAGAGTGGTGAATCTCTGGAACTCCCTGCCACAGAGGGTAGTCAAGGCCAGTTCATTGGCTATATTTAAGAGGGAGTTAGATGTGGCCCTTGTGGCTAAGGGGATCAGAGGGTATGGAGAGAAGGCAGGTACAGGATACTGAGTTGGATGATCAGCCATGATCATATTGAATGGCGGTGCAGGCTCGAAGGGCCGAATGGCCTACTCCTGCACCTAATTTCTATGTTTCTATGTTTCTATGTTTACCGGTTTCTGATCAATGGAGATTTCGTTTGTGGGTATTGCCATTGGATCAGGCCCCGTAAGGTGCGAGTAGCAACTTCATAAAAGAAGGTGAGAGCTGAACCAAAATGCCAAAACACACAATATATTACATCATTGACATTTGTTGCAGGAGGCAATTTCTCTTTTTAACAATATATTTTTATTTTCTCTTTTTAGCAATATATGATTCGATTCAACGGCGAATGTTTTTCTTATTTTCAATTGAGTTTATTTCTACGAAGGCTTGGTAATGCTAAGGGCAATGTCTCTCATGTCATCTCTGGATTTCAGTTCCTTTTTGTGTCAATTTTTGCAACTTTAATTGAATGGAACATCATTGAGCATAATATTTGTTCTCAAGGCCTTCAGCCATAACACATTTCATTCTTTTGCTGATGACTATGTTAGTTTTATATATTCATATGCAGAATGAGGATATTGCTATTCAGGCCAGGCCCATCCTTAATTGCATTCTTGTGCCACATCAGAGGGCAGTTATGGATCATATTTTTACAAACCTCAGATCACAAATTAACCAGACAAGTCAGGATTGTCTTTTCCTGACAATCTAATACTTTGTTGCCCATCATACTAGGTATCAGCTCCTGCCCCCCACCCCCCCAAAAAAAAATGAAATCTCGAGAAGTAATAATCTAGCAAGTTCTCCATTGTGTGGACAGATTATTCCTGTGAAATTCAAATTCTGCACATTTTACGTTACAGCCATTGTTGTAACTAACCCCAAACACCTTGACTTGAGGGGCAGTTAGTTCTAGAAAGCAGGTCTTCAGTACTACAGCTGGGATATAGCAAAGACAATATCCAGTGCTATCTGAAGAAGGGTCTCAACCCAAAATATCACCCATTCCTTCAATCCAGAGAAGCTGCCTGTCCCACTGAGTTACTCCAGCAATTTTGTGTCTATATCCAGTGCTATCACATGGATTTGATGACTTTATTGATGACAGGAACCTCAGGAAGAAAATGATTTGTACCACCCACTCAACATTTCAGGTTGAAGATGGTTGCAATTTCTGCAGCCTTTGAGGAGGCTGCATGTGTAGTGACTGACAGCATGCTGCCTGTCCTGGCTCCATGCACCAACTAACACATATTCAGAAGTATGCAAGTTGCTAATGTAGAGCAACATCTAATTTAGCAATATGTTGTTTAAGTAAAACTCAAATCATCTGGAAACACAATGTTGTACTACGTGAAAGAATCCCTGGATGGAGTTTGTATGTTCTCCCCATGACCTGCATGGGTTTTCTCCGAGATCTTCGGTTTCCTCCCACACTCCAAAGACGTACAGGTCTGTAGGTTAATTGACTTGGTATCAATCTTACATTGTCCCTTGTGTGTGTAGGATAGTGTTAATGTGCAGGGATTGCTGGTCAGTGTGGACTCGGTGGGCCGAAGGACCTGTTTCCGCGCTGGATCTCTAAACTAGACTAAATTAAATCAATGGTACACAAAATTGCTGGGGAAACTCAGCGGGTGCAGCAGCATCTATGGAGCGAAGGAAATAGGCGACGTTTCGGGCCGAAACCCTTCTTCAGACTGATGGGGGCTGGGGGAAAGAAAGAAGGAAAAGGGGAGGAGGAGGAGGAGCCCGAGGGCGGGCGGATGGGAGGGTGGGAGGAGACAGCTAGAGGGTTAAGGAAGGGGAGGAGACAGCAAGGGCTAGCCAAATTGGGAAGGGTAAGGATGTGGTCGTACAGTTGGAGGGCAGGGGGGATCACAGAGGGTGTGCAGTTAGAGAGGAGGTTGTGAAACTGTCTCCGGAGAGAGGAGGAGAACTTCTTCAAAGTAGGCATACCTTGAGGAGATATCGCAGTGGAGTAGACAAAGTGTTCAAAAGTGTTCAAAATTAAATCAATGTTTGACGTGTATAGTTAAAGATTGTTTTTAAAAAATTACCAATTTACTAAGACATTACTTTCCTTCACAGAGAACAAAACTGTTTAAAATGGCTGCTAAAGGGCAAAATAAATCCTTGCAGTTTTTGAAAACAAGATATCCCTATATTTCAATGCCCCGAGTCTAATCGAGAAAACATTTCACCTACAACAACCACAATCGTTCACTCAAAATTAAATAGATAATAGTTTTTGCTTTGTTTTATTCTCATCTGTTGACAAGGTTTGCTATTGGATCCTTTATCTTGCCTTCCATGGATACACTGAATAAGAATTAGACCTCCATGGTAGAACGTCAAAATTATGGCTTAAAAATTCATAGGTTCCTCTCTTCTTTATTTGCTGAAATTAGAAAATACTTAGCTTTTTCGATGCTTATGATTAATTTTTTGCTGGAACAAATGAACAGAAACTCTTCTTACTGCATTCAAATTCTGAACTATTTAATGTGCCATGACTTGCCTTTGATGTATAACTGAACGCTACAAAAAGCCCCACGGGCACATTAACATTGGAGCCTGTGGCAACTGTACAGATCGTTCAACCGCTAAGGTAGTTGATTACATTCCACCTCCGTCTCCCCGGACCCTGTATGAATGAGCCTAATATACCTTTTGTAATGTGGAAAGGAACACAGGAGAGATGCAGAGAGGGGACCCTGAGTTTGAAGTAACAGCATCCATTGAAGTGCCCCAGCACCTGTACTTTAGGACCTTCCTCTTCTTCCCCCGCATATATACAGATAGGAATTAGTGCTTGATGTCGCCCCAAAGAAGCCTCAGTTGAAATTGAAGGTGGGATGCTACCCTTGTGCATTCGCCTTTAATCAAACTGCTCATGTATTGAATTCTTATTGCATTTAACCTATTAACATCTGGTCTTTTTACACTGAAGCACCAATGTGCATTCATAAAAATCTTCATCGGAATTACATTCTATTTTAATTTTTTTAATGCAAAAGAATAATACTTATAAAAATTCACCAAGCATCAGCAGAAGAGACAGGCAATGTTTCATAGTCTAGTGCAGAGATACAGCATGGAAACAGGCCCTTCGGCCCACCGAGTTCACACTGTCCATTGATCATCAACTCACATTCGTTCTTTGTTTTCCCATTTTCACATCCACTCACGATACAAGAGGGGCAGGTTTTACAGAGGTCAATGTACAAACATCTTTGGGATGTGGGAGGAAACACACACATTCACAGGGAGAACATGAAAACTCGACACAGACAACACCCAGGGTTAGGATTGAACTTGAGTCTCTGGCACTATGAGGCAGCACTCTACCAGCTGCACCATCGTGTTGACCTAAACATTTATATAATTCTCTCTAATTGTTTGTGATTCATATCATAAAGAAACAAGCAAGTTTGTTTTCCTTTACAAATTTCCTTTCCTGTATACCTTGGTTTAACATTGGTGGATTTGTTTGATTGGCTAAATACTATAAAACAAAACCAGGACTAGTAGTAGTCCTACACACTAGGGACAATTTACAGAAACCAATTAACCTACAAAAAAACCACATATCTTTGGGACGTGGGCGGATCGTATCTCAATTTTACTTCGGAGTCACGAGAGTGACTACGTGAAGAACCCCGCCAGGACGCATGCGTGTCATATCGCTACACGCATTGCGAAACGTCAGACGCGGTGGAAGGACGTTCCCCCGCGGCGGCAGTTTAAAAGCCGCTAATTGCAGATAAGCGTTTACTCTGCGGTCTTTTTTGTTTCCATTACCAACTACAGGTAGGAAAATGGAGAAAACAAAGAAGACAAGGGCTGCGACAAAGCTGGTGAGGGAGGACCGCGGAGCAGCGGGCAGCCAGCAACAGCAGCCGACGGCACTTGGATCACCCGTAGTGGGATCAGCTGTGCCCGTTGTCGCCTCTGCACCGGCCAAATCCACGCGGCCGGGCGGCAAGGCTAGACACAAAACTAACAAGGTCGTGGACTCAGAGGAGTCCGACTTTGAACCACCGCGGGCGGCCAGCGACCGAGAGCGCTGGAGCCGAATGGAGCGGTGTATGGAGCATTTGCTCCAACGTGACAGACTCCGGGAGATGGAGTCAGGTCACTGTGGGCCCTATGATAAACCCACAGCAGTACCTTTTCAAGGGCTGCACAGTGTTTCTACCTCATCGGAGGGGAGCACTGTGGGTCAGGTCTGGGCTGACCTGGAAGAGGGGTCCGCAGAAGAAAAGATAAGTGTGCATGGGGTGCAGGAAAAAGAGAACTTACTGGACATGGTGGCCAATTTTATACAGCCGGAACAGACTGGACAAAATCTGGAGCCAAAGCTTGCTGCCAGTATAGACTACATGTCTCTAAACCAGTTACAAGAGCAGGCTGTACTGGACACCACAGGAAGACACCTGGCACCGGGCAATTGCATATCTCTGAACGTTCCAATAATTAACAACTGTACATGGAAACACATTGGAACAGGAGTCAGGAGTATGGATGTAAAATTACAAAAAGTACTGAAAGTACTGACCGCAGGGATAACAGCACTTGCCCGTACAGTGGACGACAGGGATATGTCCCAGGACCAACAAGATGCACTGGCACTATTCTGCAACACCCAGCATGAAATAAATAACATCAGGAAAAGTGCCGTACAACCCACACTGAACCCAAAATTCGCGGGACTGTGCAAACCTGGGACCACGAAACCACCCATACTCTTGTTCGGAGGCAACCTATCGAAGCAGGTAAAAGAGCTCGATGAGGAAGCAAAAACCTTGGGATTAATAAAAGGAACACCAACAAAAACCCACTACAGCCAAAGACAGCATCCCTACGCACCCACCAGCAGAACTGGTGAAAGCTCGAAGGCACGGTATTTCAAACATTAGTCTTTTTTAGGCCATGGCCCAGGCCGGCCTTCTTGGAAGATGCGGGGAACCCCAACGCCAACCAAACCGAAAAACCAGACACCAGCGCAACAACAACAGCGGAAAAACTACAAAAAGAAGTAAACCTGCCACTGGTAACAATGGAGGTAGGTTGGTCTGGTTCCCTAAAAGATATGGAGAGCATGGAGGTTGAGGGGAGACTACACTGGTTTTTGAATGCATGGAGCATGTTAACAACCGATACTTATATCTTAAGCAGTATCCAGGGATATACAATAGAGTTTATACACAAGTACAGCCCTCCAGTTCAACATATACCGAACCGAGTGTTCGTGCTCTCTGATAAAGAAAAATCAGAAGCACAAGCTGAACTGGAGCGGCTCTACATAAAAGGTGTAATTGAGATAACTCAACACGAACCATTAGAATTCGTGTCCAATATTTTTGGGGTTCACCATTGACTCAGTTCACATGACGGTGACACTACCTAAGGGAAAGGCTAGAGATTTAATAGAGGCTTGCAATAACCTCATTGACATCAGAAATCCATCCATCAGATTGGTAGCAAAAGTAATTGGTAAAATGGTGGCTGCTTTCCCAGCCACACAATTTAGACCTTTACATTACCAAAACTTACAGAGAGCAAAAATACAAGCGCTCAAAATTAATGCAGGTCACTTTGACAGACCTATGAGACTACCAATCCAAGCCAAAACGGAACTAATATGGTGGATAGACAACATCTGGCTTTGTTCCAACCCAATCATTGTCAGTAACCCTTCCATGGTACTACAAACTGATGCCAGTGCACTTGGGTGGGGAGCCACCAATACCATCACCAGCTGTGGAGGTAGATGGACTGCACAGGAGGCATCTTTCTTACTCACACTGGGCATAAACTACTTGGAAATGTTGGGTGCATTCCATGGCCTAAAGTCATATTGTGCTGGGTCATATCACCAGCATGTTAGACTACAAATAGACAATACCACCGTGGTAGCATACATCAACCACATGGGTGGAAACAAATCGATATCATGTGACAATCTGGCTAATTCAATTTGGCAATGGTGCATCCAGAGAGATATTTGGATATCAGCCACTTACCTACCAGGAAGACTAAATTTAGTGGCAGACACCAGGTCACGCAAATTTAATGAAAACACCGAATGGATGTTGAACAAAATAGTATTTGCTGATATTACAGCAAAATATGGAACACCAGATATCGATCTATTCGCATCCAGACTAAACAACCAGATACCAAACTATGTTTCATGGGAACCAGACCCTGGGGCAGCAGCGACAGATGCATTCTCGCTGCATTGGGGGAAATTGTTTATTTACGCATTCCCTCCTTTCTGCCTCATCAGTCGGGTATTAAGGAAAATACAACAAGACTCTGCGTCTGGTATTTTGGTAGTACCCGATTGACCTACACAACCATGGTTCCCAGTGGTACAAAACATGGTGCTAGAACCATGTATTACCATCCCACATAGACCAGACTTATTGCTACATCCCGTAACAGGGGATAGCCACCCATGCCATAAATGTTTGAACCTATTAATTTGTAGAGTTTAAAGACACCACTTCTACAAATGGGACTAACGGACCGAACAGCGAACATGATCTCGGCGGCCCAAAGACAATCGACTAAAAAACAATATCTGGTCTACATCAGGAAGTGGGAAATGTACTGCCATAAAAACAACATCACCAACAGAAACATGAACATCCCGTCTGTTCTGGAATATCTGGCAGGCCTCCACTATGATGAGGGGCTCAGTTACAGTGTCATCAACAGCGCCAAAAGTGCCCTGTCGACTTACCTATGGCAAGGGACAGAGCGTTACACTGTAGGGACTCACCCTCTGGTAACAAAGCTCATGAGGGGAATTTTTAATACTAATCCCCAAAAACCAGGTACTCCCAAATTTGAGATGTAAGCATTGTCCTGAAGTCGCTCAGAAACTGGTCTCCAGCATCAGCTCTGTCCCTACACAGACTGACTTTAAAAAACAGTCATGTTAATGGCATTGGTCACGGCACAGAGGGTACAGTCACTGCATAAACTAAGACTGGACAACATGACCTCCTCACCTGACAATATTACGTTCCACATCTACGAGCTAGTAAAACAGAACAGACAGGGATCAGCAGGCCTCAATATACAATTTAGGTCATACCCTACAGATGACCGTCTCTGTATAGTTAGACACCTGTCATTATACATAGAGAAAACAAAAATCCTAAGAGGCAATGAGAAGGGACTTCTGATCAGCCACAAGCAACCTCACAAAAGAGTGACGGTCCAGACCATCTCGAGATGGCTGAAACAGGTGCTTACACAGGCTGGGGTGGATACTAACATTTTTAAATCTCATTCCACCAGGGCTGCAGCTACATCGGCAGCAATACAATTGGATGTGCCCATGGACCAAGTCCTCGAAGCAGCAGGATGGTCAGGGGAAAGAACATTCCAATTATTTTACAATAAACCAGTAATGAAAGCTGGAACATTTGCAGGAAAAATTTTAAGTTCTGTAAATTAATTCAAACCCATAAAAGGGTTATAATTTGTGTTAATAAAATTTATGATCTCCACCTCGAATTCATGTCCAAATTATGTTAACACTATTCCTCCTACAGTCAAGGCAGACGTGATGCATGGACTCGTTTCCACGGCATGAAATCACAGAGCTTTAAAATCTTCACGTAGTCACTCACGTGACTCCGAAGTAAAATAGTAAGATTAAACGAGAACTTACCAGTTTGAAGTTTGATCTGTATTTTATGAGGAGTTACGATGAGGGATTACGTGCCCTCCACTCCCACCCTTGATCATATACTTAACTGGTATCTCTTCTCTAATCTTACTATGTTTAGTCATTACAGTTGTCTGTGATTTCACACCGCTGCTTTGAAGAATGACACGCATGCGTCCTGGCGGGGTTCTTCACGTAATCCCTCATCGTAACTCCTCATAAAATACAGATCAAACTTCAAACTGGTAAGTTCTCGTTTAATCTTACTATTAAACTCCATTTGCCTTTCCTCGGTCCACTTACCCAGCTGATCAAGATCCCACTGCAAATGTTGATAACCTCTGTCTACATTACCACCTTGTCAGATTGGATGTATTCTGCTATTTGTGAATGATGCATACTTGGATAGTTTTCAATGTTGAATAGTAGTACCAGAGGTGCAATTTCACTGGATCAGCTTGCACAGTGGCGTAGATACTTTGGTACCACAACTGGGATGCTGCTTGGTCACGTATCCTTTGCTACATCTGATGCTCACTTGGAGCAAGTTAACTAGCTTCTCAAATAATGCGGATCTCAAGAGGAAGCTGAGATTGATCACCTCTTCGATACTTCTGGCTGAACGCAGTTGTGAATGATTCCACCTTTTCTTTCGCACTCAAATGTTAGGTCCCACTCTCCTTATGGGGATATTGTTGGAGCCTTCTACTCTCTTTAGTCATTTAATTGCCCAGCACGGTTCATGACTAGATGTGGTAGCACTGCCAGCCTGATTTGTTGGGAGTGAGATCCCTTAGCCCTCTGTATTCCATGCCCTTTACATTGTTTGCAATGCAAGTGGTCCAATGTTGCATCTTCACTCTCCTGGCATCACATTGTGTCAAGGTGTACCTTATATTGCTATGAGCAAGCTCTTTGACACTGCTCATTGAGCCAGGCTTGATCCCCTGTCTTGATAGTGAGGAAGACATTGAATCATGAGGTTGCTGTGGTGATCATTTCTGCTGCTGCTCATGGTTCATAGCACCTCATGATTGATCAGTTTCCAACGGCCAGATCTGTGTTGAAATTATCCCATTTAGCACATTTGTAGTCGCACAAAACACATGATACTTGGTGGGGAAAACTTTCAATGCTACATGCAAAGTTGTTCATCGATCTGTTGATCAGTCCAAGCAATGAATACTGCAGCCAACTTCAGCCCCAGCAAAATCAATAGCAAATTTTTCCTCGCGTTCACACATGAGTCAACCACCCTGATGTTTCTCAAAATGAACAGGTTCCTTGACAATGAGTGATGTCTGGTTGCAAGCCTATCTTATTTTGTTGTTCTGTGGGGTTTAGAAATGAATTTTGAATGTAAGTAATGCTGCAAGTGGTGGAAAGACCATGTAAAATAGGAAGCAAAGCAGAGTCTGGCAAGTGATGGAAGAAGCAGCTGGGGATAACTCATCAGTTCATGGCAAACCTAATGGGTCAGAATTCATACTTGCCCTTGGGGTTTCCATGGTAAACTTTGCAGGATCGAATGCAGTTCAGGCATAAAGTCATACCTTGTCCTTTGTTCCACTGTTCAATTAATTCTTTGTTCTGCAGCTTGTGACTCACCCACACCATTGCTCCATGACAATTATATTTATTATCCCTTTGTAAAATTATCAATGGTTTCCTCTCAATCCTACCTACCTCAAATTAGTCACCACCATTTCTGTCTCAGCAAAGCAGGTGCAGGTTTTTGGAATTAGTTGTCAGGAAAATAATTCAGTTGCACTCAATGATCAATCGACAGATTGTCTGATCAATTAATCAATAGTGTCTTTGTTCTCCAGGTCATGCTTCTCCATTGTATTCCATTAGTGCTGCTGGGCTTGCACAAAGCTTCCACTGTCGGTTTTAGAGAGAGTGATTAAAATGCTAAGAATCAGGAGTTATTCCATCAAAATAGGAAGGTTTTTTGGGTTGACACACTTTATCACATTTCTAATTTTGTTATTAGTATTGGCATAGAATACAAGAGACAGATTGGCATGTTGCAGCTTTACAAACCATTGGGTAGGCCACACTTGGAGTATCATGAGTAGAGCTAGGATGTTTAGGCACTAAAAAACTCTGAAATAAGCAGGCACAAAGGCATAATAAAATTACAAAAAATGGCACGAAAAAGGCATTTATTGACAATAAAATGCATAAAAAGGCATGTATTTCCATCACCAAAATATGGTTATAAATGATAATATGAAGGTATACTGCACTTTTCACAATGGCAGGCAGTGACTAGTGGGGTACCACAAGGCTCAGTGCTGGGACCCCAGCTATTTACAATATATATTAATGATCTGGATGAGGGAATTGAAGGCAACATCTCCATGTTTGCGGATGACACTAAGCTGGGGGGCAGGGTTAGCTGTGAGGAGGATGCTAGGAGACTGCAAGGTGACTTGGATAGGCTGGGTGAGTGGGCAAATGTTTGGCTGATGCAGTATAATGTGGATAAATGTGAGGTTATCCATTTTGGTGGCAAAAACAGGAAAGCAGACTATTATCTAAATGGTGGCCGACTAGGAAAAGGGGAGATGCAGCGAGACCTGGGTGTCATGGTACACCAGTCATTGAAAGTAGGCATGCAGGTGCAGCAGGCAGTGAAGAAAGCGAATGGTATGTTAGCTTTCATAGCAAAAGGATTTGAGTATAGGAGCAGGGAGGTTCTACTGCAGTTGTACAGGGTCTTGGTGAGACCACACCTGGAGTATTGCGTACAGTTTTGGTCTCCAAATCTGAGGAAGGACATTATTGCCATAGAGGGAGTGCAGAGAAGGTTCACCAGACTGATTCCTGGGATGTCAGGACTGTCTTATGAAGAAAGACTGGATAGACTTGGTTTATAATCTCTAGAATTTAGGAGATTGAGAGGGGATCTTATAGAAACTTACAAAATTCTTAAGGGGTTGGACAGGCTAGATGCAGGAAGATTGCTCCCGATGTTGGGGAAGTCCAGGACAAGGGGTCACAGCTTAAGGATAAGGGGGAAATCCTTTAAAACCGAGATGAGAAGAACCTTTTTCACACAGAGAGTGGTGAATCTCTGGAACTCTCTGCCACAGAGGGTAATCGAGGCCAGTTCATTGGCTATATTTAAGAGGGAGTTAGATGTGGCCCTTGTGGCTAAGGGGATCAGAGGGTATGGAGAGAAGGCAGGTACGGGATACTGAGTTGGATGATCAGCCATGATCATATTGAATGGCGGTGCAGGCTCGAAGGGCCGAATGGCCTACTCCTGCACCTAATTTCTATGTTTCTATGTTTCTATTAAATGACCAAAGTTGCCAGGTTGCACATAATTACTAGCATTTTTTTCAAATTATCTGGTGTGAAACTGCCGTCTGTCTTATAATGGCTGAGAATATGCTTCAGTTGTGAAAAACCTCTTTCTCAGCTGAGGTCACTGGTGCATACCCGAAACAAGCTGCAGACTCTCTATTCATGTCCATATCTTGTGCATTACAACTACCTTTGAGAACTTTAGCTATGTTTTGTATTTCTTCAAGATCTTTGTTGGCTAAAATCACTCTCTCACATTTTCCTTGTATGTCTTTACCTACAACGCCAGGAATTTTACGAATATTGTCAGTTACTTTGTTGAAAACCTGCAAGTTATTCACTAATGTTTCGCCACGTTTCTCCAGGGAAGTGATAGCTTGTGGGAAGTTTACAAAATTGGAAGCAATAAATACAAGATCGTGGTGGAGGGACTTTTTCTGCATGATTTCACTGACGATCCTGACTGCGGCAGATTCTTCTTCTTCAAAACAGTTGACGATTTATTTTATCTTTACAAAATTTGCAACATAGTAGAGTACAGCAGAGAGCCATGTACCCCACCTGGTCAAAACGGGCTGAGGAGGTAGCAGAATCTCGGGTGCCATTTCCTTGAACAACTGCACAACTGCTTTGAGGAAGATTTTCTTGACATTGGAAACTAGGCGATCAACATTTGGATGGAAACAAGCTACGTATGTGCTTGACAATTCTATGAAGTCCTTGAGTTAAGCATGTCAAATGCAACATTTTGGGGAATAAAACTTTGAGCACGAGCAGCTTTTTTCATGTACGTAGCTGCATCAGTCACAAACAGAAGGACATTCTCGTGTTTTATACCTTCTGGCCAAAGTACAGCAAGTGAAGATGTAAACAACTGAGCAATAGTTGAGCTGTTTGACTCCTCCAATACTTCTGATGTCAATAAATACTCCTATAATGGTTGACCTGCCTCCAGTGTACCAATGACCACATTGGCAACATATCTCCCCACAGCATGGGTTGTCTCGTCTATTGAGATCCATATTTTGTTGCATGCACCTTCATCTCTAATTTTCTGCACAACAATGTTGAAGTTGCTGTCAACATAATTTTTCTGAAATGATGATTCGTTTGGTGTATTTCCTCTGTGTATTTCTCAAAAAAAAACTCTGAGAGATTTGTTTTCCAATTTCCACAGTGGAATTTCAGCATCAATGAATGCCTTGCACAGATCACTAGAAAAACCAGATTTGCGACTGGAGCCAGCAGTAAATGTAGTGAGGAGACAAACTTCGGTATTTCGCTTGCGTAGTCTACACCCCAGCGGTATCAACATTGACTTTTCTAATTTTAGATAGCCCTTGTCTTCTCCCTCCTCCCACTCCCCCTTCCCAGCACTCCTTCTAGTCCTACTGTCTCCGCCTCTTCCTTTCTTTTTCCCACCCCCCCTCCACATTAGTCTGAAGATGGGTCTCGACCGGAAATGTCGCCTATTCCTTCTCTCCATAGATGCTGCCTCACCCGCTGAGTTTCCCCAGCATTTTTTGTCTACCTTCAATTTTTCCAACATCTGCAGTTCTTTCTTAAATAGATCTTGTAGAAGACTGAACAAGTGGGCAGCGGCAAGAACAAATGAACGACCGACGGTGGCACCCCGGTTTCGCCCCAGTGGTGGACATTTTCTTGTAAGTTATACTATGTTAACACGTTAATAATAACGTTAACATAGAAAACGTCATTGTAATCACAGTACAACTAGAGAAAATAGCACAACCTTTTAGCAAAATGGCAAAAAAAGGCTGATTTAAGCACTCGATTGTGAAATCATCAAAAAAAAAGGCATGAAAAGGCACATGGCATTTATGGCAAAATCGTGGCTCTAATCATGAGCAATTCTAGTCACAACACAATGGGAAGGATGCAATTATGCTGGAGAGGGTGCAGAGGAGATTTATCAGGATGCTGCCATGACTGGAGAATTACAGCGGTAAGGAGAGACGGGAGTGGAAGAGGCTTGGTGTGTGACCTGACAAAGATATTTAAAATTGAGGGATTTCGAAAGAATAGATAATAAAGATCTAATTTCCGTGATGGAGTGTCTAAGACAACATGGCATAGATTAATGGTAAGAGATAAGATGTTTAGACATGATCTGAGATGGCATTTGGTTGAAGACTGGAATGGGATGCATGAAGAGATCATGAAGAGAGTTATTTCTTTATCTTGGCATCATGTTCGGCACAAACATTGTGGGCTGAGATGCCTGTTCCAATGCTGTACTGTTCTATGAATAAGGGGTAGCCTATTTAGGACTGTGATGAAGAGACATTTTTCAGCAGAGAGTTGTGGAATGTGTGGAATTCCCTGCCACAGAAAGCAGTGGAGGCCAATTCGCTGGATGTTTTCAAGAGAGTTAGATTTAGCTCCTGGGGCTAAAGGAATATGGGGAAAAATCAGGAACGGGGTACTGATTTTAGATGATCAGCCATGATCACATTGAATGGCGGTGCTGGCTCAAAGGGCCGAATGGCCTATTCCTGCACCTATTTTTTTATGTTTCTATGTTCTGTGTTAAAAGATACCTTCATGAAACCGTCAAGAACAGTATTTGAATTGCCTAAGCATTGAAGGCAACTGACCTAATTCAAGTAAAAGAGCTTAGTGTAGACTGGGAAAAATGGAGGACATGAGCATAGTGAACTGAAGGGCCTGCTTCTGTGGTGTACAAGTCCATGACTCCATTTAATTTTGCCCTTTTGCTACCATCTCTTCTAACCTGCTATTTCCACCACTGGTTCAGGCACAGATTGTTCCACTTTGTTGTTTCATCAGCTGCTTTGCCAAACTTCCCTGCATTATCCTATCCTTTCACCTGCTCATCCTGTGTTCCCAGCTCTTATTTCTCTGTCTTTTTTCCACGTAATCCTAATAACAAATTCCACATCTCTCAGGTGATCCCATTGCTCCTTGCTCCTCATCACACTCTGTATCAATGCTTGGGTTAAGGTCACCCCAGTCAGCATTCGCTCTACTTTCAAGCCTCCTGATAGAATTAGTCCCCATAAACTCCAATCTGTCTTCTGTTTAAACGCCACCCCACTGTGATTGTGTAATTGTATTACATTTAATTACTCTAACCGTCCCTGTGCACTGATCTGATACTGGAAGGTAAATCCACTCAACCAGCTTATTTCATTTCATGCATGCCATTTTCTCAGTAATCTTATTTCTTTAAACTCCGCCTCATTTAGGAAAGTAATTATCTAACCAAGTGAATTGAAATATAATACTTGTCTTCCTGAACTGTTTACATCTGCCGTAATAAAACTAGTTATGCCAGTCAATGAAACAATTTTCATAAAGAAAGATACATGTTCTCACTGATGAATTATGGTTCCTGTTGAAAGTCAATAAAATGTTTTAAAACTCAGCTGATCATCATAGGAATTTCTTTTTTTTAACGCTAAACAGCAGAATGGCATTTTTTCCCCCCACAATTAATGATCTGATAACAAAATCACTTTTCCTGCATTCATACTTTCCATAATTGCACTTCCTGCAATTTTGCTAGCGGCTCATTAGTTGCGGAAAAAAATAGACAGCTTTTATTTCTGGTTGTAACGGCAACTCCCAGGGCACCTGAGATTACAAGCAAGGAGTCAACAAGTATGTTCAAGTGTACATCTCCGTAGGGGATCTAACATCTTTTGACGTACACCCTGCATCTGCCACCATACAAATCAAAATTTTGAAACCATTTATGACCTCAGGATATGAACCATTTGGGTCTTTGATCAAAACAGTTCATGCGTTCGACTCTGCCACTTAATCGAGTGTATTTTTATGAGCTTCTTTGGTTTAGTGGGAGAAGTGTTTAATATCCAGTTTCCCAGGGAAGATTGTATATTCAATTAGCCCTCTGTAACTGCATTAGAAGATCTGAGGCTGAGTGTTAGGAAGAAACATGAGCAAAATGCTGCAAGGTGGTTACTTCATTACACTTGGGGCAAGGTGAAATATCCAATGCGTCCTGAAGACTGGTAGCAGCTCCCTTGGAAACAATGTTCGCTCCTAAACTTGCTTCATTAACAGCTGAAACATCTGTGCTGTGAGATTATTCAGGAAGCTTCTCACTTCAGATCAGCCACTGTGCAGATTTTTTTTAAACCAGAATCATCAGAGACAGCTTTTCATTCAAAGGTACACAAAAATGCTGGAGAAACTCAGCGGGTGCAGCAGCATCTATGGAGCGAAGGAAATAGGCAACGTTTCAGGCCGAAACCCTTCTTCAGACTGAACGTTGAACAGACTGAACCCTTCTTTCGGCCCGAAACGTTGCCTATTTCCTTCGCTCCATAGATGCTGCTGCCGCTGAGTTTCTCCAGCATTTTTGTGTACCTTCGATTTTCCAGCATCTGCAGTTCCTTCTTAAACAGCTTTTCATTCAACTTGTGCCTCCCTTCCCAAAGTCTGCACAGCATCTGATGCATGGTCTGGTTCTCTACGACCATATTAGAATTTGGTGTTAGATATATACGGGTATTAGAATCAAGGAGTCATATTCACAGAAACAAGCCCTTGGTGACTGTGCCGGCCTTCAAGTGCTTAATTATACCAATCCCATTTTCAAGGACATAGAAACATAGAAACTTAGAAGTTAGGTGCAGGAGTAGGCCATTCAGCCCTTCGAGCCTGCACCGCCATTCAATATGATCATGGCTGATCATCCAACTCAGTATCCTGTACCTGCCTTCTCTCCATACCCTCTGATCCCCTTAGCCACAAGGGCCACATCTAACTCCCTCTTAAATATAGCCAATGAACTGGCCTCGACTACCCTCTGTGGCAGAGAGTTCCAGAGATTCACCACTCTCTGTGTGAAAAAAGTTCTTCTCATCTCGGTTTTAAAGGATTTCCCCCTTATCCTTAAGCTGTGACCCCTTGTCCTGGACTTCCCCAACATCGGGAACAATCTTCCTGCATCTAGCCTGTCCAACCCCTTAAGAATGTTATAAGTTTCTATAAGATCCCCTCTCAATCTCCTAAATTCTAGAGAGTATAAACCAAGTCTATCTAGTCTTTCTTCATAAGACAGTCCTGACATCCCAGGAATCAGTCTGGTGAACCTTCTCTGCACTCCCTCTAGGGCAATAATGTCCTTCCTCAGATTTGGAGACCAAAACTGTACACAATACTCCAGGTGTGGTATCACCAAGACCCTGTACAACTGCAGTAGAACCTCCCTGCTCCTATACTCAAATCCTTTTGCTATGAAAGCTAACATACCATTCGCAGGCAATAGCCTTCTATGCTATATAGAAGGTCTTCAAGTGCTCGTCTATATACTCTTAAAAGACAATAGACAATAGGTGCAGGAGTAGTGGGGACAAACAGCCATCCACCATTACCCTCTGGCGTCTCCCATTCAGCCACTGTTGAATCCATCTTGCTACTCCTACATTTATACCAAACATTTGAACCTTCTTAACCAACCTTCCATGAGGAACCTTGTCAAAGGCCTTACTTAAGTCCATATAGACAACATCCACTGCTTTACCCTCGTCAATCTCCCTAGTAACCTCTTCAAAAAATTCAAGAAGATTAGTCAAACATGACCTTCCAGGCACAAATCCATGTTGACTGTTCCTAATCAGACCCTGTTTATCCAGATGCTTATATATATTATCTCTAAGTATCTTTTCCATTAATTTTCCCACCACTGAAGTCAAACTAACAGGTCTATAATTGTTAGGTTTACTCTTAGAACCCTTTTTAAACAATGGAACAACATGCGCAGTACGCCAATCCTCCGGCACTATTCCCGTTTCTAATGACATTTGAAATATTTCTGTCATAGCCCCGGCTATTTCTACACTAACTTCCCTCAATGTCCTAGGGAATATCCTGTCAGGACCTGGAGACTTATCCACTTTTATATTTTTCAAAGTGTCAGTACTTCTTTTACTTTGAAACTCATAGTATCCATAGCTACTCTACTAGTTTCCCTTACCTCACATAATTCAATATCCTTCTCCTTGGTGAATACCGAAGAAAAGAAATTGTTCAATATCTCCCCCATCTCTTTTGGCTCTGCAGATAGCCGTCCACTCTGTCTCTCCAATGGACCAATTTTATCCCTCGTTATCCTTTTGCTATTAATATAGCTGTAGAAACCCTTTGGATTTACTTTCACCTTATTTGCCAAAGCAACCTCATATCTTCTTTTAGCTTTTCTAATTTCTTTCTTAAGATTCTTTTTACATTCCTTATACTCCTCAAGCACCTCATTTACTTCATGCTGCCTATAATCATTGTAGATCTCCCTCTTTTTCCGAACAAGATGTCCAATTTCCCTTGAAAACCAGGGCTCTTTCCAATTTTTACTGTTTCCTTTCAACCGAACAGGAACATAAAGATTCTGTACTCTTAAAATGTCCCCTTTAAATGTCCTCCATTTCTCTTCTACATCCTTCCCATAAAACAAAATGTCCCAGTTCACTCCTTTTAAATCATTTCGCATCTCATCAAAGTTAGCCTTTCTCCAATCAAAAATCTCGACCCTAGGTCCAGTTCTGACCCTCTCCATAATTATATTGAAACTAATGGTATTATGATCACTGGACCCGAAGTGCTCCCCAACGCATACCTCCGCCACCTGTCCCGTCTCATTTCCTAACAGGAGGTCCAGCACTGCCCCTCCTCTAGTAGGTACCTCTATGTATTGCTGCAAAAAACTATCCTGCACACATTTTACAAACTCCAAACCATCCAGTCCATTTACAGAATGTGTTTCCCAGTCTATATGTGGAAAGTTGAAATCTCCCACAATCACTACCTTGTGCTTACTACTAATATCTGCTATCTCCTTACATATTTGCTCTTCCAATTCTCGATCCCCATTTGGCGGTCTATAATACACCCCTATAAGTGTTGCTACACCTTTCCCACTTCTCAGTTCCACCCAAATAGCCTCCCTAGATGAGCCCTCCAATCTATCCTGCCAAAGCACTGCTGTAATATCTTCCCTGACTAGCAATGCAACACCTCCACCTCTTGCCCCTCCAATTCTATCACACCTGAAGCAACGAAATCCTGGAATATTTAGTTTCCAATCACAGCCCTCCTGCAACCATGTTTCACTGATTGCCACAACATCATACTTCCAGGTGTCTATCCAGACTCTAAGCTCATCCACCTTTCTTACAATGCTCCTAGCATTAAAATATGCACATTTAAGAAACCCCCCGCCTCTTATTCTCTGTTTATTTCCTTTTTTCTTCTTTCTCCTCTTGTGTCCGAGTGCTTCCCTTTTCTGCTTCCTGCCTCCCATTCTGTCTACTAGCTTTCTCTATTTGAGTCCCTCGCCCCAACCATTCTAGTTTAAAGTCTCCCCAGTAGCCTTTGCAAATTTTCCCGCCAGGATATTGGTCCCCCTCGGGTTCAAGTGCAACCCATCCTTTCTGTACAGGTCCCACCTTCCCCAAAAGAAGTCCCAATGATCCAGAAACTTGAATCCCTGCCCTCTGCACCAGTCTTTCAGCCACGCATTTATCCTCCACCTCGCTCCATTCCTACTCTCACTGTCGCGTGGCACAGGCAGTAATCCTGAGATTGTTACCTTTTTGGTCTTTTTCCTTAACTCTGCTCCCAACTCCCTAAATCCTCCCTTCAGGACCTCTTCCCTTTTTTTACCTTTGTCATTGGTACCAATATGTACCACGACCTCAGGCTCCTCTCCCTCTGATTTCAGGATATCTTGGACGCGTTGAGACACGTCCGAGGTCTTGGCACCAGGGAGGCAGATCACCATCCTGGTCTCCCGACTGCGTCCACAGAATCGCCTATCCGACCCCCTAACAATAGAGTCCCCAATTACTATTGCCCTCTTCTTTTTGTCCCTACCTTTCGGAGCAACAGGGCCGGTCTCTGTGCTGGAGGCCCGTCCGCTGTCGCTACCCCCGGGCAGGCTGTCATCCCCATCCGTACTCAAACAGGAGTACTTATTTGCAAGGTGTACCAACATTGGAGTACTCACTCGTCCCTGCCTCTGCCCCTTGCCCTTCCTTAGCGTGACCCACATGTCTCTCTCCCGTGGTTTTGGAGTGACCACCTCCCTATAACTCCTCTCTATGACCTCCTCACTCTCCCTGACCAGACAGAGGTCATCAAGCTGCTGCTCCAGGATCCTAATACGGTCCCTTAGGAGCCCCATCTCGATGCACCTGGTGCAGATGTGGACGTCTGGAGGGCCATCCGACACCATGACCTCCCACATCTGACATCCAGAACAGTACACTGCTCTGACTGTCATTCTCCCGCCTTACCCTGGATCCGATACCAGTACAATACAATAGAAACTGCTGGGAGCAATCAGCAGGTATCTGACTCACAACAGCTGCTCCCTCTTGACCTTTAAACTGTACCTTTATTATATAAACAAAAAGCACTGTACCTTTACTAAAGCGCTGTACCCTTAGCTCACTGTACCTTTAGCCCACTGTACCCTTGGCCCACTGTACCCTTGGCCCACTGTACTCTTGGCCCACTGTACCCTTGGCCCACTGTACCCTTGGCCCACTGTACCCTTGGCCCACTGTACCCTTAGCTCACTGTACCCTTAGCTCACTGTACCTTTACTAAAGCACTGTACCCTTAACCAGAAAGCAGAAATGCTAACCTGAGGTTGCACCCAATCAGCTGCTTCCTCTAGTCTGCTTCCACCAATCAGCGGCTTCCACCAGAACCCTCCCTATGGAGTGTGGAACGTTATAATTCCCCTTATTTGGGTCACCTGAGATAGATAGATAGATAGATAGATAGATAGATAGATAGATAGATAGATAGATAGATAGATAGATAGATAGATAGATAGATAGATAGATAGATAGATAGATAGATAGATAGATAGATAGATATATAAGATAGATAGATATAGATAGATATATAGATAGATAGATAGATAGCTAGATAGATAGATAGATAGATAGATAGATAGCTAGATAGTATAGCTAGATAGATAGATAGATAGATAGATAGATAGATAGATAGATAGATAGATATAATTTAATTGCCACACAACCAAGGTCGGTGGAATTTGGGTTGCCAGCAGCGGTACAGTAATAAAGAACACACAACCACAATAAAAATTTTACACAAACATCCACCACAGCATTCATCACTGTGGTGGAAGGCACAGAACTTGGCCAGTCCTCCTCCATTTTCCCCCGTGGTCGGGACCTCCACCCTCCACAGCCGTTGCTGCGGGCGTCCAGATGGTAAGGGACAAAGTCAAAGTCAAGGTGAGTCCAGGATCGGCTCTTCCCAACCAGAGACCGCGGCTTCAGGCTGGTGTAGGCCGCAGGCCGGCGGTCAAAGTTTTAAAGTACCTGCCGTGCCGCAGCCGGAAGCACCGCAGTCTGCAGGGCCGGCGGTCGAAGCTCCCCTCCAGGGGAGATGGTAAGTCCATGCCGCACCCGCGGTAGAAGACGGCCGCGGGCCGGCGGTGGAAGCTTTTTCTTCCCCCCGGGTCCTCCACGAGGGATCCCGGGCTGTAGATGCCGCACCAGTTGGAGTTCTGCAGACCGCTGCTTCAGGCTGCCGGCTGCCGCGGGCCAGCGTAACGGAGCGCTCCCCTCCAGCGAGCCCCAGTGAGGTCTCACCCGCTCCGCGCCGAGAGTCCACGCTGCGCCCGCCGCTGAAGCCCCGGGCGCGTCTCCGGGAAAGGCCGCCCGATCCTCGATGTTAGGCCACGGGGGAGGCGACCTGGAAAAAGTCGCCTCTCCATGGAGGAGGCGGCCGAAACGGTTTCCCCCTTACCCCCCCCCCCCACACCACCCTCCACATAAAACACACAAAGAAACATTAAAAACAGACTTTTAAACATACTAAAAAAATTTAAAAAGTTGAAAAAAAAACGGACACGCTGCCGACAGGCTGCTGCAGTGCAGCGCCCCCTTCCCTGAATGAGCAATTTACACCAACTCTAAACATATCACCTGTGCGTCTCTGTTACAAATTATTTTGTTGAGATTCTATCACTGGGACGATCAGACACTCCCAGTGGTAAACTTTGACAATTAAGCCTTCATGTTATATAGCCTGATATACTAATGCCCTGATATTCTTTTATTTAGCATACTGGGAACCACTGTTCATACTCTTGAGTGGTACGATCTGTCTGAATAGAACATGAAACAATGTTTTTCACTTTATCTTGGTGCACATGACAACAATACACCAATACCAGTGCGGTCTTAACAATTGATGGTTTCATCTCTACTGGACTAGTAGCCTTGAGATTACACCCTAGAGGCATATGGACAAGTATTTGAATCAATAAAACAAAGAGAAAGATGGAATTAATGCAGGCAAATGAGTTTAGTATACATCGACATGAGACATGATAGTTGCCTTTTTTTTTTTTTTTTTCCGTAAATGTTTTTTTTTAATTAGATTTTTAAACAAATGTACAATTTACAAGGGAAGGTAGAAAGCTCAAACAATTTAAAAAACCCTTAAACAAAATTATCAAATTAAAATATTAACATTTTTATCTATAATATATTCAACCTCCTGCGGTGACCAGCGTTCACAGAAGGCCTCCACAGTCCCCATAGACACCGCGTGTTCCCTCTCTAGGGACACGCGAGCACGGACACGCTGTGCGGCCGTCGACTGCCCGCTGCCTGGACCCGCGAATGGCCATCTTGGCCAGGCCCAGGAGCAGACCCGACAGGGAGATCCCCCTCTTCCCTCCCGATCCTCCCCCCTCTGTACCGGGTGCCCATAAATTAATAGTGTTGGACTAAAATGTAGCCAAAACTTGAGGAGCAGCCCTTTCAGATATTCGAACAGGGGCTGCAACCTCTCACACTCTATGTACACGTGGAACACGGTCTCTTCCTCACCGCAGAAATGACAAGCAGGGGAAGAGTCCGTGAACCGGCTCAGGTACCTATTACAGGCCACGGCTTTGTGCAAAACTCTCCACCCCAGGTCCCCGATGTAAAGGGGGAGGACTCCCTTGTAGAGAGACCTCCACTGGGGACCGCTCCCCTCGTCAGGTGGTAACACGGACCGCCAGGGTGTGTCTGGACGGAAGACGAGGGCAAGGAAGTGGAGAGTGTGCAAGAGCAGCCTGTACCGTACACGCCTCTCCGCGTCACAGAACGGCACGCTGGGCATCTCGGAAAGGCGGCTCATAGAAACATCGACATAGAAAATAGGTGCTGGAGTAGGCCATTCGGCCCTTCGAGCCCGCACCGCCATTCAATAGGATCATGGCTGATCATCCCTCAGTATCTTGTACCTGCCATCTCTCCATACCCCCTGATCCCTTTAGCCACAAGGGCCACATCTAACTCCCTCTTAAATATAGCCAATGAACTGGCCTCAACTACCTTCTGTGGCAGAGAATTCCAGAGATTCACCACTCTCTGTGTGTGAAATGTTCATGTTCATGTAAAAAGGCTCATGTTGCATGGGGCCGGCTCTCAGGGAGGGACCCGGGCCATGGGACCTATGAACAATTCCGACTGAGCGGGGGTAAGCTCGTCCGGAAATGATAGTTGGCTTGGGTGTGATGGGTCTAAGGGCTTGTCTTCAATGCCGTACCTGTCCAAATGTTTCTTAAATATTTTGATAGTTACTTAATTGAAATGATGAGTTTCTCAAGTAATGGTATCAAGAGGGTTGAGCCAAAGGTGGGTAATTAGAGATGAAGTACAGATCAACTATGATGTAATTTGAATGATGGAAGAGGCAATGGGCTGGGTCTTGCTCCTATAAAAAACAAGTGATTACTTGAAACAAATGATTTGGGACCAAGGGTTTGTAGGGGTTTTGCGTTTCCCTTTACTCCACTTCGGGCACTTGTCGGAGGGTCAAACGGCCACCACTCCACTCGAGCGGTTTCCAAGAGAGAGAATACAACAAATGGGATTCCCCTAGGTTCTAGACCTCGGAATTATGGTGGGATATGATTTAAAAAAAAAGTTGCATTGACCAGAGTGTGCTGATGAGAGAAAACAGAAACCAAGATGGACTCAAAGCAAGTCTAAAATTTACAGGCTTTATTAAACAATGAAAAATCGAATCTCACCAACACTACATTATTCGTGGCTAAACTTATCCTTTAAACTAAGACTATGGACGGAAAACTATCGGGCACGTCGTAAAATTTACTTTACACAATGTTACCCCCCTTACCCTTTATTTTATCAACTATCCTATTTCGGGAATTTTACCAGGTCACCGGGATACTCACAGCTAGGTCGATGCAGGCCCACGAGCTGTCTAGCAGAGCAGAAAGAGAAATAGTTCTGGCTTGACTCCTGTTTTTATACCTGAGCTTCATTTGAAACCCCCAGGTGGTCCTCTGGATAAAAGGGTTCTTTTGATGATTCCCAGTTTCGATCTGGCATGAACAATAGGCTTCCGATGATAAGGGGTTTGCTGATGTCATGATCGCTCAGCCTGATCGTTATCCCATCGCCTGGATGGGCTCCTATTGTCTCAATGGATGGGTCATCCAAGATGGTGATTGTGCTTGTGCTGGCCTGTTTACCACCGTCTGCTGAGGCTTGGTTCCTTCCTTTGTGTATCCAAGATAATCTCGTTATCTCCATCTCAGCCTTTCCTGCCCACATCATTCGCCTAGTTGTGTGATGCCCAAGTCCACAGGCCAGACAGGTTTGAAACTTGAAACTGATTCTTTCTTTGTGGATTGGGGGTTTTTCCGTTGCAGCCAGCAAATCTGTCTTTTTTAAATATCCATGTCCTTATCCGAGTTCTTCCATAATTTTGGAGGATTTGCCCCAATAACTTACAGGTTGTCAGTCTGAAGGAAACTAATTATGATTGATAGCCTTGACTTGTCAACCATGCCATTCATGCTATATTTTACAATTACCAGGCTGGTTTATACACGTCCAACAATTCTTATTTTCTAATAAGCACCAGAACTATGTAAAGAATGGAGAGAGATTTGTTGCAAGGATATTGGACATGTGTGCAGTAGCATTGCTTATTGCAGTTAACAGGATTTCAACAAATTATATCATTATGGCAAAGATTTCACACACTTCATCTGTTTTGTTTCTCTCATAATTAATACGCTTGCCAATTCTGTGAAAACAATATTTCTTTAAGTGTACACCAAGCAGCACATTTAATCTTGACAGTTTGATATGCAATTAGTGGCAGGAATATATGAAGAAAATTATGAAAATACTAATTTTGTGCAAAAAAAGTCATTTTATAGCACTGATAGCTAATTATAACATTAATATCAATTCAGCAAAGATGAAATGATGGTTTCACCATTCTGCATTGTTTCAAACACGTATTTTACTATGTATTTGTTTCAAACACATATTCAGTATTGACAGCATAAATATCCATTGCTGATTAGAGTTTAAACAAATATTAATGCATTCCATTCCAAGAAAACCAAATGTTTGGGAAATATTCACAAATCCATTATACTAGAATGCAAGCTTCCAATCCAAAGGGTCGAGGAAATTCAGATGTAGAGTGAGAGTGGATGAAAATCAATTTTTTTGTAGGCCCTCCTCAGCCCATTAATATTGCTCCAACAGAAAAGCCAATGAACTGGTGTTTTATGCGACTGAACTGTTGCTTTACGGGTGTAAATATGAGCAGCACATTTTGGACTCAGTAAGTCCTCAAGTCATTTCTCCACTGTTGTCATAACAATTATATTGAGATCTGCAATGTATTTTTTGTTTCTTTCAATACATTTTTATGGCATCAAAATGAGACACATTAAAAATTGAAAAGCTTTTAACGATTGCAGTTTCTTAAATATAATTTGCATAATACACATAAATGATGATTAAACTGTTCAAAACGTGCAGACTTCAAGAAGGAATATATGGTTGTTAAGGTCTGTACTTCCTTTCTACCCAGTTGTTTATGCTGATTAAAACTTATTCATGACAACATTATCATTCCAGCATTCCTTGAGAATGGTTAAAATTGTTTTCATAAATTGCTTATGAAAAAACAGCAATATGTTGCAAGAAATCTTGGCAGTACTTGTTGTCTACTTATCCATGCAAGCAGTAGGCCATTTTTCTTTAGATTCGCTATGATTAATAGGCTACTAAAATTACCCCTTGGTGTAGGTTAATGACAAAATGAATCAAAGGAGCTTTGATAGTAATATGCGAGAAAAATAACTCTCCAGGATATAGGAAAATAAAAAGATGGGGAATGGAACTAATAGGGTTGTTCCCTATTGAGAGGAACTCAATGGCCTCCATCTGTGTCATTGTAAATAAGGATAGCGATCTTATTCCCTCTCCATCCTCCAATTTGGAGAGCTTGTTCACCATATACCTGCGCAATGTTATGTCCAAGTGCGTTTCCTCACCTATTGTCTATTGTCTATTGTCCATACAAACAGCACCCGTAGTCGCGATCGAACCCGGGTCTCCAGCGCTGCATTCACTGTAAGGCAGCATCTCTACCGCTGCGCCACCATGACCGCCCTTGCTGCCTTGCAGACCAAGACACCCAGGTTCGATCCTGACTACGGGTGCTGTCTGTACAGAGTTTGTTCGTTCTCCCCGTTACCGCCTGGGTTTTCTCAAGGTGCTCCAGTTTCCACCCAAAGACATACAGGTTTATAGGTTAGTTGGCTTCAGTAAAGATTGTAAATTGTTCCTAGTGTGTAGGGTAGTGGTAGTATACGGGGATCGCTGTTCGGCACAGATTCGATGGGCCGAAGGGTCCACACTGTACTAAACTAAACTCTAACCTAAACACAATCTTCAGGAATTCGGAAGACCGGCATGTCTTACCATTTCAGTCAGGAATCTGGGCGTGTGTCTGATATTCTGGCAGTTTAGCTAGAGTACCTTCGATTTAAACCAGCATCTGCAGTTCCTTCCTACATGGTATGAATATTGATTTCTCAAGTAACCTCGGCATTCCCTCTCTCTCTATCCCTCCCCCAGCCAAGTCGCACCAATTTCTCGTTTTCACCCTACAAACCGCTAACAATGGCCTGTTTACTTTATCATCATTACTTTCATTCATTGTTCTTTATCTCTCTACATCAACATCTAATTCCTTCATTTCCTTTATCACTAACGAGCCTGCAGAAGGGTCTCGACCCAAAATGGTCACCCATTCCTTCTCTCCAGAGATGCTGCCTGTCCCGCTGAGTTAAGGGCCTGTCCCACTTTCCTGAGTTATTCACAAATTCTCCTGATTCACAAATTCTTCCGAGTTTTCAAACTCGCAGAATGTTCGTAACGAGTCAGTAGGCGGCCGTAGGAGTCCATAGATATATCGTAGCGGCTCGTTATTCCAGCCGTAGGTACTCGGGGCATCAGGTAAGTCGGGACGTTTTTGTCCAGTCTGATGAAAAATGTCCACAAGTAAACAAATAGCCCTGAGTACCTATGGCTGGCATAACGAGCCGCTACAATATATCCACGGACTCCTACGGCCTCCTACGGACTCGTTATGAACATTCTGCGAGTTTGAAAACTCGGGAGAATTCGTGAATAACTCAGGAAAGTGGGAGAGCCCTTTACTCCGGTATTTTATGCCTATCTTCGATTCAAACCAGCATCTGCAGTTCCTTCCTACACAGCTTAGCTAGAGTGTCCAGCTACATAGAAACATAGAAACATAGAAAATAGGTGCAGGAGGAGGCCATTCGGTCCTTCGAGCCTGCACCGCCATTCATTGTGATCATGGCTGATCGTCCCTTATCATTAACCCGTGCCTGCCTTCTCCCCCGTATCCCTTAATTAATGACATTAATTAATGTCTAATGTCTGCTAATGAGTTCACCGATACAAATGATGCCGATTAGCTAATGTCTTAATTAATGACATTAATGACACAGCTGAAAGCACTGTCCAGTTGGCATCACCAGAAATGGAAGATGGCCAGAACAATGGCATTCACATGGGTGAGCTGAAACAGGTTTCTGAACCTTATGTCCCATACAAGAAGAAGGCTGCCAACAACATCACTAACCAATCCACAACTGCCTGACCCAATGGTAAGAAAGCCTACCACTGAACTGAGGTGGAAGTGGAGTTGAAAGACATGTGTTTTGATTTTCTAGTTTTGTCACGTGTGCCGAGGTACAATGAACATCTTTTGTGAGAGAATAAGTTGCTGGAATACAGGGAAAAGGATAAATGTGGAATGGGACTCACAGGATTACTCTTCTGAGAACTGTTTAGTTTAGTTTAATTTAGTTTAGTTCAGTTGGAAACAGGCCCTTCAGCCCAGAGTCCACGGCGACCAGTGATCCCCGCACATTAACACTATTGTACACACACTAGGGACAATTTAAAATTATGCCAATCCAATTAACCTACAAACATGTACATCTTTAGAGTGTGGGAGTAAACCCACGCAGGTTATGGAGAGAATGTACAAACTCCGTACAGGCAAGCACACATAGTCAGGATCAAACCCGGGTCTGGCGCTGTAAGGCAGCAACTCTACCACTGCGCCACCATACTTGATGACTTGATGGGCCAAATGGCTTCCTTTGTCAGAATGAAATATTATTCATCACAAATTGAATTGGCCTCCAGCTGTGTCATTATCATTGCAAGATAATAGGTATGCACCAACCTCAGGATATGACAAAAGACGTCATAGACAATGAAATACTTTGATGTGTACTCTTGGCATTTAGGGTGATAATGGTCAGGTTGACGTTTGGACATCCTCACAACATTGGCTGGATAAATGAAAGTTGCTAACATTTCTGTGGCTCTGTGATGGCATCGCTTTCAAATTATATTAATGAACTGACTTTGTGCTACATGACTAAGGCCAGCTCATTTGAGCAGAGAAGCAAGAAGAGCAAAGCAAGCCCCTGTATATCAGGATCCCGTTACCAGCACCGTAGATTTCTGCAATAATTACTTCTGCAGTCAGTGTTGTGAAGAATAGCACCATCCGCACAGTTTCATCAACCAGGCATCATTTGTATCGGTGAACTCATTAGCATCGACACTGTCACTTGCCTCATTGTTGGTTTGGACTGTTTGCAACTGAGTGCATTCCAAGCCATTAACAGAGCACACAGACAAATAGGGAACCTACGTTGTCTTGTACAATGATAAATTCAGTGCAGCCTCAGATGCTCCATTCAATATTTGGGATAGAATTTGATAAATCATTTTTATTGCCAGAGCTTGCACCGAGTTTCTTTCATTCTTGGGATGCGAGATAAGGGACTCTGCTCTTGAATTTTGACCTGCTTCTGTCCCCCAAATACATGTCTTCATACTGCTGATAACTACATCCCTGTACACATCACAAGCAATCCAGTCCTTTCACAATTCAGTCTATCACTCAGAGTGAATGGTGGAGTATTCACAGCTATCTTCTGGTCTTGATTTCCGGCTTCTGCTTCCTACGAAAGTTCTGCTTCCTAATCAACCATGAGATGTTCAAATGTGAAAGTCCTGGTGAATTTCTGCTCCTTGGACCTGGAAGATCTAATAGTGAAGTGCTACCCCTACTATGGAATCCACTGTGGCCATCCTGACTGCAGTTTCCAATCCATCCCGTGTAGATGTTGTAGGAGCCATTAAGCTTGTCAGTATTATTATCATGTCTGATATTTTTAGCTTTAGTTTTTATCTGCCTGTACATTTGTAGGTGGGATTTGATTCGTAGTAGGGGTGTGTTTTTTTCTTAGAGGAGTCTGGTGAAGACCCTCAGATTAGAAGTTTCAGTTTGGTGTTGGAGAATGAGGGGAAGCAGTGTTCAACCATGATCATGACACACACATGTTACGAGACGACATACCTTGATAAGAAGAAGCTTTTATGTGATTTATATGATGTGAATGGAACAGCGATTAAGAACGGAAAGTTATGAGTTATTTCTTTGTTTTGTAATACTTCAATAAAAAAACAATTAATCATGAAACGACGTCTAGAAGATTCATCTTTGCTGTCTGATGTGTGTTGTGAGTGCATTCGGCTATACCTCCAAATCCAAAAGTTGGACTTTGAGAACGTTGTAAAAACAGTCATTATATTAAGTAGAAAAATGTTACTACCAGGAAGAGTAGTAGCCTAAGCTGATTCAACAGTGGACTGAAGAAGCTGAACCTCTGCCAGAGATTACAGCCTGAATCCTGGGAGGACGAACTGACACGGTTGACACCTGGGTCATTAGAGGAAGAGAAGACTTCATTGACCAAGAGGGCCATGAGTGGATCAATTGCTTGCCGTATTCAAAAACTGCCAGAAGCATTACAGCTTAAAATCCTGTGAGAAAAAATTCTAAACAAAAAAAGAATGCGGCCAGAAGCTTGATTCGAAGATTAGTCAGCTAGCGTTGAGCGAACGGCCTTGAAATTAATTGAATGTTTTGGTCTTCTACGATAAGGCGAGCTCAGCTAGTGAATGTATACAAGATACTGGCTAAGAAAACCTTCAAAATAATTATTGTTTTGAAGAAGCAGAACAGACTGTTTTTTAGATAGATAGATAGATCCTTTATTGTCATTCAGACCTTTCAGAAATTATAAACGTATAACGATCTGGCAGTTATGGAGCTACGACAGGCGCGTACGAAGAGGCGCCACAAGAGAGAGCCATGGAGCCAGAAGAGAAAAGATATGGAAAGAGAGAAACCAAATAATAATAATAATAATAATAATAATAATAAATACGTTATTGATCCCCTCAGGGAAATTCAGATGTCCAGAAGCTCCCAACCAACAAACCCACAGATTCAAAACGAACGCAGACAGAAAATACATAGAATACAATGTGGACACTACCTGAGAGCAATAAATACTTAAAAAGACCAATAATTAACAGTTAAAAATTAATAATTGCAAAATGCATCCCCCTACAGCCTAGCGGTCCGAATTATAAAATCTAATGGCTGCAGGGGTGAAGGATCTCCTGAACCGCTCCGTTCTACAGGGCAGGGAGAGGAGCCGGTTGTTGTTCCGAGTGCTCTTTTGACTCTCCAGAATTATATGGAGGGGATGCCCGGGGTTTTTCAGGATGACCTGCACCTTGTGCCTCATACGCCTCTCAAGCACCTCCATCCCAGAGTCTACTCTCCCCTCCAGCACTGAGCTAGCTCGTTTAACCAGTTTGACCAGCTTCCTATTGTTTTTTGCACTAATGCTGTTGCCCCAGCAGACAACAGCGTAGAAAATAACGCTTAGAATACCTTTATTTGTCATTCAGACCTTTCGGTCTGAACGAAATGCTGTTGCCTGCAGCCATACATGTAATAATAACAAAACACAATAAACACAAATTAACATCCACCACAGTGAGTTCACCAAACACCTCCTCACTGTGATGGAGGCAAAAGTCTTAGAGTTACTGTCTTTTCCCTCCTCTTCTCCCTCTGCGCCGAGGCGATACCCCACCGGGCGATGGTAAGTCAGTCCGCGGTTCAAGCTCCGCGGCCCGGGGGTGGTCAAAGCTGCCGCCCTCCAGTCCAGGACGCAGCTGTTGCAACGGGTGCTCCGGAAAACAGGCACCAGCCTGTGACCTGCGAGCTCCTGACATTGTCCTACACTGGCCCGCGGCCGAGCCCCGGATCCAGGTCGCCGCCGCCTCAGCCGCCGTAGCACCGTCTCCGCTCCGCACCGGGCCGTCCACAAGGCAGCGTCTCAGCCCCGCACCGGGCTGCCCCCACGGAAGCACCTTCCAGCCGGGAGCCGGTCCGCCCGCACGGCAGCGTCTCAGCCCCGCACCAGGCTTGCGACCACTGTGTTGTAAAACATGTGCAGCATGCACTGAAAAGGGAGAAGCAGCCTACCTGGAAAGATGCCAGATGTAAAGAAACAAGTTACGGAAGGAGATGGTCAAGAAAATTGAAATCCAGAAGAAACTAATAGAATCAGATGAGAATGCGAAGATGGTGCAATCTAATCTGAAGCAATTATTCATTCTCGGCCGCGAGGTTGGAGAAAAGCAAAACTCATTGCTGAGTTTACAACTGCCTGAGGGAGAACTCGAAAGGCACACCCAGTGGTTCCAAGAAAGAGTGGAGTTTTTCGATGGTTTTGTAGAGTATGTGAAGAAGTGGTTACTTGAAATCGAACAACTCTACAGTGGGAAGTGCGATGCAACAAGGTGTTGAAGTGGGAGAAGAGATTGAACCACAGGAACGAAGAAGGCAGTTGAGGAAGGAGAAGGAACAGCTGGAAATAACAACGAGGCTGGCAGTTGCCAGAACAAGGAGGGAGATATTGAAAGGTCAAGGGTCAAGACGTGACCTCACCTCAGATAAATGCGCATGTTGGGGCCGGGGTAGAAATCTGTATTTTCTGCATCTTACTAATAAAGGTAAGGAGCAGCCAGGGGAATACAGGGTTGTAAACATATGCATTTTGGATCATGGGAGCTCGGCTACGTTTCGCACAGAAAGCTTGATGGGAAGGCTGGACATCACAGGAGAAAATGCTAAGATCCTATTTCGTACCATGAATGAAGAGAAATGCTGCGATAGTCATCATATTACAGGTATGGAAATATCTTGTCTGGATGAAGACAATTTTATACAACTATCTGATGTGTTTACACATGAGACCATGCCGATTTCTCATCTAAATATACCCAAGCAAGAAGACTTGAAATGATGGCCTTACCTGAAGGATGTCAAGATTCCTAAAATAAACTCTGATATAGACCTACTTATTGGAACAAATGCTTTGAAGGCATTGGAACCTAAGGAGTTTGTCAGCAGTCAAGGAGACGGACGATTCGTTGTGAGAACTGAGCAGACTCCATCCAGGCAAAGCCACGGGTCCCGATGGTGCCAACCCTAGGTTACTCAAGTGTAGGCCAGCCAGTTGTGCGGAGTACTCCAGCATATCTTCAACATGAGCCTGAGCCTGGAGAAGGTTCCTGTGATGTGGAAGACATCCTGCCTGGTTCCTGGACCAAAGAGGACACGTCCCAGCTCCTCCAATGACTACAGGCCGGTGGTTCTGACCTCACACATCATGAAGTCCCTGGAGAGGCTGGTGCTCACTCACCTGTGACCCCTGGTTAAACCCTACCTGAACCCGCTGCTGTTCGCTTATCAAACAAAGTTAGGGGTTGAGGACACCATCATCCATCTGCTCCATCGTTCCAATGCTCACCTGGATAAGCCGGGAAGCACTGTGAGTGCTTTTACTTCTCCAATGCTTTTAACACCATCTGGTCTGCACTGCTAGTGAGCAAACTGATGAAGATGCGGGTGGATGCTACATTGGTGTCCTGGATCACCAACTACATGACTGAACGACCACAGTATGTCAGGCTACAGAACTGTGTCTCGACATGGTAGTGAGCATAGGGGCCCCACAGGGGACGGTCCTCTCTCCCTTCCTCTTCACCATCCCACACCTCGGACTTCAGGTATAACTCGGACTCCTGTCACCTGCAAAAGGTTTCAGATGACTCTGCGATTGTGGGCAGCATCAGTGAGGGGAGGGAAGCTGAATACAGAGGTATAGTCAATGACTTTGTTGAGTGGTGTGGGCTGAATCACTTGCAGCTCAACACCAACAAGACTAAGGAGTTAGTGGTGGACCTTAGAAGGAGAGGAACACCCGTGTCCCCTGTCTCCATCAATGGTGTGGATGTGCAGTTTGCCAAGGGAGTGCAAATACCTTGGAGTGTACCTGGGCAGTACACTGGACTGGTCCAGGAACGCTGAGGCCCTGTACAAGAAGGGGCAGAGCCACCTGTACTTTTTGAGAAGGCTCCGCTGATTCAAAGTCTGCAGTAAGATGCTGCAGATATTCTACTGATCGGGGTTAGCCAGTGCCATCTTCTTCACTGCCATGTGCTGGGGCAGCAGGGCGAAGGCTGCGGACACCAATAGGATCAACAAACTCATCAGGAAGGCTGGCTCCATCCTGGGAAAGGAGTTGGATTCATGGGAGGTGGTCTTGGAGGGGAGGATGCTCCTCAAACAGCAGAGCCTCAATACAGCTCCCCCCCTCCATGACACACTTGTCAACCTGAGGAGTACCTTCAGCAACACATTGTTTCCACCAAGATGCAGGACAGAATGCCACTGGAGACCCTTCTTCCCTGTGGCTTTCAAACTATACAACTCCTCCCTCTTCTGTCGTGGGTTATACAATATACAATATACAATATTTATTACATGTCATTTGAACCTCAGTGAGGCTCAAACGAAATTCTGTTTTCACAGCCATACAAACAAAGACAATTTCCTAGACATACACACAATTTAATTCACACAAACATCCATCACAGTGAACCCACTGTGATGGAAGGCAAAGTATTTTCTCTCCCCTGTTCTCCATGTCTCTCCCGATGTCCAAGCCCCAGGCGGGCGATGATAAGTCCCACGGCCATTTTAGGCCGTGCCGGGCGATTTAAGGCCCCGCTCCCGGTCTAAATGTCACAGTGTTGGAGCCCCCGGCGGGCGCTGTAATGTCCCGTGGCCATGAAGCCGCGCCGGGCGATGTACGACCCCGCTACGTGTCATTCCAACCCCGCGACACGGGCTGGAGAAGTCGCGTTGCGGGAGCTCCGGGAAGCGGTCTCTCTCTCCCCCCGGACCCGCGAGCTCCCGATGTCCCAGTCCACCGGACCTGCGGCTGCGTTGCTGGAGCCTCCGAGCCCCAGGAGTCGAGTCGCAGCAGCGAGTCACCACCGCTCCCCACGTTCCGAGGCCGGCCAGCCCCACGATGGTGAGTAGTCCGCAGCTCCGCAGTCTCCCGAGCCCCCGGGTCATTCAGGTTGGAGGCCGCTCCGCGGTGCTAGGCCCCAACGACAACGGAGACCCGACAGGGAAAAGGTCGGGTCTCCCGGACAGGGAAGAGATTTTAAAACGGTTTCCCCCTCCCCCCTCCCCCCGCCCCCCACATATACACATTTAAAACCAGTATTAAAAAACATCAACACTACATTTAACTAGACACAAAATTAAAAAAAAGACAGACAGGCTGTAGGGGCCGCTGCAACGGGTGAGTCGCGCCGCCAAACAGGAAGGCTGACTCACCCCCCCACCCCCCAATCTTTGTACAACCTCAATCCTTTCCACTCATCGCTTTAATTTCATGTTTCATGTATTTTGTGTTTTATGACTGTTGGCAGATCAATTTCCCTCCTGGGATAAATAAAGTTCTATCGTATCGAATCGTATCGTATCGTACTTGAAACAAAGTACTGAAAGGCCTTGTTCACCATAGCCAGGAACTTCAACTAGGCCAACCTCAAGAGTGTGCTAACAAAATGCAGAATAAAATTACGTACCTTTAGAATATTTCAAGCATCTTAAGTTTAGTTTAGTTTAGTTTAGTTTAGAGAGGCAGCATGAAAGCAGGCCCTTCGGCCCACCTAGTCCACACTGCCCAGCGAACTCCATACACCCACACTAGTTTACACACTAGGGACAATTTAGAATGTTACTGGTCAATTAACCTGCAAACCTGTATGCCATTGGAGTGTGGGAGGAAACCGGAGCATCCGGGAAAAAAACCCACGTGGTCATGGAGACAACATTCAAACTCAATGGACAATAGGTGCAGGATTAGGCCATTTGGCCCTTCGAGCCAGCACCGCCATTCACTGTGATCATGGCTGATCATCCACATTCAGTACCCCGTTCCTGCCTTCTCACCGTATCCCCTGACTCCACTTTAATCAGATTCAGATTCAACTTTAATTGTCATTGTCAGTGTGCAATACAGAGACAACGAAATGCAGTTAGCATATCCCTGGAAGAGCGACATAGAATATGATTTCAATAAATAAATCTATTTACATGTACACAGACATAGTGTATTTTCCTGTGGGAAGAGTGTCCGGGGGGGGGAGGAGGTGATTGGCAGTCACCGAGGTACATTGTTGAGTAGTGTGACAGCCGCAGGGAAGAAGCTGTTCCTGGACCTGCTGGTCCGGCAACGGAGAGACCTGTAGCGCCTCCCGGATGGTAGGAGGGTAAACAGTCCATGGTTGGGGTGAGAGCAGTCCTTGGCGATGCTGAGCGCCCTTCGCAGACAACGCTTGCTTTGGACAGACTCAATGGAGGGGAGCGAGGAACCGGTGATGCGTTGGGCAATTTTCACCACCCTCTGCAGTGCTTTCCGGTCGGAGACAGAGCAGTTGCCATACCATACTGTGATACAGTTGGTAAGGATGCTCTCGATGGTGCAGCGGTAGAAGTTCACCAGAATCTGAGGAGACAGATGGACCTTCTTCAGTCTCCTCAGGAAGAAGAGACGCTGGTGAGCCTTCTTGACCAGAGTTGAGGTATTGTGGGTCCAAGAGAGGTCATCGGAGATGTTGACCCCCAGGAACCTGAAGCTGGAAACACGTTCCACCTCCGTCCCGTTGATGTGGATGGGGGTGTGCGTGCCACCCCTAGACTTCCTGAAGTCTACAATGAGCTCCTTGGTCTTGGAGTTAAGGGCCAGGTTGTTGTCAGCGCACCATGCTGCTAGGAGCTGGACCTCCTCCCTGTAGGCCGACTCATCATTGTTGCTGATGAGGCCAATCACCGTTGTATCATCTGCATACTTGATGATGGTGTTAGTACCATGTACAGGTGTGCAGTCGTAGGTGAAGAGGGAGTAGAGGAGGGGGCTCAGCACACAGCCCTGTGGAACGCCGGTGTTCAGGGTGAGGGTTGAAGAGGTGTGCTTATCTAACCTAACAGACTGGGGTCTGTTGGTTAGAAAGTCCAGTATCCAGTTGCAGAGGGAGGGGTCGATGACCAGGTTACCGAATTTGGTGATCAGTTTTGATGGTATAATGGTGTTGAATGCTGAGCTGTAATCGATGAACAGCATTCTTACGTAAGTGTCTCTGTTGTCGAGGTGGGAGAGGGCGGAGTGAAGTGCCGTTGAGATGGCATCCTCCGTACTCCTATTCTTGCGGTAGGCAAACTGATAGGGATCCAATGTGGGGGGTAGGCAGCCTTTGAGGTGTGCCAGGACCAGCCTCTCGAAGCACTTGGTGATGATGGGAGTAAGTGCAACTGGGCGGAAGTCGTTGAGGCTTGCCGCAGTGGAGTGTTTTGGCACCGGCACTGATGGAGGTGGTTTTAAGGCACGTGGGGACAACTGCTTGGGCAAGTGACAGATTGAAGATGTCAGTCCAGACGTGTCAGCTGCGCAGCACAGGCCCTGAGGACACGCCCGGGGATGCCGTCAGGGCCAGCAACCTTACGTGCATTAGTCCTACTCAGTGCCACGTACACGTCGTAGGGGGTGAGTGTGAGGGGTTGGTGATCAGCAGGGAGCACAGCCTTGATGGCTGTCTCTAGATTGTCCCTGTCGAAGCGGCCATAGAAGTAGTTAAGCTCCTCAAGGAAGGAGGTGTCGCTGGATGTGGGGGTGGTGTTGGTGGGTCTATAGTCCGTGATGGACTGGATGCCTTGCCACATGCGTCGGGGGTCGGAGTTGTTGTTGAAGTGCTCCTCAATCCTGAGCTTATGGCAGTGCTTGGCCTTCTTGATGCCCCTCTTCAGGTTAGCCCTGGATGACTGAGTTGGATGATCAGCCATGATCATATTGAATGGCGGTGCAGGCTCGAAGGGCCGAATGGCCTACTCCTGCACCTATTTTCTATGTATCTATCTATGTATCTATGAACTGTAGGCTCGAACATCGCCTGACCTGAAAGCGGTGTCCCGTGCTTTCAGCAGTAGCCTGACCTCGCTGTTCATCCATGGCTTCTGATTCGGGAATATGGTCACCCTGTTTGAGGGAGGTGACACTATTGATGGTGGAGTTTATAAAGTCCAGAACAGAGGATGTGTAGGAATCAATGTCCGTGTGGGAGTCAAGGGTGGCCTGGGCTGCAAACGCCTTCCAGTCAGTGTTTCCAAAACACTGCTGAAGTGTGGAGTCCGCTTCCTCTGACCAGACTTTAACTGTCCTCACAGTGGGTTTAACCCGTCTGATGAGTGGGGAGTACTTAGGGAGCAGGAACAATGAGAGGTGATCAGACTGACCAAGGTGGGGGAGGGGGACGGCTTTGTAAGCTTCAGCCATGTTAGTGTAGACTTTGTCCAGTGTCTTGTCTACTCTAGTGGCGAAGGAGACATGTTGGTGGAATTTGGGGAGTACAGTCTTCAGGTTAGAATGATTGAAGTCACCCGCAACAATGAAGGCTGCCTCGGGGTTGTGCGTCTGTTGATTGCTAATGGAAGTATGCAGCTCTTTCATTGCAAGCTTGGCATTAGCATCAGGAGGGATATAGGCTGCAGTCATAACAGTGGAGGTGAACTCTCTGGGCAGATAGAACGGTCTGCATCTAACCAAGAGGAACTCAAGGTTAGCTGAGCAGTGACTCTCGATGATGGTGGAGTCCGTGCACCATGCTTTATTTACATAAATGCACAGACTCCCACCTCTGGTCTTACCGGAGTCTGTTGTCCTGTCCGCTCGGAGTAAATGATGCCCCGTTAGCTGGATGGCGCTATCAGGAACGTCGATGTTGAGCCAAGTTTCCGTGAAGATCAGGATGTTGCAGTCTTTGATCCAGTTGTGGGAGGTGATCCTTAGCCGGAGTTCGTCCATTTTGTTTGCCAGTGAGCGCACGTTGGCGAGGAAAAGGCTAGGAATCGCTAGCCTGTGTGGGGCTAGCTCTAACCTGGCCTTTAACCCACCTCTGCGTCTCCGGCGGTGCTTTCGTACGCGTCGCCATCTGTTGGTGCTTCCGGTCGGCTGAGCTGGCTTGGTGCACGCTGGTGTTCTGCCGCTCCATTGCTCCGCGCCTCCGTGGCTCCGGTGGCGGTCTCCAGCCCCGCGGCTCGGATGGCGTTTTCCAGCCCCGCCGCTCAGCTGGCGGTCTCCAGCCCCGCGGTCTCCAGCCCCGCGGCTCGGGTGGCGTTTTCCAGCCCCGCGGCTCCGGTGGCGTTCTCCAGCCCCGCCGCTCAGCTGGCGGTCTCCAGCCCCGCGGTCTCCAGCCCCGCGGTCCCGCTGGCGGTCTCCAGCCCCGCGGCTCCGGTGCTCTGTTGCTCTGACGAGCTCAGGAGCGAGACGGAGATCGCCCAGAAAGTTGTTGCAGCCGCAGGAACCGAAGTCCAGAAGTTCCTGTCGGCTGTACGAAATGGATACAAGACTGCTCCGTGTGAGCAGCATTGAAACAGGTAGGGGAATTGTCGCTATTTTTCCCATTCTTGGGAGACACGGGGCGTCGCGATGTGCCCGCGCCGCCACCATTTTAGAGGTTTAAGAGCTCTATCTAACTCCGTACAGACAGCACCCGTAGTCAGAAATTAAACCTGGGTATCTGGCGCTGTAAGACAGCAACACTACTGTTGCACCCACTCAGGATTTTTCCGATTTTCTGCCTCTTTAACTTTTCTGTTCTAGTCAGTAAAATTCCCAGTTATAAAGTGAATCAGTAACTCCTGGAATGAATTTGAGAATCTTCCAGCCCTTTGTTATTGAAAAAAAATCTCTTGCTTTCTTGTCTCAATCTCATATCTAATGTTATATTTAATATTCCCTCACGCTATAACCTATGGAACCTATCAATGGAAACAGCATGGAGCCCATGGGCCTGGTAAAATGAAAGATGAAATGAACAAGAAAGAAAGAGATTTAAAAAAGCAACAAGGGATGTAAACACAAAAAACTCCTCCAAAATATTGAAAAGGAATAACATAAATATGAGAGCTCTGAGAGAGTGGAGAATGAGCCAAAGAACTGGTAGGGAAGTTTAACAAGTAGACAATAGACAATAGACAATAGACAATAGACAACAGGTGCAGGAGTAGGTCATTCAGCCCTTCGAGCCAGCACCGCCATTCAATGTGATCATGGCTGATCATCCCCAATCAGCACCCCGTTCCTGCCTTCTCCCCATATCCCCTGACTCCGCTATCTTTAAGAGCCCTATCTAGCTCTCTCTTGAAAGTATCTAGAGAACCACCCTCCACCGCCCTCTGAGGCAGACAATTCCACAGACTCACAACTCTCGGTGAGAAAAAGTGTTTCCTCATCTCCTTCTAAATGGCTTACCCCTTATTATAAGGTTATAAGGTCATAAGTGATAGGAGCAGAATCAGGCCACTCGGCCCATCGAGTCTGCTCCGCCATTCAATCATGGCTGATTGATCTCTCCTTCTCAACCACTTTCTCCTGCCTTCTCCCCGTAACCCCTGACACCCATACTAATCAAAAACCTATCTATCTCCACCGTCAACCTACAAACCTGTACGTCTTTGGAGGGTAAACTGTGGCCCCTGGTTCTGGACTCCCCCAACATCGGGAACATGTTTCCTGCCTCTAGCGTGTCCAAACCCTTAATGATCTTATATGTTTCAATAAGATACCCTCTCATCCTTCTAAACTCCAGAATGTACAAGTAGTTTGCTTCAGTATTTACAGGGAAGAACATTGGCAAATAGATGAGTCCTGAATTGAATAAAGGTAGCATAACTATACAACTGCACCATAGTAAATGAAGAAGCAAGTATTGAAGAGATAAATAAAGTTGGAAGCAAAACAAGTTAGTGTTCGGCACGGACTAGAGGGGTCGAGATGGCCTGCTTCCGTGCTGTAATTGTTATATGGTTATATGGTTATAAGTGTTCAGAAAAACAGGAGGGGGAAGTGGACCTTTGGTGGGGAGTAGCACTGGCAAGTTGGAACTTAATGGATTAATCTGCCTCTGACTGCCTTCTAGTGATGGTAGGACCTGCAATATAGACACACAATATGAATAAATTAAAGAGATTTAAGTTATACTCTGGGAGGAAGGAGAGACAAGGGTGTAGGATACGCTATAGAACTTACTCTTTGAAATAGTGACCATTTCGGGAATACATATAAAGTCGATAGGTAACTGATGAGTTGTGGAAATAAGCTATATAATAGTAATGTGGATCAATACTATTCTCATATGGAGACTTTGTTAGAGTCACTGGTTGGGCCATGAAATCTACTTCAATGTTGTGAATTCCTAAGTAAATTGTGCTCAGATAGGCTCTGACCTTCCCTGAGTCTAACAAAAGACTAGTCACCTCCTACACATCAATTACTCTCCCACGCGCTGACATTCATTTCCTTTCATCTTCAGGTACTGTAAAGACCTTGTTGGAATTTACAAGGCTGACAACAGGGCAGTCAAGGGAAGTATATCTCTTGTGTAAGAAAGAACTGCAAATGCTGGTTTAAATCGAAGGTAGACACAAAATGCTGCAGTAACTCAGCAGGTGAGGCAGCATCTCTGGAGAGAAGGAATAGGCAACGTTTCGGATCGAGACCCTTCTTCAGACTGACAAAGGGTCGAGACCCGAAACATCGCCGATTCCTTTTCTCCAGACATGCTGCCTCACACGCTGAGTTACTGCAGCATTTTGTGTCTACCTTCGAAGTATATTTCTTGTTCATCCAGTTTTAGTGAAAACAAAAGGCAATAGGTTGCTGCTTCCATCCTCTAATTGCAGTTTTTTCCCATTTCCACGGTTAGTTTGTTGAGTTGCAGTTGATCCCTCCTTGGATTAAGGGACAGATTGTCATCATCACACCAGTAGAGTAATTTAGGCCTCAGCCAGTCAATGAATTGTGATCTTCTCCACACATCTCAGTGAGCCGATGGACCTCAATTTAAAATCCCATCCAAAAATGCAGATTTGTATATAAAGTGTCAAAGGAATCTCTGGGATGGGATTTGAAACCACAACTACATGAGCTGCCCAAGGGAAGCATAGGTTTGTACAATTCGTCCAAGAAGCCACATGCAGCAATAAGTTTATTTGCTTTTATGGTCTTAATCTGCCAGGCAAATACTGGAGCTGATGCCTACACTCCTTTGTAATGACAAATCTTCAAACCAGCAGACAACTCCAGTGTTTTAAACTTGATGTTTGCAATGTTCCGGGAGGCTTTAACAGTTTTGCTAATTTCTACTTTCTACAACCATGCACGTAATAAAAACAAGAGTTTCAATAAAACCTGCCCGAGGGTCTTGCATTCACCAGTTCTGTAAACATAGCTTTTTTATTAAAACTATAACTTCATCCACCCACCTAATTACCAAACTGGCAGGAAAATGACTCAGGGACAAAATACACTACTTCAACCTGTTCATTTTGCTTCTCTCCTCTTCACACACATGGCATCACACATTTTTGGTTCTAATTAGTTATTTCTCTTTAGTTCCCAGCTGATCATTCCATTTGGACATCACACCATTCGCTCTTCCTTCCTTAGGTGTTAAGTGCTCACTGTTTTTTTATGACAGGCACAATATTGGGCGTTAACTATATTCAAAACTAATGAGTATGTGAAGAGACTTAATGGAAAAAATTACGACTCTTGTTATTTTCACTGTGATACTGAGACACCCATGCGGGCCAGGAGATCCATTTAATCCAGTGCCTTCTAGGTTGTGATTAAATTAATACATCTCAACCAGGCTGTATTATCTTGGAATTCTTCTGGCACTCACTCTGGCACAGGCAGTGAAGAAAGCGAATGCAATGTTGACCTTCATAACAAGAGGAGTTGAGCATAGGAGCAAAGAGGTCCTTCTGCAGTTGTACAGGGCCCTAGTGAGACCACACCTGGAGTATTGTGTGCAGGTTTGGTCCCCTAACTTGAGGAAGGACATTCTTGCTATTGAGGAAATGCAGTGTAGATTCACAAGGTTAATTCCCGAGATGGCGGGACTGTCATATGCTGAGAGAATGGAATGGCTGGGCTTGTACACTCTGGAATTTAGAAGGATGTGAGGAAATCTTATTGTAACATAAAAGATTATTAAGGGTTTGGACACGCCAGAGGCAGGAAACATGTTCCCGATGTTGGGGGAAACCAGAACCAGGGGCCACAGTTTAAGAACAAGGGGTAAGCCATTTAGAAAGGGGATAAGGAAACACTTTTTCTCACAGAGAGTTGTAAGTCTGTGGAATGTTCTGCCTCAGAGGCCGGTTCACTGGATACTTTCAAGAGAGAGCTTGATAGGGCTCTTAAAGGTAGCGGAGTCAGGGGATATGGGGAAAAGGCAGGAACGGGGTACTGATTGGGGATGATCAGCCATGATCACATTGAATGGCGGTGCAGGCTCGAAGGGCCGAATGGCCTAGACCTGCACCTATTGTCTAGTGTCTATTGTCTATTCCAGATAACCACCATCCTCTAGAACTGAACCATCCGATCAATAACTAGAGAGCAGTCCTGTGTTACTATCTACCTCACTGGAGACCCTCAGTCTCTTTAATTGGACTTTACTGGACTTTATCTTGCACTAAATGTTATTCCATTTATCATATATCTGTGCACTGTGTAATCATGTATAGTCTTTCCGCTGACTGGTTAGCACACACAAAGCATTGCATTGTATCCCTATACACATGGCAATAAACTAAACTAGAGGTCGCCTAATTATAGGAAGGATGTCAACAAAATAGAGAGAGTACAGAGGAGATTTACTAGAATGTTGCCTGGGTTTCAGCAACTAAGTTACAGAGAAAGGTTGAACAAGTTAGGGCTTTATTCTTTGGAGCGCAGAAGGTTAAGGGGGGACTTGATAGAGGTCTTTAAAATGATGAGAGGGATAGACAGAGTTGACGTGGATAAGCTTTTCCCACTGAGAGTAGGGAAGATTCAAACAAGGGGACATGACTTGAGAATTAAGGGACAGAAGTTTAGGGGTAACATGAGGGGGAACTTCTTTACTCAGAGAGTGGTGGCTGTGTGGAATGAGCTTCCAGTGGTGGAGGCAGGTTCGTTTTTATCATTTAAAAATAAATTGGATAGTTATATGGACGGGAAAGGAATGGAGGGTTATGGTCTGAGCGCAGATATATGGGACTAGGGGAGAATACGTGTTCGGCACGGACTAGAAGGGTCGAGATGGCCTGTTTCCGTGCTGTAATTGTTATATGGTTATATGGTTATATGCTATAACCAGCTATAAGGTCCCTCGCTGATGAGCTCAATGCATTCTACGCTTGCTTTGAACAGAAGGTCAGTGGAGAAAGGTACACAAAAATGCTGGAGAAACTCAGCGGGTGCAGCAGCATCTATGGAGCGAAGGAAATAGGCAACGTTTCGGGCTGAAACCCTTCTTCAGACTCTGGTGAAGTGGATGAAGTCAGTCAGTTGTGTGTGGGTGCAGGAGGTGGCACCAAAGCAGTCGTCGATGTAGCGGAGGTGGAGGTCGGGGATGGGGTCAGAAGGTCAGTGGAGGAACATCACCTACCCTGTCAGCCTCGGGTGTATCAGTACCAATGGTTACTGTGGCAGATGTAACATCAGTTTTCCTGACGATGAATCCACGGAATTCTTACAAATATCAACAGATGCTCTGCCCAAGCCTGCAAGAAATTTCAGGAAGTTGTAGATGAAGTCCAGTCCGTCACACAGATCAGACACCCCACCATATGCACAGTGGTGCATTTGGAAAAGCAGCCAACATAATCAAAGACCTTTCCGCCCTGGGTTATTCCTTCTTCTCCACGCTCTTGTCAGGCAGTAGAGACACGAGTTTGAAAATGCACAACAGCTCTTCCATTCTGTTATCAGTCTTCTGAATGGTTCTTCCATAAGCTAGGATACTGTCCAAATCTCCAACCTACCTCATTGCAGATATTTTACTTTGACTCTGCATCCGTTACACTGCAATGTTGAGCACAATGTTGATACTGGAGTGCCCAACTATATTGGGCACTCTGGTGCCTTTCTCCTCCCTTTGCCTTGTCTACTTGTGCTCGGTTTGATTGTATTCAGGTAAAGTATTATTTGTTTTGATTGGACAGCACACAAACAAAAGCCTTTCGCTGTACATTGGTACATGTGACAATAATAAATCAAAACCAGTGCCCTCTAGCTTTAGACTCCCTTGGATTGGAAATAAGACTCTAATGATCTATCCTATCTATGCCCCTTGTAATTTTATTATCCTCTATAAGATCATCCCTCAGCCTCCTATGTTACAACACAAATAAACCCAGCCTATTCAATCTCTCCTTATAACTACAGACTTCCACTCCAGGCAACATCTGGTGAATCTTTTCTATACTCTCTCTGCATTTCTGCCATTACCCTCCTGCAGTGTGCATGGCATGGAGATGAAAGCAAGGCGGGGATAATCATGGCAGAGTAAAGAGAAGTGGTACATAGCACTGTACAGGTTCTATGTACATATTTGCCACAGAATGCTGTAGAGGCCAAGTCAATGGATATTTTTAAGTCAGAGATAGATAGATTCTTGATTACTACAGGTGTCAGGGGTTATGGGGAGAAGGCAGGAGAATGGGGTTAGGAGGGAAAGATAGATCAGCCATGATTGAAAGTCAGAGTAGACTTGATGGGCCAAATGGCCCAATTCTGCTCCTATTACTTATGACTTTATGACCTTATGAAGTTAAACTAATCTCCTCTGTCGGCACATGATCCATATCCCCGCCATCCCCTCCATATCCATGCACTTTTATCTTAAAGCTTCCTAAATGCCACTATGGTATCTGCCTCTATCACCACCTCTGACAGCGTGGTTTTAGGCACCCATCACACAGGGTGGATGAATCCTCGGAATTCTTACAAATATCCACAGATTATATTCACCTATTGCACAGAGATGCACTCTCTGTGTAAAAAACTTGCCCTAGCACCTCTTTTAAATTTTGCTCATCTCACCTTAAAATGATGCCCTCTGGACATTGACATAGTCAAGAGAAATGGGAATCTGTATGGAGCAACACATCCAAGTCTTGCTATGCTCAGGTCATTGGCACAGTCATCTTTGAGAGCACAGACCTCAACATGTGGCAGGCAGATGCTGTGGTCTCTGTCAGCGCTGCCTGCCTGCCTGGCTGCCTGCAAAACAGCAGCGCTTGTAAATTAATGTGTGGAGTCAGTGATGATAAATACAATGTCACATTGAGGATTCTTTAAATCAAGCCGAGTTCCCTACTTGCCACCAGAGTTGCAATTTATTTAACCTTGAGGAAGCACCAAAGATCGTAGAGCGTGACATTTTGATTCGTTGTCTGTGTGTAAAGTCAGCTACCTGAACCACACGTACTGATGTTATTACCATGTGCATTAAATAAGAAGAGGAAATTACACCAAAGGTTGGGGGAATTACAACAGGGAATGGCTGGTTCATTTTCGCAAATGCCAAGACTTCTGGCAGAAATGGGATCAAGTACTTCAAACCTGAACTGCAAACCTACTGCGAAAACGATTCACGTGTTTTGCTATTCATTTTTTTTGTCTGTTGTGGGAAAATATAGCAATAGAAGGCAAGCTTAGCTCATAAGGTCATGAGGTCATGAGTGATAGGAGCAGAATTAGGCCATTTGGCCCATCAAGTCTACTCCGCCATTCAATCATTGCTGATTTCTATCTCCCTCCTATACCCTATTCTCCCAATAACCCCTGACACCTAAACTAATCAATACTAATTAACATGAGCAGAATGTGTAGGAAGGAACGGCAGATGCTGGTTTGAACCGAAAATACTGCAGATGCTGGACCCGAAACATCACCTATTCCTTTTCTCCAGAGATGCTGTCCGGCCCACTGAGTTACTCCAGCTTTTTGTGTCTATCTTAACATGAGCAGACTTCTCTAACTGACAGCTGGTGACTTGAAACAAGTTCCACGTGAGGTCAGTGAGTAGAAAGGCTGCCATTTATGTACTTCCGAGCCACCCAACTGGAAGACAGAAAGAGGAGGTGGGCAGGCTATATACTCTGTCATCTACATGTGGAGCTTGACATCGGTTACAGTAATAATAATAATAATAATAATGCACTTTATATATGGGCGCCTTTCAGGACTCTCAAAACACCTTACACCCAAAACAAGCAAACTAGAAACATATAAATAAAACAAAACAATACAAGAAGTAGTAAGGACAGCAATAATACATAATTTGAAGAGAGAGCAGTGGCAGCTACTTTTCTCACTTCCTGCAGCCATCTTGGTAACAGAACAATCAAAAACACATTTTAACATGAACATCCACCACAGTGACTCCTACACATTCCTCACTGGGGTGGAAGGCGAAATAAAGTTCAAGTCCTTCCTTTAGTTCTTCCTCGGTCGTTGGCCTTGAGTCCCCGTTGACGGGACGATCTTGACTCCCGTAGTCGGCGGTGTTCGGCCCCTCCGCGTCGAGGCGATTCGCTCCCGCATCGGGGGGGGGGGGGATGTCACCTCCACCACGCTGAGCGATCGAACCTCACTTTGGGGCTGGCCGAACCTTCCGCGACGTTGCAGCTCCCGACTCGGCCTCACCCGAAGACTGCGAGCCCTTGGTGTTGGTTCCACGGTGGTCGCGGTGGGAGCGATCCCAGGCAAGGGATCAGCTCCGATGTTAAGTCCACGCCCCGCGGTGGGGCTCACGACAGTCTGAGGAGGCTTCCAGCTCCATCGATGGTAGGCCGCAGAGCCCGGAGAATGTGATCCGAAAATTGAGGTAGGAACTTGAAAAAAGTTTCCCCCGATCCCCTCCCCCCTCCCCCCTCCCCCCTCCCCCCACATAAAACAAACCGAAGAACAATAAAACAAAAACTTCTAACAAACTAAAAAATAACAAAAAGAGTGAAAAGACAAACAGACTGCCGGCAGGGCTGCCATCGTCCCCGTGGCCACGCCCCCCATCTCCACAGTGAGATCCATTTACTTGGAAACAATCTCAGAAAGCAGGAGACATCCAGGGCCTGCTGCTGTTTATTGTCCATCTATAATTGCAATAATAAGACGATGAACCGATTTACTGAGCTGCAGCAGCAGCCTCTGGTGCAACTGAATCGTTTACTAGATCATTTCAGAGGTCAGTTAAAGCAAATTGGCAGCAAAGGCATATGTCTGGAATCACAACTAGATAAGCAGAAGGGGATTTTGTGGCAATTCGACAGAATCGTGGACATCATTACAAACTTTTTAAAATTTTAGTTTCACTAAATTATTTAACACAATTTAAATTTCCCTGATCCCTCGGCAAGAATTAAACTCAACTCACTTAATCATTAGTCTGTGCTTCTGGATTACTAATACGGTAACATAGCCACATGTTATCATTGTACATAAGATCTAATAAATGAAAATGTAATTGCCATCTTCCAGGAACTTTAGCAGGAAGGCAGAGACTGGACCCACGATCTCAGGACCGGGATCTAACGTCTGAGTTAAGCATCCAATGTACCAGATGGATGATTCAAGGCTGCAGCTTAATCTCCCTTTGTTTATCTTCTGCACTTCAACTATGAAATGCAGCATTTGACGCTCTGTGGGAAGCAATCCAATCCTTTCACTTTAACATGTCGACTGATACAGGTCTACGTCTATCAGTGATTTGGTTTTCTCAGTGCCTAAGAAATTCCTTCTGGAACAATTTGGTTTCCAAGAGTTCTCAGTTTTCATCTGTTTCTATTCTGCTGGTGTCTTTTAAATGCTTCGCACACAGACTATTTTCCGGTCATTTAGTGAACAAGAATCCTTTCATTTCAGAGACATGCTCAAAAAATGCTTACCGCTGCGAATAGATGAAAACCAACAAAACAAAACAAATGCTCACTGATATTTAAAAGGAAAATAGAAAAAAGAAATAGAAAAACAAACAAAGAGCTTCAAAAGCTAATGAACTGCCTTTAACCCAGTCCATGTTAATGCTGATAGATACAAAATGCTGGAGTAACTCAGCGGGAACAGGCAGCATCTCTGGAGAGAAGGAATGGGTGATGTTTCGGGTCGAGACCCATCTTCAGACTAAGCATATTAATGCTACTCCATAAAACATATCCAGGTTATACATTCATACAAGTTATATATTCAAATTATATATACAATTTATATATTATAATTATATATTATATATATCCAAGTTATATATCCAAGTTTCCCTTCGATTTTTCCAGCATCTGCAGTTCTTTCTTAAACAATTCAGTTACCTCACATTCTAATACTGTATATAAACTAGATATTGGAAATAATCTGGAGACTATTGCTTTGCCCTTGATCAACCAAAACAAATATATTAAATAATGGGAGGCATAGATGGAGTAGACAGTCAGAACCTTTTCCCCAGAATGGAAACAAAGAGACTGTGTCGTTGCCGATCAACTGGACTCTGCCAACTTCCATTCATTTTCCAAACACACTTTATTTACTTGTGCACAATGAGAGCAGCACAGCCCCAGTTACTCAAAGAACGGTCAACTTTTTATACAGATTTTGACCCTTGAAAATTGTGCGCGCTTTCTAATTTCTTATCATCAATACCAATACGTTCTCAAAACATTAATATACAAATGCAAGACCACTAATACAGGGTAAACCTACATGCTATTTATTCCTTTATTTAATTTGCAACATCAAGAACCTTATAGTATGCGTCAAGGAACACCCATCCCAAAACATTGGGGTACATCAATGACGAAATGGCGAAAGGTTGTTGTGCTGTACATCTATCTTAACCTTTGTCATACTGCAGCTTCCACAACTGCAGATGCTGGTAGCTTCAACAAAAATAAACTGCTGGAGGAACTCAGTGGGTCAGGCAGCATCTGTGGAGAGAAATGCACAGGCAACGTTTTGTGTCAAAATTCTTCTTCAAGACTGGAGAGGGGAGATAGCTGGTAGCAATATATGCACAGAAAATGTTGAAGAAACATTTAGATAGGTGCATGAATATAGATTTAGAGGGACATGGGTCAAACGTAGGTAGCATAGATAGGCCATGTGGTCAGTGTGCACATGTTGCGCCTAAAGTGCCTGGTTCCAAGTTGTATGACTGTTACTCCATGACTCAATGAGAAGGAGTGGGGCAAAAGCTGGCAAGTGATAGGATTATTAAAGTAAGGAGAGGTTGATTATCAGATAATTCTGGTAGATGAGCAAAGGGTGGAGATAGTCACAGAGTCTGGAGGTTATATCTGGAGAAGACACAGGACTGCAGATGGTGGAATCTGATAAGAAAGGAAGGTGAGGAATAAAATATAGAACCTGAGGGGTGGATGGTGGGTTGATGGGTATGAGGGAGGGAAGGTTGTGGAAGGAAGAGGGGCCCAGAGGAGGCAGGAGTGGGTGATGAGCAGAAGGAGGGGGTGGAGAAAGGTGAAAGGAACTGAGTAACTGGATCAGATGGAGTGGAACAAAGGGTGTGCAGGAGAACGCCCGGGTAAATCAACCTCTCCTCATCTATCACTTGCCAGCACTTGCCCCACCCATTCCCCTCAACTCTCTCTCTCTACCTCGCCTCTACTGGAGTCTTAAAGAAGGGTCCCAATCCAAAACGTCATCTATCCAGTTCCCTGCACAGAAGCGCCTGACACACTGAGTACCTCCAGCACTTTGATATTTGCACTGGAAAAAATCTACCTTTGGAATTTATGGATTGTTGGAATCAGGTAGTAAATAAACAAGAAGATTACTTAACTAATGTTCTTACTACATGCTATTGCTTTACCCTGGGTCAACCAATACAAGTATATGAAATTATGGGAGGCATAGATCGAGTAGACAGTCAGAACATTTCCCCCAGAATGTAAAGATCAAATATCGGAGGGCAAAGTTTACAGGAGATGTGCAGGGCAAGTTTGTTTACACAGAGGGTGGTGAGTGCCTGGAATAGGCTGATGGTGGTGGTGGTAATTGAGGCAGATATGATAGTGACATTTAAAAGTCTTTTGGATAGCATATGGATATGCAAGGAATGGGGGGGGGTCTGGATTATGTGCAGGCAGGTAAGATTTGGTCTTGACATCTGAACCATCTTACCACAACCAGAGAGCATTGCTGAACTACTATCTACCTCTCTGGTGACCCTCAGTCAATCGTTAACTGGACTTTGCTGGCTTTACCTTGTACGAAGAGCGTTATTCCCTTATCATGTATCTATACACTCAATTACACTAAATGGCTCAATTGTAATCATGTATCGTCTTCCTGCTGACTGGTTAGCAATGTGACAAAAGCTTTTCACTGTACCTCGGTACACGTGACAATAAACTAAACTAAACTAATCATGTTTGGCGCAGACATTGTGAGCCAAAGGGCCTGTTCTTGAGCCCTACTGTTTATAATGGCAGTTTCTATACGTTCTCAAAGTCCAACTTTGATTACTCCGCGGGGATGATGTGGAGTTATAGTTATAGTTATAGTTCTTGCCATATACGCAAGAAGAAGAACGTTTGCACGAAGAAGAAGGCATACACAGCCTAAAGTTGTAGGTCAACTTGTTCTATTTGATCTTGTTTGTGCGGGTTGATCGCATTAGTCGAAAAAGGGTGGACCACATGAAGGTTGCAATCTCCACCCCCGTTTCTTGATTAATTGGCTTTATTGAAGTAATACAAAACAAAGAAATAACTTGTAACTTTCCTTTCTTAATAGCTGTTCCATTCGTGTCAAATAATTCATATAAAAGTTTCTTCTTCAGAAGTGCAGCGTCTCGTGAACGTGTGTCGTGATCATGTTGTGGTAAGAAACTGTATTCTCACCATCCTCCGAGTCTAAACTGAACTCACAATCTGTGAGTCTGTGCTAGTCTCCTCCGAAAATAAACAGTGAAACATGTGCCCTGGGAATCAAACAACTTCTCCAAGGCTCAACAGTTCGACCAATCAGCAATTAACAGGATGATCGTCTTGCAACATTATGTATACTGTTATACAATGCTTTTGCAGCGGCCCAAGAGAAATGATGCATTTAAGGTTAGTTTGCAAAACCACTATACGTGTTATCAATTTAAGAGAAACATGGAGAACACCTGGACCCCTCACTATCCTGCATATCAGTCCGAGCCTAGACTCGCTGGCGCCAATCAAAGCCTGTAAAGTTCAGCTGACAAGGTTTAAGCAATTCTGACAAGTGCAAGGATCTAATTTAGCCAATATTAACAACTGTATGGAGTTCATTAGGTCTTTTAGTGTACTATTTGCTTCCACCACTCTCAAGAGTAGCAAGTTCCACCTTGATGTCCTCGAGTTCATAAGGTCATAAGTGATAGGGGTAGAATTATCCATTTGGCCCATCAAGTCTACTCCGCCATTCAATCATAGCTGATAGTGGTCGGTGGGGGACGCTGTGAGCCGGCAGCCCTGCCAGCAGCGTGTTACCTTTTTCCACTTTTTTAGTTTTTTAGTGTGTCTTAATATATATTTTTTATGTTTCTCTGTGTGTCTTGTGTGGGGGGTGGTGTGGGGGGGTAAGGGGAAAACCACTTTGGTCGCCTCCTCCATGGAGAGGTGACTTTTTCCATGTTGCCTCCCTCGTGGCCTAAGAGCAAGGATCGGTGCGGCCTTTCCCGGAGACGTGCCCGCGGCTTCAGCTGCAGGCGCAGCGAGGATGCTTTCGTCGTGGTGCGGGCGAGACCTTGCCGGGGGTCACCGGAGGGGAGCGCTCCATTCGCTGGCCCGTGGAAGCCTGAAGCCGCGGTCTGCAGAGCTCCAGCTGGCGCAGCGTCCGCAGCCTGGGATCCCTCGTTGGGGACCCGGGAGGAGAAGAGCTCCGACCGCTGGCCCGCGGCCAACTTCTACCGCGGGTGTGGCGGGGACCTACCATCCGCAGCGGGATCCCTCACCGGGGATCCCTGGAGAAGAGCTCCGACCGCCAGCCCTGCAGTCTGCGGTGTTTCTGGCTGCGGCGCGGTGGGGACTTTAGATCTTCGACTGCCGACCTACGGCCTACACCATCTTGAAGCCGCGGTCTCCGGTGGGGAGGCACCGATTCAGGACTTACCTGGACTTACCTTGTCTGAACATCTGGACGCCTGCAGAAGCGACTGTGGAGGGTTGAGGTCCCGCCACGTGGGAAAATGGAGGAAGACTGGCCAATTTTTGTGCCTTCCACCACAGTGATAAATGCTGTGGTGGACGTTGTGTTAAATTTTTATTGTGTTTTTGTGTGTTCATTTTTTATTGTACAGCTGCTGGCATATTCATTTCATTTGCACTTTATGTGCAAGTGACGAATAAAACTCGACTTGACTTTATCTCCACGTGTCGTTCTCCCCGTCACCGTGTAGGTTTCCTCCGGGTTACAATGTGGAAACAGCCCCTTTGGCCCAATGTTCATATTCCAAAGACATGCAGGTTGGTAGATAATATCAGTCAGAAGAAGGGTCTTGACCCGAAACGTCACCCATTCCTTCTCTCCAGAGATGCTGCCTGTCCTGTTGAGTTACTCCAGCATTTTGTGTCTACCCAGGTTGGTAGATTAATTAGTTCTGTAAAATTGTCCCTAGTGTGTGGAATATAACTAGTGAACCGGTGATCGCTGGTCGGTGTGGGCTTGGTGGGCCGAAGAGCTTGTTTCCACACTGCCTCTCTAAACTAAACTAAATCACAGTTTTCATAGATTTATTTCTCCCCCTTTCTAGCCGAGGGATTCTGAGATCTATTAAAACCCTTTGTTTCCACCAGGCAACTACACATCACAGAAATCAAAGCAGGAACTGTTTCCAAAGCAAATTTTAAATTAATTTATACCAATTAACAGATTGCTTTTGATATTTAAAATATATTTTGAAACTTTATCTCAATGGACATTTTTCATTCCTTGTAATAAATATTGCAATAAACTAATTAAGAGTTGCTCTAATATACAGGCCCATAATCCCTTTCAAATTGCTAGAGCACTTCATTTTCATTAATGCAATGATCAGGAGTCATTAATCTTCATTAATATGATCTTATTATTTGTTCTAACATTTGGATATTCAAGGTCAGCAGACTCACTAATATATTTTGTTTAGTCCAGTTTTATTCATGGTAAGTCCTGCCTTCCCAATACGAGATGCGTGGGAAGGTAATATATACGACCAGTAGATAATTAACAAAGAGGATTCAGGATCATCTTTGTTCAGCCATCCAAAGATCCTAATACTCTCCCACTCTCTGCCTCTTAAATCATTTCAAGCGTTTTTCCTTCATTGGAGGGTAGCTAATGTAACCCTACTTTTTAATAAAGGAGGGAGAGAGAAAACGGGGAATTATAGACCAGTTAGCCTTACATCGGTAGTGCGGAAGATGCTTGAGTCAATTATTAAAGATGTTATAGCAGCGTATTTGGAAAGCAGTGACAGAATCGGTCAAAGTCAGCATGGATTTATGAAGGGGGAATCATGCTTGACTAATCTTCTGGAATTTTTGAGGATGTAACAAGTAGAATGGATAAGGGAAAGCCAGTGAATATAGTGTATCTGGACATTCATAAAGCCTTTGACAAGATCCCACACAAGAGATTAGTGTGAAAAATTCAAGCACATGGTATTGGGGGTAGTGTATTGACATGGATAGAGAACTGGTTGGCAGACAGGAAGCAAAGAGTAGGAATTAACGGGTCCTTTTCAGAAAGGCAGGCAGTGACCAGTGGGCTGCCGCAAGGCTCAGTGCTGGGACCCCAGTTATTTACAATATATATAAACGATTTAGACGAGGGAATTAAATGTGACATCTCCAAGTTTGCGAATGACACAAAGCTGGGAGGCAGTGTGAGCTGTGAAGAGGATGCTATGAGGCTGCAAGGCGACTTGGATAGTTTGGGTGAGTGGGCAGATGCATGGCAGATGCAGTATAACGTGGGTAAATGTGAAGTTATCCACTTTGGTGGCAAGAACAGGAAGGCAGATTATTATCTGAATGGTGTCAGATTAGGAAAAGGGGAGGTGCAACAAGACCTGGGTGTGCTTGTACATCAGTCACTGAAAGTAAGCATGCAGGCTCACACCTGTTTCTATCCAACTATCCATCTACCAGGGATCCTCCTTGCCTGAAATCCTCTGTTGCCGCGCTTCATTTGTCCTGTTTTTATTGCTACCAGATTTTTCCCCACTCTCCTTACTATAATCAGTCTGAAGAAGGGTCCCAACCCAAAACTTCACCTATCTATTTTCTCCAGAGAAGCAGAATGAACCACTGGGCTACTCCAGCATTTTGTGTCTTATTTTAGTGTACTATTTGCTTCCACCACTCTCTATAGTAGTAAGTTCCACAGTGACGTCCTCCAGTTCATAAGGTCATAAGTGATAGGAGAAGAATTAGGCCATTCAGCCCATCATGTTCACTCCGCCATTCAATCAAGGCTGATCAATCGCTCCCTCCTAACTCCATTCTCCTGTCTTCTCCTGTCTTCTCCCCATAACCTCTGACTAATCAAAAATCTATCTATCTCTGCCTTAAAAATATCCACTGACTTGGCATCTTCAGACTTCTGTGGCAAAGAATTCCACAGATTCACCACCCTCTGACTAAAGAAATATCCCCTCATCTCCTTCCTAAAAGAATGTCCTTTAATTCTGAAGCTAAGACCTCTAGTCCTGGGCTCTCCCACAAGTGGAAACATCCATGCTTTTCCTCCTCACCCTGCGGAAGTGTACTCACTCCACAGAAACATCCCCTTGCCAAACATTGGCAGCAACCAGTGCCGGAGGGGGGAGCAGCACGCAGATCTGGGTCTGGGAATGCTACACAATGAGGACCAGCGGGGAAAACTGAACATAAGGTCAATGAAAGCAGCCAGGAGGACTCTCTGACTAAATATGAACTGCCTTATCGCCCAGCTGGCCAAAGGAATATGCCATTGTCCAAAGGGACTGTAAGGAACTCCTACAATGACATGGTTCATAAATAGCATGATAACCTAATTCCTAGTTTAAACCAACTCTACATTCATTAAGAGCAACTTAGTACATCAGTTGTCAGCTCAGAAAGCTCAGGCAAAGCACATCATTCCCTCACAATATTGAGTGGCAATCATGGTTTTGCTGATTAGCATTAGCAATCTTTCTCAGTGAGTCATGGCAGGAGTGGCAGCAGCTGCTTCACCTGTGTGACTTGACGCTCAGGTATGTTACAGGTCCTAAACGAGAGTGCATTTGCATGCTAAAGATGAATTGATAACGAGTTGTAAAAAAACGTAGATTAACAGGAAATCCTAATGTTTGTCTTCAAATATACACAAACGACGCCTTATCTTTAGACACAAGGAACTGCAGATGCTGGTTTACTAAAAGATATACAAAGTGCTGGAATTACAGAGGGTCAGGCAGTACCTCTGGAGAAGGTGAATAGGTGAGGTTTCGGGTAAGGACCTCCTTTCCGATTCCGGCTGCTTCAAATGTAGGTTTCAGCCTCTTGAGTTCTGTGCTGTAGCATCCCTTCTGTGACTAAATACTCCTTTACAAAATGATCCTGCACTTACTGCTCTCAGAACCTATAGTCCTGGCAACATTCTTGTAAACCTTCTCTGTACTCTTTCCAGCTTAACAACATCTTTCTTAGAGCAGGATGACCAAAGCTGAATACGATACTCCAAACGTGACCTCACCTACGTCTTGTACAACTCAGTTCAGTTTTAGTTTATTATCACATGTTAGAGGTACAGGTAAAAACTGTCACTCAACATCATAACGTCTCTACTCAATACTGACTGAAGAAGGCCAAGGGGTCAAAAGCCTGCTTGACCGCTCTTTCCACCTGTGATGCCACTTTCAAAGAACTATGTACCTGCACTCCTAGATCCCTCTGCTCTACAAAACTCCCCAGGGCCCTGTCGTTCACTGTGACAGTCCAGCCCTGGATAGACACAAAATGCTGGAGTAACTCAGCGGGACAGGCAGCATCTCTGGAGAGAAGGAATGGATGACATTTCGGGCCAAGACCCTTCTTCAGACTCAATGTTTTGGATCAAGACCCATGACTTCCCAATATGCAACACCTCTCACTTATCTGCCTTAAACTGCATTAACCATTTCTCATTCCACTTGCCCAGTTGATCAAGATCTGTATTTTTTGATAACCATCTTCCCTATCTTTAATACAACCCATTTTAGTGTAATCTGCAAATTTATTAATCACACCTTATTCATTGTCATCCAAATCGTTGATATGTCCTTGATAATCCATGAGAAACTCTTGCACAGCAGGGTCAGCTTCAGACTGCTGCTGAATTAAATAGTCTGGGATAGCTGGCTGCAAGTCCAGGTGAGCTTGCTGTATTAGAGATCACGATGGAAGGTGAATTAATGACCTTGTGAAGTGTAATGACCCTGTCCCACTCAGGAAACCTGAATGGAAACCTCTGGTGACCTTGTGCCCCACCCAAGGTTTCCATGAGTTGCCAGGGGTTTTGGTCACTCGCTTGGAAAGCCTCGACCGAAGCGCGAGCTGCATCAACTGACCAAGGATCCTATAGGATCTTTGCTACCGACCACACACACGCACGCACACGCACGCACGCACACACGCGCGCGCGCACACACACACACACACACACACACACACACACACACACACACACACACACACACACACACACACACACACACACACACACACACACACACACACAGCGAAGGTAGGGGCCAGGGACAGCGGAGGAGCGCTGTCTGCGCGATGAAGAGGAAGGTAAACGGCTGCCACAGAGCACGGTAAGTCCTTTAGAGAGAGCGGGCGGGAGGGAGGGAGAGAAGGGGAAAGAAGGGGAGAGATGGACAGAGAAGGGGAGAGAGAAGGGGAAGAGCAGGGAAAGAAGGGGAGAGAAGGGGAGAGAGAAGGTCGTCAGCGTTTTGGATGCAAACGCGATTGGTTCTTCCTTGGCGTTCGGCGCCGTTTGTGAGATCACAGCTCCAAGACCATACGGCGATGCATCGGTGGCCAGCGAGATCAGCTTTGATGGGTTATACTGGACCAAACGCGTCTTCTGGGCGAGCATCTCCTTCATCCTGGTGAATGCATGGTCACACTCTTTGGACCAGTGCCATTCGACGTCCAGTTTTTGCAGGTTGTTCAATGGTGCGCACAAAGTCGAAAGTGCCGGTATGAACTTGCCATAGTAGTTCACCTTACCCATGAAGCTTTCAAGCTGCTACAAATTTTCGGGCGTCGGCAATTTCACAATGGCGTCCACTCCTTCTTCCGATGGCTTCAGACCACTTGCCGAGATCACATGTCCCAGATATGTGATATATTGTCTGACAAATGCACACATGTCCAAGCGCAACTTCATGCGGTTCATGCGCAACTTCATCATCCAGTTGTTCAGTGCCATGAGGACCTGTTTTAGGTTCTGCAGGTGTTCTTCCTCTGTCCGGCTACGTAAGGAATCCCGGCAACCAGATTGTCGACCAGTTTCTGGAAGAAGTACCGGCGCCGGTGCTGGTCCAAACGACAATCGGTTGTATCTGAACAGTCCCTTGTGCGTGTTGATCACGAGCAGGTTTTTTGTCTCATCATCCAGTTCCACTTGGAGATACGCGTCGGACATGCCCAATTTCGAGAAGTACTGTCCTCCTTGCAGCTTGACGAACAGCTTGTTCACTCTTGGTATGGGGTGTTGATCAATGTGCAATTGAGGGTTTACAGTCACTTTGTAGTCGCCACAGATGAGCACCTTGCCGCAAGGCTTCTGTACGACATCCATGTGTGTGGCCCAGTCTGAATGGTCCACATGGGTGATAATTCCCATTGCTTCAAGACGGCAGAGTTCCTTGTCGACGGCGTCCATCCGACTGAACGGAACTGGTTTTGATTTGAAGAACTTAGGGACTGCATCATCTTTGAGTATGAGCCGTGCCTTCATCTTTGTGCAATGTCCGAGTCCAGGTGCGAAAACGGTCGGAAACTGGTCAAGAACCTTCTGCAGGTTGTTCTCGCACTTGCTGATCATGTTGCAATCCGGGGTAGATGACAATGCCATAGTTGATCCATCGTAGATCAAGGCGTTCATGTCAAGCTTGAAAGCATGGATCCAGTCGATGACACACAGGGATGTACCTTCTTTACCAACGACGATCAGCGGCAACATCCATGTCATACCATTACAGGAAACGGCGACAGTGCATTTGCCTTTCGTGGGAATGGGCTGTCGTCCGTATCCGAAAAGGCGGATGTTGGCCGGTTTCAGTTTTGGCGATCCGATCCTCTCCCAGATGTCCTGACCCACTAGCGTTACAGCCGCACCAGTGTCTATCTGGAACTGTAGATCGACGTTCGAGACCCGCAGCGAAATCCTCGGCTTGTCGGTGATTCTGGACACACCGAGCACTTCAATAGAAATGGTCTCTGCGATTTGGTCGACTGTGTTTTGCGCTTTCTCTGCTGTCCTATGGATTGATACACTGCCTGGAGATGACCTTTTCGGTAACAGGCATAACAAACGGACTTGATATAAAAGTTTTTTCTCACCTCAGTCTTAAATGACCTTCCCTTTATTCTAAGACTGTGGTCCCTGGTTCTGGACTCGCCCAACATTGGGAACATTTTTCCTGCATCTAGCTTGTCCAGTCCTTTTATAATTTTATATGTTTCTATAAGATACCTCCTCATCTTTCTAAACTCCAGTGAATACAAGCCTAGTCTTTTCAATCTTTCCTCATATGACAGTCCCGCCATCCCACTGATCAATCTCGTGAACCTACGCTGCACTGTTTCAATCACAAGGATGTCCTTCCTCAAATTAGGAGACCAAAACTGTACACAATACTCCAGATGTGGTCTCACCAGAGACCTATACAACTGCAGAAGAGCCTCTTTACTCCAATACTGAAATCCTCTTGTTATGAAGGCCAACATTCCATTAGCTTTCTTCACTGCCTGCTGTATCTGTAAGCCAACTTTCAGTAACCGGTGTACAAGGACGCCCAGGTCTTGCTGCACCTCCCCCTTACCTAACCTAACCCCATTGAGATAATAATCTGCCCCCTTGTTTTTGCCGCAAAAGTGGATAACCTCACATTTATCTATATTATACTGCATCTGCCACGCATCTGCCCACTCACTCAATTTGTCCAGGTCACCCTGCAACCTCCGAACATCCTCTTCACAGTTCACACTGCCACCCAGCTTTGTGTCATCTGCAAACTTGCTAGTGTTGCTCCTAATTCCCTCTTCCAAATCATTAATATATATGGTAAACAGTTGCGGCCCCAACACTGAGCCTAGCGGCACTCCACTCACCACTACCTGCCATTCTGAAAAGGACCCATTCACTCCTACTCTTTGCTTCCGGTCTGCCAACCAATTTTCTATACATGTCAACACCCTACCCCCAATACCATGTGCTCTAACCAGTCTCCCGTGCAGGACCTTATCAAAGGCTTTCTGAAAGTCTAGATAAACTACATCCACTGGCACCTCTTCATCCATTTTACTTGCCACATCCTCAAAAAATTCCAGAAGATTAGTCAAGCATGATTTCCCTTTCATAAATCCATGTTGACTTGGACTAATCATTTTACTGCTATCCAAATGCCCCATTATTGCCTCTTTAATAATTGACTCCAGCATCTTTCCCACCACCGGTCGGGCTAACTGGTCTGTAATTCCCCGTTTTCTCTCTCGCTCCTTTTTTGAAAAGTGGGATAACATTAGCTATCTTCCAATCCACTGGAACTGATCCTGAATCTATTGAACATTGGAAAATGATCACCAATGCGTCCACTATTTCTAGAGCCACCTCCCTGAGGACCCTGGGATGCAGACCACCAGGCCCAGGGGATTTATCATCCTTCAGTCCCATTAGCCTACCCAATACTATTTCTCGCCTAATGAAAATTTCTTTCAGTTCCTCTACCCCCTTAGATCCTCTGTCCTCCAGTACATCTGGGAGATTGTTTGTGTCTTCCTTAGTGAAGACAGATCCGAAGTACCTATTCACTCTTCTGCCATTTCCTTGTTACCCATAATAATTTCACCCGTGTCTGCCTTCAAGGGACCCACATTTGACTTTGCTACTCTTTTTCCCTTAACATATCTAAAGAAGCTTTTACTGACCTTCTTTATATTCCTGGCCAGCTTCCCTTCGTACTTCCCTGGTATGTCTTCCATACCAGGGCATCGGAAATGTCCTCGTTCTTCAGGGAACGGGGATTCCCCTCCGCCACCATAGATGAGGCTCACACCAGGGTCTCATCCATACCCCGTAACACTGCTCTCTCTCCCCATCCCCGCACTCGCAACAAGGGCAGAGTCCCTCTGGTCCTCACCTTTCACCCCACCAGCCGGCAAATACAACACATAATCCTCCGCCATTTCCGCCACCTCCAACGTGACCCCACCACTCGCCACATCTTCCCATCTCCCCCCATGTCTGCCTTCCGCAAAGACCGCTCCCTCCGCAACTCCCTCGTCAATTCTTCCCTTCCCTCCCGCACCACCCCCTCCCCGGGCACTTTCCGTTGCAACCGCAAGAAATGCAACACCTGTCCCTTCACCTCCCCCCTCGACTCCATTCAAGGACCCAAGCAGTCGTTCCAGGTGCGACAAAGGTTCACCTGTATCTCCTCCAACCTCATCTACTGCATCCGCTGCTCTAGATGTCAGCTGATTTACATCGGGGAGACCAAGTGTAGGTTGGGCGATCGTTTCGCCGAACACCTCCGCTCAGTCCGCAATAACCTACCTGAACTCCCGGTGGCTCAGCACTTCAACTCCCCCTCCCATTCCCAATCCGACCTCTCTGTCCTGGGTCTCCTCCATTGCCAGAGTGAACAACAGCGGAAATTGGAGGAACAGCACCTCATATTCCGTCTGGGGACCTTGCGTCCGTATGGCATTAACATTGAATTCTCCCAATTTGGCTAGCCCTTGCTGTCTCCTCCCCTTCCTCAACCCTCTAGCTGTCTGCTCCCACCCTCCCATCCGCCCGCCCTCGGGCTCCTCCTCCTCCTCCCCTTTTCCTTCTTTCTCCCCCCCCCCCCCCACCCCCCATCAGTCTGAAGAAGGGTTTCGGCCCGAAACGTTGCCTATTTCCTTCGCTCCATAGATGCTGCTGCACCCGCTGAGTTTCCCCAGCAATTTTGTGTACCTTCCCTTCATACTTCATCTTTTCAGCCCGTATTGCCCGTTTTGTTTCCTTCTGTTGTCCTATGAAAGTTTCCCAATCCTCTGACTTCCGGCTACTCTTTGCTGTGTTATACTTTATATTTTAGGTTTAGGTTTAAGTTTATTATTTTCCGTTGTGCTGAGTGAAATAAATTGACAGCATTCATGTACAGAGTTCCCTGTGCATGTACAGGGAAGGTTTTTTTACACAGAAGGCGATGGGTGCCTAGAACATACTGCCAGGAATAATGGTGGAGGCAGAAATTATAAAGGTGTTTAAGAGGCTTTTAGATAGTGACAGGATTATGCAGAGAATGGAGGGATATGGATCATGTGTATTAAAATGTGTATTTATCCTGGAATCATATTTGGCACAGACATTGTGGGCTGAAAAGCTGTTCCTGTGCTGCAATGTTTCCTACTCTATGAAACAGTTCTGATCAGTGGATGATGACTTGGAGCATAACAAAAATTCAGCCTTCCAACCCAGAGCTGGCCTGGATGAATAACACACATCACAGCTATTAGACTCCTCTTAAATTTACATTTGATGTCAGCTAACCGTGAGCACTGTGGCAGCATGGTGGCGCAGTGGTAGAGTTGCAGGCTTATAGCGATTGCAGGCTTATAGCGATTGCAGCACTGGAGACCCGGGTTCAATCACGACTACAGGTGCTGTCTGTACGGAGCTCGTACGGTTCTCCCCATGACCGCGTGGGTTTTCTCCAAGATCTTTGATTTCCTCCCAGATTCCAAAAACATACAAGTACGTAGTTAAATTGGCCTTGTAAATGTCCCTAATGTGTGTAGGATAGTGTTAATATGCGGGGATCGTTGGTCGGCACGGACTCGGTGGGCCGAAGGGCCTGTTTCCGCGCTGTATCTCTAAACTAAACTAAACTAAACACAGGGAGAGGAGTGAGGAGCAGGCCTCTGTTGTTGCAGTGAAGAGAGATAAAATTGGCACATATGAGTCCATTATGTGTCTCACCTTCTCTCTCTCCCTCTCCCTCCCCTCTCCCACTCCCCTCCACTTCCCCTCTCCCTCTCCTCTCCTCTCCTCTCCTCTCCCCCCCCCCCCCCCCCCCCCCCCCCCCCACCCTTACACTCTCTCTCTCTCCCTCTGTCTGTGGTGTGTGCCTTTAATGCTAACATCCTTCTTTGGTTGGTGAGCAGTAAAGTGTGTGCATGCAGTCCTATCAGCTAACCCGCAGATCGCACTTTAATATTGATTTTGGACTAGAACGCAATACAATGACGTTTTAGCAGACCAAAAATAGATTAAACCAATTTCTAAACTCAGATTAACATACTTAACTGAATTTAAATTATCCAGCTGCCATGATGGGATTTTAATACTTGTCCTCAGTTCATTACTTCAGGCCTCAAGATTATTCGCCTACTAATATAACCGATATTGTATTAAACCACCATGCAAGTTCTTACTGTTAAATTAGCTTCTATTGTTTCCAATCCTTTAGCCAATTTCTTATCCTTTCCCAAGCCTGTCCATGGATTTCTGCAGCTTCAAGCTTAATTGATAATCTTTTGTGTGGAGCTTTATTCAAAATGTCTTTTGTCTGAATTATGGGGCTAATAACAGTCCACTTGAGTCCACGGGCACAATTGAAACTTTAGGAAGATCCTAGTTGGGACTGAAGGCAGATAAATCCCCAGGCCCTAGTCTGCATCCCAGAGTACTAAAGGAGGTGGCCCTAGAAATTGTGGATGCATTGGTGATAATTTTCCAATGTTCTCTTGACTCTGGATCAGTAGCCAATGTAAATACACTTTTTAAGAAAGGAGGGCGAGAGATAACATAGAAACATAGAAACATAGAAAATAGGTGCAGGAGTAGGCCATTCGGCCCTTCGAGCCTGCACCGCCATTCAATATGATCATGGCTGATCATCCAACTCAGTATCCTGTACCTGCCTTCTCTCCTTACCCCCTGATCCCTTTAGCCACAAGGGCCACATCTAACTCCCTCTTAAATATAGCCAATGAACTGGCCTCAACTACCTTCTGTGGCAGAGTGTTCCAGAGATTCATCACTCTCTGTGTGAAAAATGTTTTTCTCATCTCGGTCCTAAAGGATTTCCCCTTTATCCTTAAACTGTGACCCCTTGTCCTGGACTTCCCCAACATCGGGAACAATCTTCCTGCATCTAGCCTGTCCAACCCCTTAAGAATTTTGTAAGTTTCTATAAGATCCCCCCTCAATCTTCTAAATTCTAGCGAGTACAAGCCGAGTCTATCCAGTCTTTCTTCATATGAAAGTCCTGACATCCCAAGGGAATTATAGACCAGTTAGCCTGGGTGGGGCAGATGCTTGAGTCGATTATTAAAGATGTTATAGCAGCGTATTTGGAAAGCAGTGACAGGATCGGTCAAAGTCGGTATGGATTTACAAAGGGTAAATCATGCTTGACTAATCTTCTGGAGTTTTTTGAGGATGTAACAAGTAGAATGGATAAAGGAGAGCCAGTGGATATAGTGTATCTGGACTTTCAAAAAGCCTTTGACAAGATCCCACACAAGAGATTAGTGTGAAAAATTCAAGCACATGGTATTGGGGGTAGGGTATTGACATGGGTAGAGAACTGGTTGGCAGACAGGAAGCAAAGAGTAAAAATTAACAGGTCCTTCTCAGAATGGCAGGTAGTGACCAGTGGGGTGCCGCAAGGCTCTGTGCTGGGACCTCAGTTATTTACAATATATATTAACGATTTAGACGAGGGAATTAAACGTGGTTTATACTGCATCTCCAAGTTTGCGGATGACACAAAGCTGGGTAGCAGTGTGAGCTGCGATGAGGATGCTATGAGGCTGCAGGGTGACTTGGATAGATTGGGTGAGTGGGCAGATGCAGTATAATGTGGATAAATGTGAGGTTATCCATTTTTGCGGCAAGAACAGGAAGGAAGATTATTATCTGAATGGTGTCAGATTAGGAAAAGGGGAGGTGTAACGAGACCTGGGTGTGCATGTACATCAGTCACTGAAAGTGAGCATGCAGGTACAGCAGGTAGTGAAAGCTGGCCTTCATCGCAAGAGGATTTGAGTTTAGGAGCAAGGAGGTCCTACTGCAGTTGTACAGGGCCCAGGTGAGACCGCACCTGGAGTATTGTGTGTAATTTTGGTCTCCTAATTTGCGGATGAACATTAATGCTATTGAGGGAATGCAGCGTAGGTTCACCAGGTTAATTCCTGGTATGGCGGGACTGACATATGATGAAAGAATGGGTCGACTGGGCTGGCATTCACTGGAATTTGGAAGGATCTTATGGAAACATATAAAATTCTTGAAGGATTGGACAGGCTAGATGCAGGATAACTGTCCCAAATGTAGGGGGAGTCCAGAACCAGTTTAAGAATAAGGAGTAGGCCATTTAGGACTGAGATGAGGGAAAAACCTCTTCACCCAGAGACTTGTGAAACTGTGGAATTCTCTGCCACAGAAGGCAGTGGATGCCAATTAACTGGATGTTTTCAAGAGAGAGTTAGATTTAGCTCGTAGGGCTAGAGGAATCAAGGGATATGGGGGGAAAGCAGGAACGGGGTACTCATTTTAGATGATCAGCCAAGGTCACCCGGTGCTCTGGTGCTGGCTCGAAAGGCCGAATGGCCTACTCCTGCATCTATGTTTCTATGTTTCTATGTTTCTGTTTGCCTGCATGTGGGCAGGTTTCAGTTCATTGACTCGACCTAATTTTCTCTCCTCAGCCCTACCCACCCATTCCACCTGAACTGTGAAGTCAGTGGCTTCCACCTCAGCACATCAGAAAGCCTGCAAAGATTATTTAAAAGGGGTCCAAAGAAGGGTCCTGACTCAAATCGTCACATTTCCTCCAGATTCTGTTCTCCAGAGATGTTACCAGCACTTTATGTCCTTTTGTGTAAACCAGCATCTGCAGTCCCTTGTTTCTCCAAAGACAAGACACATTTTTTCAACCAAAAAAGCAGCTTCCACAAGGATCAACCTTACACATTGTGGCCTCCATTCCATTTAATTCAACTCCTGAGGATAAGTATATATTTCATTAATCTACACGAGGACATTAACTTTCCTACGATCCTTGGAATTCATGATCATTTTGTTGACCAATGAAAATATCCATTAGCAGAATCACAGAGCCCACAAAGTTGGCCATAGTATTGATCATAAGTTCATAAGTGCATAAGTGGTAGGAGCAGAATAAATCCTGTTGGCCTATCAATTCTACTCCGCCATTCAATCATGGCTGATCCATCTCTCCCTCCTAACCCCATTCTCCCGCCTTTTCCCCGTAACCTCTGACCCCTGCACTAATCAAGAATGTATGTATCTCTGCCTTAAAAATATCCATTGACTTGGCCTTCACAGACTTCTATGGCAATTAATTCCACAGATTCGCCACCCTCTGACTATAAAGGGTTTCATTTCAGTCTCGACTTCAAGAGTCAAATCAAGAGAGTTTAATTATCATAGGCACAGGGCAGGAACAAAGAAATTCTAACTTTGCCCTTGCGAATAAAATTCAGTTGAGTGTTACATCTCAACTTAATGACCGACATCAGTTAAAGAGGGAGAGGAGTTTATTAGTTTGCCATTCAGCAACGGTACCGAACAAAGTTTTATTGCTATCACTGGGTTCAGACAGACACGCCTGACATCTATGAGCATTGTGGGTATTTGACGCACTCATTTGCATCCATCATGGATTGTATTGGCATCACACAGAATCAGATTGGAGCGCAATAAAGTTTGATTATTCTCATGGTTCAATATTGTGATTGATTAACAATTCTGAAATGTAGCTTTCATTCCTTTCCATAAATATCCAACCTTTTTGATAGCAGCACATATTTTTTGTTTAGTTGAGAGATACAGCATGGAAACAGGCCCTTCGGCCCATCAAGTCCACACCAACCTGCAATCACCCTTACACTAGTTCTATCCTACACACTAGGGACAATTTACAGAAGCCAATTTTCCTTCAAACCCGCATGTCTTTGGCTTGTGGGAGGAAACTGGAGCACCCGCAGGAAACCCACGCAGTCACAGGGAGAAGGTGCAAACTCCACAGAGACAGCACCCAAAGTCAGGATCAAACTCTGGTCTCTGATGCTGTGAGGCAGCAGCTCTACCAGCTATGCCAATGTGCAACCTGTGCCAATGTGGAACTGTTTTGTGAATCTTAGCAAATAGTCAGTGGCAGGTTGCTTGTGATGTAGATGGCTGTATTATAGTCTTATTTGTAGAATTGAAATAATTGACTGGATGGTTTTATGCATGCTGTCGGTAAAATGCCTTTCAATTGGTAATGGTTTTATTGAGAAATCCAAGCAGCATACCACCCTGACCCACACAGTGCAGGGCATTGCCTTATCTCATGAGGGTAAAAAAAGAGATCTAGGAAATCCGATTAAGTGGTTTTAAAAACCAATAGGAGAAAATATCGAAGACTGGGGAAAAAATGCAGAGTAAAATCCAGCATCTTTCAAACCTTCCAGAGCACCTCATCTCTCCATGTCCACAGATTCCTACAATAATATAACTAGCCCAAAGCCATAGATTGCTCTGACTCCAGCATCCTGTCATTCTTTTAATTTCAGTCCATACTTGCAGCTCTGCACCTCTACACCATGCTGCACAATCTCTTCCTTATGTCATCTTCAATACCACCTCCCTGGCTGAGTGTTTGACCCATATTTATTCGTGTTCCTCAGAAATTGCTAATGTAATTATTTCCCACTTTATAACAATGATTATAAAGTGATTATAAAAATAGATAGATTCTTGGTTAGTCCAGGTGTCATAGGTTATGGGGAGAAAGCAGGAGAATTGGGTTAGGAGGGAGATAGGCCAGCCATGATTGAATTGCGGAGTAGACTTGATTGGCCGAATGGTCTAATTCTGCTCCGATCATTTATGATCTTTTGATCTTATAGAAACATAGAAAATAGGCCATTCAGCCTTTCGAGCCAGCACCGCAATTCAATATGATCATGGCTGATCATCCAAAATCAGTACCCCATTCCTGCCTCCTCCCCATATCCGTTAGCCCAAAGAGCTAACTCTCTTGAATACATCCAGCGAATTGGCCTCCACTGCCTTCTGTGGCAGAGAATTCCACAGATTCACAACTCTCTGGGTGAAAACGTTTTTCTTCATCTGTCCTAAATGGCCTACCTCTTATTCTTAAACTGTGACCCTTGGTCCTGGACTCTCCCAACATCGGGATTATGATTATGTTTTAAAATTGCTACATCAACTGCAGAGCACTTTGGGTTGACCAGGAAGGTTGGCTCAATGTGTGAAGGAGAATCATCAATGAGTACCTTTATTTCTCTTTCATTTCGTTTACAATTTCCTTGAAATTTGAATATTTGAAGACCAGCTTCAACATCAAACACCCGGTATTCATGGTGGTTTATTATTATTGTCAGGTGTACTGAGATATAGTGAAAAACTGTTCTTTGTCTGCTATCGAATCAAATCAGATTATATTACATATTAATACAATAAAACCATATACAAATACAAAAGGTAGAACGAAGAGAAAAATACCAGAATGTAAAATATAGTTTCTGAGCATTGTAGCATAACAGTTCTGGAGAACAAGTCTAATGTTCGCAATGAGATAGGTTAGAAAATCGGGACTGTACACTAACTATGGAAGGATTGTTCAGAAGTCTGATAACAGAGAAGAAGCTGTTCCTGTGTCTGGTGGTTCATGCTTTGAATCTTCTGCCAGATGGGAGCAGGGTTGAGAAGGAATGAATGGAGTGAAAAAGGTCTGTTTATGTTGGCAGTGAGAATTGTAGATGGAGTATTGCAAATGGTGGGGAGTCTCGACTGTGTGATGGTCTTGGAGAGACCAGTTCCCACACCAAGTTGTGATGCAATCTGACAATATGCTTTCAACGTACATCTGTGGAAGTTTGTAGGAGTTGTTGGAGACATGCAAAATATGATGGGCCGAATGGCCTAATTCTACTCCTCTTACATCACCTTATTGCACGTGCCAGAGGGTATGGGGAGAAGGCAGGAGAGTGGGGTTAGGAGGGAGAGATAGATCAGCCATGATTGAATGGCGGAGTAGACTTGATGGGCCGAATTCTATCACTTATGACCTTATTTTAGTTTCCTGAGGAAGGAGAGGTGTTGGTGTGCTTTTTGGCTCTAGTTTGAATGTGGTTGGTCCAGCGCAGATTGTTGGCAATATTTACACATTGGAAATTGAAACTGTCAACCATTTCCACTTCAGGACCACTGATGCTCATTGGGGCACGTACTCAAGCAGCCTTCCTTAAATTAATAACTAATTCCTTCATCGTGTTGACAGTGAGGTAGAGAAGACACCATGTTACTGCGCTCTGTATCTCCTTCCTGTTTTCCGTCTGATCATTTTTTGACTCCCAACCCACCACAGTGGTGTCATCTGCACACTTAGACAATAGGTGCAGGAGTAAGCCATTTGGCCCTTCGAGCTAGCACTGTAGATTGAGTTACAGCAGAATGTATCAGGAGTATAGTAAGAGCTTGAGAACACATCCTTGCCCTATTGAGTATTATTGCTGAGAATGTAGTGTCACCTACCTTCGATAGTCGATGGGTCAGAAAACCATGGAAACTGTGGCAGAGGGGAGGGTGCTGAATCCTAGGTCCAGGAATTTGGGTGCTGAATCCTAGGTCCAGGAGATGAGTTTGGATGGGATTGGAGTGTTGAGAACGGAGCTCCAGACAATATATAGGAATTTGACATGGATGTCCTAGATAACAAGAACAACTACATCACACTCCATCGCACTCTACCGGTGCGCCGTGGAAAGCATCCTCTCTTATGGCATCCTGGTGTGGTTTGCTAGCTGCACTGTCGCTGAAAGGAAGGCACTACAGAGAGTTATTAAAACAGCACAGAGCATCACAAACGCTCAACTACCTTCCCTGGAAGACATTTACAGGGCCCGATGTTTACGCCGGGCCACAAACATCAAACAGGACACATCCCACCCTGCCAACCACCTTTTCACTCTGCTGCCCTCTGGGAGGCGATACTGGTCTCTGAAGGCCCGCATTTGTAGACTAATTAACAGTTTCTACCCATGTGCCATTAAACAACTAAACTCAAATAGATAACACTGCGGGCAACACAACACAATTCATGGTGCAATATAAAAATTTGTCTGATGGAGTGTGCAATATTTCTACTATCTATTTATTTGTGTTATTCATTGATCTTGCCGGTAATATGAGAGTTAATGGTTGATTGTGTTTTTGTTCTTTTAAATCTTTTTATCCTGTGCCTTCTATTGTGTACCACTGAAGGAGATGCACTGAAATTTCGTTGTACAGTTGCTGTGCAATGACAATAAAACATATTCTATTCTTCTATTCTAGTTATTGTCTATAACTCCTTTCTCAACATGGAGGAATTTTAAAGTGTTCCAGAGATGGGTTCAGGGTTCAGGGTTCAGGGAGATGGCATTGGCTATGGACTTGTTGTAAGGATAGGCAAACTGTGATGTATCAAGGGCTATCTAGGAGCACTTTGACCAATGCTTTTGTTTAATTTAGTTTAGTTTAGTGGTACAAAGCAGAAACAGGCCCTTCGGCCCACCCAGTCCGTGCCGACCTGCAATCACCCCATACACTAGCACTATCTGACACACTAGGGATAATATTTTTTTATAATCTTTACCAAAGCCAATTAATCTACAAACATGTACATCTTTGGAGTGCGGGAGGAAACCGGAACACCCGGGGAAAAGCCATATTCACGGGGAGAACGTACAGACACCATAGTCAGGAATGAACCCTGTTCTCTGGTGTTGTAAGGAAGCAACTCTACTGCTGTGCCACCATGCCTCCCCTCTCAGGGCGTTTAACAGGGAGACAAATATATAACTGAGATAAGGACATGAGAAATAACAGTGAAAAACAGAGAAGTGGCTGTTTAATGGATATAAATGTTCCACAGGAAAGTCTTGTGCTGCATTATGTGCTCACTGCAAGTGAAGCTTCAGGAATGACAGTAGACATATTAACCTAGAAATTGCAGCTTGTGGTATTAGAGAAAAGACACTTAACATTTCATAAGTCGCACATTCTTCTACTATTTTAATGCCGGTCTGAAACCATTTATTATAATGTCACCGTGAAGATTGTGTTTTCTGGCTCTCCACCGCAACTCATTTGAAGGAGACCAAAAACAATCAGTCAAGAAAACAAGAGGGAGCTGTATTTAAATATTATAATCAAATTTTAATATATGCTAATGAAGCAAGAGAAATGTTTCATAATTCACACTAGTAATGCCGTGTGCAATCATCCCTGATACACATAATAGCTGTTCAATGCTGTTTGGCTGTAAGCCATCGGGAAATCAGCATTTAAGGGGAAACTGACATCATTTGATTAGAAATCTTAGAGCTACATCAACATTTTGTAAGCCTGTTTTTGATTGATTTTTTTTGTGTTATTATTGTATATGTGTGAAGACATTAAGTGCTGTCATTTTAGTTAGAACCGTTTAAATACGGAACACAGATTTTCCTCTGGAAGTATTTTGATATCATTGTTGAGACCCAAGGAACCGCAGATGCTGGAATCTTGAGCAGAGCACAATGTGCTGGAGGAACTCAATGGGTCAGGCAGCATCTGTGGAGGGAATGGACAGGCGACGTTGAGTGTTGAGACCTTTCTTCAGACCGAATGTATTAGGGAAAGGAATCTAGAATAGAGTTGTGCGAGGGGGACAAAGCCGATCACCCGTACACCAGTTCTATCCTACATATTCGCGGCAATTTGGAGAAGCTAATTAACCTACAAACCTGCACGAATTTGGGGTGTGGGAGGAAACCGGAGCCCCTGGAGAAAACCCAACCTGTCATGGGGAGAACGTGCAAACTTCATACAGATGGCACCCGTAATTGGGATCAAACCCGTTTTTTCTAGCTGTACGACTACGGCTGTGGTGGTGGGATGATGCTGTAGGAGGCAAAAATGTTGGAGATGACATGTTGGATACAGAAGCTGTTGGGGTGAAAGGTGTGGACCAATATTATTGTTATTTGGGTGTAGGAGAGGAGAAATTATGTAAAGATATCAAGCAGGTGACTTTGTACTATAGAGGGACAGCCAATACCTACAACAAACCTTCGGTCATAATCTTCTGAAGCAGTTCCTCGATGTCGAGAATGACTTGCAGTTCTGTGAGTTGCAAGGTTGCTGAGATCCAATCCGAAGTATTGGTCTCCTTATTTAACAAAAATGCAAAAGCATTGGAAGCAGTTCAGAAAAGATGTACTAAACTTGATGGGTGAGTTAAATTGTGAGGAAAGATAAGGCAAGTTAAGTTTGTACCTGGTGGAATTATGCAAGTAAGAAGGAAATGAGTAAAACAAGTTTAGAGCACCATGTTATAGGGAAGATGTTATCAAGCTGGAAAGGGTGCAGAGAAGATTTACGAGGATATTGCCAGGACTCGAGAGCCTGCGCTGTAGGTAGGGGTTAGTCAGGCTAGAACTAGGAGGATGAGGGGCAATCTTATAGAGGAGGTGTACAAAGTCATGAGAGGAATAGATTGGGTAAATGCAAGGAGTTTTTTGATAAGGGGAATCGAGAATCAGAGGACATGGGTTTAAGGAGAGGTGGGAAAGATTTAATAGGAACCTGAGGGGCAACTTTTCCACACAAAGCGTGGTAGGTGCATGGAACGAGCTGGAAAGAGGCATTGAGGCAGGTACTATCGCAGCGTTTAAGAAGCATTCAGACAGGTACATGGACGGGATAGGTTTAAAGGGATATGGGCAAACGCAGGCAGGTGAGACTAGTGTAGATACGGCACATAGGTCAGCACGAGCAAGTTGGGCTGAAGGGCCTGTTTCCATGCTGATTGACTATGACTCTATATGAGTCCTGGAGATTTTTGAACTGGGCATGTGTGGAGAGGATGCTTTCACGTGAGTGGAACTAGCTGCCACCACTTAAATAAGGGGTTGCCCTTTTAAACATTAATGTGTCAGAAATCTTTCTCTCAACAGGTGGTGAATGTTTGAAGTATTTTCCTCGTTGAATTTATGTCTTTGATTTTTTTTTAAGGCAGAGGTAGATAGAGTTTTGAAAAGCAAGTCAGTGAGAGGAATGTGTAATTGAGGCTGCAATCAAATCATTCATTACCTTATTGAAAGGCAGAGCAGAGTTGGGGTGCTGATTGTCCTACTCCTGCTCCTAATTCAATGTTTTGGTGCTCATATAAGAGGAGGCAACAAAGACTGAATAATTTCCTGGTTGTGTTGGAGTAATAGAGTCATACAGCATGGAAACAGTCCCAACTTCCCAACATCGACCAAGATGCCCCGTCTCCACTAATTCCATCTACCTGCATTAGGTATGTTACAAAACTTACCTTCAGCGGCGCTGTAAATCTGCCACTGGCCGTGTGCGCGATTTTGGCGCGTTTGAGGGGGGGGCGGGGTTAAAAACGGGGTTTTTTCCCGACCTGGTCCTGAATTATATTTGCTGGAGTGCAAGATTTTGCTAAAGAATCGTTCCTACGGCCGTTCTGTGTGTTTTTTAAAAAAATTCACCCGACAAGTTAATCGCTGGAATGATTTTAAAAGCAGCTTCTGAAGCCGTCAATGCCGACAACTGGGACGGATTTTATGGAGGACCAGGTAAAAGAAAGTGGTTTATTTTTATGTATAAAAGTGTTTCTTAAGATGTATTTAATTCACATTTTAAGTTGTGAAACGGTGATTTTCCCCCCTGAAGAACCGGCAGTGTTTTTAACTGCAGATATGGGGGTATAAATTCACCGCATCTGAATGTTCCAAATTGTCCCATTCCAGAAAATCCCACTCGCAAGCTGATTTAAATGGCCATTAATTTACAGGTATTAAACATTAAATTCCTTCCATTTGGCCTATAAACCCATGACAATGAGATTAAAAAATTATGTTATATTCTGAATTCTTGTGTGAATGTTATTTGGACACTTAGGCTATTTAAAAATGTTAATCCATTCTTAAGAAATGGATAGATGTTTAGATCTAGTAATTGAATTTTGTAATTAGCTACAATTAGGTAAGTAACTAATTATATGCTTTAATGTCAAGTCATCTAAGTAAGATTGTTTCATATTTGTTTCAGAATGCTTCAATCTATAATAACTGAAAATTTCTTTCAGTTCTCTTAAATTTTAAGAAAGTAATCGGCCTTTAAATGTTCTCGATCACAGCTTTTGTGTTAAGTAAATGAAAAAGCAATAGGGAACAAGATCAGGAAATGATATGATTATTTCTTGTCCCTTTTTCCAACTACAAACAAAAAAAATGGCACTTGAAATTATAACACATTTAAAAGTGTACCGTGGAAGGCACTGCTGTCGATCCGGGGGGGGGGGTTGGGGGGGGCAGAGGGGTGGAGGGATGGATGGGGGATATATCCTCCCACTTTTTGAGGTGGGGGATGGCCTGTTATCCCCCAGTTTTTAGAGCAATAACAAAAATAACAATCACCTGCTCCTATTTCTCATGTAGGCCCTACATTATCTTAAAAATACTTCAAACGAAAAACATTGAAATCATACTTCTGCAATGCACTAAAACATGATTTTGATACATCAAATTTCAAAAAGTCCTAAAAAGGGTGGTTGGTGTACGGAATGAGCTGCCAGAAGAGGTATTGAGGCAGATACTATCACAATATTTAAGAAACATTTAGACAGGTACATGGACAGGATAGATTTAGAGGGAGATGGAACAAAGACAGGCAGGTGGGACTAGTGTAGATGGAACATGTTGGTCGGTGTGAGCAATTTCAGCCGAAGGGCCTGTTTCCGCACTGTATGACTCTATGACATGAGTAACATAGAAACATAGAAACAAAGAAAATAGGTGCTGTAGGAGGCCATTAGGCCCTTCGAGCCAGCACCGCCATTCATTGTGATCATGGCTGATTGTCCCATATCAATAACCCGTGCCTGCCTTCTCCCCATATCCCTTGATTCCACTAGCCCCTAGAGCTCTATCTAACTCTCTCTTAAATCCATCCAGTGATTTGGCCTCTACTGCCGTCTGTGGCAGGGAATTCCATAAATTCACAACTCTCTGGGTGAAAACGTTTTTTCTCACCTCAGTCTTAAATGGCTTCCTCTTTATTCTAAGACTGTGGCCCCTGGTTCTGGACTCGCCCAACATTGGGAACATTTTTCCTGCATCTAGCTTGCCCAGTCCTTTTATAATTTTATATGTTTCTATAAGATACCCCCTCATCCTTCTAAACTCCAGTGAATACAAGCCTAGTCTTTTCAGTCTTTCCTCATATGACAGTCCCAGGGATTAATCTCGTGAACCTAATCTGCACTGCCTCAATCACAAGGATGTCCTTCCTCAAATTAGGGGACCAAAACTCTACACAATACTCCAGATGTGGTCTCACCGGAGCCCTATACAACTGCAGAAGAACCTCTTTACTCCTATACTGAAATCCTCTTGTTATGAAGGCCAACATTCCATTAGCTTTCTTCACTGCCTGCTGTATCTGTAAGCCAACTTTCAGTGACTGGTGTACAAGGACACCCAGGTCTCGCTGCACCTCCCCCTTTCCTAACCTAAACCCATTGAGATAATAATCTGCCCCCTTGTTTTTGCCGCCAAAGTGGATAACCTCACATTTATCTATATTATACTGCATCTGCCACGCATCTGCCCACTCACTCAACCTGTCCAGGTCACCCTGCAACCTCATAACATCCTCTTCACAGTTCACACTGCCACCCAGCTTTGTGTCATCCACAAACTTGCTAGTCTTACTCCTAATACCTTCTTCCAAATCATTAATATATATGGTAAACAGTTGCGGCCCCAGCACCGAGCCTTGCGGCACTCCACTCGCCACTGCCTGCCATTCTGAAAAGGATCCATTCACTCCCACTCTTTGCTTCCTGTCTGCTAACCAATTTTTTATCCACGTCAAGACCCTACCCCCAATACCATGTGCTCTAATTTTAGTCACCAATCTCCCGTGCGGGACCTTATCAAAGGCTTTCTGAAAGTCTTGATATACTAGATCCACTGGCACCCCTTCATCCATTTTACTTGTCGCATCCTCAAAAAATTCCAGAAGATTAGTCAAGCATGATTTTCCTTTCATAAATCCATGCTGACTTGGACTAATCCTTTTACTGCTTTCCAAATGCCCCATTATTACCTCTTTAATAATTGACTCCAGCATCTTTCCCACCACCGAAGTCAGGCTAACTGGTAATTTTCTCAGTTTTCTCTCTCGCTCCTTTCTTGAAGTGGGATAACATTAGCTATCTTCCAATCCACAGGAACTGGTCCTGAATCTATTGAACCTTGGAAAATGATCACCAATGCGTCCACTATTTCTAGAGTCACCTCCCTGACGACCCTGGGATGCAGACCATCAGGCCCAGGGGATTTATCATCCTTCAGTCCCATTAGCCTACCGAATACTATTTCTTGCTTAATGAAAATTTCTTTCAGTTCCTCTACCCCCTTAGATCCTCTGTCCTCCAGTACATCTGGGAGATTTTTTGTGTCTTCCTTAGTGAAGACAGATCCGAAGTACCTGTTCAACTGTTCTGCCATTTCCTTGTTACCCATAATAATTTCACCCGTGTCTGCCTTCAAGGGACCCACATTTGACTTTGCTACTCTTTTTACCTTAACATATCTAAAGAAGCTTTTACTGTCCTTCTTTATATTCCTGGCCAGTTCCCTTCGTACTTCATCTTTTCAGCCTGTATTGCCTGTTTTGTTTCCTTCTGTTGTCCTATGAAAGTTTCCCAATCCTCTGGCTTCCGGCTTCTCTTTGCTGTGTTATACATCTTTTTTTTGTTTTATTCTATCCCTAACTTCTCTTGTCAGCCACGGTTGCTTCCAACTCCCATTGGCATCTTTCTTCCTTTTTGTAATGAAATGATCCTGCGTCTTCCGGATTATGCCAAGAAATTCCTGCCATTGCTGTTCCACCATCGTTCCTGCTAGGATCCCTTTCCAGTCTACCTTCGCCAGCTCCCCTCTCATGCCTTCATAGTATATCCGGTTGTGCAACAGAGAAAATAAACAGAGGGCAGAATATAGTGTAAAATTGCAGAGAAAGTGCAGATAAAAATGTCCAAAGGCCAGATCGATGTTGAATCTCTGCCGTCAGGTGATTGATCGTGTTTCCAGTCCCAGAATGCCTCATGTTTTATGCTCTATTAGTTCCTGATCATTTTCATCAAACCAGACTTGACATTTTCTGACAGAAAAGGCAAGAGTCTCTTCATAACCACTAATTCGACTAGTCAGCTGGGTGGACAAGGCACTGTGGACACTCAGTGGCTGCTGTTGACAGGTTGTTGGCAGGATGCTAACTGAGCGGAACTTTCTTTACTGGGGTATTGCCACTTTTATTATTGCAACAGCAATATTTCTGTTGTCATCACTGTTTCTAGGTCAGACTGATTGAGACGATAGACTGACTTAGCCAATGGTTGGTTGAATAGTCATCAGCACCTATCACACCCTGAGTGATAGGGAGACCCTCTGACTCACTCTCTTGGTTGATGATGCAATCTAGAAGATACAATGCTTGGGTCATGATGTTTTTATTTGTCTCACTTAGGTAGGGCAATGCTTATGAAAAGACCATGCTCCAAGTATTTAATCAGGAGGATGACCCCATTGAAGTTTGCTTTCTCTACACATTCCCTGCAATCACATCTTTCCAGAGGTTCCTATCCCTACATAAAATTCTTAAGGGATTGGACAGGCTAGATGGACGGAAAAAAAATCCAGATATTGGGGGAATACAGAACCAGGGCTCACAGTTTGAGAATAAGGCGTAGGCCATTTAGGACTGAAATGAGGGAAAACTTTTTCACCCAGTTGTGAATCTGTAGAATTTCCTGTCGCAGAAGGCAGTGGAACCCGATTCACTGGATGTTTTCAAGAGTTAGATTTAGCTCTTAGGGCTAATGGAATCTATAAACAATAGACAATAGGTGCAGGATAAGGCCATTCGGCCCTTCGAGCCAGCACCGCCATTCAATGTGATCATGGCTGATCATCCCCAATCATTCCCAATCAGTACCCCAGTACCCCACCCCATATCCCCCGACTCCGCTATCTTTAAGAGCCTTCTCTAGCTCTCTCTTGAAAGTATCCAGAGAACCCGCCTCCATCACCCTCTGAGGCAGAGAATTCCACAGACTCTCTGTGAGAAATCAGGGGATATGGGGAGAAAGCAGGAATGGGGTACTGATTTTGGATGATCAGCCATGATCATGTTGAATGGCGGTGCTGGCTCGAAGAGACAAATGACCTATTCCCGCACCTATTTTCTATGTTTCTACTCATTCCAGCATTGAAATCACCAAGGAGAATCAGGCTGTTGCCTTATGGACTAAAGGCTGGGAATGCTTCAGGCCAGGGTATAATTCTTAACTCATTGCAACTCATCTGTTGCTTCTAGGATTGGGGATTGTACACAAATGACAGTAGCATGCTGCTTCTATATTTTAAGAAATCCATTTATGCTGCTGGGGAAGATGCTGTATCATTCTTCCTCACAGCAAAACCAACCCCATGAAGTCGGCATTCTTCTTCAGATTTCCATATCCCCATGGTCTTAACAGAGGTCAATGGCAAGGAGGTCCACAGATGGGAACAACGTCCTGGCCAAGTAAGACACTCCTGCACCAGAGTGAATCCCCCTCCGCTGGCCAGCCTAAACCCACCTCCCCATGGGCAAACACCAAGAGATGGTGGTCTTTCAGCACCTGGCAGCACTGTGCAGGCAACTGAAGAACTTCCCATAAAATTCAGGGAGAGGTTCAGGGAGGGGAAGGAAAAAGAGAAAGTGAGAGAAGAGAAGAAGAATAGTGTAGGGGAGAGAAAATTAAGAGAAGTACTGATAGTGAAAAGACAATGTGGTTGAGAGTGACGAGACTGTGTGATGGAGGAAAGGAAAAGGAGAGAGTTAGTAATGGTGGGTGAAGGAGGGTGCTAAAGAAGTGTGTATGGGCAGGATGTGTGCTTGTGTCAACGTGTGTGTATGTGATTAGATTGGATCTGTGGTGCCTAGTGTATGGGCTTGTGCGTGTGTGTGTGCGTGGCCACACATGTGTGCCTTTACGAAGTCTCTTTGAGAGATGATGTGCAACGACTATCTTAGTCAAAAGAATCCATGTGGAGCAACTTGCACTCTACAATATGATGTTCATTGAGGTCTTGGGACTGTCAGGTCCCAATAACGCCAACAGAATGAATGTCCCCCGGTGGGGGTCCCTCTACGCCGGGATTCTCCCCCTCTACATTGGGGACCTGGGGTGGAGGGTACTGCATCGAGGTGTTCCCTGCAACCTGTTTCTCTCGCGGTTCACAGACTCGCCAGCCGCCTGCCACTGTTGCGGGCTGGAAGAGTCTGTGTACCACGTGTACATGGAGTGTGTGAGGCTGCAGCCACTGTTTCAATACCTAAAGGGGCTGCTCCTTGCCTTCTGGCTGCATTTTTCACCCACCATCCTCATCTTTGGACACCCTGTGCGTAGGGGAGAGGGTAGGGCTGAAGATGACCTGGTTGGGTTGCTCCTGGGCCTGGCCAAGCTGGCCATCCATGAGTCAAGGCACCAGACGTTGGAGGGCTCTACCCGAGCCGGCTGCCTGCCCCTTTTCCGGGGATACGTCCGTGTCCGGGTGCGGATGGAAAGGGAATACGCCCTGTCTACGGGCACCCTGAGGGAGTTCCAGGACCGCTGGGCACCGAGGGGGGTTGAATGTATCCTTGACAAGGATTGCAATATAATTGTTTAGCTTAGCATATTTGTTCGTCTTGTATTATGGTGGTGTTTTGTTTTATTGTATTGTAAATACTATTTTAATATTTGAATAAATATTTTTGATTAAAAAAACAAAAAAAAAAACAGAATGAAATGTCGATATGCTTTCATAGTTTGGTTTAGTTTGTCTAGTTTATTATCATCATATGTACCAAATAGCAGGGAAATCTTTGTTTTGTGTTCTATCCAGTCAAATCAAATTATTCATGAGTACAATCATACACTAGTAATAGAGTTAAATTGATTGTAGTGAATAATAGCAGATCCTCCCCTGGGACAGCACTCAAAGAATTGCCTTGTTTCGGTTCCATCTTACTACTTTCAAGTCTGACCTTGGGGAGATATGCATTTCTTATTTTCTCACTTCAAGGCCTCATGTCCTAGTGTTCTTGTACCTTGGGATTGATGAAGCCCAGCGCAATGCTGTTGACTCCTTTCACCGCCTCTCCATGCAGCTACTGCTGGCCTCCAGTGGTTGCCTCCACCAACATCGCAAACTATGTCCACTGCAACCATGCTGTCTGAGATCTGGAACTCAGACACATTGACATTGATATTGCTGTCCTGAGCAAGACACAATGGGCAGGAGACTCCCAATTTGAGTAACATGTGGGAATTTTAAACACCTTCTACAGAACTAAAGCAGAAAAGGAACTGTTTCCATGGAGTGTGTTTTGGCAGCAAGAATGGCATAGAAACATAGAAACATAGAAAATAGGTGCATGAGTAGGCCATTCGGCCCTTCGAGCCTGCACCGCCATTCAATATGATCATGGCTGATCATCCAACTCAGTATCCTATACCTGCCTTCTCACCATATCCCCTGATCCCTTTAGCCACAAGGGCCACATCTAACTCCCTCTTAAATATAGCCAATGAACTGGCCTCAACTAGTTCAAGTTCAAGTGAGTTTATTGTCATGTGTCCCTGTATAGGACAATGAAATTCTTGCTTTGCTTAAGCACACAGAAAATAGTAGGCATTTACTACAAAACAGATAAATGTGTCCATATACCATGATATAAATATATACACACATGAATAAATAAACTGGTAAAGTGCAAATAACAGAAAGTGGTTATTAATAATCAGAGTTTTGTCCGAGCCAGGTTTAATAGCCTGATGGCTGTGGGGAAGTAGCTATTCCTGAACCTGGTTGTTGCAGTCTTCAGGCTCCTGTACCTTCTACCTGAAGGTAGCAGGGAGATGAGTGTGTGGCCAGGATGGTGTGGGTCTTTGATGATACTGCCAGCCTTTTTGAGGCAGCGACTGCGATAAATCCCCTCGATGGAAGGAAGGTCAGAGCCGATGATGGACTGGGCAGTGTCTACTACTTTTTGTAGTCTTTTCCTCTCCAGGGCGCTCAAATTGCCGAACCAAGCCACGATGCAACCGGTCAGTATGATCTCGACTGTGCACCTGTAGAAGTTAGAGAGAGTCTTCCTTGACAATCCGACTCTCCGTAATCTTCCCAGGAAGTAGAGGCGCTGATGAGCATTTTTGATAATTGCGTTAGTGTTCTCGGACCAGGAAAGATCTTCAGAAATGTGCACGCCCAGGAATTTGAAGTTCTTGGCCCTTTCAACCATCGACCCGTTGATATAAATGGGGCTGTGGGTCCCCCTCCTACTCCTTCCAAAGTCCACAATCAGTTCCTTGGTTTTGCTGGTGTTGAGGGCCAGGTTATTGCGCTGGCACCATATGGACAGTTGCTCGATCTCTCTTCTATATTCTGACATCCCCATACACCACAATAGTGGTGTCGTCAGCGAACTTGATGATGGAGTTCGCACTGTGGTTCGCTACGCAGTCATGGGTATAGAGTGAGTACAGCAGGGGGCTGAGCACGCAGCCTTGAGGTGCTCCCGTGCAGATTGTTATCGAGGCTGACACATTTCTACCAATACGAACAGACTGTGGTCTGTGGATGAGGAAGTCGAGGATCCAGTTGCAGAGGGATGCGCAGAGACCCAGTTCTGCGAGTTTGGTAACCAACTTGGAGGGGATGATTGTGTTAAATGCCGAGCTGTAATCAATGAATAACAGCCTGACATATGTGTTTTTGTTGTCCAAGTGGTCCAGTGCGGAGTGGAGGGCCAGCGAGATCACATCCACCGTTGATCTGTTGTGGCGGTACGCGAACTGCAGTGGGTCCAGGTTTTTGTCGAGGTATGAGTTGATTTGCTCCATGATCAACCTCTCAAAGCACTTCATCACCACCGGCGTTAGTGCCACTGGTCGATAGTCATTGAGGCACGTCACCTTACTCTTCTTGGGCACCGGTATGATTGATGCCCTTTTAAAGCAGGTAGGGACCTCAGACCTCAGAAGTGAGAGGTTGAAAATGTCCGTAAAAACTCCCGCCAGTTGGTCCGCACAGGTTTTTAGAACATGACCGGGTATACCATCAGGACCAGGTGCTTTTCGGGGGTTCACCCCTCTGAAGGATTTCCTGACATCGGCCTCTGTGACTGAGACTGAAATGCCATCACAGCGAACTACTTTCTGTGGCAGAGAATTCCAGAGATTCACCACTCTCCGTGTGAAAAATGTTTTTCTCATCTCGGTCCTAAAGGACTTCCCCCTTATCCTTAAACTGTGACCCCTTGTTCTGGACTTCCCCAACATCGGGAATAATCTTCCTACATCTAGCCTGTCCAACCCCTTAAGAATTTTGTAAGTTTCTATGTGGGACCTTGTCGAAAGCCTTTTGAAAGTCCAGATATAACACATCCACTGGTTCTTCCTTATCCACTCTACTAGTTACATGCTCGAAAAATTCTATAAGATTCGTCAGACATGATTTAGCTTTGGAGAATCAGATACATTTTTGTATCTCAACAAATTGCCTATGGAATTGGCTAATGCCTTTGCTTCACAATCAACCATGGAAATTACATGTATGTTACCAAGTGAACAGAGGAAGAGATTCAAGGATGTGCTCTAAGAAAAATGCATTCATTATTCCCCTTTATCTTGTCCATGACCAGACAAAGTGGAGGAAAATCTATCAGAATGGCACTGGGAACATAGGTTCATGCAGCAGGAGCACACAATAATCCTGGGTGAATGGATCAAAGAGCATACAACTTTATAAATTACCCACACACCTCCCATCAGTCACCTCCTACTCCATCCGCAGTTTTCACATTGTCCTCATTAGTCGTTTCAAGACCCACAAAATTGGAGTGATAGCAAGTTATCTTTGATCCAAACTTCAGTTAACACAGCAGAGCTCAAGGCATCAATCACCTGAAGGTCTCCTTGCCCTTGGAACTGTGAAACACAAGCAGAGACAATGCATGCCTGTAATATCCAAGGAATTATTTCATCATGAGGTTTGGGAGAGCTGTGACATTTGCAGACATCTGTCTACAATTGGTGATCTGGATGCAAATTCATCCAAAATAGCAATCCTTTCTTCTCAAACTGATTTGCATACTGTTAAATGTAGAATTTTCCAATTACAAATCCAAAAACGTAGTATTTTGGAGCATGACCTTTTTGGAAATACACCTTGATACGTTGAAGGTGCATTGATGGACAACACAGAAAACTGCCCTGAAGCATAAAACAAGCAATTTATTTGGTGTTAATCTACCACTTGTTAGTAGGACAGTTTTAAATAATTGAAGCTGCCTTTAAAGTGAAGCATTAGTACTCATATTAGTGTAAATGGTCAAATTCTTTGTAAATGAAAACAAATTAAAAGCATGTGTAGGAAGGAATTGTAGGTGCTGGAGTAACTCAGCGGATCAGGCAGCATTTCTGGATAGAAGGAATGGGTGACGTTTCGGGTCGAAACCCTCCTCCATCAGACTAAGAAGAAATTCAGACTGCGAAGACATAGTCTGAAGAAGGGTCTCGACCCCTCTCCGTCACCCATTCCATCTATCCAGAGATGCTGCTTGACTTGCTCCATCATTTTTGTGTCTACCTTCAAATTGAAAGCATGCCTCTCACCTTCTTGTATCTAGGCAAAAGCTGCTCAAAGGTCTATTAGTACAAATAAATAACAGAAACATGGCAAATTTTATGGATGGAACTGATACTGATGTTCTGTAAGCCAACGCAAAACATCAGAGCAGCTAAATTGGTGATGAGTACAATTTGTGCTTAAAATTCTGCATTTTGTTTTATTAATTTATGAGATCTGGGCTGTGCTGCCATGATCAGCATTTAATGTTTTTCCCTAATTGCGTTAATGGTGACTCAAGTTCTTGAAGTTTAGGAATACTTTTGGGATGGTATTCCCACAGACGAAGATCCAGACATTTTTTGAAAAAAAAGTTTGTGCTGGTTTCGCCAATTTTGGAAAGCCTGTGCTTAAAAACACCCAGCTCAACTAACAGCAAACTCTTGATCATTAACCAAATTCATTCAGACATGGTGCAAATGATCACCAAGGACGCCATAGCACCTTATGTTCACAGCTAGGGCTCAATGCGAAGTTCCCTGGGGTCATTTTAACAATATCAGTTAATAATCTGTCGTGCACAGATGTATCAGTCAGGTAAATTATGTTAATTTATAGCTGTGAGCATTTCAATGGTTCAGCAGCACCAGTATGGGAGTTACTGTGTGTTTAAGAACAGGTAGATTGTCACCAGAGTGCAAGCCTGTTGCCTTATATGCGTTATTGAGTGAAACAGATCACCACTACCTCAGCTAGCTAGATTTTTCTATCTGGTAACTTGCAGCAGAGCTAACTTTATCATTTACAACCTTTGGCCCACCACAGGTCTCCAAGTGTCAGCAACATAATAGTATTTTTGGCATGCCGGTAATCCAATGATTACAGGGCATCCCCCAGCCAAGCTGTTTAACACAGCTGTTGAAGGGCTCAACAGTGTAGCTGTGGGTGGGGGCTGGATAAATCCAGAGCGGGTTCATTCGCTTCAAGAAAACTTTAAAACTTAAATGTTGAGAAAGTAGACATTTTGCACATGAATGTTATGTACAAAATACATATAAACGTTGATTGGTTGAATTTGATTGAAAATCACAGAGTGGCGGCACAGTGGCACAGTGGTACAACTACCGCCTTATAGCAGCAGAGTTTGATTCTGACTACGGGTGCTGCCTGTGCAGAGTTTGTACATTCGCTTTTAGACCAGGTGGGTTTTCTCCAGGTGTTCTGGTTTCCTCCCACATTCCAAAGATAACATAAAGGTAGTGTAATGGTGATCATTGGTCGGCACAGACTCGGTGGGCCGAAGGGCCTGATTCCACGCAGTATCTCTGAACGAAACTGAAACGGGGCCTTTGTCCCACCGGGTCCACACTGGCCATCGATTACCTGTTCACACTATTTCTGTATAATCAAACTTTTATATCTACTCCCTATACATTAGAGGCAATTTGGGGTGGGAGATTGCAACCTTCACGTGGTCCGCCCTGTTTCGACGAATGCAATCAACTTGGTATGCACCATCAAATGAGATCAAATAAAACAAGTTGTCCTGCAACTTTAGGCTGTGCACGCCATACACAAGAAGAAGAAGGGGCAATTTACAGAGGCTAATGAATTTACAAACCAACACATCTGTGGGATGAGGGAGGAACCCCATGAGGTCACTGGGTGAATGTGCAAACGCCACTCATGCAGCACCACAGATGAGGATTGAACCCAGGTCTCTGGTGCTGTCCAGCTGTAGCTCTACCAACTAAACCACTGTGCCACCATTGTTTGGATATGTTCTTAAAACAATTGCTCTCAGATCTTATAAAGTCCCATTCATTGGGATACTCGACCAGGCACTTTAAACCAGGTATCAATGAGACACAAGAGACAGCAGACACAAAAATGGAGACATGAGAGAATTCAGATTTTGATCAGCCTAACGAAGAGTCCTTACCCAAAGCATGGTAGACAAAAGTGCATGGTAGACAAAACTTTTAAAAATCTCTTCCCTGCACAGGAGACCCGACCTTTTCCCTGGGGCCCAGCACCGTGGAGCGGCCTCCAGCCGGAACAGCCTGGGGGGCTCCAGTCACGGAGCTGCGGACTACTCACCAACTGGAGCTGCGGACTACTCACCAAGTGGGGCTGGCCGGCTTCGGAGCGTGGGGAGCGGTGGTGGCTTGCTGCTGCGGCCCGACCCCGGAGCTTGGAGGCTCCAGCTGCAGCCGCAGGTCCGGTGGACTGGAATATCGGTAGCTCACGGGTCCAGGTGGAGACCGCCTTTCGGAGCTCCCGCAACGCGACTTCTCCAGCCCAAGTCGCGGGGTTGGAATGACCCGGAGCGGGGCCGTACATCGCCCGGCGCAGCCTTAAATGGCCGTTGGACTTACCATCGCCCGCCTGGGGCTTCGACATCGGGAGAGAAATGGTGCAGGGGAGAGAAAATACTTTGCCTTCCATCACAGTGAGGAGATTCCCTGTGATTGATGTTTGTGTAAATTGAATTGTTTTTTTGTTTTTTTTAAATATATTTTTAATAGAAGTAGACATATTATAAAGTATAGTTACAAATTATAGTAAAAAGACTTTTCATATACATCAGTCATACATTATTAAAATTTTCAATTATCAATTACTTCTGCTTCTAGTGTTTTTATTTTTTATAGAAAGAGAGAGAAAGAGAGGGTAGAAAGTTACAAATTAAAAAAAACAGAAAAACAGAGGAGGTGGAATGGGTTACCTGTAATACGTCAATGGAGATAGGTTCGTAGATTATAAAGTATAGCTTTTCATCTGATCCTGAGTTCAAGTTTCAGTTGGGTCCTCGTGCTGTGCCAATCTATCCCTTCAGATAGTTAATGAATGGAGCCCAGATTTTATCGAAAATATCTTGTTTGTCCATTAAGGCAAGTCTAATTCTTTCTAAGTATAGGGTCTCCGACATTTCCGTAATCCACATATTAATTGTGGGGGTTGTAGGGCCTTTGAATTGTTTGTATGCCTTGTAGGAATTGTATTTGTTTGTTTGGCTGTGGAAACAGAGTTTCGTTTGAGCCTCACTGAGGTTCAAATGACATGTAATAAAATGTAATGTAATGTAACCAAGCAACATAGGTTTAAGGTGAAAGGGTAAAGATTTATCAAGAACATGAGAGGCAACATTTCACACTTCACATGGAATGAGCTGCCAGAGGAGATAGATTAGGCAGGTATTATAAAAGCATTTAAAAGTCATGACTGGTAGCTGGATAGGATAGATTTATAGGTATATGGGCCAAACGCGGACAAATGGGACTAGCTTTGATGGGGCTTCTTGGTCGGGTTGGAAAAGTTGGGCCGACTGCTGTACGACTCTCATATGTGCATATTTGTGAATTGGCAGCATATCTGTCAGATATGTGCAAGACGATTGGGAGGAGGGGGGATGTGCAAAGATTGGGGGGGGGGGGGGTAGTCAGTCTACCGCACGACAGAAGGGGGAGGAGTTGTACAGTTTGATAGCCACAGGGAAGAAGGATCTCATGTCCTGCATCCTGGTGGAACCAGTCTGTTGCTGAAGGTACTCCTCAGGTTGACCAGGGTGTCATGGATGGGGTGAGGTGTATTGTCCAAGATGCTCTGCAATTTGAGGAGCATCCTCTCCTCCAAGACCACATCCCAAGAATCCAACTGTAAGACATCGTTAGTGTCACCCACATCAGCATAAAGGGTCACATTTGTGAATTGTCAAGACTGCCACTTCATCACCAGTCCTCTTGTCTGGGATTACTGGGCATCCCATTCACTGTCAAGCATGGAATGAAATCTGCACCAACCTATCGACCGTGTAGGAATGAACATGTACCCCTCAGACATAAATGATTTTTCCCCTCGTTGTGCCTTTCTGACTTGCTTGTGAAGCAAATCAATTCTGTGTGTTTGAGTGCCTGGAGCAGCGTTCCATTGCAGAGGTCACAGCAAAGCCATTCTGTCTACCACAGGACAGGATCATAAAGCCAACAGAATAGGTCCATTTGTGGATGAAGTGGGAGATGTTGTCAAACACAATGCAATCATGTGATTCTCCATAACAATCTCTCTTTTTAAAAAAAAATGATTGGAGGGTGTGATTTAAAACACCGACTCACTTTCTAGCCTATGCCAGGTTTGGTATGGGATGGTTGAGAAATAGGAAGAGAATAGAACTGGGGACAGCACAATGGCGCAGCGGTAGACCAGGTTTCAATACTGACCACAGGTGCTGTCTGTGTAGTGTTTGTATGTTCTCCCCGTGACCGCGTAAGTTTTCTCTGGGTGCTCCGGATTCCTCCCACACTCCAAAGACGTGCAGGTTTGTAGGTTAATTGGCTGCTGTAAATTATCCTTGGATGGGATAACATAGAACTAGTATATGGGCTATGAATGGTCAACATGGACTTGGTGAACCGAAGGGCCTATATTCATGCTGTATCTGTAAATAAAACTCTACATAAAATGGCAAAACAACATAAATTATATGTAACCATACATTGATAACAACGTAGTGATTACTTGTTCCACATTAGAACTAGCATGTAACAACTCCACTCTTCAACACAAAATAAAGGTTCACCATTGAGACTGTGCCTTTGCTTTGTCTGTGGTGGCAGGAGAAATAAATTGATAGTCAAAAACAGCCCCATAACATTGCCGTAAGAGTGATGCGAGAACCTGGTTCAAGTCTTTCTATTGCGTGTGTGCAAACAAATTAAAAGACATTTTCCAAGTACTCGTTTTTTTGTGTGAAGAAAAGCCCTTTAATGTCGGATAATTCTGTGGAGTTCAACAGATTTCATTACACAATGGAACAAAAGAAAGGGGCGGGAAATGTGAAAGGCTACTCCAGAAGCAGCAATTATTTCTAAATCACATTTTGTTTGTTAGACTCTGATTGATTCAATCGTTCTTGGTTATTAATTAAATAATTCAGGACCTCCTGCTGTGGACATCTGTTACACGCAGTTCTGTGTCTCTGTTCCACGTGTTGAAAGCCTGACCAATGGCGCCATCTAGCGGAACCATCAGATTTGACATTCCTTTTGTGTTTATTTTTCAGCTTGTGGACTGTGTGGCTGAAACATTTTTTTTTCCTTCCAAGCCTACAGAGTCCCTTAAACTGTCCAACGTCTGCAGATCGTTTCAGAGTGACAGACAATTTAGGCTTTCTTGCAAACTTGTACTAATCACCTCTAAGGCAGTAGAGTGTGGCTGCATGGCAGTGATCATAGAAACATAGAAACATAGAAACTAGGTGCAGGAGTAGGCCATTCGGCCCTTCGAGCCTGCACCGCCATTCAATATGATCATGGCTGATCATCCAACTCAGTATCCTGTACCTGCCTTCTCTCCATACCCCCTGATCCCTTTATCCACAAGGGCCACATCTAACTCCCTCAGGAATGGTTTTCACAGCAATCTTTCTTCTCCTTCAAATAATCCAAAATCCTAGTATATCATTAAGCTGCCAAAGATCTCAACTCTTTCCCGATCAGATCCCCAGCATCTCTATCTACTACAGCACCAGGAAAATTGGACAAATGGGTACTCAGTACAGCAGGAGGGCAGTAAATTCCATGCAGAAAATTCTACGGCATAGCCTCCAATATAGGATTGATTGAGAAAAGTTCCTAGTTCTGAGCCAATTCAGATTTTGAAAATAATTCACCATTCCCTAGTGTCAGTCATGCTGAAAGTCATGTTGAGTTATTACAGTGCTTAGATATATAAGAAAAATAAGTAGGACAGCCATTTTAGGTTATCTTAGATAAAAGACACTCTGGAGATTGTCACAATTGTTTAGTCAATGTTAGATGTTGTATCAGAGGTATTGCAGCAAAGGAAAATGTAGTTCATGGATTTTATGACATATGAAATAAGTCACATTTGATTGATTTCTTTTCTTTAAGTTCTCACTGGGGAATGTGAGAGAATCATGGTGATTTATGGCAAGGTAAGTATGATTGCTCTACAAAATACACAACCTAAAAAAGTAGATTTAACTTTGCTGCACTGGACTTGGAACCCATTTAGGCAAGTCCTATTACTTTATCCAAGGACACCCTCTCCTTTCCATTGGTGCCGACCATGCACTTCACCCACTTATCTTATTGCATCAACTCTTCAATTGCCTGCATTTCTGAAATCTTGATTATTCTTGTCCCTAACCTTCTAAACAAGCTTGGTCCCAATTCCCCAAATCTACAAACTCTCCGATGGCGGCCCTGATCACCACTCTCCCTCTGCATAAGCATCAGCTGGCAGCCCCCGGTCCCCGAGCTATCAATGACCACCAGCAGTGTAAAAAATTGTTTACTACTGATTCAGAAGCACCACTGACATTTGCAGCAGTACTGGCCTATCATTGAGACAGTCAGTGGCACATTATCACAATTCTGCCGATGCCCCAAAATTCGATTGCATTATTCCTCTTTTAAAGCACTACACAAAAGGGAAATTGACTTTATCCACAATGAAATGCAACAATAACCATTTCCAAGCCATTTCAATCAAATCAATCAAATCAATCAAATACATTTATTGTCATTGCACAACAACTGTACAACGAGATTTCATTGCATCTCCTTCAGTGGTATACATAGAAGACACGGGATAAAAGATTTAAAAGAACAAAAACACAAACAACCCTTAACTCTAATATACCGGCAAGATCAGTAAATGAAATTAATAAATAGATATAAATATCGCGCATTATATTGCACCACGAATTGTGTTGTGCTGCCCGCAGTGTTATCTATTTGAGTTTAGTTCTTTAATGGAACATGGGTAGACACTGTTAATTAGTCTACAAGTGCGGGCCTCCAGAGACCTGTATTGCTTCCCAGAGGGCAGCAGAGTGAAAAGGTGGTTGGCAGGGTGGGATGAGTCCTGTTTGATGTTTGTGGCCCAGCGTAAACATCGGGCCCTGTAAATGTCATCCAGGGAGGGTAGTTGAGCATTTGCGATGCTCTGTGCTGTTTTAATAACTCTCTGTAGTGCCTTCCTTTCAGCAACAATGCAGCTAGCAAACCACACCAGGATGCCATAGGAGAGGATGCTTTCCACGGCGCACCGGTAGAAGGACAGCAGCAGCTGCTGTGAAATGTTTGCTCTCCGCAGAGACCTCAGGAAATATAGCCACTGTTGTGACTTCTTCACAAGAGTGATGGCGTTCACTGTCCATGTGAGGTCCTGGGAAATGTATATACCCAGGAACTTAAAGTCAGTGACTCTCTCCACCATGTCTCCTTTGATGTAGAGAGGAGCAGGTTCCTGGAGGTCATCCTGGAAAGTCAAATGGGTTCCTTCTGAAATAATTTACCCTTGACTGGTTAACACATTTCTACAGCAGTCATTGTGTTAGTTGCCATTCAACATCACTAACACAAACACAATGGGCACTACCAGGACGACTAGATTTCAGCAAAACACATAAGGATTGGGATTAATTTTGATCACTTGCAGAATCAACCATCCCTTAACCCAATGTATACAATTGATGCAGAGGATCGTGAATCTTTGGCATTCTCTACACCCTTCACAACTGTGGAGGCTCATTTATTAAGTGAAATCAAAATGGAAATGACTAAATTTCTGAAGTGGAAGCAATCGGGAAATATGGAGATAGTGCAGGAAAATGGTGTTGAGACAGAAAAAAATATATTAAAGGCCCAAAGAAGCTCTTGCTTTTTAAGTACTTCATTATTACAGTAATACATCAATTAGTGCTCTAGATACGTTAATAGAAAATGGAGCACTAAATGTCAACTATATAGTTGTTGGTTGGAAAAAAATGATGTTTGTGATGGAAAATCAGTAAAAAGTAGTAGGACCCTGGGACATTGCGTAAAGCAGGAAGAAATGGGATGAAAAAAATCAGCTCCATCAAGCCACTTCCTTCCTGACACTATGTCCAATGTAACCAACAATCTACCCATTTAATTTAGTTTTGTGACATAAGGATGGACTCAAAATCCTCCTACCTTGAAACATTATTGAATTGAACATTCATTGCCTCCTGCCTTTCTTCAATTCATCACTGGCTTGATGCCTCCAACAAATATCCCCGCCTATTCTCCGATCTCTCCTTTGGCCAAAAGGAGAACTTTCTTGTTAAATATAGTCAAAACCTGACTAATCCTGTCAGGTCCTGACTTTGTTTCATGAAAAAAAAATCAAATAACAGGGACTGATATTTCATGTTTATTCGACCATTTTTCTTATTTCATGTTTGCTCCCACTGAGTTAATTAAAAGTGTAAAGGGCCTGCCCCACTTGGGCGGCCTAATCCGCCAGTTCTGGCGAGTTTGCCCTCGACTCATACTCGCAGCATGGTCGACACGAGGTCCTAGGAGGTCTTCGCAACTCTCAGCGTACTCGAGGCCTCAGCTAGGTCACAGCGTTTTTTTCAATATGTTAAAAAATCCCCGCGAGTAAAAAAAGGTCGCCATGGAAATAATCGATACTTTTTTTACTCGTAGGTTTAGTCGTAGTAGGTCGGCATGTTAGTCGTAGGTAATTGAGGGTAGTCGTAGGTAGTCTAAGATAGTCTTCATCATAGTCGAAGGGAGGTCGAAGGAGATCGAAGGAGGTCGTCTTCACTCTCCACTATTCAGTGTTCAATTTTCCCAAAGCTAGTCATAGCTAGTCGTAGGTAGTTGAAGCTAGTCTTCAACATAGCCAAAGGAGGTCGAAGGAGGTCTTCTACATAGTCGAAGGAGGTCTTCAACATGTCATTTTTTCAAACTCATCTAAACTCGCTAATTAGGTCGCCCAAGTGGGACAGCCCCTTCAATCATGTTCACCTGAATACGAGATATGACAATACTGAATTAGGAATATGAAACAAAGGTCTAGGCTGATACTTGAGCACAATACTAATGGTGCATCTCACTCTATGCATGAACCTATCACATAAGTCATCAAAATGTGTACCTGTCTAAACTCTCAGATGAACATTAAAAAATCTAATTAAAGAAAAATCATAGAGATGTCCAATTATTCTGGTTGATTTTAATATTAGTCCTCAACTTTGGTCACTCAGATCATAGAGTATTCCTGGGACAAAGTAGACTTAACCCAACAGCATCAACCTGAAGCCTATAAATAATATTGACATCCTCAGACCTTTTTTCTCTTTCACTGCACTGGTGTGCCAAATGGAAGAGTGGTTTGTGGTTGGCAATTGTTGATTTAATGCTGTGTTAAGACGGTACCAATGTGTGTGGAAAATCCCAGAAACAGATTTGGTCACAATAAGAATACTAGCACATGGGCTAACACCTCTACTGCCTACAATCCTTTATGGTCCCTGCATCTTTCATTTCCTATTTCTTACACTTCCACCATAAGAGCTGCACAATTGCCAGCTATGCTTTCAGTTGACAAGCTCTGAAATTCTCTACTTAAACCTCTCCACCTCTCATCAGATCATCTGCAGGACATAAAGCATTAAAAGGAACAGGGACTCTCATACTAAGAAATATATGTATTTTTCCCTATTTTTGTTTCAGATTACTCCACTGAACCACAGCTACCATATATCTAGACAACATCTTAGTCTAATATATTCTTTATGATTCACATTACAGTTTATTACACCCTCTATAAGTTTAATATCAGTTCTTTAAGTCCTAAGCTTGAATTACTTATACAAATGGTAACTAGTGGGCCTGTCCCACTTAGGCGACTTTTTAGGCGACTGCAGGAGATTATGCAGTCTCCACATGGTCGTCACATGTTCATTGGTGGTTGCCGGGGAGTCGCCTTCATGGTCGTGAGGAGTTCCCGCATTCTGGGAACCAGTCGCGGCCTCATGATGGTCGCCGCAAATATTTCAACGTGTTGAAAAATTGGCGGTGACTAGAATGAAGCCGCCATGGAGAGTAGCGAGAATTCACGAGCCGTAGGTGGGTCCCCAGGAGGTCCTAGTGGGTCGCCAGGAGGTCGAAGGTTCTCGGAGGTTCTCGTAGGTTGTAGCCGGTGCTGACCGGAGAATTTCATTGGCTCATTGGGTAAAAAAAAGGTAAGCAGTAATTTTCAGAACCAAGGATAACCGACCAGTAATGTTAAATGTCCGCCGAGCTTCACAGCCGTGTATCTCTGGCTTCTAAAAAGTTATCTCCACTCCTACTCCCCCCTTCTCTCCCTCCTCCCCCTTCTCTCCTCCTCTTCCCCCTCGCCCCACCCCCTCTACACCCCTCTTTTAAAGGACTTACCGTACACTGTGCTTTAGCCGTCTTTTTACAGCGCCAACCTTCCTGTTCATCGCGCTGTGTATCTGGTTCACCTTGGCTTTGCACCACGTAAATTTTTTAGACAGCGCTCCGCCCGCTTGCCCTGTCCCCTGCGATGTGTTTGTGTGTGTGTGTTCCACTCTGACAATCGCCGTTCCAGTTGCCGGTTTTTCAGGCGACTGCCAGCAACTTGACAGTCGCCGGCTGTCCGCTGAAAAATCGCCTAAGTAGGACCTCAACAGATCCACATTTCACAAGTTAGTTCTTAGGTATCAAAATGTTTAAGGACACCCTGAGTTAATTAAATACTCCGCATACTGTAAATTCTGGTTCATTCCTTCAAGTCCTGACAGGTTTAATGTCATATACAAAAGTACAGTGAGGTACAGGTACATTGAAAATCCTGCTTGCAACATCATCGCAGACATATAGTCTCAGGCAACAAACAAAATCATAACATACATAAAATGTATATGAATTCTGCAAGACAGTGAAAAGATAAGGTGCAAATACAGACATTAATGCAAAAATACTCAATTAGAAAAACAAGTCCCTGGTACTGAAAGAGATAATCTATAGTGTTCTGTTGCTGAGGTAGGATTAGAGTTGTGCAGACTGGTTCAAAAACCTAATAGTTGTGGGTAAGTAGCTGTTCCTAAATCTGGCGGTGTGGGACTTCCGGCTACTGCACCTCCTGCCCGAAGATAGCAGCAAAAGGAGTGCATGGCCAGAAGATGGTGAACCTTGATGATAGGTGCCGTCCCCATTTAAGAGTCAGCTGTTTCTAGCTCAAAAAGCTTCGTGCTGGCCATCTTGGAACTTTGGACAAGATGCCATGTGGTAAGCTGCTCTGGAAGATTAGATTGTATGTGATCCAGGGAGAACTATGTAACTTTGCCAGAATTGGCTTCATGGTAGAATGCAGAGGGTAGTGATGGAAGGTTGTTTTTTCAAACTGGAGGCTTGTGGCTAGTGATATATTGAAAGAGTCCAGAGAAACATTATGAGAATGTTGCCTGGACTCAAGGACCTGAGCTATAGAGAGAGGTTTAGCAAGCGAGGACTTTATTCCTTGGATCACAGGAGGCTGAGGAGTGACCTTACATAAAATCATTGGCAGAATAGGTAGGGTGAATGCATAGTCTTTTTCCCAGCGTAGGGGAATCAAGAACCAGAGAGCATTGGTTTAAGGTGAAGGGTTTAGGTTTATTATTGTTAACTTTTGATAAGGTCCTATGTGGTAAGCTGCTCTGGAAGATTGGTACAGTGAAAAGCTTTGTTTTGCATGCTATCCAAACAGGTCAGATATACTATACATTAATACAATCAAGTCAATCTCAAGTACAATAGAGCAAAGGGGAAGATACAGAATGCAGAGTGCAAAACATAGTTCTCAGCATTGTAGCGCATCAGTTCCATAGACAAAGTCCAGTGCCCTCAATGGGGTAGGACAGTACCATGAAAGATCCATTCAGAAGCCTGATAAGGGAATCCTTTGAATATCCTTAAATATTACCAATGCTTTGGTTGGCTGCTGATTGAAGACTATCTTTACACATTTTGTGATCTAATCATATCTTATTTATTTCTAACATAGCGACTAGCAAACCACATTCACTTCCAGAAATAACCCAGCTTGCTTGGATAGGTTGATGCCTTTAAAGTGAGCAAAAAGGACTAGCAGATAGGATATTTCATCATCTCCGTCATTGCTGCCACGGCAACAGTGAATGCAAGAGAAGAGAAACATTTTATTGGTATAGAAAATCCCTGTGCTGGTGACGAGTCTCTTTCTTGACTGAACACAATTGCAGAGCATATTAAACATAACTTTCTTAATTCAGGCTTTTCTTTGCTAGATTTGTCATGTAAGGGCAGATGTTTGAGCAAATTGATCAGTTCAAATGTGATCATATCTATGTGTTTTATTTGCAAGTATGTTTTTGATTGTCAGTGCTTCTTTTTTGCTTAAAGCACACATTTAAATTGTACTGCATCTGGTCATTTACATGGCAAGATTTTTTGTGCGATAAACACTACTGAAGTTCCTTGGGGACATTATACAAGTTAAAGGTGCTATACAAATGCATGCTGTCAATGCACGTTATTGTTCTCAGTCTGTCTTGTTCAAATTGAATATTCCCTCATTGAATATTCCATCAACAACCATTACGGATATGTCATATAAACAGAGTGTGTGTGTGAGTGTGCATGTGTACGAGTGTGCACGTGTCTGCTGGAGGGCAGAATTTCCCACTTATCTACTTTATCAAATCTGTTGGTGACCTTCACAGTAATACAGCTACCCACATTTAGTTTAGTTTAGAGATACAGCTTGAAAACAGGCCCTTCAGCCCACTGAGTCTGTGCGGACCAACGATCACCCGTACACTAGCTCCAAGTTATCCCAGTTTCTCATTCTACACACTAGGTCCCATAAGCCAATTAACCTACAAACCTTCATATGTTTGGAAAGTAGGTGGAAGCCAGAGCGCCCAGAGAAAACCCATAAGGTTGCAGGGTGAACCGCAAGCGCCATACAGACAGTATCCATAATCAGGATAGAACCTGGGTCTCTGGTGCTGTAAGGCAGCACTGTGCCATTGTGCCTCCCCACATAGTATATGAGGGTATATGTGAACTCCATGTAGTTCACATGGAGATCATGGGATCCAAAGCAAATTGGATCCAAAGCGGACTTAGTAATAGACATCAGAGTGGTGGCTGTGGTTGTTTCTGTGATTGAGAGCTGGTGACCAGTTGTATAGTTTCGTTTTGAGAGCACAGCAGAGAAACAGACCCTTCGGCCCATCGAATTGGCCCATCGAATTGATGCTGACCATCAATTATCCATTCACACTAGTTCTATGTTATCTCACTCTAACATCCATACACTCGGGGCAATTTACAGAGGCCAATTAACCTACAAACCCACACGTCTTTGGGATGTGGGAGAAATCTGGAGCACCCAAAGGAAACCCTTTTAGTTTAGTTTAGAGATACATTTTGGAAACAATCCCATCAGCCCACTGAGTTTGTGCGGACCAACATGGAAACGTGGAACCAGATGAAACTAATCTCCTCTGCCAGCATATGATCGATATCCACTCCCTGCATATCCATGTCTGAAGAAGGGTCCCGACCCGAAATGTCACCTATCTATGTTCTCCAGAGATGTTGCCTGAGCCGCTGAGTTACTCCTGCACTGTGTGTCTTTTTTGCCTATCTAAAATCCTCAAATGCCACTATCATAATTGCCTCCACCACCAACCCTGGTGGCATGCTCCAGGCACCCACCACTCTCTGTGTAAAAAGCTTGCAACACACATCTCTTTTAAACTTTGCATCTCTCGCTTGAAAGCTAATCTTTGACATTTCCACCCAGGGAAAATGTTCCTCCCCTATGTTCCACCCCTGTCTCCCCTGTTTTGCCTCATAATTTTACATGCTTCTATCAGGTCTCCCCTCAGCCTCCCACACTCCAGAGAAAATAATCCAAGTTTGTCCAACTACTCCTTCCTGCTAATACCCTTTAATCCATGCAACTTTCTGGTAAACCTCTCCGGCACCCTGTCAAAGCCTTCACATCCATCCTGCAATGGGGCGACCAGAATTGCACGCAATATTCCACATGCAACCACTCCACCATCCGATAGAAATAAAGTCCTGTAGAGCTGCAACATAACTTTCTGGACTCAATGCCCTCTCCGATGAAGTCAAGCATACCTTATGCCTTTACCTACGTTAGTTACCACTTTCAGGGAGCTATGGATTTGGACCTCAAGATCCCTTTGTAGTCAAGTCAAGTCAAGTCAAGTCACATTTATTTATATAGCACATTTAAAAAACAACTCTCGTTGGCCAAAGTGCTTTACATTTGTTATAAGAATAGTATAAACAAACAAACTACATACATATATACATATAGCCCTCGCTCAGTGGACGTCAGGAAATGCTTGGGAGTATAGATAAGTTTTTAGTCTTGACTTAAAGGAGTCGATGGAGGGGGCAGCTCTGATGAGAAAGGGGATGCTGTTCCACAGTCCAGGAGCTGCAACCGCAAAGGCGCGGTCGCCCCTAAGCTTATGCCTAGACCGCGGGATATTCAGCAGCCCCAAGTCGGCCGATCTGAGGGACCTGGAGGTGGAGTGATGGGTGAGAAGACTTTTAATGTAGGAGGGGGCAAGCCCATTGAGGGCTTTGTAGACATAGAGGAGGGTCTTGAAATGTATGCGGAACCGCACAGGGAGCCAGTGGAGAGAGGCCAGGATCGGGGTGATGTGGTCCCTTTTTCGGGTGCCCGTCAGGAGTCTCGCTGCGGCGTTTTGGACCAGTTGCAGGCGGGACAGGAAAGATTGGCTGATGCCAGTGTAAAGAGAGTTGCAGTAATCTAGGCGGGAGGAGATAAATGTGTGGATGATCTTTTCGAGGTCATCAAAGTGGAGGAATTGTTTTATTTTAGCTATCGTCCGAAGCTGAAAGAAGCTAGCTTTTACCACGGCATTGACTTGTTTGTCAAATTTCAGTGCTGAGTCAAATATCACGCCGAGGTTTTTGACGTGAGGTTTGAGTAGTGGGGTAAGGCTCCCACAGCTGCCTGCTATCATTTTGATTGAGTCCGAGGGGCCGAGAAGGATGACCTCAGACTTACTCTCGTTTAGTTGGAGGAAGTTCTGGGCGATCCAGCACTTTATATCCTCGAGGCAGCGGGTAAGGTTAAGCAGATTTGATTGGTTTTTGGGCTTCAGGGGGAGATAGAGTTGTACATTAATGCTGTTAAATATCTAGCCTTTAAAAGCATACTTTCCCTGGCATCTCTAAGGAAATGATCAATTAAACACACTTAAATAATTCATTCATAAGTCAATGAATTACATTAAAATTATTTATGAAAGGGAAGCAAACTTCTAAGTTACAAAAATCTTTGGACTTAGGTTCTTCAATTGCTTCATTTAAAGAAGTGCTTACCTGAAAATTGAAAATGATTACACTGTTCAGTCATAGTCATAGAGTCATAGAGTGATACTGTGTCGAAACAGGCCCTTCGGCCCAACTCACCCACACCTGCCAACAACGTCCCAGCTACACTAGTCCCACTTGCCTGCGCTTGGTCCATATCCCTCCAAACCTGTCCTATCCATGTGCCCAGGGCCGGCCTTAGGAGGTGCGGGGCCCAATTGGGAACAATTTTGGTGAGCCCCAAGTTCCCAGCCAAGGTCTGTAGAATCATAGAAATACAAATAAAATCTATTATAAACTTCATATCTCTATGGTAGAAAGGAAAGTAATCAAAATGTGCGCTTAAAAAGTGCCTGCAAGATAATGGACCAAATAGATCTAAGCTACATTTTAATATAAAATTGCATACATGTAAGCCTACAAGTAACAAACAAAATGTGTAGATCACCTCTGAAAAGCACATAATTACAATATCACTTGTTTTAGTGACTGTGACATGAAAAAAAACAACTGGATCCTGGAAAACCAATAACTGTTGGAGAAAATACAGTCCAGGCATTAAATTTTGGGCTTCAGCCCCATCCTACCCTTTGGGCTTCTACCCTATCTAAACTTAGTTGTCTGTGTGTGTGTCTTGGTTGTGTGTGTGTTAGTTGTCTGTGCGTGATGTGTGTGCTAGTTGGCTGTGCGTTATGTGTGTGTGTGTGGGAGAGAAGGAGAGAAGGGAGGCAGGGAGAGAAGGGAGGAGGGAGAGAAGGGAGTGAGGGAAGTAGAGAAAGAAGTAGAGAAAGAAGGGAGGGAAGGAAGGGGAGAAGGGAAAAGAGAGAGAGGAAGGGAAGAAGGGAAGGGAGGGAGGCAAGGGAAAGAGAGAAGGGAGGGAGAGGGCCGGCGGCAGGAGCAGATGCCGGGGTCCGGGCGGGTGGGTGTGAGCTGAGGCCGAGGTTTGTAAACGTTGCTCCAATCCCCGGCCCGGCAATCCCTGTATTGTTCACTGCGTCTCCCCGGGGAGAGAGAGGGGTGGAGCCGGGGCTGAATGCGTGAAGCACGGTGACTGGAGGGGCGGGAGCGCTGCCCTGGGACCGTGAGGGAACAACCCACCTCCCCCTTCTCCATCCCCCCTCACACCCCCTCCCCGTCTACCCCTTTCTTCCCCCTCCACCCCTCTCTCACCCCTCCACCCGGGGTAGATCTACCCGAGCCGAGAGTACATTACTCCAAAGCAAAGCTGAGAGATTAAAGGATAGACACAAAATGCAGCGGGTCGGGCGGCATTTCTGGACACGAGGAGAAGGTGACATTTCGGGTCGAGACCCGTCTTCAGACTGAGTCAGGGGAAAGAGGAACTCAAACCCCCCCCCCCCCCCCATTCTTTTGGTAACCATCGGGTTTTTTTTCCTTCGGAAAAATCCTTCAGGTTTTCAGGAAATCCTTCGGATTTATTTTTTTTCCCCTTACCACTTCCGAACTTTTTCGATAGCTGCTATGACCCATTTGATGTCATCCTTCGCCCTGCTCCTCAAAGCTACCCCTGGTCTCGGCCCGCACCGATCTGCCGGACATGCTGTGTGTGTGTTTGTTTGGCGGAGACTAAGGGGAGAAGCGCCGGCACCAAGAGCGAGTGAACGTGCGGACAGACGGACGAAAGCAACGCTGGTTCAGTTATCCCTCTTGCATTGTTGCAAACCACTGTCCAACAGGATCCTAACATTACCACAAGTGCAGATATACAAAGAGCACATGTCCATGCGTTGGAGTTGAAAGTAAACTGGTACAGGCATTACATCATAATGTAAATTCAAGTTTATTGTCATATGCATGAGTATGGTGAACTACAATTACAATGAAAAATCTTGCTTCCAGCAGCAGCGCAGGCACATGGACAAAACAAACACGCAAAAACAAATCATACATAGATTAGACACAAATTGTACATAAAATTCGAAAAGAAAGAACTTTATTCAAAAAGACAGTGCAAAAACATAATTAGGGAAAAAAAAAGGCACTAGTGCCAGAGGTGGGCCATAGTGTTCTATTATCAAGATAGGGTTAGTGGCTGTGTAGTTGATTCAAGAACCTGATAGTTGTAGGAAAGTAATTGTTCCCGAACCTGGTGGAGTGGGACTTAAAGGGCCTGTCTCACTTGCGTGTCCTTGGCACGCGAATTACGCGATCTCGAGGTCGCGTTGAGCAGCGATGGTCCCTCGAAGGTCGGGCGCGATTACATGCGTACGCACAGCCGTCTGGAGTACGTGACGTCATTTGAAGATGGATACAAAGCTGGAGCAACTCAGCGGGACCGGCAGCATCTCTGGAGAGAAGCAATGGATGACGTTTTGTGTCGAGACTCTTCTTCAGCCTCCAGAGATGCTGCCGGTCCCTCTGAGTTACTCCTGCATTTTGTGTCTATCTTCAATTTTCTTGGCCCCGCTCTGCGAGTAGAAGTGGGGGCGGATCCGGACCGCAACGGCCATGAGCCCCAAGCCGAGCTCGGCGATCGTTTGCCTGCTTCTGCTGCTGTTGAAGGTGAGACGTTGCATCGCGCCAGGGTCTTGGGCCTGTCCCACTTTGGCCGTCAGTTCCACGACAGGCCATTGGCCTGCAAAGATTTCATTCACTACAAAAATTTCGGAGCCCCGCGCGATGTCGCACACAACTACATACCCCTCCGCGCTTCTAAGGGGGACCGGCCCCGCGCGGCCATACGATGCCCGTGCGCCTCAACGCGACCACGAGGTTGCGTAATTTGCGTGCCAAGGACACGTAAGTGGGACAGGCCCTTTAGGCTTCTGTACCTCGTGCCTGAGGGTAGCAGTGAGAAAGGGCATATCCCAGGTGGTGGGGATCCTTGATACAATACAATAAATACGGGTTTATTCGTCACATTGCACATAAAGTGCAAGTGAAATGAATTTGTCAGCAGCGATACAATGAGAAAGAACACACAATACACAATAAACATTTAACACAAACATCCACCACAGCATTCATCACTGTGGTGGAAGGCACAAAAATTGGCCAGTCCTCCTCCATTTCCCCCCGTGGTCGGGACCAGAGTCCAGAGCCAGTCTATAGTCGGCTCTTCCCCATCGGAGACCGCGGCTTCAGGATAGTGTAGGCCGCAGGCCGGCGGTCGAAGATTTAAAGTTCCTGCCGCAGCCAGAAGCACCGCAGACCGCAGGGCCGGCAGTCGAAGCTCCCCTCCAGGGGTGATGGTAAGTCCACGCCGGGCCCGCGGTAGAAGTTGGCCGCGGGCCAGCGGTGGAAACTCCTTCTTCTCCCGGGTCCCCCACGAGGGATCCAGGCCTGCGGACGCCGCGCCAGCTGGAGCTGTGCAGACCGCAGCTTCAGGCTGCCGGCTGCCGCGGGCCAGCTAAACGGAGCCCTCCCCTCCTGCGAGCCCCAGCAAGGGCTCGCCCGCTCCACGCCGAGAGTCCACGCTGCGCCCGCAGCTGAAGCCCCGGGCGCGTCTCCGGAAAAGGCCGCGCCGATCCTTGCTGTTAGGCCACGGGGGAGGCGACCTGGAAAAAGTCGCCTCTCCATGGAAGAGGCGACCAAAGCGGTTTCCCCCTCACCCCCCCCCCCCCCCACACCCCCCCCCCCCACACAAAACACACAAGGAAACACAAAAAACATACTTTAAAACATACTAAAAAAACAAAAAAAGTTGAAAAAAACGGACACGATGCTGACAGGGCGCCGGCTTGCAGCGCCCCCACCGACTACACTAGTCTCACCTGATGATAGATGCCATATTTTTGAGGCAGCACCTCGTGTAGATGCTTTCAATGGAATGGATGGCTGTACCCGTGATGGACTGGGCTAAGTCCACCACTCTCCACAACTTCCTGCATTTCTGTGGGTTACGATATGCTACGATATGAGACGATGTGATAGAACTTTATTTATCCCAGGAGGGGAAATTGATCTGCCAACAGTCATAAAACACAAAATACATGAAACATGAAATGAAAGTGATGAGTGAAAAGGATTGGGGATGTGCAAAGATTGGGGAGGGGGGAGGGGAGTCACTCTGCCACATTGACAGAAGGGGGAGGAGTTGTATAGTTTGATAGCCACAGGGAAGAAGGCTAGTTCTGTACTGTGGCATTCTGTAGCGTTCTGTACTGCATCTAGGTGGAACCAGTCTGTTGATGAAGGTACTCCTTAGGTTGACCATTGTGTCATGGAGGGGGTGAGCTGTATTGTCCAAGATGCTCAGCAGTTTGAGGAGCATCCTCCCCTCCAAGCCCACCTCCCAAATATCCAGCTCCACCCCCCAGGACAGAGCCAGCCTTTTTGATGTGTTTGTTGGTCCTATTGGTATCCGCGGCCTTCACCCTGCTGCCCCAGAACAAGGCAGCAAACAAGGCTACTGATTGGTAGAACATCTGCAGCACCTTACTGCAGATGTTGAAGGAGCAGAGCCTTCTCAAAAAGTACAGGCGGCCCTGTCCCTTCTTGTACAGAGCCTCGGCGTTCCTGGACCAGTCCAGTGTACTGTCCAGGTACACTCCAAGGTATTTGTACTCCCTGGTAAACTGCACATCCACACCATTGATGGAGACAGGGGACAGGGGTGTTCCTCTCCTAAAGTCCACCACTAATTCCTTAGATGCTACCAGTCATGATAATTTCAATAGTACAAATGTAAAACATTGTTGGAGTATTCAGAGACATACGGAATCTCAATAGATTTCTGAGAAAATAGAGACACTGGCGAGCCTTCCTCGTGATGCTCTCTGCGGGCTGGGCCCAGGACACGTTATATGAGATGTTAACACCCAGGGATTTGAAGCTGCTAACTCTTTCCACCACCGACCCACCAATAAAACACAGCGTTTGGTCTCCTGACCTCCTTTTCTGAAGTCAATAACCAGTTCCTTGGTCTTGTTGACATTAAGCAAGAGGTTATTGTTACGGTACCACTCAAACAGAGTATCTCTTGCGTGACTCATCACCACCGGTGATTCAGCCAACTACAGTGGCGTTGTTAACAAATTTGTAAATGGCATTAGATCTGTGCTCAGCAACAGAGTCATGAGTGTAAAGAGAGTAGAGCAGTGAGCTAAGCACATAGCTTTGAGGTGCACTTGCATTCAAGTCAAGTCAAGTCACATTTATTTATATAACACATTTAAAAAACAACTCTCGTTGGCCAAAGTGCTTTACATTTGTTAAAAGAATAGTATAAACAAACAAACTACATACATATATACATATAGCCCTCGCTCAGTGGACGTCAGGAAAGGCTTGGGAATATAGATACGTTTTTAGTCTTTATTTAAAGGAGTCGATGGAGGGGGCAGTTCTGATGGGAAGGGGGATGCTGTTCCACAGTCTAGGAGCTGCAACCGCAAAGGCGCGGTCACCCCTGAGCTTATGCCTAGACCACGGGATATTCAGCAGCCTCAAGTCGGCCGATCTGAGGGACCTGGAGGTGGAGTGGTGGGTGAGAAGACTTTTAATGTAGGAGGGGGCAAGCCCATTGAGGGCTTTGTAGACATAGAGGAGGGTCTTGAAATGTATACGGAACCGCACAGGGAGCCAGTGGAGAGAGGCCAGGATCGGGGTGATGTGGTCCCTTTTTCGGGTGCCCGTCAGGAGTCTCGCTGTGGCGTTTTGGACCAGTTGCAGGCGGGGCAGGGAAGATTGGCTGATGCCAGTGTAAAGAGAGTTGCAGTAATCTAGGCAGGAGGACATTGACAGTCATTGAGGAGGAGATGTTGTTACTGGTCCGCACTGACTGAGATGTGTTTACGAGGAAGTCAAGAATCCAAAGCTACATACAAAGGCCTAAGTCCTGGAACTTGGTAAGTTTGGAAGGGATGATAGTGTTGAACGCCAAGCTGCAGTTGATAAACAGCAGCCTGGCATACATGTTCCTGTTATCCAGATGGTCCAGAGCAGAGTAGAGTGCCAGTGAGATAGCATCAGTTGTTGCAAAGTAATGCATTATCAGTACTAATGGCTTACGTTCGAAATTACACAATATAATGTACAAGAAATGTAATTGCTTACACCCCAAAATGCAGTTTGGTGCAAAAGTAGATCTGGCACTATTTGAAGAGGAGGCGGCAATTTTGTACCAAATTGATGGGACGAATTTCAAGTGAATTGAATTTACATTTTCAGTTATCAATTATTTGTTCCCTTTTGTTTTGACATTGCATACTTATTTCTAGGAAACAGAAATGTTTCAATAGTTACAGAATTATTGAAAAGTTTACAGAATGAAGCAGGCAATTCCCTATGCAAGACCTAATCACAATGCATTTTCCCCCCATTGTCCTGCACATTTTTACCATTGAATTATTTAACCCTTTTGATTGCCATGATGAATCGGCTGCACGCACCCCAACCATCATTAGTATTGTATACTGGATCCTAACACTCACAACGGATGAAGGGTTTGCCTTCTATCACTTTATATCCTTTTGCCAATTACCATCACTCCATGTCTTTTGCCTCTTGCCTTTTGGACCGATGGAAATGGTCCCCTTCCATCTACACTTTCTTGACACTTCATGATTTTAAATACCACCAACAAATTCCACCTTGAACTTCAACAAAACTTTAAGACTCTGAAATAGATCTCTCACAAGCTAAGGGAAGTATTCCTGATCTCGCAATCTACCTTGTTGCAGACCATGCTTTTTTTAAAACTGCACCTACTCTGTAGCTGAACAGAATTTTCTGCACTTTGTTTCCTTCATTTTTTGCATTACCCGTTGGACTCATGTACAATTTGATTGTAATCACGGACGAGTCGTTTTTACCTGATAACAGTAAGAAACTTTTGTTTTGCATGCATCTCCATACATATGATAAGAAATGTCAATACCAATAATAACAATACATCTGTGGGAAATGCAGTGCTACATAGCACCATCTCATGGTACAACAATAGTAGCATCTAGATCTGAAGTGCTGCCAAGATGAAGGACACGAATAGCTTATACAAAATATTATTATATGACTCATCAAGAATCACAGAATGTGGTATGGAAAAATAAATGTAAAGTCAGCACAGTGCAACATGATATCAGAAAGTGATCTGAGCATGCCATAATAACTTTAAATGTAGTTTACAAGAGATAGTGACTTTCGTTAGAGAAATGCTACATGGATCAACATGGAAGGTGGAGGGTATGTGGTGAGACTTGAAAGAAAGATTTTGGATCCACATATCAGAATATGCTGGCATCAGCTTTGTGAATACATATTAGTCAATTTTAGCCTTTTAGCAATAGCACAAAGTAGCTAAATGAATGAAACTTCAGAATTTTTAGCATATAACTTGCCAAATGAATAGAACAATGGAGGATAATAGAACAGTGGAGGACATTAGAACAATGTCTATCTTAGATTTTTCCAGCAACTGCAGTTCTTTCTTAAAACAATGGAGGAGGAATTTTCTCTGTGTGTCAATTTCCCAAATGACTAATAAAGAGGTAAAAACAAAAGTGAAGATGCTGCCTCTGGTTGTTCACCTTTTCAAACAAAGCTACCAGGAAATTTGGCCTACCAATGATATAGAAACATAGAAACATAGAAAATAGGTGCAGGAGTAGGCCATTCGGCCCTTCGAGCCTGCACCGCCATTCAATATGATCATGGCTGATCATCCAACTCAGTATCCTGTGCCTGCCTTCTCTCCATACCCCCTGATCCCTTTAGCCACAAGGGCCACATCTAACACCCTCTTAAATATAGCCAATGAACTGGCCTCAACTACCTTCTGTGGCAGAGAATTCCACAGATTCACCACTCTCTGTGTGAAAAATGTTTTCCTCATCTCGGTCCTAAAGGATTTCCCCTCTATCCTTAAGCTGTGACCCCTTGTCCTGGACTTCCCTAACATCGGGAACAATCTTCCTGCATCTAGCCTGTCCAACCCCTTAAGAATTTTGTAAGTTTCTATAAGATCCCCCCTCAATCTCCTAAATTCTAGCGAGTACAAGCTGAGTCTATCCAGTCTTTCTTCATATGAAAGTCCTGACATCCCAGGAATCAGTCTGGTGAACCTTCTCTGCACTCCCTCTATGGCAATAATGTCCTTCCTCAGATTTTGAGACCAAAACTGTATGCAATGCTCCAGGTGTGGTCTCACCAAGACCCTGTACAACTGCAGTAGAACCTCCCTGCTCCTATACTCAAATCCCTTTGCTATGAATGCTAACATACAATTCGCTTTCTTCACTGGATGCTGGATCTGACTCGCAAAGACTGAAGATCTGAGGGATTCGCTGATAGTATGCAGATTTCTAGATGCAAGGTTGAGTGAACATCTATTAGGGCATCAAAGCTCTCCATAGAGAGCTTTGTACCTCGGTACATGTGAATTTAAACTAAACTAAACTCAAAGCTAGTGCAGGTAAATTAGATAACAAACAACAGGGGTGCAGTGCTGCCAGAGCCCACCGAAGCGGCACTCCAGCACCTCTGTTAAAAAAAAGCCACAAAATAAAAACATCGGGAAATTTTAACTAGCGGGTGTGTGGTTGGGGTAACCTGGTTGAAAGAGTGGGAAGGAGAAGACCCATCACCACTGAGGTTCCCTGTGGGAGTGGGGGGGGGGGGGGGGTTAGCAATAGGACCCAGCAGAGTCAGACCACGTGCTGTCTGCATCATGGAGGTTGTGGATCTGGTATTGAGCCTAGAACTCTGGTGAGGTGACGCCTCTGGCCCGCTGGTGGTGGCCGGTGGAGAGGCGAGGGTCGGCGGAGTCGCTGGTGGAGCTTGAAGAGAAAAAGATATATACACAACTATAGTACCAGACGGGTCAGACAGTATTTCTACAGAAAATGAATAGGTGATGTATTGGGTCAAGACCCTTCTTCAGACTCCTTCCTTTCCTCCAGAGATGCTGCCTGACCCGTTGAGTTACTCCAGCATTCGGTGTCTATCTTCAATATACAGATAGAAGTGGTAGGAGTGAAAGGAGAGAACCTGATGAAAGTAGAGAAGCAAGTTCTAAACTCAAAAAGCAGCAGCTCCTTTAGGAACTGGAACTGGAACTGCGAAGCTGGAGGGAAAATATCACCTGGAATTTAACTCTCAGCATCAGAGACCTGGATTAGATCCTGACCATCTTGCCTGGCCAGGGTTCGCACGTTCTCCCTGTGATCATGTGGGTTTCCTCTGGGTGGTCTGGTTTCCTCCCACATCACAAAGATGTGCTGGTTTGTAGTTTAATTGGCCTCTGCAAAAAGTTCCTAGTGTGTAGGGAGTAATTGTGAAAGTGGGATAACATACAACAAGTTATAACATGGAAGTGAATGAATGACCAGTATGGGAAAATATAAAGCATTTAGTATCAATATGATTACAGAACACATTAACACTACAGAGACAAAAGGAACCAATACTAAGTCGATTTTTGTTTGAAGCTACACTTGTAAATTGAATCAATTGGCCCCGAGTCTTGGGATGAAAGTTAGGTTGAATTCAGCTTTTGATCATTGTCTGGGGATGTCCTGCTGTGAAAGACAGACTCAAAATCCAGTCATGAATTTGTCGATCGTCAATTAATTTACCAGCTTTTAAAGGAAAGAAGGACATATTGGCAATGTCATTGACTGCATGGCTCACTGTTGCAAGGAATGGAATGGAAAAACGACAATCTTGGCAACCAAATATCAGAAAAGTGATCTACAGCAGTTGCATTATCCAATGCGATAAAATAATCATCAGAAGCAAAAGAACAGCCAATAAACTTAGCAACACTAATCAGTTCTTAATGACATCATGTAAATTGCACGATCCCAAAATAATTAATTTATTCCACATTTGATATCAATTTCAAATATTAAAATGGATTTTAGTGAGACAATTTCCAAAACATGAACACTTAACTACACAATAGAAATGTGACAATTTCATAATTACTAGAGATTGCCTATTAATATGGATCAGCAAACTTTGCTGGGCTTCACATCACTTCGGTTTGTCAGGTATGTAAATAAATCCCAAACACTATTCAAAAAAAGTTATTTTCCTAATAATTCAATTCTTTGACAAATTAATTCCATATTGCTGCCCTTTCACATATTCCTCTCTGGAAATATTTCTGAAAGTCTCATGTTAAATCGTTAATGGTAATTGATTCTCTAAGCATGTTATCTGCCTAACTTCATTTCTTAACGCTTCATTTGTGATATAACATAATAAACTAATAAATAACCAAATATATTGGCTTGTAGCTGCTATGAATTCACAAATTTGTTTCAATTTCATCCATCATCATCTACAATAAATCTGTCTCCACTCATGGGTGATCAGCTTCTGAAGATAACTGGAGAAAATTTAAAAGGAGAGGGAGAACTTTTACACAGAAAACAACAAGTCATTCAATTCTTAATTTAAAATCTGGTTAAAATACTAGATTGCATTGGTTATGTTAAATCATTGCATATTTATGAAACATCATGAGAACATCTTTCAATGTTTATGTGGTGGAAGTTCATTGTAATAAAAACATACATTTTCTAATTGAACCATCAGTATAATATATAAAGTCTAGCCATTGTCATTTTTTTAGTAATTCACAATGCCCAATGCGAGAATTACTTTAGCAACTGTGTATACTAAACTCAAGATTTAAGAAGAGACAGAACAAAGTGATAGCAAATTAAGAGGTTTATGAAATTGAGTGGTTATGGTGGACCGAAGACAGACATAGTTCACCAGTTGGATTGAAATAAGATCGACTGTTGCTATATGCAGTAATGTTTAAAAGTCGGTGTGAAGTTCAAATAAATAAGTGAAATGTATCTTAAATGGAAAAGAGAAGCAAAAGGTAAAATAAAAAGTATTCATGTCCTCAATGTCTTAAAGCACTGAACAGCCAATTGAGGATGTTTTGAAATCTATCTGCTGATCCAGGATTGAAAATAAACGAGCACATTTATCTGTAGCAAATTTCCACTAACAGCAACAGAACCAGGCAACCAGCATGTTAAGTGACAGCAAGCTCCAGCACCATCATTAGATCTCTCCTTCCTCTCCTTCCTCAGAAGGAAAAGGGAATTCAACATGTCTCCAATGACTCTTACCAATCTCTACAGATTAACCGTAGAAAGCATCCTCTCCAGATGCATCACAGTTTGATATGACCCTCTGCCCGAAGGTTCAAGAAATTGCAGCATGTTGCCAATGCAAACCAGGCTGTCACATAAAGTAGCCTTTCACCCCCACCCCTGCAATACCAATACTGACCTAATATAATGAAGTTGATTGACAGTTAATAGTATCTGAATCATTGTGTTATATCCACTGTGCTTCTTCAAAATAGCATCTCAGGGTCATTCACAGCTAGCTGAGACAGCAAAAGGAACATTGGTTTAAGTCATCCAAAGGACACCAATCCCTTCAACCTAACACTCCCTCAATACTACCGGAGAGTCAACCTAGATTTCCATGCAGAGGTAAAGTTTCAATTTGCTCCGGGGACACAAGTCCAGACATCAATTTCCATTGAAAATTGATCAATGGGACAGGTGGGCTGAGGAATGGTTGATGGAGTTTAACACAGAGAAGTGTGAGGTGCATTTTGGAAAGTCTAACCAGGGCAGGACCTACAGATTGTAAGGCAGGGCTCTGGGGTGTGTTGTACAGCATAGGAATCTAGGAATGCAGGTACAAAGTTCCTTGAAAGTGGCAACACAGGTAGATAGATGTTTAAGAAAGAACTGCAGATGCTGGAAAAATCGAAGGTAGACAAAAATGTGGGAGAAACTCAGTGGGTGAGGCAGCATCTATGGAGAGAAGGAATAGGTGACATTTCGAGTCGAGACGGCCACCAGCCGTCACATACAACAATACAATATTCCTCCAACATTTTCGCCACCACCAACGGGATCCCACACTGGCCACTGACTGGAGCTCCCTCCGTAACTCCCTTGACAATTCGTCCCTTCCCACCCAAACCACCCCCTCCCCTGATACTTTCCCTTGCAACCGCAGGAAATGCTACACTTGTCGCTTTACCTCCCCCTTCGACTCCATCTAAGGACCCAAGCAGTCTTTCCAGGTGAGGCAGAGGTTCACCTGCACCTCCTCCAACCTCACCTATTGCATCTGCTGCTCCAAGTGTCAGCTGCTCTACATCGGTGAGACTAAGCGTAGGCTTGCCGATCGCTTCGCCCAACACCTCCGCTCGGTTCGCAATAACCAACCTGATCTCTCGGTGGCCCAGCACTTCAACTCCCCCTCCTATTCCGAATCCGACCTTTCTGTCCTGGGCCTCCTCAATGGCCAGAGTGAGTCCCACTGCAAATTGGAGGAGCAGCACCTCATATTGCGCTTGGGCAGTTTACACCCCAGCGGCATTTTCTCCAATTTTAGGTAGTCCTTGCTTTCTCCTTCCTTCCCCTCACTTTCCAGCTCCCACACAGCCTACAGGGTCTTGGTGAGACCACACCTGGAGTATTGCGTACAGTTTTGGTCTCCTAATCTGAGGAAAGACATTCTTGCCATAGAGGGAGTACAGAGAAGGTTCACCAGTCTGATTACTGGGATGTCAGGACTTTCATATGAAGAAAGACTGGATAGACTCGGCTTGTACTCGCTAGAATTTAGAAGATTGAGGGGGATCTTATAGAAACTTACAAAATTCTTAAGGGGTCGGACAGGCTAGATGCAGGAAGATTGTTCGCGATGTTGGGGAAGTCCAGAACAAGGGGTCACAGTTTAAGGATAAGGGGTCACATCTTTTGGGACCGGGATGAGAAAAACATTTTTCACACAGAGAGTGGTGGATCTCTGGAATTCTCTGCCACAGAAGGTAGTTGAGGCCAGTTCATTGGCTATATTTAAGAGGGAGTTAGATGTGGCCCTTGTGGCTAAAGGGATCAGGGGGTATGGAGAGAAGGCAGGTACAGGATACTGAGTTGGATGAACAGCCATGATCATATTGAATGGCGGTGCAGGCTCGAAGGGCCGAATGGCCTACTCCTGCACCTATTTTCTATGTTACTGTCTCCACCTCTTCCTTTCTTCTCCCCCCAATCAGTCTGAAGAAGGGTCTCGACCCGAAACGTCACCTATTCCTTCGCTCCATAGATGCTGTCTATGTTCCTCCAGCATTTTTGTCTACCTTCACAGGTAGATAGGGTGATCAAGAAGGCTTTCTGCACATTAGTCTTCATCAGTCAAAGTACTGAGTACAGATGTTGGCTGGTCATGTTACAGTTGTACAATTCATTGCTGAGGTCACATTGAGAGTATTGTGTTCAGTTTTTGTCACCGTAATAGGAAGGATGATGGTAAATTGGTATGGGTGTAGAGAAGATTTACGATGGTCAGAACTCGAGGGTCTGAGCTTTGGAGAGATGGAGCAGGCTAGGATGTCATTTCTTGGAGCACTGGAGGAAAAGGGGCGATAAGATCATGAGGAATAGATAGTGTAAATGTACAGTCTTTTACCCAGACTAGGGAAAATCAAGAACCAGAGATTAGAGATTTCAGGTGAGGGGGGAAAGATTTAATAGGAAACTATGGGGCAACTTTTTTTATGGCAGGTATATGGAACAAACTGCCAGAGGAGGTACAGTTGAGGCAGGTACTGTTATGGAAACATAGAAAATAGGTGCAGGAGTAGGCCATTTGCCTCTTCAAGCCAGCACCATTCTATATGTTCATGGCTGATCATCCAAAATCAGTACCCTGTTCCTGCTTTTTCTCCATATCCCTTAATTTGTTAGCCCTAAGAGCTTGAAAACATCCAGTGAATTGGACTCCACTGCCTTCTGTAGCAGAGAATTCCACAGATTCACAACTCTCTGGGTGAAAACGTTTTTCCTCATCTCAGTCCTAAATGGCTTACCCCTTATTCTTAAACTGTGGCCCCTGGTTCAGGACTCCCCCAACATCGGGAACATTTTACCTGCATCTAGCCTGTCCAATCCCTTAAGAATTTTATATGTTTCTATAAGATCCTCTTTCATCCATCTAAATTCCAGTGAATGTTTAAAACAACATTTAGACAGGCACATGGATAGGATAGGTTTAGAGGGATATGGCACAAACACAGGCAGGTGGGATTAGTGTAGATGGGGGATGTTGGACAGCGTGGGCAAGTTGGGCCAAAGGACCTGCTTTCACCCTGTATGACACTAAAAGACCATGGTAAGCATCTTTCTTGAATCCTTGCATTGCTTGTGCTGAAAGGATAGCAACAGTGCAGTTAGGAAAGAGTCCCATAATATCGACCCTGAGGTAATGAAAGAACAGAGATATTTTCTGGTCACTATGCCTTAGAAAGGAGTGTGTATGGTGTGGTTCCCAAATGTCTGTTGTCCTGGCGGTGGCAGAGGACATGAATTAGCTGTTGTTAAATAGTTCTTGCCAAATGGCTGCAATACATTTGGGGGATGGAGCAAATGGCAGCTAATATGCACAGGTATTTTTTTTTTTTTTTGCAGGACAATCGTGTTGCTGACTAAGACATGTCTGATAGCAGTTAAAAGCCAAACACATTACTGTGGGAGTGATATCACATAAAAGCCAGATTGGATGGCTTGCAGGACCATTTCGGAAGGCAGCTAAATTTTAGGCACACGGGAATCACATTAGGGTTAGATAGGGATGGTAGATTTATTTCACTAAACACCATTACAACCAGATACGATTTTAAGGCAACTATGTAGTTTCATGGTAGAATCTTTCATTATAAAATACTGTTAGTTAACTCAGTCAAGTGAATTTTAAATCTCTGACTGCTGTGAATGAATTTGAATTATTTAAGCCAGATATTGCTGTTTATCGCTAATTTGTCAAAAATACAGGAAAACCATATCTTCACTACAACTACTGTTGCATTGCCAGAAGGTGATTCCATCAATGTATTGTCAAATGCAATAAACTACTTGTATCACCCGTGTCCACAAGAAAGAAAATATAAATAAAAGTAGTGAAAAAAATGCAAGACCGGTCTCCCCATGTGTTACATAGTTGACAGGTAATAATTAAATAGGAAACATTAGACTTCAGGTCTGACAAGGGGACAGTGACTCAAGATTGTAAAGGATTTTAGTGAGAGATAACTAATGAGTAATGTGTAGTTTAGATTTTAAAATATTTTACAGGTAAGTGAATTAGATTGTTGAATTGCCTGCTGGAAACCATTGAGCTGTCCGTACATTTCAAGAGGAAATATGATAGTGATTTAAAAAAAAGGATTAGATAGTCCAGAGAAAAACATCAGTACATATTTGATAGGTTTAATGGCATGTAAAAACCTTTGATTCGATAATAATCAAGTTGCTTAAAATTCTTAATGTACGGTATATAGAAAACAGCATTTCAATATATTTTTATGAGACAATTAGGACGTCCCCCAAGATGCAATTGAATTTTATTTTAGTAATGTTGGCAATGAAGTGCCATTGCTTTATTGGAGTTTTATCTTCCTTCATGCAAAAATATCCACAGAAGTTCTGGATATGAGTCTCTGATCCTGTGAGATCTTGGCCCCAATTCCAATTGCTTAACTATTCTGTATTGATAACTTTGTTGACAGACTCTCGGACATTATCTACAAACGATTCCACAGCAGAATTCACATTTGTCCAACATGCTCTCTTGCGAAGAGGAGACAGAAAACACTAACATTGTCTCACGTGCTCAGGTTACAATGGGAGAATTGCCATAGAAGGCTGTGGAGGCCAAGTCAATGGATATTTTTAAGGTGGAGATTGATAGATTCTTGATTAGCATGAATGTCAAGGGTTATGGGGAGAAAGCAGGAGAATGGGTTTGAGAGGGAAAGATAGATCAGCCATGATTGAATGGTGGAGTAGACGATGGGCCAAATGGCCTAATTCTGCTCCTAGAACTTATGAACTTGTAATTGAGGACAAGGCATCTTCATCTGGATTCCGCTCATGAACTCATTTTATTTTCCTGAATCATAAAGCAAATTGGAATCTCCTGAGGAATTCCAAGAGTCCATTTTGCTGGATGATACTTAAATAGAAAAAAACAAACAAAAAAAACCCAGAAGTACTAACAAAAAAGCTTTTAGACCAAAAAAAGACTTCCCAGCTAAATAAATTATCTGTGATATAACATTGAATTGAAAATGCAAATAAAACATGCATTGACCAATCATTTTCTTCTAAGAATATAAAAAATAAACTTTATTCGATAAAAATATACAAAACAAACCCGTACGAAATCTCTTTGTATATTTTTAATGTCCATACATTCAATAGTGTCATACGCAGCATTGTCAGCGTCTGTCTTTACACAAAATATCATTGCCACTCATGTGGAATCCTGCAGTGCTATCCCCTCCTTGTTTGTGGGATGTTTCCACTGGACAGCCCCTCAATGTCCAACATTCTCCCACAGAACCTTTGCATTGACTGTACCAAGCTTCAGTGCTGCCCTCTGCACCTACTCCTGCAGCCTGGAATTTTGCCAGTGGCGGGAGACCAATAAGTTTCAGGCAGACCAAAGAGCATCTTTCACAGAATTGATGGTCTTCCAACAACACTTGATGAAGGAGTCTCTAGAATTTGTCATAAAGTTGTTTAATATAAGTGACAATCAAAGTTGTATTATTCAGTGACCCTAAACATGAGGGGAATTTATATGTAAATGAGGCAATGTAAATAAGATGCAAATGTTGTCCATCAGGAAGCTCCATAAGGTTTATAATCATGCATTACTAAAAACAATGCGAAAGAAGGTCCATGAAGTCCTGGTAACTCTGCTTTTAAAAACGAATGCAATGGTAATTCATCATTAAATTATTACCTAACCTATGACTCTTCAAAATGGATATGTTATCCATTGTCTCCCCTTCAGCTAGTTTTTCAAATATGTTACTGACTTAATGATGCATGGACGTGCATATAAAATGAGATCCTGATTTCCATTGATGTTCGATGCCATGACAGAGCATGACTTACTGAGGTTATGACATTAATTGACATCTTAAATAGGTTATTGCCTTGTAATCACAAGAAGATTTGCTTTTCACAAATATATTTGTTAATCCCATACAACATACTATATTCAATTACTGGAGAATAGCCATATAGACAATAGGTGCAGGAGTAGGTCCTTCCAGCCAGCACCACCATTCAATGTGATCGTGGCTGATCATTCCTAATCAGTACCCCGTTCCTGCCTTCTCCCCATATCCCCTGACTCTGCTATCTTTAAGAACCCTATCTAGCTCTCTCTTGAAAGTATCCAGAGAACCAGCCTCTCCCGCCCTCCGAGGCAGAGAATTCCACAGACTCACAACTCTCTGTGTGAAGAAGTGTTTCCTCGTCTCCGTTCTAAATGGCTTATCCTTTATTCTTAAACTGTGGCTCCTGGTTCTGGACTCCCCCAACATCGGGAACATGTTTCCTGCCTCTTGCTCTTCCAAACCCTTAATAATCTTAAATGTTTCAATAAGATACCCTCTCATCCTTTTAAACTCCAAAGTATACAAGCCCAGCCGCTCCATTCTCTCAGCATATGACAATCCCCCCATCCCGGGAATTAACCTTGTGAACCTGCGCTGCACTCCCTCAATAGCAATAATAAGATTAGTACAATTCTAGGACCAGTCATCGTCTCAGTCTGTTATATTTAAATTCTTCAACACTGCAACCAAGTCATCTGGAACAACATTATCAATCCAGGACATAATTGTGCAAACAGTAATGAGGTTACAACTTCTATCTAATTAAATTCATTCCAAAGCCTCAATGCCCAAAGAGAACTTTACCTGGAAGACGCCAGCAACATGCCAGAAATTCAAGAGAGTAAGAAACATAGAAAAATAGAAAATAGGTGCAGTAGTAGGCCATTCGGCCCTTCGAGCCTGCACCGCCATTCAATATGATCATGGCTGATCATCCAACTCAGTATCCTGTAACTGCCTTCTCTCCATACCCCCTGATCCCTTTAGCAACAAGGGCCACATCTAACTCCCTCTTAAATATAGCCAATGAACTGGCCTCAACTACCTTCTGTGGCAGAGAGTTCCAGAGATTCACCACTCTCTGTGTGAAAAATGTTTTTCTCATCTCGGTCCTAAAGGATTTCCCCTTTATCCTTCAACTGTGACCCCTTGTCCTGAACTTCCCCAACATCGGGAACAATCTTCCTGCATCTAGCCTGTCCAACCCCTTAAGAATTTTGTAAGTTTCTATAAGATCCCCCCTCAATCTTCCAAATTCTAGCGAGTACAAGCCGAGTCTATCCAGTCTTTCTTCATATGAAAGTCCTGACATCCCAGTAATCAGTCTGGTGAACCTTCTCTGCACTCTCTCTATGGCAAGAATGTCTTTCCTCAGATTTGGAGACGAAAACTGTACACAATACTCCAGGTGTGGTCTCACCAAGACCATGTACAACTGCAGTAGAACCTCCCTGCTCCTATACTCAAATCCTTTTGCTATGAAAGCTAACATACCATTCGCTTTCTTCACTGCCTGCTGCACCTGCATGCCTACTTTCAATGACTAGTGTACCATGACACCCAGGTCTCGTTGCATCTCCCCTTTTCCTAATCGGCCACCATTTAGATAATAGTCTACTTTCCTGTTTTTGCCATCAAAGTGGAGAACCTCACATTTATCCACATTATACTGCATCTGCCTTGCGTTTGCCCACTCACCCAGCCTATCCAAGTCACCTTGCAGCATCCTAGCATCCTCCTCACAGCTAACACTGCCCCCCAGCTTCGTGTCATCCACAAACTTGGAGATGTTGCATTCAATTCCCTCGTCCAAATCATTAATATATATTGTAAATAGCTGGGTTCACAGCACTGAGCCTTGCGGTACCCCACTAGTCACTGCCTGCCATTCTGAAAAGGACCCGTTTACTCCTACTCTTTGCTTCCTGTTTGCCAGCCAGTTCTCTATCCACATCAATACTGAACCCCCAATACCGTGTGCTTTAAATTTGTATACTAATCTCTTATGTGGGACCTTGTCGAAAGCCTTCTGAAAATCCAGATATAACACATCCACTGGTTCTCCCTTATCCACTCTACTAGTTACATCCTCGAAAAATTCTATAAGATTCGTCAGACATGATTTACCTTTCATAAATCCATGCTGACTTTGTCCAATGATTTCACCACTTTCCAAATGTGCTGCTATCCCATCTTTAATAACTGACTCTAGCAGTTACCCCACTACCGATGTTAGACTAACTGGTCTGTAATTCCCCGTTTTCTCTCTCCCTCCCTTTTTAAAAAGTGGATTACATTAGTTACCCTCCAATCCTCAGGAACTACTCCAGAATCTAAGGATTTTTGAAAAATTATGACTAATGCATCCACTATTTCTGGGGCTACTTTCTTAAGTACTCTGGGATGCAGCCTATCTGGCCCAGGGGATTTATCGGCCTTTAATCCATTCAATTTACCTAACACCACTTCCCGGCTAACCTGGATTTCACTCAGTTCCTCCATCTCATTTGACCCGCGGTCCCCTGCTTCTTCCAGCAGATTATTTATGTCTTCCTTAGTGAAGATGGGACCAAAGTAGTTATTCAATTGGTCTGCCATGTCCTTGTTCCCCATGATCAATTCACCTGTTTCTGACTGCAAGGGACCTACTTTTGTTTTAACTAATCTAAGTGGGTCGAAGTTAGTGGAGTTGCTATTACTAAGGAGAACGTGTTTAGGAAGCTGAAAGGTCTGAAGATGGATAAGTCACCTGGACGAGATGGACTACATCCCAGGGTTCTGAAAGAGGTAGCTTTAGAGATTGTGGAGGCATTACTATTGAACTTTCAAGAATCACTAGTCAGGAGTGGTCCCAGAGGACTGGAAAATTGAATATGTTACTCCTCTGTTCAAGAAGGGACCAAAACAAAAGAGGGAAACTATAGGCCGGTTAGCCTGATTTCAGTGTTGGTAAGATTTCAGAGTCCATTAACATGGATAAGGTTTCCAAATACTTAGAAGCACATGATAAAATAGGCCAAAGTTAGCATGGTTTTGTGAAGGGGAGATCTTTTCTGACAAATTTGCTGGAATTCTTTGAGGAAGTAAACAGCAGGATAGACAAAGAGTCAGTGGATGGACACAAAATTGCTGGGGAAACTCAGCGGGTGCAGCAGCATCTATGGAGCGAAGGAAATAGGCGACGTTTCGGGCCGAAACCCTTCTTCAGACCAATTTTGTTCAAAAGGTCTGAAGAAGGGTTTCGGCCCGAAACGCCGCCTATTTCCTTCGCTCCATAGATGCTGCTGCACCCGCTGAGTTTCCCCAGCAATTTTGTGTACCTTCGATATTCCAGCATCTGCAGTTCCCTTTTGAACAAGATTCAGTGGATGTTGTTTACTTGGATTTTCAGAGGCATTTGATAAGGTGCAGCACTTGAGGCTGTGAAACAAGATGGGGGCCCATAGTACTGGAGGGAAGTCATTAGCATGGTTAGGTCAGCTGAATAGCAGAAGGGGTATTTTTCTGGTTAGCTGCCAGTGACAAGTGGTGTTCCACAGGGTGTCATGTTGGGTCCGCTACTCTTCGTCTTCTATTTTCAAGGCTGCGTGCTCAGCCCCCTGCTGTACTCACTCTATACTCATGTCTGCGAAGCCGGACATAGTGCGGACTCCATCATCAAGTTAGCCGACGACACCACTGTTGTGGAACGTATCACTGATGGTGACGAGTCAGAGTATAACCAAATGGTGCCAGCACAATAACATGGCTCTCAACCCCAGCAAAACCAAAGAACTGATTGTGGACTTTGGAAGGGGTAGGACAGGGACCCACAATCCCATTTATATCAACGGGACGATGGTGGAAAGTAACTTCAAATTCCTGGGCGTGCATATTTTCGAAGATCTTTCCTGGTCCCAGTACACTGATGCAATTATAAAGAAAGCACATCAGCGCCTCTCCTTCCTGAGAAGATTACGGAGAGTCGGTATGTCAAAGAGGACTCTCTCGAAATTCTACAGGTGCACAGTAGAGAACATGCTGACTGGTTGCATCATGGCTTGGTTCGGCAACTTGAGCGTTCAGGAGCAGAATAGATTGCAGAATGTTGTGACCACTGCCCAGTCCATCACAGCTCTGACCTCTCTACCATCAACAGGATCTATCGCTGCCTCAAAAAGGCTGCCAGCATCATCAAGGACCCACACCATCCAGGCCACACACTATCTCTCCACTGCCAGGTAGAAGGTACAGGAGCCTGAAATCTAGTACATCCAGGTTCATGAACAGCTTCTTCCCCACAGCCATCAGGCTATTAAACTCGCCATCAAAAAAACTTTGAACTATAACAGCCTATAGCACTTTATTTGTTTATTTATGTGTGTATATATATGGTCTATGATATATGGACACACTGAACTGTTCTGTATTGATGTTTACTATATTCTGTTGTGCTGCAGCAAGCAAGAATTTAATTGTCCTATCTGGGACACATGACAATAATCTCTCTTGACTTGATATTGATCATGTTCAGGCAGATGTGCATTTCGAATAGGCCTCTGTCTAAAAACACTTGCCCGGCATATCTTCTTTAAACTTTGCCTCTCTCACCTTAAAGCTATGCCCACTAGCATTTGATTTTTACATCTTGGAAAAAAGGTTCTGACTATCTACCCTATCAATTCCTGTCATAATTTTATATACTTCTGTCAAGTCTCCCCATAATTTCCTGGTTGCATCACCTGGGAGCATAAAATACTTATACCCAGAGGGCAATGAAACAGAATAATAGCAGTAAATCATTTGAAGCATTTGAGCATTGCAACATGAAATATGTAACTTATAAAGAAAATCAAAAAAAGCTGCAGGAAATGCTGGAAGCACTCAGGAGGTCAGGCAGCATCAGTGGAAAGAGAAGTGGTTAATAATTCAGGTGCAGGACCCTCCATCAGTCAACCCTGCTGAGTCTTTGCAGCACCTTCACGTTTTATTTAGAATTTTAGCATCAGCTTACAGTTCTGTCTACTGGCCTGACAATGATAAGGATCTGAAAATCCAGCAATGCACTGCCAAGACGATAGATCACAAACATTGTGAACAGCAATGCGAAATGGCCCAGAAGTACGTTCTTGTGGATCCACGTGGATTCATGTGAGAAAGGAGAGGACACTTCACTTGGGGGCTGCCTAAGAAGACAACAAAGGAATGGCCTGATAATAGTCTTCGATAAATCACCCACCTCCCGTGAGCTCCATGTTTCCTAGAGATTGCAGTAAAACTCCAATAATCTTCAGACTGAATATTCAGAAATCCCGATGGTTTGGCTTTTAGACTTAGGTTTATTATTGATACATGCACCGAGGTACAGCAAAAAGCTTTGTTTTGCACACAATCCTAACAGATCAGATAATACTATACATATATATAATCAGTTCAAACTCAAGTACAATAGATAGAGCAAAGGGGAAGTTACAAAGTACAGGATAGAGTTTTCAGCATTATAGCACATCAATTCTTTAGACAAAGTCAAATGTCCTCAAAGAGGTAGAGGTGAATTGAACAGTACACTGCTGATTGAAGGACTGCCCAGAAGCCTGAGAAGCAATTCCTCAGTCTAGCAGTGTGCGCTTTCAGCTTCTGCACCTTCTATGAGACTCACAAGACGCTGATTTCAATGCTCTCTTTCACCCAATTCTCACGCACCATTTAAACTGACTGTGATTCTGGTTCCTTTACTTTCTTGAACCTAGTCAGCTCACTGCAAAATGTATTCTTCTACTAATGAATTTAAAGTAATAACAGGAATAACATACAACTTTACACACTGCATGCAATTTCACTAGTAACTCACAGGCACATCTACAAGATTCATGTCAAGAAGTGGGGTCCAATTGATGACCAGCAGATCAGAAAAGATGACTTTCACATCCATATTTTAATGGAAGGAATTTCTGCTCATGCCATATCGAAAGTCAGAAAGATTTATAAACAGGGTACTAGAGGTGACAAAAGAAGTTTTGGTGAAATAAAATAGGAAGTTTATATAATATATTTGAAACACAAAAATTGTTTCTCATCTTAATATACTGCTTCCTACCCAGTCCAGGTTTATTAATGATATCAGTTGACATCTAGAACGAAAATAAACTCAGGAGGATTCAAGCTACAGTGTACTATATTAAAAAGAGGTTATCAATAAATCAAATCACTGGCGCACTATCAATACTTAAAGATAGTTTAATTTAGAACTTCTTTTTTTTTTTAATTGTAACCATCAAAATGTTCTACAGATTGTATTATTTCATTCACTGTTCAGCCTTTTGGCTACCTTTTCTTCAACAGAAATACACCAAACTATTAGGTGTCACTTTACTTCAGGAAGACTTTGTGAAATTTGTGGCTAACACACATTCAATTGACCAAGATACATGGTCCTATACAAAAATGACATGCTGCATTTACTTCACAACATTACTTATTCATTGTTTATTCAATACAGACTACAGCAAGTACATAAATTTAATAGATGACAAACACTTTATTGCTACTAAATTCCATCCAGTTACTACTCCAAATATTGGAATAAATTCATAGTCTATTTTGCCAGTAGCATTAGAGATCATTGATTCAAATGAGCTTGTTATATCCAACTCTTTCCTCTCACCTTATTCCCACTAACATCTTTCCCCCTCTCTGTCTCCAGTGCGACTGCTATGTTTGGTTCCATTATTATTTATACAAAATATTTCCAGTGAGTGTTACACTTCATTTTAACCAGATGGCCTCACCACCCTATCTATGTAACCTTTGCCAACGTTACAAATCTTGCACATAACACTCCATTTCTCCAGTTCCACTACTCAATGCTTCCCTGCTTCTCTTCACCCTGCTAATAGCACATGCCTTCAGTCTCGTACATCCCATGCTCAGTAATCTCCGTTAATACTCTTCCAAATCCGTCCCTATTACGAGGGAACAGGTTCAAGGACATGATTAGTAGAACATAAAAAGGCTCACTTGTCTGTTTAGTTACAAATCAGTTTTATTGGCAAATGAGAACAAAAACAAATCTTGTCTTGGTATGGGCGGTGACCGTTTTACAGCAGCACACCTCTCTCTCTCTGCTTCTGTCCACGGCACTGATCGCGACTCAGCCCGTTGGTGAACCTCTCTCGTACATAAACTAACTTATGGCTTCCTGGCGCCTGCCTTTATACAGGTAAGAAATCAGCTGTTGAAATAACTACTGGTAAGTCTTGGCCAGTAGCGCTGCTCCCAAAATCAAACCATAACCAATGGCAGGGGATTGCACCCGAGCGAGGGCACTCCTCCCTTTGGGACAAACACTAACAGCCGCAGACTGGCGTACAAGTTTTAAACAGAGCACTGTCAGTTTAACGTGTGGGGAGTTAAACAAAGAGTTGTCGGCTGCAGCACTATAGGGTGATTTCACGAAAGGCACTGGAGCGGAGATCCGCACCCACGTGACCGAAATTTTAAAGGGGGACAAGCGTCCTCCGGTACCATGTAGTGACTGGGAAACACGCACTTTCAACCCGTTAAAAACATCGAAACGGCCAGGTTTTGGCTGCAATTTACTGAGCAGCGGGTGGACCGTGAGGCCGCACCTAAAATTACAGTTAAAAAAACATAGAAACTAGGTAAAATACCAAGAGGGAGCTGCAGGGCAAATAAATAAGCGGAAGTTGAAGCGGACATTTTTCGTGGAGATTTAAGATCCAAAATATAGGGGAATTTGCGTTGCTCGCTGCATTTCATCAAAGTAATGCATATGGCTGTTATCTTATTCATTGTTAGATGAAAAGTACAAAAGTTAGAAATCCTCAGTAAAATGCAAAATCGCCATTTTTCTCAGGTGGGTTTAAACATGGCAAAATGAAAAGCTTCTGAAGCGACATTTCACCATTTAAATACCAGTGAATCATAAATGGTCTTGAAAATAATGTACTCCGATGCAAGCTACAGAATGGGTATAATTATCCAGCTGTTAATTTGACACAATCTGAATTTTTGGCTAATAATAAAATAATATAAACCAGTCACCAAGTAACTGTACACCACATTTTGAAACATATGGATTGCAGCCTTCTTCTGAATGTCCCATAGCTTCACTGTTTCCTCGTTGCTTCCTGTACAGCCGAACTGTGGTCCCCGTCGGGATGGATAACATTAATTCACAAAGGATGTGTGGTCTTTAGATCTCTTGATTCTTTCACCCGTTTCACTGTCCCACATTGCTACAATTTTGTCTGTTGATGCTGGAAAAACCATACTGCCATCTTTGTTATAATGCAATTCGATCATTGCTCCACTGTGACCTTCCAATGTCGCATAATTATCACAGTCTCCATATATATATATTCCAAAACAATACGAGTCGGTCAAATCCTGCAGATGTCAGTGTTGATCCATTCGAGTGAAATTTACAATAAACTTCTACCTCGTGACACGTTAAAAGCATCAGAGGAACTTGAAAACTTGAGCTTCTTGGTCCCACCTGTTGCGGGCTCCCCTGCAACAAGGGCAGCAGCTTGTTGCGGGGGTGCTTGGCCTACACCAGCGCAATCTAATTTGAATATTTCTTTTTACCAAACATTTTCTATTCTATTCGTCAGATCCTGCCAACTACGCCAAATGTTACAAGGGAACAGGTTCAAGGATCTGACTAGTAGAACAGAAAAAGACTCACTCATCTGTTTAGTTACAAATCAGTCTTATTGGGAAGAGAGAACAAAAACAATACTTGTCATGATTTGCGCGGTGTCGTGTCAGTTTCTCTCTCCGTCTCCTCTTCCCTCTCCCTCTCCCTCTCTGTCTCCCCCTTCCTCTCACTCTCCCCCTCTCCCTCCTACTCCCCCTCTCTCCCCCTCCCTCCCTCCCTCAAGTTCACGTTACATTTATTATCCAATTGGTCCAGTGAAATTTGAATTACCGTACAGCCATACGAATAAAAAGAACACAATACACAATAGAATTTAACATGAACATCCCCACATAGTGGAATCAACGTTTCCCACTGTGAGGGAAGGCAATAAGGTTCAGCCCTCTTCCTCTTTGTTCACCCATGGTCGGGGCCTTTGAGCTCTCCGCAGTCACCGCAATGGCGGCCCCATGTTTCAGGCCCTCTCGCCAAGATGATGGAACTCCGATGTCGGAATGGAAGAACATTCTCAGCACTTGGAGTTTCTGAATCGGCCACTTCTTACCGGAGACTGTGGCTCCCAAAGTCCACAGGCCGAGCTGGGCGGAGCTCCAACACTGGTGATCCTTGGCGAAAGATCCCAGGCTCCGCAATGTTAAAGTCAGCGCCGCCCGCGGCTGGAAGCACCGCAAACCACAGCTCCACGGTGTTAAAGCAGCTGGCCCAACACTCCGGAGCTCCACACAGTGATCCCCGGTAAGGCATTGCCCGCTCCGCGATGGAATACAGTGCTGCGCCGCTGCTGAAGCTCTGGCCGGTATCCAGCAGGAAAGGCCGTGCCAATCCAGATGGTAGGCCACGAGCTGGGGGGGGGGGGCCAAGATGCGACTCAGAGAAAAGACGCATCCTCGACCAGGAAGTGACGGAGAAGGCGGTTCCCCCCCCCCCCCCGCATATAAAAAAGACTAAGAAACCTCCAAAGCCATACTTTTGACATACTAATAATAACAAGAAGTACACCTGATGATGCAATCCTCCCTCTCTCCGTCTCTGTCTCTCTCTCGCGTAAAGGTAATACACACCGCTGCCAGTTCAGTGAGTGGGAATTTAAAGAAAGAGCCATCGGCTGCAGCACTATGGGTTCAATATACAGCGCTACTAGCCGCAGCGCTATGGGTCACAGATTGTTTGGGTAAAGTTCTCGTATAACATTCCACCCCTCGAACAGTCGGGTTACCGTCTGTTACAAGGGACCAAGTTCAAGGATCTGACTAGTAGAACTGAGAAAACGCACACTCGTCTGTTAAGTTACAAATCAGTTTTAGTCCATAGGCCAGAGGGGCCTACCGTGCACCCACCCCCCCCCCCCCCCCCCACCACCACCCCCACCACCCCCCCCCCCACCCCCCCCCACCCACCCCCCAACCCACACCCCCCACCACCCCCCCCCCCCCCCCCACCCCCCCACCCCCCCCCCGATCCTACTTCTTGGGTGTCCTTTTGTTCATTGGCATCTCTTCTATCGGAAAAATGATGTACCAACAAAAAAAAACTAATTTGGACTATGTTTTTTTAACCCTTATTTCAATATATGTCAAAATCGTGTTTTTTCACACTTTGCCCTCTTTCTTGGGGTCTGTGAATTTGGTACTTGTAATTGAGTCTGTTTCTTAGTAAAGATACATTTAAAAATCCACTAAATTAGGACCATATCATCTTCAACCAAGCTCTGCCTGAGGTTGCACAAATTTGATACGCTGTTGCATCAGTTTGATTGGCTTGACTTTGCCGATTCCTTTGAAGGCACTTGCTGAGTCACAGCCTGAGAACGCATGCAGTCCAAGTAATGCTGAGCAGTATTCAGAGGAGGACTGCTTTGCAAAATGGGTGACATCAATTAGCCTTTGCCTGTTGCCTCTCCCAGTGTCAAAGAACACAGTGGTGTCTTGAATGCTGTTTGCATAGTGAAGCAATATGAAAAAGATATCGCAGTCTGGGCTTTTTACTTGATCTTTACATTATAGGATGACTCGCGAGTCTGTTTATTCTTGTTTGACTTCAGGGATTGAATCTCAGACTGCAGTGTCTCTATCACATTCTGAGAAGTAAGAAGTGTGGCCTCTCCTTCCTTAATGAAGATCACCTTCCTTCCATGTAGCCTCTTTGCCATCTCATGCTCACACCACACAACAAGAAGAAATTCAATGAGCAGTTTCTTCTGCTTCCAATCTTTTGGTTTTTTGGTCTTTCCTCCTTTGATTATTCTCTTCTCCGCACACCCACGCCGTGTCCGTTCACTTGACTTCACTGAATCTGGTTTGTACATATCGGTACTGAAGACTACATCATTAGATGACAATGCATTGAAGGTTTTGATGCCAATCTCTTTGAAGTTTGCAAGAACCTCTTTGAGATGGTAGAATGCAGCATTGCCATTTTCCACTATCAATGTCTTGTTACTGGCAGGAGGTTGTGAGGTGTCTGCATCTTTCAATAGGTAGGCCCTAGGATTTATCAGTTTTTGCAAAGAAGTTGTCTGATGTACCAATGGAGTAGGGTACAGGGGTCAGAGGGGTCAGAGAGTACTTCATAATCTCCCGTAGATTGAGTTGACTGCCAGAACTTTGTGCTTTGACCATCAGTTGAAAAGCAATATCTCCTTGTTGTTTCTACTCTATAACCTTTCGTTCAGATGTTTATGACATCTTTCTGACATCTTTCTCAACTTCAGCTGGAACACGTGCACCAGAAGAGAGTACATACAACCCAGTCTTGTCATCTACGTCAAAAGGATTCAGGAAGATCTTTACAGCATCAATGCCTTTCTCTACACATGCCTCACTTCTCCTTATCTCAGTTGGTTGTTGATCTCTGTGTTTGCTTCTGCGATTGGTACCAGAAGTCATGTCTGCGAGGCTAAGAGTTGCAGAGAGAAAATGTGCCCTTTCTGCTGAAGTTCAAACCCACCTCTGATAAGCACCATGATTCTCCAAGATGCCAGAGAGCCCAACACCACTACCACCACCTCGAGATTTGCCATGCTTCATGATCGGCTCCTCAATCGTTTTGTCAACAGCACATCGGTTTCCTGGTATGAACGAACTAGTGACACCTCTTTCGAGGAAAGCCAGGGCACCGGGATTTGATTCTTCGATGTTTGCCAAGAACACAGCAAGGTAGGTCAGATAGCGGGAGTAATTGTGACCAGCAAAGGTGAAGAAGAGATCAGGCATAAGAAACAGACGGTGCAAGTACAACAGAAAATTGTTCTCTTTCACAGACCTAATCAATGAGAGCAATTCACACAGAATCTATGTACGACAACCTAAATTGGGCAGTCTTCCCAAGAGATCCTTTTCTTTCTTTCTTTCTTGTAAAATCTTTTTATTGTTTTTTTTCCGAAAAAAGCAAAAATAAAACATAAAAAACAGAGCAAAAAGAATAATGATAAACATAACAATGGTATTGATACATAGGGATCAGGTTTACATTAATAACAGGTATAACCTAATATGAGACCAGTCAAAATACACAATGAATATAGACCTCCCGGTCTCTATGTAAATATAGTTAAATCTTTAAAAAGAAACTTATGAATGTAAAAAAAAAACACAAAGATAAAAAGACAAAAAGAAAAAAGGGAAAAAAACAAAAAAACAAAAAAAACAAAACCCCCCTAAACCAAAGAAAGAAAAAAAGAGAAAAAGTGATAATAATAAAATACGAATAAAAATAAAATAGATTAAAAAACAAAGCAAAGCAAAACCGAATTCGAACTGAGAATTTCAACAATGTAAGTCTGTTTGTCGTCAAGTCGGTTCCACCCTAAAGAGGTAAAATAATTTTTATAACGGTTAAAGAGGGAGCAATTTATGTTGTATGAAAATGTTCAATACATTTTCCCCAAGTCTTATCAAATTTAACCAAGGGTTAAAACTCCTGATTTTTTCTAAATTTAAACATGATATCGTTTCCGAATACCACTGGAGTGTGGTCGGAGGGTTGGAGTCTTTACATTTAAATAAAATAGATCTTCTGGCGATTAATGTGGTAAAAGCAATCAACTGATGGGCGGAGCGGGACAAATGGATAGAAGCTAACATTGGTAGCCCAAAAATTGCAGTAATATGATGAGGCTGTAAATTTATGCCTAAGACTACAGAAATAGTATCAAAAATTTCTTTCCAATATTTTTCCAAAGAAGGGCAGGACCAAAACATATGGGTCAATGAGGCCACTTTCGAACATCAGCTTTGAAGCTCACATACGACTCCATCAATGTGTTAAGATCTGCATTGGCCATGACTTCAACAAGTGTCTGCTTTGTTGGCGATCGGATTAGCTCTTGAAAGATGCCCTTTGATTCCTCTGGTATTTTGGACAGCACTGCATCTTTTCCAGCCATAGACAGGAATTCATCAAGAAGGAGCCTCTCCAAGCACTCCGCCATCGTCTTGTGGCAGTGCAGACTTTCATAGTTCTTTCCTGTCTTAACACCTTTCATAGAACCAGTAGACATGAGTCCCGATTCCATGAGGACATCCTGAAGTCCGGATCCTTCCATTTTCTTTCCAAGCATTTTGAAGTATGCACAAATTACATGAAATAAAACATAGAAACAATGAAAATAGGTGCAGGAATAGGCCATTCGGCCCTTCGAGCCTGCACCACCATTCAATATGATCATGGCTGATCATCCAACTCAGTAGTGTTCAAGAAGGAACTGCAGATGCTGGAAGATCGAAGGTACACAGAAATGCTGGAGAAACTCAGCGGGTGCAGCAGCATGGGTTTCGGCCCGAAACGTCACCTATTTCCTTCGCTCCATAGATGCTGCTGCACCCGCTGAGTTTCTCCAGCATTTCTGTGTACCATCCAACTCGATATCCTGTACCTGCCTTCTCTCCATACCCCCTGATCCCTTTAGCCACAAGGGCCACATCTAACTCCCTCTTAAATATAGCCAATGAACTGGCCTCAACTACCTTCTGGGGCAGAGAATTCCACAGATTCACCAATGTGTGAAAAAAAAATTTCTCATCTCAGTCCTAAAAGACTTCCCCCTTATCCTCAAACTGTGACCCCTTGTTCTGGACTTCCCCAACATCGGGAGCAATCTTCCTGCATCTAGCCTGTCCAACCCCTTAAAAATTTTGTAAGTTTCTATAAGGTCCCCCTCAATCTTCTAAATTCTAGCGAGTACAAGCCGAGTCTATCCAGTCTTTCTTCATATGAAAGTCCTGCCATCCCAGGAATCAGTCTGGTGAACCTTCTCTGTACTCCCTCTATGGCAAGAATGTCTTTCCTTAGGTTAGGAGACCAAAACTGTACGCAATACTCCAGGTGTGGTCTCACCAAGACCCTGTACAACTGCAGTAGAACCTCCCTGCTCCTATACTCAAATCCTTTTGCTATGATCAACACCATGTTTCTTATACTTTGCAGGATGACTCCACACGAGAGGATACGCCTTCATGCAGACACCCAAGTTGAATGTTGTAATGACATATTCTTGGCCAACCTCATGACTTGCTTCTTCATAAGCTCGTAAACACTCTTGAACTGTACTAAATTCCGTTACAGGATAGATTGATCACAGGATAGTAGTCAATTGTGGTCACATTTGAATGCACCTCACCCGTTGCTGAGACAAATCCAGCCCAAGCTGGAAGCTCTTGACCTTTCTCACTACTCGCTTTGCGGGAAAGCATCCATGCCAGATTTTTTTCTTGTACACGGTTTGAATGCTTCATCCCCATCCTCACGCTTCCAGTGCTGCACACGAAAATCTGGATTTGCTTTCCGGTTGGCCTAGGATGATGGAAGAGGGACACAAGAAATAGGGCAAAGTATGAAAAAACACAATTATGACATAGATTGAAATAATGGGTTAAAAAACATAGTCCAAATGAGTTTATTTCTTGGGGACATCATTTTTTCCAACAGAAGAGATACCAATGAACAAAATGACACCCAAGAAGTAGGATCATGGGGGGGGTGCATGGAGGTAGGCCCCTCTGGCCCACTGACTATTTTATTGTCACGAGAGAGAACAAACACAATATAGATCTCGGTGTACTCGGGTCCCGTTTTACAGCAGCACACCTCCCTCTCTCTCAGCCTCTGTCCGTGGCGCTGATCGCAACCCAGCCCGTTGGTGAACCCCTCTCGTCAAGAACGAACTTATGGCTTACCGGCGCCTGCCTTTATACAGGCAGAAATCAGTTAATCAAATGACGGCCGGTAAATCTTGGCCAATAGGGCTGCCTCCAAATTCAAACTACAACCAATGGCAGGGAACCCCATCCGAGCAAGGCCCCCCCTTCCAGCCCCCTTTGGAAACACAGCCCTACCAGCTGCCTACTGGCGCGTAAAGCAATGCACATAGCGTTACAGACTTGACGTGCAAATCAATACACACAGCGCTCCAGACTTGGTGCGTAAAGGTAATACACAAGTCGCTGCCGGTTTGGTGCGCAAAGTTTTAAACAGCGCTGTCAGATTAACGCGTGGGGATTTAAACAAGCTATGAGCTTTAAATATAACCGGGTCCGCACCGACCAGCGATCCCCACATATTAACACTGTCCTACACACACGAGGGACAATTTTTACATTTACCAAGCCAATTAACCTACAAACCTGGACATCTTTGAAGTGTGGGAGGAAACCGAAAATCTCGGAGAAAAACCCATGCGGTCACGGGGAGAACGTACAACCTCTGTACAGACAGCACCTGTAGTCAGGATCAAACTGCAAGCGCTGTAAGGCAGCAACTCTACAGCTGTGCCACCGCTGCTTTATCTTATAAGATAAATCTCTCCTCTCTCACCTTACACCAGGCACATGCCGTGAGGAATTACACAGGGTAGGCAGTCACTCGGCTTTTAAAAAATCTTAAAAACAGTGCATGCGTAGATTGTTCTCCTCTCCGGTAGGCAGTCAGTCGACTTTTATAAAGTATTTGTCTTCAAAAGCCTTATCTCTTAATAAAGTATTTAAAAACATATACTGTATTTCCCACCAATGAAGATGCTATTTTTTACCCAAAAATAAGGCACGAAAATTTACCTGCGTCTTGGAGGCCGAAGGTTAGGTTGTTAGCCAAGAAATATACTCAGCTATCCCACAGTACAGCAACATCAAGAATTATGTTGCTGTACTGAGGGATAGCCAAGTCTATCCCTCAATGTTGGCAGCTGATGGGAAGCATCTGTAAAGTGGGAAGCAGCTGTAAAAGGACATTGCACTGGGAGGAGAGATATCCTTTCACAGCGTGTGGGGAGTCTGGCCTGGGTCAGCAGGGCAGGAGCGTTGAGCAGGAAGGGGTCGGGGATCATGCCAGCAACTCACACACTGCTGCCGCGGCGCTCCGGGCACGGAGCCACCGCATTGTGGCCAGGGAGTGAAGTATCCGTAGTCAGGATCGAACACTCAGCGCCTTCTGCTGGCCCGCCCGCCCGCCAGCCAGCTGCGGTGTCCTTTGGCACAGACGCAACCGGTGGAGGTGGTAGTTGGCGGGTAGCTACTGGGCGGAAGGTTAGATGCTACGTCCTGGGCTCGCTTTCTCTCTCTCTCTCTACTAGTCCCGGGGCAGGCAACCTGGGCGCTACAGCCAGTCCCGGGGCAGGCGACCTGGGAACTCACAATAGACAATAGGTGCAGGAGTAGGCCATTCGATCCTTCGAGCCAGCACCACCATTCAATGTGATCATGGCTGATCATCCACAATCAGTATACTTTCTCTCTGTGAGAAAAAGTATTTCCTCGTCTCCGTTCTAAATGGCTTACCCCTTATTCTTAAACTGTGGCCCCTGGTTCTGGACTCCCCCAACATCGGGAACATGTTCCCTGCCTCTAGCATGTCCAAACCCTTAACAATCTTATATGTTTCAATAAGATATCCTCTCATCCTTCAAAACTCCAGAGTGTACAAGCCCAGCCGCCCCATTCTCTCAGCATATGACAGTCCCACCATCCCGAGAATTAACCTTGTAAACCTATGCTGCACTCCCTCAATAGCAAGAATGTACTTCCTCAAATTAGGGGACCAAAACTGAACACAATACTCCAGGTGTGGTCTCACTAGGGCCCTGTACAACTGCAGAAGGACCTCTTTGCTCCTATTGTTATAAAGGCCAACATGCCATTCGGTTTCTTCACTGCCTGCTGTACCTGCATGCTTACTTTCATAGACTGATGTAAAAGGAAAGGAAAAGCATGCTTGACTAATCTGGAATTTTTTGAGGATGCGACAAGTAAAATGGATGAAGGGGAGCCAGTGGATGTAGTATATCTAGACTTTCAGAAAGCCTTTGATAAAGTCCCGCACAGGAGACTGGTGATTAAAATTAGAGCACATGGTATTGGGGTTAGGGTGTTGACGTGGATAGAAAATTGGTTGGCAGACAGGAAGCAAAGAGTAGGAGTGAACGGGTCCTTTTCAGAATGTCAGGCAGTGGCGAGTGGAGTGCCGCAAGGCTTGGTGTTGGGGCCGCAACTGTTTACCATCTATACTACAGGTGCACAACCTTTTATCCGAAAGCCTTGGGACCAGACACTTTTCGTAATTCAGAATTTGTCGGTCTTCGGAATGGAATTTTTTTAGCGTAGATTTTAATGGCTGGCTCAGTGGTAGAGTGCTCGGCTCATATCCGCAAGGTCGCGAGTTTGCGCCTTGATCCTGGCAGTTACTCGATCGCGAGTTTGAGTCTTCAATGTCGTTTTTTCTTGCAGAATAAATGTTTGTATGAAATACAGTGTAGGAGAAGTGTACTGACTGTGTGGGCAGAACTTTGGAAGTGATTTCCCACCAGTCTAAAAAGCCGCTGTGTCTCCCTGTCCCTGGGATAGCAGGGGGCGATCAAACAGCACAATACCCCGCTCCCCCTCCAACTCCAGAGGAATCCGCTCCCCGATGGGCCGCTACCAAAGATCATAGAGGAACTCCTCTATGATCTTTGGCCGCTACAGCGACAAGTGGCAGTTCGCCCACAGCCCGAGCTGCGCCCCCTCATCCGCCACCCCAAGAACAAGACGTACCTTGCACACCATCAGCTTCTGCCCCTACGTGTTCCTCTGGAGTTGGAGCGGGGCTGGGCTGGAGTTGCTGCTGGCTGTGGGTCTCTGGGATCTCCGTGCTTGCAGTGGGCCTGGGGGTCGGTGGGCGGCGGTGGGAGCTGTGGACCTACGGACCTACCTCCGTGGAGCTAGCCAGCTTCGGAGCGTGGAGAGCTGCGGGGGCGAGCTGCTGCGACCCGACTCCGGTGGATGGTGACACCGGGAGCTCGCGGGTCTCCGGTGGGAGACTGCTTTGCGGGGCACCGGCAGCGGCGACTTCTCCCGCCCGAATTACGGGGTTGAGAGCAAACATCATAGAGGTTGAGAGTGACCTGGAGGGGGGCCTTACAACGCCCGGCGCGGCTGTAAATTGCCGCGGACTTGCTAGCGCCCGCCGGGGGCTCCAACATCAAGACCGGGGCAGGGCCCTACATCTCCCGGCGTGGCTTTGAGTGGCCGCTCCCCGATGGGCCCCTACGACGCCCCGAGCTGCGCCCCGTCATCCGCAACCCAGGTTCCTCTGTAGTTGGAGTGGGGCTGGGCTGGGCTGCTGTTGGCTGTGGGTCTCTGGGATCTCCGTGCTTGCGGTGGGCCTGGTGGTCGGTGTCCAATTGGTCCTGACACGGTCCTGCTGCAATCGCCGACGTGAAGACAGTGCAAAGCCCCCGCGCTGGTGCAATGGGCGGGGAGCTGGAGAGGGGAGGGAAGGGGTCACACACATGGCCGGGAAGCAGAGGGGTGTAGGTGGGGTGATACTGAAGCGAGCGACAATCTGCTGCTGCCTGCCCGCTGAGTTAAAAAGTTCCCACGCAAGACTCACGAAACACTGTATATCGTGAGTCTACCGTGGGAACTTTTTAATTCAGCGGGCAGGCAGCAGCATATTGTCAATTATTAACCCTCCCGCGCAATATACCCTCATCTTCTCTTTTATGAATGGGGATTTAGTTCCCCTTTCTTCGAGGACCGACCGGAGGTTCCGCTGTCACCTCTGCGGGCTGCCCTCGGTGAACGTTTTCAAGGACCTTTCTTCAAGGACCGAAAAAATGGCCGCTATTCGGAGGTTTTCGTTATTTGGATCTTCGGATAAAAGGTTGTGCACCTGTATCTATCTATCTATTATTCTATAAAACTCTAGCCCCATCCGTCCGACATCCGTCCGTCCGGCTGCCTGTCTGCCTTTTGATTCGTTGACGGCTGCTCCTTCCTATCAGCTTCCAACACACTTCGAAACAGCTTCCAACACACTTCGAAACAAACTTGCAAGACAGGAACACTCTGAACCTTTCACTGCTGCAGCAGGCAGGGGAGGTGCAATTTGATTTTTTTTTTAATCCACTGCTGAGGGAGGCAGGGGAGTGCTGGAATCTTACATTTGGGAACGGCTTCAGTTCCATTGGACGAATATTGGGTTGGGGGATCACACCATTGGGGGACCAGACCCAACGGGTCTGCACTTGGTCTAGTTATTCTATCGAATATTGGGTTGGGGGATCACACCATTGGGGGACCAGACCCAACGGGTCTGCACTTGGTCTAGTCTATCTATAAAACTCTCGTACCATCCGTCCGGCTGCCGTCCGTCCGGCTGCCTTTCTGCCTTTTGATTCGTTGACTTTCTGCCTTTTGATTTGTTGATGGCTGCTCCTTCCTATCAGCTTCCAACACACTTCGAAACAGCTTCCAACACACTTCGAAACAAACTTGCAAGACAGGAACACTCTGAACCTTTCACTGCTGCAGCAGGCACGGGAGGTGCAATTGTTTTTTTTTAATCCACTGCTGAGGGAGGCAGGGGAGTGCTGGAATCTTACATTTGGGAACGGCTTCAGTTCCATTGGAGGAGACGAGTGCATGGTGGAATATTGGGTTGGGGGATCACACTATTGGGGGAGCAGACCCAACGGGGTCTGCACTTGGTCTAGTATACTATTAAAATTCTCATGCCATCCGACCGGCTGCCGTCCGGCTGCCTGTCTGCCTTTTGAATCGTTGACTTTCTGCCTTTTGATTTGTTGACGGCTGCTCCTTCCCATCAGCTTCCAACACACTTCGAAACAAACTTGCAAGACAGGAACACTCTGAACCTTTCACTGCTGCAGCAGGCAGGGGAGGTGCAATTGGATTTTTTTTTTAAATCCACTGCTGAGGGAGGCAGGTGAGTGCTGGAATCTTACATTTGGGAACGGCTTCAGTTCCATTGGAGGAGACGAGTGCATGGTGGAATATTGGGTTGGGGATCACACCATTGGGGGAGCAGACCCAACGGGTCTGCACTTGGTCTAGTATACTATTAAAACTCTGTGCCTGCCGCCTGCCGTCTGGCTGCCGTCCGGCTGCCTTTCTGCCTTTTGATTCGTTCCATCGTGTGATGTCACAATGCCCAATACTCGCAGATGTCCAATCGGAATGGCCGATGCTCGCAGATGTCCAATCAGAATGGATCCATTTACATGTACGGCTGCCGGCTGCATTTCTTCCTTTGATTCATTGCCACGCCAAATCCAGACGCTCAATCGCCGAGATCTTTTCCATTTCGGTAGAGATTTCACTTTTCTTTCTAAGTATCCACTCCTCATTACATTTCATCGTGTCTAAGTACACCTTTTTAATCAAATCCTTCTCCCCCCCCCCCCCCCCCCCCCCCCACCCTCCAATATTTCAAAAATAAACTGGCTTCTCACCCATAGAACCAGCCATTTCGGTAGACATTTCACTTTTCATTCCAACTATCCACTCCTCATTAGATTTCGTTATGTTTATGTCCACATTTTTCATTAAATCCTTCTCCCCCCCCTGCCCGCCACTCACTTATTTTGTCGCCTCCTGCTGGCCGGCGACCATAACGGCTGCTGGCGCCCGCATCTCGCCTCAAAGACGCCATTTAAAACCAGCCGCACTGCTCATTCCTGAGCCGCTTGAGTTGGAGGACCACGTCTCCCGTGGGGGCTACGGGTAGGGAACGGCTGCATTGGGGGAGCAGACCCAACGGGTCTGCCCTTGGTCTAGTATATATTAATGATTTGGAAGAGGGAATTAGGAGCAACATTAGCAAGTTTGCAGATGACACAAAGCTGGGTGGCAGTGTGAACTGTGAAGAGGATGTTAGGAGGTTGCAGGGTGACCTGGACAGGTTGAGTGAGTGGGCAGATGCATGGCAGATGCAGTATAATATAGATAAATGTGAGGTTACCCACTTTGGTGGCAAAAACAAGGGGGCAGATTATTATCTCAATGGGGTTAGGTTAGGTAAGGGGGAGGTAGAGTGAAACCTGGGTGTCCTTGTACACCGGTCACTGAAAGTTGGTGTGCAGGTACAGCAGGCAGTGAAGAAAGCTAATGGAATGTTGGCCTTCATAACAAGAGGACATCAGTATAGGAGTAGAGAGGTTCTTCTGCAGTTGTATAGGGCTCTGGTAAAACCACATCTGGAGTATTGCATACAGTTCTGATCTCCTAATTTGAGGAAGGACATCCTTGTGATTGAGGCAGTGCAGCGTAGGTTCACAAGATTGATCCCTGGGATGGCGGGACTGTCATATGAGGAGAGATTGAAAAGACTAGGCTTGTATTCACTGGAGTTTAGAAGGATGAAGGGTAATCTTACAGAAACATACAAAATTATAAAAGGATTGGACAAGCTAGATGCATGAAAAATGTTCCCAATGTTGGGCGAGTCCAGAACCAGGGGCCACCGTCTTAGAATAAAGGGGAGGCCATTTAAGACTGAGGTGAGAAAAAACCTTTTCACCCAGAGAGTTGTGAATTTGTGGAATTCCCTGCCACAGAGGGCAGTGGAGGCCAAATCACTGGATGGATTTAAAAGAGAATTAGATAGAGCTCTAGGGGGTAGTGGAATCAAGGGATATGGGGAGAAGGCAGGCACGGGTTATTGATTGGGGACGATCAGCCATGATCGCAATGAATGGCGGTGCTGGCTAGAAGAGTCAAATAGCCTCCTCCTGCACCTATGTTCTATGTTTCTATAAATCTAAATCCTTGCTCCCGGCACCAGACCCTCAGCCACACATTCAGATCCCCTATCTCCCTGTTTCTGTCCTCACCAGCATGAGGTACTGGAAGCAATCCAGAGGTAACCACCCTAGAAGTCCAGCTTTTCAGTCTTCTTCCTAACTCTCTGAACTCATGTTGCAGAAGCTCCATCCGCTTCTTCCCGATGTCGTTTGTGACTACGTGCACAACTGCTGCCGGCTGTTCACCTTCTCTCTCGAGGATGTTTAGAATTTGGCTCGTGACATCCTGAACCCTGGCACCAGGGAGGCAACAGACCGTCCTCGCGTCTCGTCTGCCGCCACAGAATCTCCAGTCTGCTCCTCGGACAATGGAGTCACCCACCACTATGGCTCTGCCCGACACCGGTCGAGTCCCATCTCTAGGATTGGAGCCACCGACGTGTCCGCCGCTCGGACTGGAAGCATCGTCTCCCCCGACAGTTCCCAAGAAGGTGTACCTGTTTTCATTAGGTTCTACAGCCATTCGCTGGGGCACGCAGCCGACCAGGGAGTCACAGCCAGACCTGGTGCAAGCGAGCCGACCTGGGAACTGCAGCCATTCACAGGGCACACAGCCGACCTGGGTGTCACAGCCATACCTGGGGCAAGCGAGCCGACCTGGGCGCTACAGCCAGTCCCGTGGCACAGCAGCTGGTCCCAGGCATAAGATCTTTGGTCCCAGGGCTCGCAGGCGACCTGGGCGCAACAGCCAGATCTGGGGCTAGCGAGCCGATCTGGGCGCAACAGCCAGACCTGGGGCAAGTGAGCTGATCTGGGCGCAACAGCCAGATCTGGGGCTAGCGAGCCGATCTGGACAAGACAGCCAGACCTGGGGCTAGCGAGCCGATCTGGACGCAACAGCCAGACCTGGGGCAAGCGAGCTGACCTGAGCGCAACAGCCAGACCTGGGGCAAGTGAGCTGACCTGGGAACTGCAGCCATTCACGGGGCACGCAGCCGATCTAGGTGTCACAGCCATACCTGGGGCAAGCGACCTGGGAACTGCAGCCAGTCCCGGGAACGTGAGGGATCTGGGAACTGAAGCCAGTCCCAGGGAAGCGAGGGATCTGGGAACTGCAACCAGTCCCAGGGCACACAGGTGATGTTGCCAACCCCTGGACTAAACCAAATCTTTGATCCTGTCCCGCCATCCTTTTGTCAAAATGTTGCAACTTAAATTGGGGGTGCGCCTTCGTTGCCGGGAAATACGGTAGCTCAAAGAAATTTTACTTACCACATTTTTTGTACATGAACTCCATTTTTCTCTCTTTGTTTAATGACAATCCATGTTTGAAAAACCCGCCAAGAAACTTGCGCTGCACATGCGCAGTACGATGCTGTGCAACACATACACGCAGTCCACGGTGCAAAGGCAGAATTTCAGCTGCATTTATAGACTGTTGCCATTGAAGGCTTTAAGCAGCGTCGACGGCACGTGAGTTGCACATACTTTGGCGTGTTACATGTACTGTGGATGAAAGGCATGGGAGAATTATGCCGACCCAACAGGTCAATCTCTTAGGTCGGCATAATTCTCCCGGGCCTTTACTACTTATATTTAATAATTACCATTTTATAATTTTAGTCAGGGTAGGCAGTGCATACCTTACCTACCCTGATGGCACGTGCCTGCCTTACACCTACGCCCTCCGGTTCTTGACTCCTCTACTCTGGGTAATATATTCTGTGCATTTACCCTTTCTATTCCTCTCATGGTTTTATACACATAATTCTCTTAATATCCAGAAAGCTATCAATATCCATTTTGAACAAACTCAATGACAGCCTCCAAAATAGAGAATTCCAAAGAAATACCATGAAAAGAAAGTTGTTCATGTTTTAGCCTGCCCCTTATCCTGAGTAACCAATTCAAAAACTGCTCAGTCAATGAAACATCCCCAAATGCTGCTCTAACTCCTTTTATAAGTTTGCAGATGACTCGACAGAACTGGGCTGTATCTCAAACAATGACGAGACAGAGTACAGGAAGGAGATAGAGAGCAGAGTAACATGGTGTAAAGAAGCCAACCTCGCCCTTAATGTCACCAAGACAATGAGATTAGCTGTTGATGTCAGGAAACTAGATGGTGGAATTCTCCAGTCAGCATCAATACAGCTGAAGTGGAGATGATCAAGAGATTCAAGTTCCTATGTGTAAATATCAGCAATAAATTGTCCTGGGCCAACCACTTTGATGCTACAACCAACTATCTCATCTGGCAGCTGGTTTCATACACCCACCTGGGTGAAAGAGTCTTCCTTCAGGTTCCTATTAAATCTTGCCCCTTTCACTTTCAACATATCCTCTGGCTCTTCATTCCCAATCCTGGTTAAAAAGACTGTGTGTTCACTCTCTCTATTCTCCTGATGAGTTTCTGCAAGGTCACCCCTCAGCTTCCTGCACACCAAGGAATAATAAAGTCCTAAAAATCACCTCACATTCTTCTTAACTCCAGAGAAAGCAACCTTTTCATTAAACCAGTCAATATATATATATTGGTTAAAAACATAAAAACTGTACATAGTATTCCAATGGTAGTCTCACCAAGAATGTACATAATTAGAGTGGTTAAAGCTAGGGCACACTGATTTGCCAAAAAGAGGAGAGAGAGAAAATAAGAAGGGAAAGAAGTAGCAGATGCAATTTAAAAATAATATGGTTAAAAAAAAAAGAGAAACAAAGACTGGCAGAAAACAGAATCCGAAGACCTTCTATTGGCATGTGAAGATGAAAGCTGCTTAAAAAGAGATTGGGCCAATCTGAGACCTAAAGAAAGAAGATGGATAGATATTTGCCTGTTGTACTGAATAAGTACTATATATCAGTCCTCCACAAAAAGGAAGATCCTGCTGGAGTCACAGCAAAGGAAAGTGCACCTGGAATTTGGATAAATCAGAGGCACTGGTGAAATCATTAAATCAAGGAAGAAAAATGGAGGGGCCTTTACCATTATAATTCAAATATCTACAGATTCAATGCTAGTGCCCAAGGATTGGAAGATTGCAAACATTGTAACCTTATTCATAAATGGTTGCAGGTATAAACCCGGTGAATAAAAAAACATTCAATTTAACCTCAGGAAAAAGTTGGAGAAACAGTAATCAGAGACAGAATTTGCAAATGGACACAGGAGATTTAATTAGAAAAGGCTAGCATGGATTGCTAAAGGCAAATTATCTCTAACAGTACAGTTTTATTTTAATGAAGCTACAAAGAAGGAAATGCAATTGACGTGGTTTATCTAGTATTCCAAATGTTTTTTGATGAAGCGCCACATAATAGCCTTGTCATTAAGATTGAATGCCATAGAATAAGAGGCTGCAGCAACATGGAGAAAATAAATTGCAGCAGTAAAGGTAAAACATACAATGGAGTACCCTAGGGATCAGTACTAAGCATCTTGCTTTGAACAGATATTGAATACCAGGACTTGGGTGCAAATGGTACAATTTCCAATTTACAAATTGCACAAATCTTGAATGCATAATGAAGGATGAGAAGCATTATTATACAATCCAAGAGAAAGACACCTGGTGGAATAGGCAGACAGGTAGCAGATAAAATGTAACATTGAGAAATCTATTACTTTTTGGTAGGGAAAGAAGCAATACAAAGAAGAGGAAACAATTATAGGAGTACAAGAATAGAGAGATCTGGAGATGCTGGGCAACTGGATACTCATCTTCCTCATCAATAGAACACAATTGGAACGAATTGGCAGCAACACTTACTCCTCAATAACCGTCAGCACAGCGGCACTTCAAGGCTATATGCTCAGCCCCCTGCACTACTCACTTAATACCCATGACTCTGCAGCCTGACACAGTTCCAACTCCATTAAATTCACCAATGAGCCAGAGTATAGGAGGGAGATCGATCATCTGACTGACTGATGCCAGAATAACAACCTTGCTCTCAACATCAGTCAAACAAGGAACTGATTGTTGAATTTAGAAGAGAAAGTGGGAGGATGCACAAATCTGTCTTCATCGATGGACTGGTGGTGGAGAGTCAACATATTCAAGTTCCCTGGTTTGCATCTCTCCCATGATCTGTCCTGGACCCAGAACATTGATGCAATTATAAAGAAAGAGCATCCACACCACTTCCTAGGAATATTGAGGAGAGTCAGTATGTCAACAATACTCTCTTGAACTTCCGACAGGTGTACGATAGGTAGCATATTGACTGGTTATATCACGGCCTGACTCGGCAACTCGAGTTTCCAGTGACATAGAACTGCAAAAAGGTAGCCAACACCATCAAGGAACCACACCAACCAGGCCACACTCTAATTTCACTCCTGCCTTTGGGAAGAAGATATAAGAGCCCGAAAGATGTAACTTCCAGGTTCAAAAACAGTATATTCCCAACAACCATCAGGCTAATAATGAACACTACGAACTCCAACTAAACTCCAAACTGCCTTGATTGCACCAGGGACTTTGTTTTTGTAACATATTGTTTGTTTTTTTATTGAACTTATATTTATTATTTATTATGGTGTTTACTGAGTGCTATGTTGATATATCTGTCGTGCTGCTGCAAGCAAGAATTTCATTCTTCCATTGGAAACATGTTTCCATTGACTCTTCCAACCATCTACAGACACACCATACTGTTAGGTTATATTACAGCTTGGTTTGTAAACAGCTCTGTCCAAAAACACAATTGTAGAGAGTGATAGATCCAGCCCAATTCTTCCCACATACCAGACACCCCGTTATTGACTCAATCTACACTTCACATTGCATTGGAAAGGCTGCAACATATTCGAAGACTTGTCCCAGCCTGGTAATTCCTTCTTCCTCCAGCTGCTGTCAGCCTAAAAGTTCAGAAGCTTGAAAACACGCACCACCAGACTTGGGAACATTTTCTCCCTCTGTGTTTTCAGGCATCTGAACAGTCCTTCCATAAGATTAGGTACTGTCTGATTCACCTCTAACCCACGACAGATGTTGGACTTAGTCTATTGAACTGACGCACTACAAAGCTGAGAATTAAATTCTTCACTCTGTATCTTCCCCTTTGTTCTACTTATTGTACTTTAATTTCATTTGATTTTATCTCCTACAGCAGGGTGACCAAAATTGAACACAACACCCCAAGTATGTGTTGACCAAATAGATTGGGAGAAACTGTTCCCACTGAAGGGGTTTTGATCACTAGAATAGTGATAACCAAGAGAACCTAATGCGACAAGGTTTGTTTATATATAAAACTAGACTACGTGGGACCCGTTGGGTCCCAGCATCACATGGGAGGGCTGGTCCCCCATCGCAATATTCCACCTCTCCACCAATTCCAATATTGGTGGCCAGTGGAGGGGGGGCTTTATGGATCACTAGTATGGGTGTTGTGGGCTGAAGGGACTGGCTTCCAGAGGGCTAGTATGGACATTGTGGGCCGAATGGATTCTTGGGCTGGCAGCTCAGTCACTCAAGCCTGTTGTGCTGGCAGCTCACTCACTAATGGCTGGTGGGCTGGCAGTTGACTCACGGCTCTTCCTTGAAATTCCATTTCAAGCAGGGTGCAAGGCCACCAAATTCAAGTGCAGTTTCTTACCACTTCAAGCAGGGTGCAAGGCCACCAAATTCAAGTGCAGTTTCATACCATTTCAAGCAGGGTGCAAGGCCACTAAAGACAGCGAGTCATGACCTCTCCCTCCCCCATCTTGCAGAGACTGAGCCACGCTCATACTTCTGGATTTTATAGTCCCTCCACCCCTCCCACCAGAAGGGGCGTGGCCTTCATGGAGTGATTGACAGGAGAGAGAATCTCAACATTTTTTTAAACACTAATAACTCTTTTATTTTTCATCAATGAGAAAACTCCTCGGCACCTGATGAGCGGAGGGGGACTCTGAGTAAGATGGCCAAATGTCACAGCCGTATGTGGTAGCGTTTTTTCTAAAATCAATATAAAGTGCAAACAGGAAATGGTCAAGATTAGACTTTTAATTATATAGAAGGTGGCAACTTTAATTAGACAATGCAACATTAATTAGGCAAGGCAACTTTAATTAGGCAACACAGCTATATCATTTCCAAACCAAAGGCAACACAGCTTTAGCATTTGCAAACCAAAGGCAACACAACTTTAACATTTCCAAACCAAAGGCAACACGTCTTTGGTATTTCCAAACCAAAGGCAACACAGCTTTAGTATTTCCAAATCAAAGGAAACACAGCTTTAGCATTTCCAAACCAAAGGCAGCACAGCTTTAGCATTTCCAAACCAAAGGCAACATAGTTTTAGCATTTCCAAACCAAAGGCGACACAACTTTAGCATTTCCAAACCAAAGGCAACACAGCTTTAGCATTTTCAAACCATATTTTCAAACCACATTAAGGCCACTGACAGGTCAGTAAAACCACTCACAGTTTAATAGACATGTGTTCAGTGTTATTCACAGCTCAGACTGAGAGACATGGCCCTCTCGCTCCCCCATCTTGCAGAGTCTGACTGAGGCACTCAACATTTCCGGGTTTTATAGTCCCTCCGGAAGGGGCGTGGCCTTCAGGAGAGAGAATCGCAACATTTTTTAAACACTAATAACTTTTATTTTTCATCGATGGGGAAAATCCTCTTGTCCCGCACAGCGGTGGGGGACTGAGTAAGATGGCCAAAAATCACAGCCGTAAGTGGCAGCGTTTTTTCTAAAATCAATATACAGAACAACAGGAAGTGGTCAAGATCAGACTTTTAGTAATATATACTAGACTAAGTGGGACCCGTTGGGCCCCAGCATCACACGGAAGGGCTGGTCACCAATGCAATATTCCACCTCTCCACCAATTCCAATACTGCTCGCCAGTGGGGGTGGGCTGTCTGTTGCGCTAGTATGGGTGTTGCGGGCTGAAGGTACTGGTTTCCAGAGGGCTAGTATAGACATTGTGGGCCGTATGGATGTTTGGGCAGGCATCCAACTGTTGTAACGATTTTAAAAGCCAAGCCAAGGCAAACAATTGGGCTGCAGCCACCCGACAACCAAATTCATCTTGTGAACACAAACCTGTCAAAAAGGCGAGGCAAATAATTGGGCTGCAGACACCCGACAACCAAAATTCATCTTGTGAACACAAACTTGTCAAAAAGGCGAGGCAAACAATTGGGCTGCAGACACCCGACAACCAAAATTCATTTTGTGAACACAAACTTGTAAAAAAAAAGGCGAGGCAAACAACCCGACAAACAAAATTCATCTTGTGAACACAAACTTGTTAAAAAAGGCGAGGCAAACAATTGGGCTGCAGACACCCGACATGTGGCGTCACACACACTAACTACCACCCCTCACACACACTAACTACACCTCTTGATATTATATTAATATTATTAATTTACTCCTTTTATCCCATAACCGCCCTATCCACAGACGCATAGCCCCCAACTCGCAGGTGCGTCTCGAGAGGGGGGGGGGGTGGAAAGTGAGAGCAGAGAGAGAATGGGGAGAGACGGAGAGAAAAGGGCAGAGACAGAAGGGCAAGAGACAGAGAGGGGGGTGGAGGGGTGGAGGAGGGTTGGTGAGGGGGGGGGGGGGGGGAGGAGGGGTGAGAGAGATGAGAGGAGAGAGGGGAGAGAGGGAGAGATGGGGAGAGAGTGGGGAGGGGAAGATGGGGAGAGAGTGGGAATGGGGAGGAGAGGGGAGGGGGAGAGAGGGGGATGAGGATGGGGAGAGCGGGGAGGGTGAAGGGGGAGACAGGGGTAGGAGGAAAGGGGTGGTAGAGGGGGTAGGGGAGAAGGGTCGGTGAGGGGGGTAGAGAGGGGTGGGGGATGGGGTGGGGAGAGGAGAGGGAAGGGGGGAGGAGAGGGGTGGGGAGAAGAGGGGAGGAGGGGGAGAAGAGAGAGGGGGGGGGAGAGAGAGGAGGGGGGGAGAGGGGGAGGGGAGAGGTGGAGAGAGAGTGGAGGGGGAGAGAGGAGAGAGTGGATGGGGAGAGAGAGGAGGGGGAGAGAGAGAAGGGGAGGGAGAGAAGAAGGGGGGGAGAGAGAAGGGGAGGAGAGAGAAGGGGGGAGTGGGGGAAAGGTGGAAGGGAGGGAGGGAGGGAGGGGGAGAGATCTCCCACCCCTGTCCCATTGTGATGTCATATATGTAACTGAGATCCATTGTGATTGAACATCTGTGAGATGGCACTGTGACTCATGCAGCAGTTTGATTAATTTTTTTTTTGATGTTTTGTGAACAATTTTATTCAAAATCTGGGGAAATAATTGACCAAATCTAGAGAGGATTTCTGAAATCATAAGTTAAATCCCTACCGAAATATGTATAAATCTCTGCGTTAGTGCATCTGGTTTTCGAGGAAATACGTTTCAAAGGCAAAATGACATACACCCACACACACAGACACACACACAGAGTTTTAATAGATTTTAGACCAAGTGCAGACTAGTTGGGCCTGTTCCCCCAACGTGTGGGGGAACAGGCGGGGGAGTTGAGGGGGGGGCTGGGGGGGGATGGCACACGGCGTCACACACGCTAACCACCCCCCGGGGGTGGGGGAGGAGGGGTGAGGGAGATGGGAGGAGAGAGAGAGGGGAGGAGAGAGGGAGTGAGGGACAATGGTTCGGAAGTGGCGGCGGTGCCCTGCAGCTGCGGCTCGCCTGCAGTTTGTATGTCTTTTTTTTTTGTTTTCTTTTGTCCTGTTGTTTTAGTTTATTTCAGTTTATTTTAGTTGTGTATGTGTGAGGGGGTGAAACTTGTTTTTAGTTTCTTCCCACGGGGGGGGGGGGGGGATGCAACCTTTTCTTGTCGTATCCCCCGTCTCCGTCTCCTTCTGCGCTGAGGCCTAATCGCGGAGCTGGCGGCCTCCAACTGGGACCGACCTCGAGGCTCCGGAGGCAGTGCCAGCACTTACTTACCATCGCGAAGCTGGCCGACTCCGGGGCTGTGGTGGCGTTGCCGTGGCGGCAGCGGCGACCCGACTTCGGAGGCTCGGCCGCGGGCCCAGTGGACTCGGCCGCAGGCTCAGTGGACGTCAACGTCGGGAGCTCGCAGGTCCCAGGTTGGTGACCGATTCTCCGGTGCTCCCGCAACAACACCTTCGTTCGCTGGACTGGAGGGCAGCAGCTTCGGCAGTGTGAACCGGCCCGTTCGCGGAGCTCGGATTCAGCCGCGGGACTTACTTAGCATCACCCGGCGGGGTCACAACATCGGAAGCTTGGATCGCCTCAACGCAGAGGGAGAACAAGGAGGGAAGAGACAAGGACTTTAAGACTTTTGCCTTCCATCACAGTGAGGAGGGCCTGGTAGACAAACTGTGGTGGATGTTAAATCTGCGTTTATTGTGTGTTTTGTTATTTTATTCTATGTTATGACTGCATGGCATAAAATTTCGTTCAGACTGTAAAGTCTGAATGACAATAAAGGATACTTTACTTTACTTTACACCTTCTAGTCCTGGCAACATCCTCGTAAATCTTTTCTGATCCCTTTCAAGCTTGACGATATCTTTCCTAGATAGACCAGAAGTGAACACAATATTCTAACTGTGGTCTCACCAACGTCTTATACAACTGCAACATGACCTCCCAACTTCTATACTCAATACTGATGAAGGCCAAAGTGCGAAAATACTTTTTGACCACCTTATCCACCTGCGACTCGACCTTCAAAGAACCATGCACCTGCACTCCTAGATCCCTCTGCTCTACAACGCTACCCAGAGGCCAACCATTTACTGTGTAGGTCCTGCCTTTATTTGACATCCCAAAATGCAAAACCTCACACTTCTCTGTGTTAAATTTCATCAACCATTCCTCCGCCCACCTGGCCAATCCTGGTCCAGATCCTGCTACAATCTTTCACAACTATTTTCACTATCTGCAAAACCACTCACTTTTGTATCATCACCAAACTTGCTAATCTCACCCTGTATGTTCTCATCCAAATGATTGATGTAGGTAAACAGCAACGGGTCCCACACCAAACCCTGAGAAACACCACTAGTCACAGGCCACCAGTCCGAGAAGCAACCTTCCACCATCACCCTCTGCTTCCTTCCATGGAGCCAATTTGTTATCCATTCAACTATCTCTCATTAGATCCCATGCAATCTAACCTTCCAGAGCAGCCTACCATGTGGAACCTTATCGAACGCCTTACTGAAATCCATGCACACACATCTACAGCTCAGCCCTTATTGACCTTTTTGGTCACGTCTTCAAAAAAATCTGATTTTTGAGACACAACCTCCCACGTACAAAACCATGCTGACTATCCCTAATCAGCCCTTGCCCATCCAAATGCCTGCATAACCTATCCCTCAGAATACTCTCTGGTAACTTTCCACCCACAGATGTGAAACTCTCCGGCCTATAGTTCTCAGCATTTTCCCTGCAGCCCTTCTTGAAAAGAGGCATAACATTTGCCACCCTCCAGTCTTCCGGCACCTCTCCTGTATTTAAGGACGACTCGTAAATTTCAACCAGGGCTCCTGCAATTTCCTCTCTAGTTTCCCACAATGTCCTCCAATATATCTGATCAGGCCCTGGAGAAAAGTTACCCTTTTCCCCTTTATGCATTTATAAAATATTTTGTGATTGTTATTATTGCTACCCGCCAGAGCTATCTCCTATCCCCTTTTTGCCCTTCTGATCTCCTTTTTCAGTTTAGTATTTTTCCATTGAAGTATTAAAAAAAAAGTGGCTAACCACCTGATAGAGGACCGACTAGATTGGTCTCACATAGAACTAATTTGGACTCCACCAGCCATACATGAATGTTATTGGGTCCATGAACCCAAGCATTCAATAGCATGATCGGGACATGCCTGCACATTGCCTATAAGAGTAATGGAAACGATCCATTGAGTTACATTCAAAAATGAATACATCAGCATTTGATAAAAGAATATTGTGAATAAAAATTAATTAGATAGCGACTGGTGAGATTGCTCTGCCAGGAGCTGGCACCAATTCAATTGGCCAAGTGGCTTTCTGAGCCACTAACAACAGTGCGATTCCACGGCTTCAAACATAATTCATTGTTCAGAAAGAGCTTTGTGACGTATTGCTATCTGTGGGGTTTTCTTGCTCCACACTGCTCAGGACATCCCATTGCACACCGTATTCAACAACAACTTCATTCATCGTCAAATTCTCAACTGAACTCAATTAACACCAGTGGAGGGATCAGGGTGTGACCTTGCCTCAGCCGTTGATGTTCAGCTTTGATCAACCAGCGGAGCACTACCAGTATCACTCTGGCTTACACTGCTCTTTGTTTGGAAAGGAACTGCAGATGCTGATTTACACCAAAGGTAGACACAAAATGCTGGAGTAACTCAGCGGGACAGGCAGTATCTTTGAATAGAAGGAATGAATGATGTTTTGGGTCGAGACCCTTCTTCAGACTGTGTAAGATATTACAGCTTCAGCATGTAAATAGAAGCAAGCACAGGTTTTCAGTACACGCTGTTGCCAGTGTGGGTTTTCTTTATTTCACAAAAGTACACTGCGCATACTCACACATATTCACGAGACTGATAAGATATTGAATATATCACATGACATAAATCATACCATTCTAATACTCAGTTCTTAAAGTTACAGTTACTATTATATACACTACACTGCTCTCCCCATAGAAAGTAAAATAATGTAAATTAGACAAATAAGAATAATTTTATAAATTTAATCTGACGACTGGTTTATGCTTTCTTTCTGATCGTGTCAGGTTGTGGTTCTAAAGGAGAGTTAAGTTCAGGATCATTTACCTTTGTCTCTACTTTCTTTGGAGATTCTGATTTTACATCTGAACTTGGAATAATACCAAAGTCTGACAGATCTACTTCTTCGTCTATGCTTTGCTCTTGTACTGGTTTATCCCTTGCTTGGATCATATGGTTTATGTGCACACTTCTAACACGTCTCCAATTTCTACCAAGTATCGCCTGTAACCACACACTTCAACTACGGTTCCCACCTCCCATTTGTTTGCTTTGTAAGCGGGGCTGAGAACACGAACCTGATCATGTGTATTGAACCTATGTTCTTTTTGACTTCCACCATAATGACATTTCTGATCAGATTGTTTGCATTCAACCTTAGGAGATACTCAGTCTTGTTCTGAGCCTTCTTTTCATGAGAAGGTCAGCTGGCATATACGCTGTGGTAGATTGTGGCATAGTATGACATTTCAGTAAGAAACTAGCTAGCCACTGTGACCTACTGAACTTTGAATTCCTTCAATAATTTGTTTCTTGAGAGCTCCTTTGACTATTCTGACTGACCTTTTGACTGTGCCGTTAGATGCTGGATGGTAAGTTGGCACTAAGGTATGCTTGATACCATTTAGCTTTGTGAAAGTTTGGGACAGTGCAGCACGAAATTGGGGATCGTTGTCAGAGACATCCATGACAAGCAAAGATAGACCGCAATGCGTCTATTGTTCTATCTGTTGTTGTGTTTGTACCCATGTGTACCACCTCAATCCACTTTGAGCGGCTATCTACCAAAACAAGAAAATTATTATTTCTGTGTTCACAAAAATCCACATGAACGCTCTGAAAAGGTCTAGTAGGCCAAGACCATGTTTGCAAAGGGGGTTGGGCAGGTCTACTTCTACAACTCTGACAGGTGCTACATTTGCTTGCCATTGCTTCAATGTTATTGTCCAATCCTGGCCAATACATGCAACCCCTGGCTGTAGACTTCATTCCCACAATACCTGTGTGTTCACTATGGAGTTCTTTAAGCCATCTTTGTCTTAAACAATCATCTATTGTGATAAGGTTTTAGGTCATTAGTACTTGGCTTTATTTCTGACCATCCACACAAAGTTTGTTCGTATACTTGTTTTAGAACTGTTTCCTTTTGAGTTTCAGCAGCAATTTCAGCTGCTGTGACTGGAAAGTAATTGTCCACTGCTTCTGTGGCATAGATAGCACCTTCATTGCCCACATCTGATTCTTCATGAGGCAAACGCACCAATGCATCAGCTATAGCATTTTCTTTTGAGCTGCGGTACTCAATGATGTAGTCATACTGTGACAGGAAAACTGCCCAGTGCTGCATCCTCGAGGCTGCCATTGTAGTGTATATAATAGTGCATATTTGGTAACTGTAACTTTAAGAACCGAGTACTAAAATAGTATAATTTGTGTTATATATATTCAATATCTTATCATTAGCACTCAGTTCTTAAAGTTACAGTTACCATTATATACACAAGAGACTGATAGTCAGGGGAGAGGGAAACCAGAGATATGGAAGGGCAAGGTGTGAAAATGACAGATCAAAGCAGAAGGTACACAAAATTGCTGGAGAAACTCAGCGGGTGCAGCAGCATCTATGGAGCGAAGGAAATAGGCGACGTTTCGGGCCGAAACCCTTCTTCAGACTGATGGGGGGTGGGGGGGAGAAGGAAGGAAAAGGGGAGGAGGAGGAGCCCGAGGGCGGGCGGATGGGAGGGTGGGAGGAGACAGCTAGAGGGTTAAGGAAGGGGAGGAGACAGCAAGGGCTAGCAAAATTGGGAGAATTCAATGTTAATGCCATCCGGACGCAAGGTCCCCAGACGGAATATGAGGTGCTGTTCCTCCAATTTCCGCTGTTGCTCACTCTGGCAATGGAGGAGACCCAGGACAGAGAGGTCGGATTGGGAATGGGAGGGGGAGTTGAAGTGCTGAGCCACCGGGAGTTCAGGTAGGTTATTGCGGACTGAGCGGAGGTGTTCGGCGAAACGATCGCCCAACCTCCGCTTAGTCTCCCCGATGTAAATCAGCTGACATCTCGAGCAGCGGATGCAGTAGATGAGGTTGGAGGAGATACAGGTGAACCTTTGTCGCACCTGGAACGACTGCTTGGGTCAAAGCAGACGCTGTTAAAGGAAATAGAATGGTTAATTGTTGGCAGAGGAGAAGCTTATAACGAGGCATACAAAAGGTAACATGAATCAGGAGGACAGTGAAAGTAGTGGGAGAACTAGGTTAGAGAGAGGGTGAAGCAAGGATTACTTGAAGTTAGAGAAGTCAATATTCATGCCACTGAGGTGGGTGTAAGCTGCCCAAGCAAAATACAAGGTGCTGTTCCTCCAATTTGAGTTGGGCCTCACTCCGACAGTGTCTGTTTATCGACCCACAGCTCAGGAGAGCAAATGTGAAAGAGACGGACAACGACCACAATCGTTGAATTTAAAAAAGACATGAAGCCTTCGGCTGAAACCTGACGTCATCGCGTCGCCCCGGCGAGCGGCGGTGGGCGGGGTCGGGATGATTGACGGCCCCGGCGAGCGGGGTCGAGATGATTGACGGCCCCGGCGAGCCGCGGTGGGCGGGGTCGGGATGATTGACGGCCCCGCCGTCCAATCGCCGCTGGGCCACGCACGTCAGTCGGCGCTGGGGCGGAAGGGGCGGGATCACAACCGGGCAGAGCCAATGGGATCCGACGTCCCGTCAACAAGGGGCGTGGCCATGGACCTTCCGACGATGGAGTGAAAAGAACAAAAGAATTCATTCAGGGGCGCTGGCGCTTTCATAGAAAGAAAAAACAATATTTTTTTAGAAAAGAAGAGGTTTATTATTTAAAGAGGAAAATATTTAATGATAATCTTGTCCTGTTAATGTTACAAAATGCCGAGTAGTACAGTGTTTACAGACATGGAGCGGGACGATGGCGACTCCAGGCCGCTTCACATCGCCATGGAGCAGCTCACCGTGTTCGGCCTGGAAGACGCTCAGCTTCGCCGGGGCCTGGAGGCCGAATGTCCACCTTCACCGCCGCTGCCGCCTTCAGCAGCCGCCGCCGCCGCCGCCGCAGTAGCAGGTGGAGGAGGTCCGGTGGCCGGGCCGCTCCTCCTACAGGGCAGCCCGCAAGGAGCGGCTCCTTGCCCGTGCCCCGCCGGCCCAGCGGGCCTTCCCCTCGTCTCCTCTGTCCTGGCTCTGTTCGAGGCCGAGCAGATCCAGCAGCAGCAGCAGCAGCAACCCAGAAAGAAGAGCGTCAACATGACCGAGTGTGTGCCGGTGCCCAGTTCCGAGCACGTCGCCGAGATCGTGGGCAGGCAGGGTGAGTGAGTAGAGGCCGCCGAGGGAAGAAGGAGCTTGAGCCTCTCTCTTTGCGCTCATATACACGATGAATATCTGCCCCATCCCTTAGTTGTGCATCCCTTTCCCCATCTTTGTCCCTCCCGCAGCCTCGACTCTTTGTCTCGCTCCATCTGACTCTCCATTTCTCTTCTCCCCCCCCTATCATCCTATTATCCGCTCTTTCCTCTCTACGTACACTTGTCTGAAGAAGGGTTTCGGCCCGAAACGTTGCCTATTCCCTTCGCCCCATCGATGCTGCCTCACCCGCTGAGTTTCTCCAGCACTTTTGTCTATCCCCATGTTGTTTTCTGTCGATTTTAGCGAGGTGGAAGGAGCATCTTACTTCCTTTGTTTCATTATTTTCATCTTCTTTCCATCGTTTCCTCTTTTCTCATTCGTTTCTCAGAGCGAATGAAGATTCGTTGTTAAATTGAGGATCGATTTTAATGCAGAGCGCTGAAAAGTTTAATTTTTGGAACATTACGGGGATTCTTGTTTTTCTGTTTGTCAGGTGCTTAACAGTTCTATAGTTTTACTATTACACATTACTGTTAGAAATATTAACGTAAATATTAGGTTAATTATTTATTTCCAGATTAGCTATATTTTAGAAGTCACTTCTGGAAATTTGGAAAGTTGAGAATTTGACGATTTTGCTTTTTTTGTTTTGGATTTTAAAGTATATAAAAGTGTTAACTTGTTTGACAATTTAAGTTTGACGTTTGTAGTTGAGTCTGAGACCATTCTGTATTTATAATTCAACATGTGACATGACATTTAAACAATAATTTAATTGTGAACATGGATTTATGAAAGTTAAATTTGAGCAGTCTAGAAGATATATGAGGATGGAGCTAGTAGTGTAGATAAGAGGACACCAATGGACGTGGTTGTGTTTGGATTTCAAAGTGGTCCCAAGAAAGAGATTGATGAAATTATGGATTGACAGTTGGTTAATGGATATAAACAAATATTAGGAATAATTTGGTCATTTCCAGTTTGTCAACTTCTAAATAGAATAACTACCTATTCATGATTTAAAAGAATCAATCTCATTGAAACGTATAAATGTTTACAAGAGTCATCAGAGCACATGTATGGAGGGTATTTCCCCTGGCTAACGAATCTACAAAGAACTGTCATAGTATTCTTTGCCGAGTGGGACATAGGGACGCCTCAATCATCAATTGCATTCAAAACAAAGATCAATTAGATTTCTGGATACTAGAGGAGTGAGGATAGATGGCAAAAGAGCTAGGAAATGGTAGAGAAGTTGAAGATCACCTAATTTTAGCTGTAAAAAAAAATTGGTATCTATTGTTCTTAGTGCCCCGCATTTTTTAAATCTCAGACGAGTCTTTCCTATTTCCGAACCTGCTTTGTATCCATTTATTTTGGGGGTACAATTAGTTTGTAACTAGAACAAGGAAATTCTGAGATTCTACAAAATGCCCTTTAAAATGGATAGAGTGAATGAGTAACATAATTAGTTTCACATGTCCATGCTGTTTTGTGTGATAACAGACAGATTCTTTGTTCTTCAAAGTTGGGAAGATATAATATAACTTGGCTGTATTATTTTATTTATTTTGATAACTGTATTTACATTGTATACAGCCATTATTTTGCTGTACACAAATATATATATAATAACAAGTGTTGGACACAAAAATCTGGAGTAACTCAGTGGGTCAGACAGCATCTTTGGAGAAAATAAATAGTTGACGTTTCGGCCTTCTTCTGACTGAGAATCAGGGGAACCCAACAAGAACCCAACTCATTTCACCAGTCCAGGTTCAGGAACAGCTTCTTCCCGACAGCCATCAGGCTATTAAACACAATCACGAATAAGCTCTGAACTGCAAAATACTTATTATTGCACAATATTTGTTATTTATTGAACTTTTTCGTTTTTTTCTATTCCCCTGTTATGTACTATGTTTACATATTCACATATTAGATTACCTTTTTTTTATTCTGTTGTGCTGCAGCAAGTAAGAATTTCATTGTCCCATCCGGGACATATGACAATAAAACACTCTTGACTCTTGACTACATGACCCAAAACACCCATCGTAAAAAATTTCAATGCCCACTATTTTTCAATATTTAAATGTGGGAATGACCGAGTCATCATAGTTTAAATATTTTCAACCTGCACAATGGACAATACCTCTTCATTGAGATTCCTTGCTGTATCCTTTTTATGCATATGTAAACAAAATGCTTATCAGCATTTCTTATATGTGGTAGGCCAGTAGAATATATGCATTTTCTAGCACATGGTCCGTTTGCCAACTGAACTAATGTAATGTGTCGATGTTAAACTTTGAGCCTTGTGTCTGACTTGAGCTTTGTCTTCTGTTTTGGTATCTAACCTGGCAATGAATGATGTACTATTTGAGGAAGTATTTAAAAATAATTGGTGGCACTTGTTATGGTGCATTTATTAAATCCACGTGGAAGATTATAATTTCTCCGATTAGGAATTGCTTCCAAGCATTGCCTTTGTGAATTTGTCAAAATTATTACTTGGATCACAATTTCTTCATTATTGATGACACGTGTTTTTTAGTAAAGACAATGAAACGATGGACAGCTAAAAATCTCAGTTTTAGTTGTATATAAGTTATGAAGTATTAGTTCAAGTCCTACTTCAGAAACACTAGCTCAAAGTTAGGGTTACCCGAAGGGCTGCTTTGAGAGTGTGCTTTGCTATAGGTTGCCTGTATTGGGTGAGACAATGTGCTATTGTCTTGTGTATTTAAAAGATTCCATGCCTCCACTTAAAAGTAGAAATCTCTTCATTCAGATTTTTTTTTAAATCCAATATCATCTACATTTTTCTATTTATCCAATTGACATTGCAAGACTTTGCTCTATTTGATTTTAGCTACTGTTTCTTTGACAACCCTTCAAAAGTACGTGATTAGTTGAGAACTTTTGTTACATTGTCAGGTTGTGAAAATTATTTCTATTGCATGTCATGCTTGATAAAGGCACATCATCAATCACAGTGGTGCTAAAAATTATTGTTAACTGATTATTTCATGCTCTCATTTTTAGTAATTAAGATAGTATAGTTCTGCAAAATGCTTTTCAAAATCATTGAAGATCCAACTAGTTAGGAAACAGCACTTTAGCTATACAGATCTGGATGGTCATGGATTCATTCTCTAGAATGCCAAATAAATGGATTTAAATCTGATTGTTTTGAATGGGTGTTTGGGTCATCTGTTTAGCAGTTGTGTGAGTACAGTGTTCCTAATACAAATGAGGGATGAAAATTTTCAAATATCTCAAAATAATTTAAAATTGCAGTAGCGATGTCAATTTTGTAATACATGAATATGCAGCCACTTGCACACAACAAGCACCTGCAAATAGAGCTACTTTTTCGTAAAGGTGTTATTTTGGGGGATAAATACTACCCCATTTGTCCTCAAAAGAGATGGTATGGGATGTTTTGCATTCATCCATGGGAGCAGATGGTGCTTTTGGTTTAATGGCACTTTCAGTATTAGTGCTTATCCTCCCTGCACTTGAGGGTTGACCCAAATTTGAGCTGACATTCCATGTAGTGCAATGTTATGATGGCATTAGGAAATTCCAGGATCATGTGATTGTGAAACAATTAGACTTTAAATGTCAAACAGACATCATACAGTAAGAGATGAGATTGTTCTATTTTATGCTGCAAAAATGTATCAAACTGCTGATCATTTATAAGGGCTGCCTTCAAATTCACACTTTATCACGGATAGCATTATTTCTTTATGGCAGCTTATTAAGGTGGGTAATTGTCAATTTGGGGTATTTGGATATTTTCTTGGAGTTCAATTGTTCGTTGCTGTTCTTTTTCTAGTCGCTTGTCTCCTCTTCGATTGAAGCATGACCAATGTGGGCTACTTCATCTGTTGAATTGTAGGTGTCAGGCATGGCTTGATACCCTCTTTAGTTAACAGATTCAAGACATAACCTCAAATCTAGACTGGCAACAGTGCAGAATTAAGGAAGTGGTGAATTAGTCGTTTAAGTGAGGAATTCAACTAAGGCCCTCTCTATTCCATGTGAATATAAATGATCCAGTGATATTTTTAATTTAATGATCAGCCTTAAATTAAGAAAGCGGGTATTCTGGTTACTACATTAAGAACTGAAAATTTGGTTTAGTTTTCAGTACCGTCTTGCGACAATAATTGGTAACAATAGGGCGGATGGCATTTAGCCTGATAAACCAAGGTGCCCATTTGAAAATGACTCAGAAATTCCACTTGGGATAAGTCGTTACATTTGAGTGATATCTCTCCGTTAATAGATTTCAGTTTAATTTCTTGTTTTGCCATGATTGCAAGTGGCCTTTGTGTCTAGAGAATATTTAAGGCAAAAGGTATCTGTAAAAGTGTACTATTTTTTCAACAGCGACCTGCCCTTTGTGGGATATTTGGACTACTCTCCGCTAGGAAATCTCATTATATAACTCAAAGATATAAATATTGGGTGGTGAAGTAATGTTGATGTTTTAACATGTGAAGTAAATTGCTCTAAAGTTTTAATAGCTCTGCTATAGCTGACAAGAAAATCTTTCTTCCATTCTCCAAAAAAACATTTTGGTATATTTTGTCCCTGGTTTCCTGTAGTAGTTTGCAGTGCGTCAAGGGATTTTGTACAATAGTAGGGCAATTCAGTGAAAGGATTTATAAAGCAAAGATAAATCTTTAAAATCAAAGCATTGCAAATCTCAGAGCTCACAAAGTTTGATAACCCAATGCTAATCTGTATATAATAATATTTCTGGTCATGCTTTGGCTAAGGCTGCAAAATGCAGTGGGAGATGGCTCACAAAATTAGTTTGGACGGGGACTGGGGGCTGGATTTTGCTAGTCTTCCAGATGTCAGATGTGAGATTTGAACCTCTGGCTGAGCAAGAAGAATAAGATTTCATCTGGTTTGGCTGTGGTTGGAGTTTTTGAGTTACTATTTAATTCTCGATTTACTTTGAGGAAATGGTTGTTCCTCCATTGTGTGTCAAATCGGACCACCTAATGATTTGAAATGAGAATGAAATAGCTCAATGGTTGATGCTTGAAATCCACTTTAGAGGTGGAGGGTGCATTGCTAGGCTTGCTTCCAGGATTAGAAGGCAAGGCAAAAATGACAATATTAAAGATGAGGTTGCATAAGAGGATGAAGGGATTATGGAAATAAGCTGGTTAAATGTGATTTTTAATTTTATTAAACACACTTAAAGGATGAGGTTGAGAGCACGTCACCGGCACCATCGGTATTCATTGCATGGCCTTAATTTTCCTTAACGTGCTGGTGAAACATCGTTTTGCTCTACCGCTGAAGGTGCTCTAAATTTGCTGCTGCGTGTCAAGTTCCAGAAATTGGACAAAGCAGCAGTGCCCGAGAAGAGTAAGGTGACGTGCCTCAATGACTATCGACCTGTGGCACTAACGCCTGTGGTGATGAAGTGCTTTGAGAGGTTGATCATGGCGCAAATCAACTACCTCAACAAAAATCTGGACCCACTGCAGTTCGCTTACCGCCACAACAGATCAACGGTGGATGCGATCTCGCTGGCACTCCGCTCTTCGCCACTCGGACAACAAAAACTCATATGTCAGGCTGTTATTCATTGATTACAGCTCGGCATTTAATACAATCATCCCCTACAAGCTGGTCACCAAACTCGCAGAACTAGGTCTCTGCGCATCCCTCTGCAATTGGATCCTCGACTTACTCATTCTCAGACCACAGTCTGTTTATATTGGTGGAAATGTGTCAGACTCGATAACAGTCAGCACGGGAGCACCTCAAGGCTGTGTGCTCAGCCCCTTGCTGTACTCACTCTATACTCATGACTGTGTAGCTGGTCATAGTGCGAACTCCATCATCAAGTTCGCTGACGATACCACTGTTGTGGGACGTATCACTGATGGGGATGAGTCAGAGTATAGAAGAAAGATCGAGCAACTGTCCATATGGTGCCAACACAATAACCACCTGGCCCTCAACACCACCAAAACCAAGTAACTTTGTGGACTTTGGAAGGAGTAGGATGGGGACCCACAGTCCCATTTATATCAACGGGTCGATGGTTGAAAGGGTCAAGAGCTTCAAATTCCTGGGCGTGCACATCTCTGAAGATCTTTCCTGGTTCGAGAAAACTGATGCAATTATTAAGAAAGCACATCAGCGCCTCTACTTCCTGAGAAAATTACGGAGAGTCGGTTTGTCAAAAAGGACGCTCTCTAACCTCTACCAGTGCACAGTAGAGAGCATGCTGACCGGTTGCATCGTGGCTTGGTTCGGCAACTTGAGCGCCCTGGAGAGGAAAAGACTACAAATGTAGTAAACACTGCCCAGTCCATCATCGGCTCTGACCTCCCTTCCATCGAGGGGATCTATCGCAGTCGCTGCCTCAAAAAGGCTGGCAGTATCATCAAAGACCCACACCATCCTGGCCACACACTCATCTCCCTGCTCCCTTCAGGTAGAAGGTACAGGAGCCTGAAGACTGCAATGACCAGGTTCAGGAATAGCTACTTCCCCACAGCCATCAGGCTATTAAACTTGGCTCGGACAAAACTCTGAACATTAATAGCCCATTATCTGTTATTTGCACTTTATCTGTTTATTTATTCATGTGTGTATATATTTATATAATGGTATATGGACACACTGATCTGTTGTAGTCAATGCCTTCTATGTTCTGTTGTGCTGAAGCAAAGCAAAGCAAGAATTTCATTGTCCTATCAGGGACACATGACAATAAATTCACTTGAACTTGAAGAAATGGGCAATTGTACTTCCAAATTAAGATAATGGGAAATTTCTAGCTGATTACATTTCTGTGCATCCATTACTGTTGTCTGCCGTAGTGGTAAAGATCATGAGTTTTTTTTAATTACTGGCGAAGGAATTGAACGGTTGCAGGGCAGTGCATTTATATATTATGCATATTAGAGCAATAAATGTTAACTTGCAGGCCGGTCAAGTTTGTTGTCGATTGAGTCCAACTTCATGGACCCAAACAATTGGAGAGTATTCCATCACCCTCCTGATTTGTGCCTTGTAAACGGTGCAAAATCTTTGACAAGTGAAGTGATGAGTTCATCATGCTGTGCCCATCTTTTTGACCTCTTCTCCTATTTACAGTATTTGCACAGCTGATCTGGTTAAGATTTTGTTGATGTTGTTTCATGGGCAATAGTCCAGACTGAATCTAGCAACCACTGCCTGATTGGCCAGCTCATGACTAGGGGCTTCCAGATCGCACAATCCTGCCTCAGTCGCCACTTGCTGATCGCCATAGGACTTAATCCCTATATGGGTGGATTCCCTATATGGAGGACGCCTGTGCGTGACTTTGTTTAACAGTGGTGCACAGACCACACGGTTCTTGACAGATCTGGCTCGGGATCCAGTGGCATGGAGTCCAAGATGACCGGAGACCCTTTTCTGCTGCAGCCTTCATCTGCTTTCCCAGCCGTTGTGACGCTCTACTAAAGTGTGTCATCATCCTCCGCCTGTTTCACCGTTGAGGTCTTGGTTGGATTGCTCTTTATCAGAGACCTCCCCCTCGACCTTACCGCCATGGGTGGCCCTATCAGGAGCATAAATCCATGCTGGTTAGCTTTGATTAATCTCTGTGTAGATTAATCTATCCAATAACTTCCTTATCAATTATGGTCAATGCCTGTAATGGTGCCCACCTGCCCTTGAATAAAGATACCATATTTGCTGTCCTCCAGTTGCCTGGAACCTCTTCTTTGGCCGGTGAAGATGTGACAAAAACTGTTGTGGGACCCAGCAATCTTGCCTTCCCATCGTAGCCTGGGATACATTTTATCACGACATGAGGATTTGTTTACTTTTCTGTTGGCTAATCATTTTCTGATGATTTAACGTATCAGCCTTCTTAATATTAACGTGCTCTAGAAGTTCACCATACTCATCCCTGAATTGTCCAACTAAATTTTCATTCAAGCTACTTCTTGCACATTCAAGTTACTTCTTGCACTACCTAAACATCTTTTTTTCTGATGGTCTGTTCCTTCAAGTTAATAGTCTAATAAATGTTGTCATAACGGCTTCTAACATATGAAAAGCCTTCCCTGAATAAGCAGACCAATACTGTACACAGCATTGCAAGTGTTCTGTAGTGCTGAAGTATTATTTCCCTACTTTTATATTCAGTTCCCTTGTAGAGTGTTTTTTGGTTGCCCAATTTTTGGCCATCCCCATTCATCAGCATTTTGCAAATCATGTACTGGGACAACCAGATGCCTTTGTATCTTGGACCTCTGCAATCTCTTATTTATTAATGTTTTTTATTTCTCCTACCAAAACAGACAGCTTCATGTTTTTCTCATTTTATTTCCTTATCTATATTCCTTTGTAGTTTTTCGTTACTCTCTTCACACTTGCCCTCTTACCTGGTTTTGAGTCATTGGGAAATACACCAACTATATCTTCAATGCCTCCATCTAAAGAGGCTATCCCACTGCGGTGACCTAATTGGCGAGTTAAGAAGAGTTTGCTCTCAACTCATACTCACAGCATTGTCGACACGAGGTCCTAGGAGGTCTTTGTAACTCTCCTCCATGCTCGAGAGTAGTCCCCGCGTACTCGAGGCCTCATCTAGGTCTTGGCGTATTTTTCAACATGCTGAGAAATGCCCACGAGTAAAGAAAAGGTCCCCATTAAAAAAAAATCTATATATTTTTTACTCGTGGGTTTAGTCGAGGTAGGTCGGCATGTTATTCGTAGGTAGTTGAGGGTAGTCGAAGGTAGTCGTAGATAGTCTTCAACATAGTCGAAGGAGGTTGTCTTTATTCTCCACTATTCGGTGTCCAATTTTCCCGAAGCTAGTCTTCAACATAGTCGAAAGAGGTCTTCAACATGACACTTTTTCAAACTCTCCTAAACTCGCCAATTAGGTGGCCGCAGTAGGACAGCCCCTTAAGTCATTCACTTTGGTCTCCTTGAACATGAAGAAAGAATGCAGAAAGTAAAGCATTTCTAATTGTCTCTAACACAAATTCTGCTCTTTGAATTCCTTCCAGAGATCCAAGTGTGATGTAACCAGTGCACATTTCAATATGATGTAATTGTTTCTGGATTTATCTAGTCATTTTAGCATTTGCTAGCTTTGTTAGTCGTTTCTACTGACATATACTGCAAAGGCCATTTTGGTTCACCTTTCAAATATAAATTTAAACTATTCATGGAATATATGTGTGGCTATTTTGTGAAAATGGGGGATTTTTATTTTGTTTGAATATAGAATTATTTGTCTCCTTCCTCAACCATCATCCCCACCCACCCTCCATATCTATCAAGGAAACACGATTTTGCAGAACCTTTGATATAATCATCTACCTTGTTATCTTTACATTTTGACAATTGTATTAAGTATGATTTTGGTTATTTTAAAAATAAAGAGACCAATTTGCTCGTTGGCCATGCACCCAAAATTGTTCCTCCCTTATTAATTACAGTTTCGCAGCCTTCATATCATTTCTTAACAATTCCAATCATTGTATTAAATCATCGTGATAGTTCATAACTATTACTTTTGTAGTAGAAACTTTATCAACAATAGCAATCTTTTTTTGGACATCGAGATAACATGGTTTAAAACAATCTGTTTGAAATGTCGTACACTTGACTACATAAGTGTGTATGTCTTGCCATTTTTAATCAGGTTATTGTTTTGCAATATTATTTGTAAATTGGGACCCTATTCTGTTATGCAGAGATTTTACCTTGGGCTCCACGTATCCTCTTTATTTTTGCTTGTTGTTCTGAAATTTAAACCTTTGAGTCCTTGATTTGAATCTTTCTGGAAGGCTGCAAGGGAGCCACAATCAAACGTATTTTATCTTGCACATAATTTTGTTGACATTTTAGCATAATTTTAGCTTTTTACTGAATATGCTGTAAAATTATTATTATTTATATTTTGCTCGAACCTTTTTACATATTAACAATAAATGTGAACATTTACATTTGCCAGAACTTTGTATCATACTCCAGTTACAGCCTTTTTTTATTTTTGGATGTACATGGTTCATTTTCTCTCTATCCGATTCATGAAACATTTTTAATCCTTCAACATAGAAAATAGGTGCAGGAAGAGACCTTTCGGCCCTTCGAGCCAGCACCGCCATTCATTGTGATCATGGCTGGTCGTCCCCAATCAATAACCCGTGCCTGCCTTCTCCCCATATCCCTTGATTCCACTAGCCCTTAGAGCTCTATCTAACTATCTCTTAAATCCATCCAGTAATTTGGCCTCCACTGCCCTCTGTGTCAGGGAATTCCACAAATTCACAACTCTCTGGATGAAAAAGTTTTTTCTCACCTCAGTCTTAAATAGCTTCCCCTTTATTCTAAGACTGTGGCCTGTGACATGTTGATAAATTCTGTGTAGGAAGGATCTGCAGATGCAGGTTAAAACCAAAGATAGACACAAAATGCTGGAGTAACTCAGCTGGACAGGCAGCATCTCTGGAATCTTCTTTAGACCTATTGTGTCTTGATAAAGTGTGTTGGTTTGAAGTGATTCTTCGTACTTGAAATGATTTCTCATGGTTTACAATGTCAATTAAACTATGAGCACATCTGGAAGTCTCTTGGTGATTTAAGTTGTAGAATAACAGGAATAATTGAAAGCTCATATTTGTGATGCAAATGAAAACATTTTTAAGTGCTTTACTAATGTTCTGTCTTTCTTTTCCCTCCTGTTTCCCCCACTCCCATTCCTTCCTGTTTAAAGGTTGCAAAATCAAGGCATTGAGAGCAAAAACCAACACGTACATCAAAACTCCAGTTAGAGGAGAAGAGCCCATTTTTGTTGTCACTGGAAGAAAGGAAGATGTGGCAATGGCAAAAAGGGAGATCATTTCAGCTGCGGAACATTTCTCAATGATACGAGCATCTCGAAACAAAAATGGAGCAGTACCTGGGGCTCCGTCTGGAATACCTGGCCTTGCGGTACCTGGTACCCCAAACCTGCCCGGGCAAACCACCATTCAGGTACGTGTGCCCTACCGTGTGGTGGGTTTGGTGGTAGGCCCCAAGGGAGCCACAATCAAACGTATTCAGCAGCAAACCCATACATACATTGTCACTCCCAGTCGTGACAAGGAGCCAGTGTTTGAAGTGACGGGCATGCCTGAAAATGTTGATCGAGCCAGGGAAGAGATAGAAGCACACATTGCTGTTCGTACTGGCAATTACATTGAAATCAATGAAGAAAATGACTTTCACTCAAATGGCACAGATGTGAGTTTTGATAACAACGGCTTTGAGTCCACGTGGGGGAAGATGAACTCCGTTCCATCTACCCGCAATAAACTTCTCTCCAGCTATAGAAATGACAGCTCAAGCTCTCTTGGTAGTGGTTCAACCGATTCCTATTTTGGAAATAACCAGGTCGCTGACTTCAGTCCAACAAGTCCATTCAGTGCGGGTGGTTTCTGGTTTGGAGAGTCTGTTACAACCATGAGTTCTGATGATTTAGGGTTTGAATCTCCTGCTTTTGACCAGCTTCCAAACACACCTCAGTCTGTGATCTGGTGTCCATTTGAACAGGGAAATCCTATCGGCATCAGTAATGAATCGGCTACTGGTGCAATAACCCATGATAGCCAACCAACTACCCCTCGCCTATCACCGACCTTCATGGAGAACATCGAGATCCATCTTGCCAGAAGGCCTTGCAGCGATCCCTTGAACATGGCCAGTCAAGTTGGGCTTCCAGTATACATCTCTGCCTTCTCCAATGGTACAAACTACTCCTCCTCCGACAGCAGCACCACATCCGGTTCGCCCACCGACTCATCTGGCTCTGGAATGGCCCGGGGGAAGCGTGATTGTGTAGTCTGCTATGAAAGTGAAGTGATTGCCGCGCTGGTGCCATGTGGGCATAACCATTTCTGCATGGAGTGCGCCAATAGAATCTGCGATAAGGAGGAGCCAGTGTGTCCAGTGTGTAACACACTTGTTACTCAGGCTATTCGCATCTACTCAATGGACCAGTTGGCAGGGTGATGAATGGGCAAGGAAGAGAGAGAGAGAGAGAGAGAGAGAGAGAGAGGAAATGTTGGTACTTGTCTGAAAACTTCCTAATGCTTAAACATGACTGTTATGTAGTTGGATTTGTAGGATTAGACTATGGGTAAATTTTCATGGGCAAACTCGTTTTGTGAATCACAACACAAGATGGGCCAGCTTGAGTATAAACGCGCTTTGAAAATGTTCTAAACAATGTGAAAATGGTCCTTGAGGTGTTTAGTGTAGTATTTTAATTTCTGCCACTTCCCTTGTACTTGGGTGTATTCTGGTTATACAGCCGCAGGTTTAGTTAAAGTTCTCTGCCAAGTTAGCTGATCTCTACCATTGCTAAAATTGATTTCAGTGCTATTTTATGACTAGTTATTCCTACTGAAAATGTCTAGGTGGGAAAACTTTGTTTATTGTTTTGAAACCCTCTGCCAGTTATCTATCAACTTTCTCCTTCTCCCAATTGGTAGTTTAAACTTGGATAAGATATTAGAGGGCTATGAACATGTGGAAATCTATTGCGGCAAGGGATTTGTAGAAAGGAGTAGAATAGGTTTTTTAAAGAAGTGTGGGGGGGAGGGGGGGTCCAAAGGTAGAGATAATAAGATGGATGTGAAACTGCAGTCAAATTAGTTGGATCCAGAGGAAAATTGAAGATTTATTGTTCAGTGGAGGTGGTAGACCTGACAATTGATTCATTGTAGCCAGTAGTTTATCTATTTTGCGTCAAACACTCAAATATAATTTAATTAACATTTTAAAAATGTTGAATACTGTTTGCCAGAAAATGTAATTAGTCAGTTTATATTTGAGGACTACTTTGAGCCATTAGTGTATGTGTCCTGCACATACTGTGGTCTTTAATAAAGGACAGACCACATCAGCGATGCACAAATACGTTTGCTGTTAGTTTGAATTAAATACTAAAATATTTGGGCTGACTGGGGGCAGTAGCAGTTTATTTCCCAAAAGGGGTGAGATTTGGTTGTGGTGACTGTATGTGAAGAGCTCTGGTCTTGGGTTTTGATCATTTTGCCAGTTGGCAAGTATTGTTCAATGGTCTCTATTTTTTCCTCCCCAGAGTGAGATATCTGGAGTTGTTTAGTTCATTCTTTGTGGGGAAGTACTTGGCTAACGAACAGTTGAGTGATGGATTATGAATAGTCCTGTTACTCCCGAAAGAGCTGTAAATCCTCACTATTGAAAATGTTAAAACCTGCAAATCCTCACTGTTGAAAATGTTAAAACCTGCAGTAATCTTGTAATCATCAATCCAGCAGTGACCAAACTTCAGATCCAACCATGAATCTGCAGACGACTCCAATAATATCATACATCCTCTGAGCCCCATGGTTTATTTTCTCTAATTTTTTTTTTTGCATATCTAAACTAGCCAACATTGAGCAATAACCACTTTCCTTCCCTGATGTTTCATAAGCTGTTCAAAACTATTTTCATTATTTAAGGAATGTAAGCATCACTAGTAAGGCTCTTAATGCCCTTCGAAATTGGCAGGGAGTAATCTTGAACTGCAACCCTTCAGCAAAAAGATATTACAACAATCCTGTTTGAGTGTTCTGGCATTTGAACTCTTAAGAAGGAATGATAATTTATTTCCAAATTGTATTGGAAACTTCTTTTGAGGGGAAGCTCTCGGTGACTCTCATCGTTGAACCAGGACCGGTAACAAACAAAGGACGAGGATCCAAACGATAGTGCAATTATCCAATATACCACATTTGACCCACATGCCCATCTTGCAACACTTCAGAATTTTCTTGTTTTAAGGAACCAACTACTTTGGTGGGATATGTGATTTATTGTTTGCAGATTTTATTCATGCTCCCTAATTTTAGAGGCCACACCATTCACTACCAAAATTGAGCCATGTTACCCAAGAGCTTAAGTTGACACAACTGTTCAGGAAATCTGGAGGTCTGAGCTTCCTATATTTTGTCTTAGATAGCTTAGAATACAATGATTAAAACACAGCCTGTTGCAAAGTAGCTCGACCAAGGGGGGGATGGGCTGGTTAATTGGACCAATTTGTGTTCATTACAATTTGGCCAAGCTGTTTTTATCATATAACAGTACATGATTTTCTTTGTGTGAGCCCTTTATAATGACTGGGAAACTTTATTTTCACATTTTTCATGTTGATAAGTTAATTGCTGATTCTGGAGTTAGATAACTGCTGAAATTGTTTTGGTTTGGATATACATGTACCTACCTATTATGATTACAAAGATGCCGGTGAAAGGTATTAACAGGACCAAAGTGTCACCCATGAATTGAGCCACACATCTTCACGTATTTTAATGATTTGGGGGGTATTGCATGATTTCAATTGCAGCTCTTTTTTGTAGACTGATGAAATTTGAGACAAACCAGTGATTTTTCCAATTTTATTTTTTCTGTAAATATATGTAAACTATCAATTTGTTGGAAAATCACTGTCCCATATATTTTTTGGAGACAATAGCACAGTGATCTACATAATTGGTTTGCAACCAGCCTGATTTTTCTTTTCTGACAGCCTCTTTATGTACGGGCACCTCTCTGGTGTCACGATTGCTGAAATTTCCCACTTGTGAATTTCATTGAGACGAAACATTTACTAAACATTTATTTAGCATCCAACTGATAAATCCCAAGATTGACTGATACATTTTGCATGTGGAGTTATGGTCAATGTCCATTTTAACTGGGAATACATGGGAGAAATAGTTTGTTGCCCAACTTGCAATAAACAAAATGAGGCTCATTGCTTTTCTAAATATCTCTGGAAAATTCCATGGTATCATCAAATATTCATAACTGTTGAAGTAGTATCACCATGAAAATCAATACTTTTTTCAAATCTTAATCTGTTTAAGGGAAGCTGTATAAAGAGATAGAAGATTGCGAGTTTTAAAACTCCAGAACTTCTGTCTATACCAGAAGTCCCAATAATTTTTTTCCACTGAACTCTGAGCTGCTTGCAGCAGTAATTCGGCATTGTGGTAATTTTGCAGCATTCCAGGCTTTCCCTCATTTATTTTTTTTCCTTCTGTTACAATATGGCCCTAAGATTCTATAACTACTGTAATTTATATTTACTATTTGAGGGCGATATAATGACTTTTAAAACAGGTAGTGTGTACCTAAAGTGAACTGCATGCTTGCTTTCCCACTTTGGCCTTGTATAGACAATGCAAATATCTTTCAAAACTCCTTGTGATGTTAAATATAGTTTGCCAATGGGTGCACATTTTTTGTGACCAGGTTTCTAGCAAATTCCTCTTCCCTCCCAACAAAATAGAAATTTGAGGTTTGTTATGATCCATACATCTGGCAGTATTCTTGATTTAAGAATCTGCTGCGGATTATTAATAACAGATTTGTCCCATGGAATAGTTAGCTGGAGGTATGAGTCTGTTAACTCCATCTAACAAAAGCAAGATTGTATTCTCAACCAACAACATTCAGATTTTTTGTTATAAGTTGACAAGCGACAAGCTTAGTTTCTAGTGCTAAACTAATTGAAGATTACTTGGAAATATTAAGCTGTTATGAATTTTGTGGCCTGGTGCTTAAGTCCTAATCAGAGGTTTGCAAGTTGCCCCAGAATTGTTCATTCACTATATGTTAGAGGAGCTTCCATGTGGGAACTAGGCAAGTAGTTTAAATGCAAAATGGAAGTGATGTGTACCTCTACTGTGAGTGGTTAGTAGGGTAACTTTTCCTACCAATCACTGGAGCCGAATGCACAGTAACAAAAGGAAAATTAGGGCAGGGATAACAAATCACTCAAATTAATCTGACTTTAAATCAATTGATCCTTGTATGCTTAATAATGTAGAAGAAGAAAAACCTGAAGTTTAATAGCTTACTCACCAATTTTGTGATGGCACATGGAGCAGACGGTCCAGATCAGTTTTGTGTTGATCTTGATGCCAGATTCACATCCCATGTTCAGTGAAATTTGACAAATTACAACGTGTAATCAAGAATTCTCTGCAATTGAACGCTTGTCTAATGCTCTTTGTGACAGCTCTCCCACAGTTGATAGCTATTTGGGTAAGTGGACATATGCATCTGGACCCTGGCAAACGGGCAACCTCCTCTTACGAGAAATGGTTAGAAAATGGTGATGCAGAAAATATTTTAAAAGGAAAATGAGTCCAGTAGATTTATTTGTCCTACTGCCATACAAGAACATTATTTTGTCAAAATACAACTGCAGTTTCGTTCTCCACTCAAGGGCAAGTTTAACTTCAGTACTTGTAAATATATATCCATCTAGTAGATATACAATTTTATTTTTATTTCCACTTGAAGTTACATTTCGTATTCAAAGTTTACAAAAATAAAGGTTTTTATTTCAAGATTTTTCAGTATGAAAATTGCCTTGATGGCATTTATGATGTAATGCATAACTTCACTGCTAATTTTTTGCTTGTAGACTAGTTGATGTCAGTATTAAAATTAACACTAGTTGCCATCTTGGAATAGGTATTGAACAAATGTTCGCTAAGCATGTATTTTGTATTGGTAAACTTTAAGCTGCATTATACACTACAATTGGAAAAAGCCAAGGAAATAACATTTCTGTATTATTTCTAGTTCAGAAAAAAATACAATTCAAGAATGGCAAAAACATACCAATAGAGTTTAGTATTTGCTAATTTTACTACACTGTTTGTTATGTATATGTAGGGAAGTGATAGGGATACAAATTCAATTTATTGAGTAAAGTTTAAAACCATATATTTTATGATAAAGGGCCTTTAACTTAATGTGGCCAAAGCACTGATATATATTTGCTGTAAAGAGAATTATAAGAGTTTTATTTTTCTGATATTAAAAGTTACTTAATAAAGATGGTTTCCATTAAAACTGATTTGTCTTCTTTTTAATGTTTGACTGATTATCTTTTGAGTTGAATGCAGTATAATGAAGACTTGAGAATTGGGCTGCCAGTGCTTAGCTGGAGAGTTAACAAAAGCTAGGTTTCTAAATTAGTGTCATATGAAAGCCAAGCACACAAAGTAGAGTAAGGCATAGTGCCTTTTTAATACGATTTGCCATTTAATACGATTTGCCATAACGGTAAGCAGCTCTTTGTACGACCTGCTGCACGCAAACATGGCGCACACACAGGATGCAGGTTCTAATTCATGGCATAATCGCTTTGTTTTTACCTTGGTCGCAAATTTAAGAACTTTGCAAAAGGGTACGCAGCAGCCATTGTTCTTGAGCTTGTGACAGCAGCTAGTATGTAGATAATATACAGAAGAAAACCATTGCCCCAAATATAGAATATGGTATTGATAAACTCCATCTGATCATGATTGGAACATTAATTCTAAATGAGATTGAGAGTCTTTATCCTCTTGTATTCCACTGATTTATATACATTGTTAATACTTTCTAATGTTAATACACAGTTAACTACTGGATCTTATTCGTAGCCAAGCTGGTTAGATTTTAAATGAGAATGAGGCAAAAAGGGTACTTTAACTGAAAATTCAATGATCCACCGGTTACAATCCAAGGGGATAAGACTGTCATATTCTCTGATCCTGATGATCATTTATAAAGCAAGCAACAACTATCCACTAGCTTTCCTTGTTTTTTGATATGTGCCAAAAATACACCTGCAGTTATGTAATTATGACAACATTTTTTTGTTCTTGTTTTTAATATAAGCAAGTTAACCTTACTAATTATGAAAAATGCTTTCAGACAAAAGATTAACAAACAAAAATGAATCCCATTCATAGTGGTGTTGGTTTATTTAGTAAGTTGCAATTTCCAGAATTAGAGAATTTGTTAAATGGAAAATATTGTGAGTGTCATTTCTTCCATATTTAAAAGTGAAGGAAGCTGCTACAGATATTTTGAATTAAAATCAGGGTTTAATACAAATAAAATGGATAAAGCCCTATATATTGGGACATAAGTTGGACAAATCTCAAAGGGCTTTAACGGATGTATGTGAAAATATTTACAAAGGTGTCCATATTAAGGAATTTTGCAATTTGGACAATTGCAAATGGCACTCCAACAAAGGATGAAGGCAACTTTCAGGTGTGAGGTGGCAGAACCCATTCAATAACGAAGAAGAAGACCTGTATTTGACTTTAAATGCTGTTAAGATACTTGCCGCAACTGCTTCTTCTGGTAGCTCATTTCATATTCTGCTACCCTCTGTGGAAAATGTTGTCCCTCTGGTTCTTTTTAATTATTTTCCCCCTCACCTTAAATCCATGTCCTTTGGTTCTTGATTTGCCTGCCCATGGTAAAAGAGTGCATTCAGCTCACATAAAGTGGTGGACACTGCCCGGTTCATCGCAGACAATGAACTCCATACCATCAAAGTGGATCGTTGAGGACCCACACCACCTTGGCCACGCTCTCATTTCACTCCTGTGACAAGAACTGGCCTTTGGTCCACAATGTCTGCCGAAAATGAAGCCAAGACCAACTGATCTGCCTGCACATAATTCATATCCCTCCATTCCCTGCGTATATATGCATATCCAAAAGGCTTTTAAACACCACTGATACCTGCCCGCAGCATGCTCCGGGTGATAACCACTGTCTACATATATGAAATCTTGCCACACGCATCTTAAAGTATGCCCTTTAATCTTCTACAGTTCCTGCTCGGGAAAATGGTTCCAACTGTATACCATATCAGTCTCATAATTTTATATTCTTCAATCAGATCTCCCCTCAAACTCTGTTTGCCACTCGGGCCACCTTTGACTCTCAAGTGGACATTAACACATACACCTCATACGTTTTGGACTACATCAAATTCTGCACCGACAACGTCACAACCCACAAACAAATAAAGACCTTCCCTAATCAGAAGCCGTGGATGAGCAGAGAGGTCAGACTCTTGCTGAAGGCTCGTGACGCCGCTTTTAGATCTGGCGACGCTGAGGCATACAGCTCATCCAGGGCCAACCTGAAAAAGGGAATCAGGAGCGCAAAACTCAAATACAAACGGCAGATCGAGGAGCATTTTCAAAACCACTCCGACCCCAGACGCATGTGACAAGGCATCATGTCCATTACCGACTACAATAAAGTTAACGCCCCCCCCAGACAACGCCTCCCTTCCTGACGAGCTAAACTATTTCTATGCTCGTTTTGATCGGGACAATAAAACACCAGCCATCAAAGCTGCCCCACCCCCGAATGAACAGCCCCTCAGTCTCTCCACCTCTGCTGTACAAGGCACACTGAGCAAAGTGAAAGCACAAAGCTGCCGGCCCCGATGGCATCCCCGGGCGTGTGCTCAGGGCATGTGCTGGACAACTATCCCTGGTCTTCACTGACATTTTCCAATCTGTCACTGGCCCAGGATGTCGTCCCTACTTGCCTCAAGACCTCAACCATTGTGCCAGTGCCCAAACAGTCAGCTTCAGGGAATCTCAATGACTCGCCCAGTGGCACTCACCCCTGTCATCGCAAAGTGCTTTGAGCGGCTGATCTTGGCTCACCTCAAAGCCAGCCTCCCCCCCCACACTGGACCCCCATCAGTTTGCCTACCTGCCCAACAGGTCTACAGAGGATGCCATATCTGCAGCCCTACACTCTGCCCTGACCCACCTGGACAACAACAACTCCCACATCAGGTTGTTCATCGACTTCAGCTCCGTATTTAATACTGTCATCCCCGCCAGCTTCATCATCAAACTCAGCGGACTTGGCATCACCACCATCCTCTGCAATTGGACACTGGATTTCCTCACCAACAGACCCCAGTCTGTTAGGATCACCAACCTCACCTCCTCCACTCTAACACTGAACACCGGCGTGCCACAGGGCTGTGTGCTCAGCCCTCTCCTCTACTCCCTCTTCACCCATGACTGCGTCCCTGCGTATGGCTCCAACGCCATCATAAAATTTGCCTATGACACCACGGTGGTAGGACTGACCAGGGACAATAACGAATCAGCCTATAGGGAGGAGGTCCAGAACCTGGCAGCCTGGTGTACCAATAATAACCTCGTCCTCAACTCAAAGAAGACGAAGGAAATCATCGTAGACTTCAGGAAGACCAGAGGTGGCAGACATACCCCCATCCACATAAATGGGACTGAGGTGGAGCGCGTCTCCAACTACAAATTCCTCGGGGTACATATCTCAGAGGATCTGTCCTGGTCCCTCAATACCACCAAACTGATCAAAAAGGCGCAGCAGCGCCTTTACTTTCTGAGGAGGCTTAAGAAAGCTCACCTGTCCCCCCAGATCCTGTCCAACTTCTACCGCTGTACCATCGAAAGCATCCTGACCACCTGCTTCACGGTATGGTACAGCAGCTGCACCGCAGCTGACAGGAAGGCACTGCAACGGGTGGAGAAAACCGCTCAGCACATCATCGGTGCCCCGCTCCCTGCCATGGATGCCCTCCACCGCAAACGGTGTCTGAGACGGGCCGGGAAAATCATTAAGGACCCCTCTCACCCTAACCATGGACTATTTGCCCTCCTCCCATCAGGGAGGCGGTACAGGAGCCTCAGGTCTCGCACAAGCAGGCTGAGGAACAGCTTTTTCCAAAATACCATTACCCGGCTGAACTCACAGGCCCAACGCTAGCTATCTTTAGACTCTTATCTGTATATATTTATTGCCTATGTACTAGTTTAATTCATCCACATTGCACATATTGTTTTAACCAGTATTTTTACTACCTTGCACTCTGATTAGATGCTAAACTGCATTTCGTTGTACCTGTACTCGTATTTGTGCAATGACAATAGAATCAAATCCAATCAAATCAAACTCCAGTGTACCAGAGAAACAATACAACTTCTTCCTGTCGCTAATAGCCCCCTAATCCAGGCAGCATTCTAGCCTCATAAAATCATGTGATAGGAGCAGAATTAGGCCATTTGGCCCATCGTCCATTCAATCATGGCTAATTTACCTCCCTCCTAACCCCATTCTCTGGCCTTCTCCCCTTAACCCCTGACACCTGTACTAATTAAGAATCTATCCTATCTCTGCTGTAAAAATATCCATTGAACTGGCCTCATCAGCCTTCTGTGGCAAAGGATTCCACAGATTCACCACCCTGTGACTAAATAAATTCCTCCTCATCTCCTTCTTCAAGGATCATCCTTTAATTCTGAGGCTGACCTCTAGTCCTAGACTCTTCCATTAGTGGAAACATCCTCTCTACATCCATCCTATCCAAGCCTTTCACTATTTGATACATTTCAATGAGGTCCCCCCCTTATCCTTCTAAAATCCAGCAAATACAGGCCTAGTGCCGTCAAATGCTCCTCGTATGTTAATCCACACATTCCTGGGATCTTCTTGTAAACCTCTGGACTCTCTCCAGAGCCAGCACATCCTACCTCAGATATGGTGCCTAAACTTGCTCACAATACTCCAAATGCAGCCTGACCAGCGCCTTATAGAGCCTCAGCACTACATCCCTGTTTTTTGTATTCAAGCCCTCGTGAAATAAATGTTAACATTGCATTTACCTTCCTTACTACCGATTCGACTTGCAAATTAACTTTTTGAGAATCCTGCACCAGCACTCCCAAGTCCCTATGCGCCTCTGATTTCTGGATTCTCTCGCCATTTAGAAAATAGTCTATGTCATTATTCCTATTTACAAAATGTATGACTCTCCACTTTGCTACATTATATACCATCTTCCACTTCTCTGCCCACTCTCCAAACCTGGCCACGCCCTTCTACAGAGTTCCTGCTTTCTCTACACTTTCTGCCCCTCCAACTATTTCCGTGTCCTCTGCAAACTTTGCCACAAAGACTTCAATCCCCTCATCTAAATCATACACATACAACGTGATGAATAGCGGCCCCAGCACGGACCCCTGCAGAACTCTGCTGGTCACTGGCAGCCAACCAGAAAAAGCTCCCTAATCAACCAGCAAAAGCTCCCTAAAGCTGTCGAACTAACCACCATTCTGTCTCATCTGCACCCTTTGCGAAGCCTCCACATCCTTTCTGTAATGGGGTGACCAGAACTGCACATAACTACAAATGTGGCCGAACCAAAGTATTATAAAGCTGCATCGTGACTTCCTGACTCTTGAACTCGTATCCCAACCAAGAATGGCAAGCATACCGTACGCCTCCTTCACCACTCTACTGAGCCACTTTCAGAAAGTTATGGACTTGGACCCTAAAATCCCTGCGTACATCAATGCCATTAAGAGAACTTTTTTCACACAGAGAGTGGGGAATCTCTGGAACTCTCTGCCACAGAGGGTAGTCGAGGCCAGTTCATTGGCTATATTTAAGAGGGAGTTAGATGTGGCCCTTGTGGCTAAGGGGATCAGAGGGTATGGAGAGAAGGCAGGTACAGGATACTGAGTTGGATGATCAGCCATGAACCATATTGAATGGCGGTGCAGGCTCGAAGGGCCGAATGGCCTACTCCTGCACCTAATTTCTATGTTTCTATTATTGTATACTTTCCCTTAACATTTATTCAGATTAAAACATCATCTTCCATTTCTCTGCCCTTTTCAGTGGCTGATCTATATCTGACTGTATACTTTGGCAGCTTTCCTCATGGTCTACAATCCCAGTCATTTTGGTGACATCTGTGAACTAATCCTCATCTATTTCCTCATCTATCTTTATATGATCACCCTTCCGCCTCCAGCGCTCCAAGGAAGAATGTCTGAGCTGCCCAATCTTTCCCCAACAGCTGAAGCCCTCGAGTCCAACTACATCCTCTTAAATCTTCTGTATGCTCTTTCCAGCTTAATGACATAGTTCCTGCAGCAGGGTGATCAAAACAGAATCCAATGCTCCAAGTATGGCCTCACCAACGTCTTCTCTCACTAATATGACATCAGAACTTCTACACTCAGTACCCCGACTGATGTTGATCACAGCTGATGTAGACCCTGCTGTAATTTTGATAACTATCTTCACTATCAACAATACCACATACTTTAGTGTCATCTGCAACATTTCTCATCATGCCTAGCCCATTCTCATCCAAATTGTTGATATAAATCACAAATACCAGTGGGCCCAGCAATGATCCCTGAGGCACATCAAATGCTTTGTTTTCATTGATCCCTTAATTTGATCTACTCTAACTGAATTCTAGAGATCATCCCTGTGTTGAACTTTTAGTCAGCTGTTTGCAGCTTTTAGTCATTCGTCCTGTATAGTGAGTGTTACACCAGCAGAGGGTCTGAAGAAGGGTCTCGACCCAAAACGTCACCCATTTCTTTCGCTCCATTGATGCTGCCTCACCCGCTGAGTTTCTCCAGCATTTTTATCTACCTTCGATTTTCCAGCATCTGCAGTTCCTTCTTAAACACCAGTAGAGGGTGTTCTGTTCATTTCATCATGATATCCACCTAATTATATTAATGCTCAAATAAGTATTTTTACAAGAGGGACTGAATAGCTGTGGTATTTGCTAGTCTAGAATACCAAAAATGGTGGTCGAACATTTACCTCAATTGTAAGTACATGAAGCTCCATGGACTAAAGTTGTTCAAATTATGAAAACTTAAAATTACTGGCATTAGCAAGTAAGCGAAGTGAAATTGCCTTGGGCACCTGCACCTATTTGATATATTGTAATTACTTAATCCCAGTTGTTTAACATACTGAAGATCATAATCTAGGAGTAAATTCATGGGCAGTGTAAATTCTTCAGTCATTTATACTCAGAACATGTCTGTTTTGTTTCATGGCATTTTGCTGCAAAACTATTGCTGCTTTTGTCCTTTTTTTTTACAAAGGCAGAACATGATTGTTTTGTGAAACACCAGTTCATTTCCATTTGTTCCAAGATTGCAGCCTTTGGTAGCATTTAAATCTTTCTCTCTGACACTTTATACAGTAAAACCTCATTTTTACAGACCTCTTTCGCACGGATTTCAGCAGATGGACCTACCGACGATCACTACCAACCATGCTGCCCACACTGATGTGGCCCACACTGCCTCCCCAGCCATTTCTGGGCCCAGCTGCCGACCTTCACTGCTGTACACTTGGACTAATCCACAGACTAGGGACAATTTACAGAAGCCAATTAGCGTGAAAAAACCTGTACATCTTTGGAGTGTGGGAGGAAACTGGAGCTCCTGGTGAAAAGACCCATGCAGTCACTGGGAGAATGTATAAAATCCATGCAGACAGCACCCATAGTCAAGATCAAACCTGTGTCTCTGGCACTGTAACGCAGCAACACTACTGTGCCGCCCTGAACCACCAGAGGTTGAGGGGCATTAGGGGTAGACGGTCAGAAAGTTTTTCTCAGGATGGAAATATGATAGCTTGAAGGTGGGGGACAATGTTTAATGGAGGTGTGCAGGGCAAGAGTTGGAGAGGGTGGTGAGCAGGTGGAACTTGCTGCCGGGATGATGGTGGAGGCAGATAAAATAATCATAGTCTTACAGCGTGGAAACAGGACCTTCGGCCCAACTTGCCCACACGAGCCATCATGCCCCATCTACACTGGTCCCACCTACCTGCATTTGGCCCATATCCTAACCATGCACTTGTCTAAATGTTTCTTAAACATTGCAATAGATTTATCAGACTTGGATTGGCACATGGATGCGCAGCAAATGGTAGGATATAGATTATATGCAGGCAGGTAAGTGTTGGTATTGGCATCATGTTCGGTACAGATATTGTGGGCCGAAAGGCCTGTTCCATTACTGTATCTCTACTAAGATGTGTATCAGGTTGCTGCAATAATAATAGGATAGTATCAGTGGGGAATTTTAACTTTCCTATTACTGACTGGTTCACCCATGGTGAAAAGGGGCCAGATAGAGTGCCATTTATTACAAGTGAACAATAACGTTTTATTAATCAATATATAGACTAGACATAATACATTAAGGACTTTTTTTTCCCCAGGATGAAAATATAAAGAGACATAGCTATAAGGTCAGAGGAAAAATGTTTAAAGATGTATAGGGCCAGCTTTTTAGTGATGGGCATCGGGAAGTGGATAAGGTAGTGGCATTTACGAGGCCATTTAGGTAGGCAATGGCTATGCAGAGAATGAAGAGATATGGGTCATGTGCAGACAGAGAGTAGTTTAATTTGGTATGTTCAGCACAAACATTGTGGGCCAAAAGGCATGATTCTGTGATGTTTAGTTCAATGTTCTATAGAGAGAGAGGGAACAATGTGGGGCAAGTGACTGCCGTGTCAGTGGGAGAGCAATTTGGAACTGGTCATCATTAGTAGTTTTAATTATAAAATGTTGATGGAGAAAGATAGGAACTAGCAGAGGTCGATTGGGGAGAGATTAAAGAGAGTAATCTGCATCTGGAATGAGTTGCCAAGTGGATATCATTGTGACTTTTAAAAGATATTGGTCTCCTAATCTGAGGAAAGACATTCTTGCCATAGAGGGAGTACAGAGAAGGTTCACCAGACTGATTCCTGGGATGGCAGGACTTTCATATGAAGAAAGACTGGATAGACTCGGCTTGTACTCGCTAGAATTTAGAAGATTGTGGGGGGATCTTATAGAAACTTACAAAATTCTTAAGGGGTTGGACAGGCTAGATGCAGGAAGATTGTTCCCGATGTTGGGGAAGTCCAGAACAAGGGGTCACAGTTTAAGGATAAGGGGAAAGTCTTTTAGGACCGAGATGAGAAAAAAAATTTCACACAGAGAGTGGTGAATCTGTGGAATTCTCTGCCACAGAAGGTAGTTGAGGCCAGTTCATTGGCTATATTTAAGAGGGGGTTAGATGTGGCCCTTGTGGCTAAGGGGATCAGGGGGTATGGAGAGAAGGCAGGCACGGGATACTGAGTTGGATGATCAGCCATGATCATATTGAATTTTGGTGCAGGCTCGAAGGGCCGAATGGCCTACTCCTGCACCTATTTTCTATGTTTTCTATATTTGGACATACATGGATAGGATGGGATTAGATGGCAATGGGCCAAATGCAAGTAAATGGGATGAGCCTCTTGGTTGGCATAGTCATTTAAGGGCCTGTTTCACTCTTACTGTTTGCAAGTAAATGGTGGGAGGGCTTTTTAAAGTACGATTGCAAGAGTTCAAGTTCAGCACTTTCCCGTTGGAGTGGGCAAATTTAGGAATCACTGGATAATGAGAATTATTGAGACTCTAGCCAAGAAAAAGATTTAGGCAGTTGTTAATCAAACAACTCCCTCAAGTATAAGAAGTGGAGTATACTTGACTCGGAAATCAGGAAGTCAAAAAGAGGGCATGACTAGGATCTGGCAGGGAAGTTAAAGGAAAATCCCAAGCATAAAAAAGTGAATGCGCACAATCTTTTTCATAGACCAGGAGGCTCAAAACTACAGATGTTTTAAATGTGAAGGGAAAGATTTGAAAAGCCCCTGCGGGACAACTTTACAGAGGGTGGTGCTCATATGGAGCGAGCTGCCATGAAAGGCCATAGATATAAGTACAATAATATTGAAAAAACATTTGGTCAGGTATGTGTAAAAGAAAGGTTTACAAGGGTTTGGGACAAGTGTGGGCAAATTGTACAAGCTTAGGTGAGAATCTTGGTCAGTGTGCACAAGTTGAGCTGCAGGGCTTGTTTCTGACTGCATTGCCATGGTTTTCAAATACAACACAACTCGTCTTTTAAAGTTCAAAATAATTTCTGCGTATTTTGATCTGCCATCCCAAAGCTGGCTAGTGTCAGATCATTATTGGTTTTGTTGCAGAATTTTTTTTATATTAGAAAGATGAAAGTACTCTTGACAATAAATAAAACAAAATACTGGATTAATACTGGGTCAGGCAGCATCATTGGAGAACATGGACAGTGACATTTTGGGTCAGGATCCTACTGCAATAACTATCATATCTATATCAGTGGCAGTGTATCAACAATTGATTGTGAATATTGTAGTCTGGGCTGTAGTTCTGGACCATAGAAACTTTCCCATGTCAACTCCCAGGGACCTGATGGGATAAATGAAGGAAACTTTGCAGTAAGGAATGGGAGGGACCTGGATATCTTATACAGTGCATTCAGAAAGTATTCAGACCCCTTCACTTTTTCCACATTTTGTTATGTTACAGCCTTATTCTAAAATGGATTAAATTCATTTTTGTTATCATTAATCTACACATAATACCCCATAATAAAAAAGTGAAAACAGGTGTTTAGAAATTTAGAGCCGGTGATTCCAACCACGGCAGCCTCCTGAATGCAGAGATGTGTGAGTTTACTGAGTCCAATGTGTCGCTACAATTGTAGGTATGTTACAATACTTACCTTCAGCGGCGCTGCAATTCTGCCACTGGCCGTGTGCGCGATTTTGGCGCCTTTGAGGGGGGGGACCTGATGGGATAACTGATTAATTTTAAAATCAGTTTCTAAAGCCGTCAACGCCGACAACGGGAACGGATTTCACGTACGGGACAGGTAAAGGAAAGCCATTTATTTTATGTATAAAAGTGCTCCTTAAGATGCCTTTAATTCACATTTTACGTTGCGAAACGGTGATTTTTTCCCCATACAAACCAGCAGTATTTTTCCTGCCGATATGGGTCTAAATTCACCGCAACCGCAACGTTCCAATTGATCGGGTTCCAGAAAAGCACACTCGCAAGAAGATTTAAATGGCCATTCATTTACAGGTATTAAACATTAAATTCCTTCCATTTGGCCTATTGTGAATTCTTGTGTGAATGTTATTTGCACATTTAGGCTATTTAAAAATGTTAATCTATTCTTAAAGTGATAGATGTTTAGATCTAGTAATTGAATTTTGTAATTAGCTACAATTAGGTAACTAACTAATTATAAGCTTTAATTTCAAGTCATCTAAGTAAGATTGTTTCAGAATGCTTCAATCTATAATAACTGAAATTTTATTTCAGTTCTCTTAATTTTTAAGAAAGTTATTGGCTTTTGACTGTCCTTGATCACAGCTTTTGTGTTAAGTCAATGGAAAAGCAATAGGGAGGTTTCACGGCAGTCGGGTCACGACCCATGACCCGTACTGTTGCTATGCTACTCCAAATGGATTACACGCGATGTACTGCAGGTAGGCACTTACCGTTGTTTCCAGCGTAGCGGGCCCGTTAAAACCCGCCGAAAATGTCAATAAGCGTGTGAGACATTTATCCTACTTCAGAACTCCAAAAGTGAGGAGAAATTACGCTAGATAGAAGCGAGAGCTGAGGGGACAATAACAGACAGAGTGCTTAGCAAACATTGGCCGTTTACTCACTGCATTTCATTAGCTAAAGCATTATTTGTGTTTTTTCTTGATTTCTTTGGCATCTAAAAAGTTTCAGAAGTGATAAATCTGGCTGTAAATTTTTTAAATCGCCCATGGTTCTCAAGTGGGTTTTTACATACAAAATGAAAACGCATCTGAAGAAAAATTTACATCCAGATTGATCACTTCTGAGACTTTTTAGATACCAAAGGAATCAAGAAAAAACACAAATAATGCCTTACTGTTGATGAAATGCAGTGAGCAAACGCGATACTTCCCAATATTTTCAATTACGATATCTGCACGGCCAATGTTTACCAAGCACTTTAGCTGCTGTTGTCCCTTCAGCTCTGCTTCTCTTTACCTTCATTTCGCTTCACTTTTGGAATTCTAAGTCTCTCACACTTACCCCGACTTCCACAATTTTTTTCAACGTAAAAATTCAACATTTTGGCGGTTTTTAACAGGTAGGAAAGTACACGTTTCTTGCATTAATAACATATACCGGAAGTGACGGATGTCCTCCAGATGGATTGAGCGGCTCCGTGCATCAAGCCCTTTGAACCAGTGACCTTACGTGCAACAAGATGTTATAGGGAACAAGATGCTAATTTCCGAGTATGAAAATGGTCATAATGTTTTTAATACTGAAGATATGAAAGTGAATTAGGTGTCAAATTAAACTTCTTTTTACGCTTTATCTGATGGGATAAATTACAGACTTGATTTTTGAAATCTCAAAATGTTGTAACATTGCTAACAATTGAGTCTGGTTTAGGTTTTTAGTTCAGTCAATGCCCAAGGCAGACCAAACGTGTTAAACAGAGATTGGTCAGATACTGAGCTTCACACAGTGATAAATCATGTAAAATAATCACTGAATGTTATTTTAAATGAATGTACCTGCATGTTATACTGTTTAGTTTGGAGATACAGCGCAGATAGTCCACTGAGTTCGCACCAAAGACCTTTGGTTCGCACCGACCAGCGATTTTATTGTTTTCCTATTTGCCAATTAATTTGGCCCGATTATTTGGTGGCCAATCAGCCGTTGTCTCCAAGGGCATTGTGTCCAATCACATAATGCAGTTTAATGGTAATTAGCTGCTACGGTGAAGGTTGGAAGCAGCGGAGGTACTGACAGTCAGATGGGAGCAGGAAACATTCACACAGTGTATAATCTATAGCGCCCTAGTGTACAATTTCATAATATATACTAAATAACAGGGCTGACACACCTTGGCTGGGAATCTGGGGTTCACCAAAATTGTTCCCAATTGGGCCCCGCACCCCCTAAGGTCGGCCCTGCAGGTGTCATTCAGGTTATGGCTGATTGAAATTCATGAAATTCATGCTTCTATGTTGTATTTCTAAAACTGGTCGCTTACTTGGAAAAGCCCTTTGTAAATGTTGATAATTGTTTCGCTATTTCTTTCAGTGTGCATGCTCTGAATGCTGCTGAACCAACTGCTGGTTTGCATTGCTGTTCACCAGCACCACTTGCTGGAGCAAGATGCTACTGCATTTCAGTGAGTCATCATAAGCTTGGTCGTATTGCTGCGATGCACCCTTGGCATTATTAGAAGCCAATAGACAATAGGTGGAGTAGGCCATTCGGCCCTTCGAACCAGCACCACCATTCACTGTGATCATGGCTGATCATCACAATCAGTACCCTGTTCCTGTCTTCTCCCCATATCCCTTGGCTCCGCTATCTTTAAGAGCTCTATCTAACTCTTGAAAGCATCCAGAGAATTGGCCTCCACTGTCTTCTGAGGCATAGAATTCCACAGATTCACAACTCTCTGGGTGAAAAAGTTTTTCCTCATCTCCGTTCTTGACTCCCCCAACATTGGGGCCATGATTTCAATGCTGAGGCAGGTACGTACGTGCCTGAAGGCCATTTCATAAAAATCTCTAGACAGGTGAGCAGCATAGCCAAAACAATGGAAGGGAAACAGTAATGACCTCTTCATGGAGAGAACTACACGGTGAGAGTAGATGTTGCCAGTGCCTTGTACTGGACCCCAATCGCTGTTCTGATCTGGTGCAACAGGAAAGTTCAAGATACAAGATACATTTATTTGGGTTGGGTGTTACACTGTTCTGGATACAATCCAGTGTACTGCATGCAGTGTTCACACTATGGCCTTCTCTACAGGGGTGGTAGCAATCACAGAGCACCTGTACTCAGGCTGCAAGAGTGGCCTTCAATGTCTGGTTATCTGTCATGTTTCTTTACTCTCTAATTTTCTTCTTCAGCAACTCATTTTCTTTTTCAGAAGCTACCTATCAGCCAGGGTGATATTAGAGGGGAATTTCTTCAATATGCCAACATGGCCTTGAGAGACAATGGACTACCTCTATAACAGTCAACAGATGTGGACTTAACCAGATGCGCAAAGGTATTTTTTCCCCACTTCTAATATGGTGAGACATCTCCAAGACAGAATAAAATGAAATAAGCAGCCTTTTGTGGGGAGTTAATGAGCTTCTATTTGATAATCTATTCCAAAAAATGGGATGGAAAATTGAGGAAACTAATGCAAGTTTCTGATGCACCACATAAAGTCAATTCTGAAAAACAAATGTCAGCCATTTTGGGGAAAAAATCATCTTATTTGATTCACGGGACTGCCTGACTTGTGACTGCTAAAAATAGAGGAAACTGGTAAGGTGCCCAATATTTTTGAAGGGAGTATGCTGAAGTTAAATGGAGAAGTGCCGGTCATTTTTTTTTTAACAGAGGGTTATGAGTGCCTGGAATGCTGCTGAGGTTGGCGGATGAGGGATAGATGATAGAAACATAGAAAATAGGTGCAGGAGGGCATTCGGCCCTTCGAGCCAGCACCGCCATTCATTGTGATCATGGCTGATCGTCCCCTATCAATAACCCGTGCCTGCCTTCTTCCCATATCCCTTGACTCCACTAGCCCCTAGAGCAATATCTAACTCTCTCTTAAATCCATCCAGTGACCTGGCCTCCACTGCCCTCTGTGGCAGGGAATTCCATAAATTCACAACTCTGTGGGTGAAAAAGTTTTTTCTCACCTCAGTCTTAAATGACCTCCCCTTTATTCTAAGACTGTGGCCCCTGGTTTTGGATTCGCACAACATTGGGAAAATTTTTCCTGCATCTAGCTTGTCCAGTCCTTTTATAATTTTATGTTTCTATAAGATAGCCCCTCATCCTTCTAAGCTCCAGTGGATACAACCCTAGTCTGTTCAATCTTTCCTCATATGACAGTCCCGCCATCCCAGGGATCAATCTCGTGAACCTACACTACACTGCTTCAATCACAAGGATGTCCTTCCTCAAATTAGGAGACCAAAACTGTACACAATACTCCAGATGTGGTCTCACCAGAGCCCTATACAACTGCAGAAGAACCTCTTTACTCCTATACTGAAATCCTCTTGCTATGAAGGCCAACATTCCATTAGCTTTCTTCACTGCCTGCTGTACCTGTAAGCCAACTTTCAGTGACCGGTGTACAAGGATGCCCAGGTCTCGCTGCACCTCCCCCTTACCTAACCTGTATGATAGGGGTATTTAAGAGACTTTCCGATAGGCATATAGATGTGCAAGGAATGGAGGGATATAGATTGTGTGCAGGTAGATCAGAGATAGTCTTGGCATCATGTTTGGCACAATGTGAACCAAAGGCACTGTTCTTGTGCGGTACTGTTCTAGGTTCTAAAAATAAGAGAGCGATCCAAATAAATTGTTATTCTAGCTTATTATCCATCTGTGGTAAAGAGGGTCTTACCAGACATCTCTACCCTCATAGAACTCAGATGGAACAAGTCTGATAAAATGATTTTCATGGCTGTTGTAAATATCTTTAAATGCATTATCCTTCACACGTGTGCATTCAATTAAAAATGTACTTATCTGTCCATTGATATCTTCCTGCAGACTTCAGCTGTCCTCCTCATTGTTAATCCAATTTTTGTACCAGTGTTAAGATACCAGTGTATAAAATCATGAGAGGAATAGATCGGGTAGATGTACAGAGTCTCTTGCCCAGAGTAGGTGAATCGAGGACCAGAGGGCATAGGTTTAGGGTGAAGGGGAAATGATTTAATAGGAATCTGAGGGGTAACATTTTCCACACAAAGGGTGATGGGTAAATGGAACAAGCTGCCAGAGGAGTTAGTTGACGCAGGGACTATCCCACCATTTAAGAAACAGTTAGAAAGTTACATGGATTGGACAGGTTTGGAGGGACATGGACCAAATGCAGGCAGGTGGAACTAGTGTAGCGGGGACGCGTTGGGCCGAAGGACCTATTTCCATGTTGTATCAATCAAACCTTGTATGACAATCAGCTGGATTTCCATTTAAGACTGGAAAATGCAGATGCACCTTATCTCTGCTCCATATCCCTTTTAGTGGACTAAAGGCATTTTATTTCAAATAGCAGTTGGGAATTCAAGAAATGAATTGAACCAGGATCCAATGTTGATCGGAAAGTAAAGAAATGACAGGCAAACAGAACTTGCGTTCAAATTACACAGGCAGCACAGTAATAATTTAAGGTCAACCAAAAAAGGGTAGAACAAGGGTGGTCTGCTTAAGGAAGAGATTTCAATACACAACTAAAACTAGATTTCATTGTAAGATACTTATTCAAATAATGCTACTGTGTAACTGGAACACTAACAGATGCAGATTAAAAGTAAATGCAGTCACACTACATTAAAATGTAAAGTATGTGAAAAAAAATCATTAAACTTAGTACTTAAACGCTGTGGTATCAGGAACAACATGAAAACTTGATTCATTAACTTAGCCAATACAAATTAAGCATAGCAAGAGACAGGGTGCAGCTGCAAAGTATTTATTGCAGTCCACACCTACAGAACATAATTGAATCAATCTACATTATTTGGAGATGTACAGTTTTTCATAGATATCTGAAATTAGATACTCTTAAGAGGCTGTAAAAGTGAAAGAAATATTATACTTTGCAAACACTTTATTTATACTAGTTGCTTAAAAGAAAACGCATACATTATTTGCTCCAACCAAAACATCCAATGACATTTTGTTAGAATTGCCACCCGATCACCAAACAGTGACTCAAAGTAGCGCACATCAGAATGCCTGACTTGCAATAATAAAACCATGTTAAAGATCTGGTATTGAAGTCACAAGGGTAAATTCTTAAATTTGGATAACATTTAATTAATATGGACAGGTATGATTTGCACTATGAATTTTTTCCAGGTTTCTCCCCCACTCATATCTCAATTGAGCTCAGTCAATTCGGGTATGGCCTTGATTAGTCTATTGTTATAGTCCATTAAATGCCAAATTTGTTCCTTGTTTAGATTTAGAAGATGTAGTCCCTTCCAGGGTCTCTTGTGGAAAGGATGTTTGTTTTCCATCCGTTCACTTGTTAGCAGACAATAATAAGAACCTAAACTGAACGAGCACAAAAATTGACTTGCGCTCGGACTTGGATCTGGACCGTGTTTTTAATTCCATTTTTTAAAGTTGGGTGTTGGACATCTTCAAACTGAAACGTATTCCTAAAATTAAATACAGACTTATAGAATGAAAATTGGTATTCTGAATACATCTACATTAAGATTTTGCAATCCCCATCTCTCCCCCCCCACCTCCAAATTCAAATAATTAAAATCCATGTGTGAGACAGGCACTCAGTCATCTTGGTGGAGCTCATTATCATTATTTCATTCTATCCCGTGTAATATCACTGCACGATCTCTTGCACATTAGTTTTAATAAATACCATTATGCAATGCGACTAATGTAAGAAAAAGGGCTGCCTTTACTATTTTTAGATATTTCAGACCTTTATCATTTTTATTTTTTTTGAAGTAACCTAATAATACTTGGTTTCTAGTAGTCTCTAGATACAAATTGTGCCTAAGCATAGTATAAAGAATTTGCAAAATGTGCACACATACACATCTAAAAAGGGAGGATAAAAGGTTGCCAGCAATTCCTCCTTATCCTTTGGTAAAGTTTTAAAAACTTTACAATAGCAAATCACTTGCAATTTAAATAATAGCTCGTAATCAGAAAGCACATCATTGCAGAATCAACATTTTAAAGAGAGGTGTGCAAAAAAGAAAAGCTTGTACTGGTGTTAGCACCCATTACATTCCTAGATGGTCACACATTCAACATTATAGACAAGCAATTCAAATCTATGTGGTTTTGATATAAACAGATCTAAATTCATAGTTTCCTATCTTCACTTTTAATTCCTGTAAAAATTACAAATGGTTCATAAGAGGCACACTTCATTTTACATTTGGTTTCGCCTGAATTGGTGGTATTAATAGCAGATGCAATCAAGAGCACCAAATAAAATAATTTAGATTTCAATAATGCAAAATATTCATAGACACACTATTTTGGGAATTTCTTTCTTTGCACCAATTTGGATATCAGTAAAGGATGATCCTCGACACTTCAAACTGGTATATAATAACCCAAACTGGGAAAAAATCTATCAACATAATCACAGTTCAAATTTAGGTTGCATCGATGAGAATGTTTGCATTCTATAACACTGCTGGTGATAATGGGAGATGCAATATCATTTATGAGGAACTATTTTCAGGCCAATTACATCAAGGATTAACACTATTGAACTGTCTAAAAATTGAAGTTCAAATCCATTTATACAGTGAGATGTTAAAAACAATATAAAATTTAATTCTGTTGCCAATCTTAACAATATTCACCATCATCAAATGCTGAAAATAAGCATATCTTACAGGGAACACCACTGAACAAACAAAGTTTGTCCTTTCTTGCTCACTCCTGTTACTGGTTAAAACACAAAAGCTTAGTTGGTGGGGATAAAGAAAATAATAGACAACAGATATGCTGCTGAATAGCACATGGGGAAAAAAGTTCTGCCTTTTTAGTGTTACTATAAGATCGAGACTCTTACAAGTCTTATTTTCTCCCTTCGATCAGAAGTATTTCTTGAACCTCTTTTCTGATCATACGCTGTGCACATTCTGAAAACGTTGGCCAAACCAAGTTTATAAACAATGGCCACATGAAAATAAAAAAAAATAAAAATAAAAATGGAAGCAAACATATTAATGGTGAAGAACAAACTGTACAATATAAACAGCTCTCTGCACAGGAGATCTTTCAATGGTGCAGTTTATTTTTAAAAAATGAATAAAGTGCCAATAACAGGCAAATAAAGCCTGGATCTGTAAAGAGTAGCTAGAGATTGATCAACCTGCTAGAATGCATGTATGTTGTTGCTATAGAACTTTGCCAACCAACCACCTTTTAAAAAAAAAGTTTTTGGCTGCTCTGGAAATTTCTAAAATATAAATCAGAAACCATTCCTTTCCCCTAAATTAAAATACATCCCCTCCTTTGTGCTGCATCTTGTATAGGCAGCGAAAACAGTGGAATTTGAAAAATAAATCCATCTGCATTCCTATATTTTGTCCAACCCAACTCAGTCACCACCAACCAGATACTTTCCATCCTTACCACAGAAGCTCAATTAGAACTCAGAGGAAGTATTTAACTTAAACTGAATGGATTGTTGCTAAACCAAATTAAGCAATTTTCACAGAATTTAAATGTAGGAAATTATTCCTGAAAATGAAAATACAGTCTGTAACTAATAATGCAGGCTGTGAATCATACTGCTGCATTCAAAATATAAAAAAAACAAAGACATTAGCTGGAATACTGGGTTTCTTGTCAGAGAACATGAACAGTAGTTTTGTTTGGGGTTTTTTTTTGCGTACTTTTTTTGTTCTAAAATATGTTGAACAATGGTAAAAACCATTAGTTTTTAAGCAAGGCAGAACTCTAGTCTTTTTCCCCACCCCACTCAAGCAAGACAGTGAGTGCCATGGAGCAACTCAGTCTAGAGGTTGTGGTTCTGCAATTGGCATGGTGTGAAGCACTTCATCCAGCAGCTGAAGGGCACGGTGTAGGTGGATTTCAATCCAGCAAGGCGTTTCCTTAATGCTTTGTCTTGGGTAATCGGGTCCCCAGCCTTTAACAAAGCTCATCCTGAGAATGCACAGACGGCGCAGATCATCCACACCAATTCCAGCTGCAGCAGATAAACCTGAAAATAAAACTTATATTAATGCAAAAGGCATGCGTTACAAATGTAGATATGTCTTTAATTAACTGGGTGCAAATGATAGTTAGAAAAGCAAAGGACTGGAAACCTAAAATAGTTCAGCCAAATGACAATGTCTTGGCGTTTGCAGCTGTCGGAGCCCATCTGGCACACTGACCAGTTTTACACGAATACTGATCAACAATGGCGTGTGTACTTGTTTTGATATTACTGTTTTATTTTAATATTCTGGCAAGTCTGAGTACACAAACCTATACGAGGCTTTCAATACTGAATATGGGACAGCCAATCGAGCAGAAATACAGATCAGATGGATGATTAGTTCCAATTCATCTGGCTATTACAATTAGCAATTAAACCATCTAAACATAAAACATTCGATAGGAACCATATCACTTTCTGAAAAGTGTGGGGCAAGTTTTTTAAAACAGAGGAGTGGGCGTCTGGAACGTGCTGCTAAGGGAGGTAGTGGAGGCAAATATGATAGTTGCATTTAAGAGTCTTTTAGATGGGAACATGGGTATGCAGGGAATGGAGGGTTATGGATCACATGCATGCAGATGAAATGAACATACTTTGCCATGTTTGGCATGAATTGTGTGGGCCAAAGGGACAGTAGGCACTGTTCTACGTTTTATGATTTGTGAGGTTATGAAGAGAGGGAGGTGAGCACAGACTGAAAAAATCTTTTGTGCTGTAAAATTATGCGATTCCATTCATGAGAGTTTTTGACAATCTTGCATGTTTAAATAAAAATGTCCTGGTCTACAAATCCAGTTTTGAAATTTGAAATGTTGGGATTGGAAATGTAAACTGCCCTGTATGATAAATAACAAAGAAGATTTGGTGTCAGCTTTGAGAGGTCTATATGAAAGGAATAGATGATCCATAATGAGATGGACCAGTGCCCACTGATGACTCTTGTCACTGTTAATTACCATTTCCTGTTTTTCTGGAGAAGATTTGGTGTTCAAGACTAGATGGTCATCTTTTGGAAATATGCATTTATTTTTTTCTTTCCCCATAGTATTTTGGAAAATCAGAATGGGGAAGGAGGCTTTGGTGGTGCTGACCGTGTTTTATTTTTGCACGTTGCTGATTTGTTTGTTCACACAGAACAGTACAGCATAGGAGTAGGCCAGAGTCTGTGCCAAGCATGATGCCAAATTAAACTCATCGCCTCTGCTTGCAAATGATCCATAGCCATACATTCCCTGCATATCCATGTGCCTTTCTACAAGTCTCTTAAACACCACTATAGTGTTTGTTTCCAACGCCATTCCTGGCAGTACGGACCAGGCACTCACCATTCTCTGTAAAAAATCTTGCCCAGCACATCTCCTTTAAACTTTACCCTGTCCTTAAATATATGCCTTCTAGTCTTTGACATTTACAATCTGGGATAAAGCTTCTCTCTGTCTACCTTATGTTTGCCTCCCATAATTGTATATACTTCTCTCAGGTCTTCCATTAACCGGCTGTGCTCCAGAGAAAACAATCCAGGTTTGTACCATCTAGTTCCAGATTTCCCTATCCTGATACTCTGGAAAAAAGATTGACTATCTATCCCATCCATGTCCCCAATTTTATAAACTCCCGCAATGATGAATGATAAAACTTGGTATATCAAAGTGGCTCCGATGGGAACCTCTATGTATGTGGCTATATATTCAGGGAAAATACAAAAACACAAGTGGCAAGGTAACTTACTAATAGCTGGGGCAATTCCTCCCACTGAACCTGGTCCAGGAATGTTTCCAGCAACAGCTGCTGCTTGGGCAGCTGCTGCAGCCTGAGCAGTAGCAGCCTGTTGTTGCATCTGACGGTGACACTGTCGCAAATCAAACACCTGAAACGCAAACAGAATGGATTGTAAAATGACTGGAGTAAATACTTCAAAACTTCAAAATACATTGAGAACGAATTCCATTGGCCTATGTGAGGAAGATTTTCTCCACAAACAAACAAAATAATCAAAACCCGTAACCAAACTTCAAGACCTGTGCTCAAATTATGCTGGTTACAGTGGAGAGATAAACAGCTAATGCTAAAGAAGTGACTCAGAATAACAAGTACTTAGGTTTCATCTCTGAGCAAACTAAGTTTATTTAGAATAGAGCTCACCAAATGGGCAACTTAAAGGCTCAATCCAATTCACTGGTGTTCCACTATGATACCGTATATGGGGAGGACACTTCAATGTCCATTCAAAAAATGGCATGTTATCATCATAATCACTGGCCATCACTAGGTACTCAGTACTACTGCTATTTTTATTTTGTTTAAATGCTTTCTACTTTGAATGCAGTTCCGAGGCTTGGGACAAACAGATTCCTTTAATCCAGGAAGAGCACCAGGTAAGATACTGCATCATATCCATGCCATAAGTCACTTATTTTGTCAATGTTTGAGCAAAGACGACAAGGATGGTTTGACTCGAATAGGTGCAGCAAAAATCAAACTGACTATCTGTGTCAGCAATAGCTTCCATTATTTTAGGAATAATTGAGAATTGACTGATGGGCAGTAACTAACAGGATCAGATTTGCTTGCATTCTCTGTGGAAGGGCATGCTTAAACACTTCTCCACTTTGTTGTGGAGCTATATTGAAACACATTGGCTGGAGGCCAGCTTTGCTCGAGTACAAACCTTCAGCACTACATCCAGGATGTTATTGGGGTCTTTACTACAACTAACACACTGATCATATTTTCAAGTTCAGTGGAGCAAATCATATTGGATTCCACAATCGTGGGAAACTCAGAATTAGGCCAACAATGATTATCTTCTCTGTGTTTCTGATTTAAAAAAATATGGTGGGAAATGCTGCACGCAATCTTTTGCACTTAGGAGTTCAGCTGCTCCAATTTCTTTAAGAACGGTGAGTTTTGATGAAAAGTTATAAAGCTGAAATGTTAATTATGTTTGCTCTCTGCAAATCCTGTCTTATGGTTCAGTTGACTGAAAACAGCTGGAAAGAAACTGTCCTTGAATCTGGAGAAGTGCGTTTTCACATTTCTGTACCTCTTGATGGGAGAGGGAAAAGAGGGAGCGGGGAAAGAGGCTGAGACTCATCCTTGACTATCCTGGTGGCCTTGCCGAGGCAGTGTGAAGTATAAATGGAGTCAATGGAAGGGAGGTTGGATTATGTGATGGGCTGTGTCCACAATTCTTATAGAAACTTACAAAATTCTTAAGGGGTTGGACAGGCTAGATGCAGGAAGATTGTTCCCAATGTTGGGGAAGTCCAGGACAAGGGGGCACAGCTTAAGGATAGAGGGGAAATCCTTTAGGACCGAGATGAGAAAAACATTTTTCACACAGAGAGTGGTGAATCTCTGGAACACTCTGCCACAGAAGGTAGTTGAGGCCAGTTCATTGGCTATATTTAAGAGGGAGTTAGATGTGGTCCTTGTGGCTAAAGGGTTCAGGGGGTATGGAGAGAAGGCAGGTACAGGATACTGAGTTGGATGATCAGCCATGATCATATTGAATGGCGGTGCAGGCTCGAAGGGCTGAATGGCCTACTCCTGCACCTATTTTCTATGTTTCTATGTTTCTCTCCAATTAAGCAATTATGCATAAATCATGCTGACTCGAGTATGGTTACACTCTGACAGAACACAATTCTCTCACTGTTGAGAGCCCAGAAGCGCTGTGGAAGACGTCTGAATTGTTGACCAGTCATCAATACCATTTAGTACAAATACCCTAGGCATCTTCCTTGCACTGATCTGTCTTGCCAATGCTTTCATGAACAGACTCAGCTGGAATAGCTAGATTAATGAAGCCGAGCACGTATGTTTTCCCCTCATCCAATTGAGCAGAGTTTAAACTAATTTGGCAGGGGAGTGGGAGGCATAGCAACAGAGCAGCAGGTGAGTAAAAACTGCAACAAAAACAAAGTCCGGTGGGCAGAGTAGACAGAGGTAAGTTAAGGAGTTTGGAAGGGCTGACACACTCAACTGCGATTACTTTAATGCAAGGAGCCTCACAGATCAAATCAGATGAGATTAGAGCATGGATGGAGAGCAGGAAATCAACAGAAATCAACTGGTTGTTGTTGGATGGGGGAAAGAGAGATCTTTTAAAGAAGAAAACTCCATAATTTCCTTGTTCAAAACAAAACAGCTATCAATGAAATAAAATAAAATACTCAGCAATTAGACAGGTTATGTGGTGAAAGAAAGGGTTAATGTTTCAGGTCAATATTCTTTCAAAGGGAAAGTTGTTGTGGGTGCGTTAAATATTTTCTGTTTATATTTCAGATATCCAGCATTTTTTTGCTTTTAGATGGCTAAAGACAAACCCCCCATGAAGTATTCTGATATACTATCTAATTCCCACGACGACAAAGGATCTCTAAACTAACGTATTTGTTGTACATTATGTGCTTACTGGCAATGCTTGCATCTAAAAGAATGATAAATGAGCATTTGACAAACAGAAAGTGTAGTTCTGAAATTTGTTAGTTTCTCTCAGATTCTCAACTAAAATTCTTGCCTCATGTCAAACAGGAGAAATGGTGCTTAAATGCCCCAAATTCAAAGATATGCCATATGGAAATTGTTCAATGATTTAAGAAGTGAAAATGGGCATGAAAGAAGGGATTACGCCTCAGAAATGGGCAAATCTTAGAGGAGAAATAATGACAAGAAAAGGACAGTGAGATTTTCTTTTTTCTTTTTAAAAGACTGCACTGATCATTTTATGAACGATGCATTTTGTTGCAGATATTATGAAACAAAGATATTTTAAAATATATTCACCATATACAAAATCAAAAGAGCAGTAAATCCAATTTAACAAACCTTAATGTATGCACTAGGGTAAATCTTATGAACAGCATCTCCAGGTGCACGCCCAGCTTCTCGATCCAAATAGTAACTCTGCACAAAAACCGCATGATCACTCAAACATCGTACCCAAACGTCTCCTTCCCCTTTGCATTCTAATTGCACGCCTTTTCCAATGTGTAACCTAGTAAAAAATAAATAAAGGTGTTTTAGGTATCAGATGATAAAAGGAAATAAGAGATGAATAAAGCGCATACCCTCGTACTAAATAACCTGCAAATATTTTAAATCTGTGTAATATCATGCTTTTGTAATAAAGAAGACTGCCTTTCATAGTTGTTTCAGTTCAGCCAGGCATAAATAAGATAAGACAGAATCCAGCAGATGCAGTTAATTTCAAAAATCATTATATCAGAAATATGTAGCTGTTCAAGTTGCCTGTATTTGTAAATGCGCAGGAGTTGTGCTACTAATCATGGAAACTGTCACTGCGACACTCAGAGAGGACATACCGGAGGGTTAGTCTGCTGAGGCAACACGTGAAATAGACATAGACAATAGGTGCAGGAATTGGCCATTCGGCCCTTTGAGCCAACACTGCCATTCACTGTGATCATGGATGATCATCCACAATCAGTACCCCGTTCCTGCCTTCTCCCCATATTCCCACGAGGCAGAGAATTCCACAGACTTGCAACTGTGTGAAAAAGTGTTTCCTCATCTCTGTTCTAAATGGCTTACCCCTTATTCTTAAATTAGCCCCTGGTTCTGGACTCCCCCAACATCGGGAACATGTTCCCTGCCTCTAGTGTGTCCAATCCCTTAATAATCTTATATGTTTCAATAAGATTCCCTCTCATCCTTTTAAACTCCAGAGTATACAAGCCCAGCCGCTCCATTCTCTCAGCATATGACAGTCACGCCATCCCGAGAATTAACCTTGTAAACCTACGCTGCATTCCCTCAATAGCAAGAATGTCCTTCCTCAAATTAGGGGACCAAAACTGCACACAATACTCCAGGTGTGGTCTCACTAGGGCCCTGTACAACTGCAGAAGGACCTCTTTGCTCATATACTCCTCTTTAAGAGCTCTATCTTTAAGAGCTTTATCTAACTCTCTCTTGAAAGCATCCAGAGAATTGGCCTCCACTACCTTCTGTGGCGTAGAATTCCACATGTTCACAACTCTCTGGGTGAAAATGTTTTTCCTCATCTCCATTCTAAATGGCCTACCCCTTAGTCTTAAACTGTGGCCCCTGGTTCTGGACTCCCCCAACATCGGGAACATGTTTCCTGCCTCTAGCATGTCCAATCCCTTAATAATCTTATCTGATTCAATAAAATCCCCTCTTATCCTTCTAAATTCCAGAGTATACAAGCCCATTCTATCAACATATGACAGTCCTGCCATCCCGGGAATTAACCTTGCGAAACTATGCTGCACTCGCTGAATAGCAAGAATGTCCTTCCTCACATTTGGAGACCAAAACTGCACACAATACTCCAGGTGTGGTCTCACTATGGCCTTGTACAACTACAGAAGGACGTCTTTGCTCCTATACTGAACTCCTCTTGTTATGAAGGCCAACATGCCATTCGCTTTCTTCACTGCCTGCTGTCCCTGCATGCTTTCTTTCAGTGACTGATGAACAAGGACCCCCAGATCTCGTTGTACTTCCCCTTTTCCCAACTTGACTCCATTCAGATAATAATCTGCCTTCCTGTTTTGGCCACCAAAGTGGATAACCTCACATTTATCCACATTAAACTGCATCTGCCATGCATCTGCCCATTCACACAACCTCTCCAAGGCACCCTGCATCCTCTTAGCATCTTTCTCACAGTTCACACTGCCACCCAGCTTTGTGTCATCTGTAAATTTGCTAATGTTACTTTTAATCCCTTCATCTAAATCATTAATGTATATTGTAAATAGCTGCTGTTCCAGCACCAAGCCTTGCGGTACCCCACTAGTCACTGCCTGCCATTCTGAAAGAGACCCGTTAATTCCTACTCTTTGTTTCCTGTCAGCCAACCAATTTTCTATCCATGTCAGTACCCTACCCCCAATACCATGTGCTCTAATTTTGCCCACTAATCTCCTATGTGGGACCATATCTAAAGCGTTCTGAAAGTCAAGGTACACTACATCCACTGGGTCTCCCTTGCCCATTTTCCTAGTTACATCCTCAAAAAATTGCAGAAGATTAGTCAAGCATGATTTCCCCTTCGTAAATCCATGCTGACTCGGACCGATCCTGTTACTGCTATCGAAATGTGCCGCTATTTCATCTTTTATAATTGACTCCAGCATCTTCCCCACCACCGATGTCAGGCTAACTGGTCTGTAATTCCGTGTTTTCTCTCTCCCGCCTTTCTTAAAAAATGGGATAACATTCGTTACCCTCCAATCCACAGGAACTGATCCTGAATCTATAGAACATTGGAAAATGATCACCATGATTTCTAGAGCCACTTCATTAATGTCCATCAGGCCCTGGGGATGTATCAACCTTCAGTCCCATCAGTCTACCCAACACCATTTCCTGCCTAATGTGAATTTCCTTCAGTCCTCCGTCACCCTGGGTCCTCTGGCCACTAGTACATCTGGGAGATTGTTTGTGTCTTCCTTTGTGAAGACAGATCCAAAGTACCTGTTCAACTCGTCTGCCTATTCCTTGTTCCCCATAATAAATTCACCTCTTTCTGTCTTCAAGTGTCCAAATTTGGTCTTAACTATTTTTTCCCTCTTCACATACCTAAAGAAGCTTTTACTATCCTCCTTTATATTCTTGGCTAGCTTACCTTCATACCTCATCTTTTCTCCCCGTTTTGCCCTTTTAATCTTCTGTTGCTCTTTAAAAGTTTCCCAATCTGGCTTCCCGCTCATCTTTGCCATGTTATACTTCCCTTTTATTTTTATACTGTTCTTGACTTCCCTTGTTAGTCACGGTCGCCCATTACTCCCCTTCGAATCTTTCTTCCTCTTTGGAATGAACTGATCCTGCACCTTCTGTATTATTCCCAGAAATACCTGCCATTGTTGTTCCACTGTCATCCCGGCTAGGGTATCTTTCCAGTCAACTCTGGCCAGCTCCTCCCTCATGGCTCCATCAACTGTAATAGTGACACTTCTGATTTCCCCTTCTTCCTCTCAAATTGTAGATTAAAACTTATCATATTATGGTCACTACCTCCTAATGGCTCCTTTACCTCGAGTTCCCTTATCAAATCCGATTCATTACACAACACTAAATCCAGAATGGCCTTAGAAATTGCCTTGGAGCTTAGAAATAAGAAAGGTGCAATCACTCTAATGGGATTGTACTACAGTGCCAACCCCCTCACACTTAATAGCAAGTGGGACATAGAGAAACCGATATGTAGACAGATAACCAAAATATGCCAAAGCAGCAGGGTTGTCTTAGTAGGTAACTTTAACTTCCTCAATATTGATTAGGACTTACTCAAAGACTTAGACGGGCAGAATTTGTGAGGTGTATCAAGACGGTTTCTTGAAACAGTACGTGGATAGTCCAACCCGAGAAGTGAACATACTGGACCTTGCGTTGCAGAATGAGCCTGGCCAGGTGACTGGTGTTCAAAGGAAAAAGATTTGGGGCCTTAGATGATAGTAAGACAGTGGATGTTGACCATGGATTTTTAGAAAGCCATAGGATAAAAGTGCCCCGTGGTAGGATGATCCAGAGGTTAAGATGCACGGGATTATTTGTAACTTGGTCAATTGGATTTTGAACTGGCTTACTTATAGAAGGACAATATTCAGACAGGAGATATGTGACACAGTTAAGAGGGGTCTCGACCCAAAATGTCATCCATTCCTTGCGGCAGTGGTTTGTTTTGCAAAGTGTGGTGGGTGTCTGACACCCTCTGCCAAGGTTGGCTGTTGAGACAGATACAATAGTGGCATTTTAAAGACTATTGGATAGGCATATGGATATGCACGGAATGTGCGGGATATGGATTAAACACAGCTAGGTAAAAGATGGTCTTGACATCATGTTTGGCATAGACATTGTTTCATGTTCAATTCTAATTATTCATCCCTGAAGGACATAACTATCAGATTGCCAATTAACTATTTTTCTTGCACAATAATAGATCTAAAATAGCCTGCTATTCTTTGATTCTTCAATATATTGATTTGGAAGACCATCTCCTGCTGACTCCGCGAATTCATCCCCGACATTAATGCTGATCATTTTGGTTTGTCCAGTCTCTATATGTACGCTAATTTTCCATAATTACTTGATTGTCCTTGTTATATGCAATTCTAATTTTCCAATTTATATTTGAATAATCTCCACTGATATTTTCTGCCCCTTTGGTTTCCCAAAACTCCACCGTATCACAAACAAAGTATAACCAAATAACTTTAAAATATAGAAAGGGGAGATAAAAAGAATGTGGTGAGGTTGAGAAATCAGAAGCATTGTAAAACGAGAAACATTATTGGCACAGGAAAAATTAAGGTAGTTAATGCACAAAAAGTTTTAATAAACTCTGCAAAACCTGCATTAATGCCGCCAGGTTTATATTTATTTTCCAAGAACATAGTAGCAAGTGCATAATTATGGAGAGCTCTCTTTCAGTGCTATTGAAATATTCCTAATATTCTAAATTCCTAAATACATTAAGCCATTGAAAATTTCCACTGAGTACTGCTTGTTTGTTTATTCTTTTCAGATAATGTGCAATCTGGATCATCTGTTACCATTTGCCCTCCACATGTTTTTACCTGGCTCTTTCAATGGCTTCGGTTCTGTGAACATTGGAGAGCTGGCCCAGGCAGAAGCGATCACCCCCAGAAGGATCCACATATCCATCCACGGTGACCACAGGACAGCTACTTGGGACCTTGAATGTTTCTCCTACCTGCACGTCCATTTCAAAGTAGGCAATAGAGCACCAGTATTCAGGAACTAGAAAATGGATTGCATAGATATTTGAAATACTGAAGCACTTTTAAGTTTTTGAAGTAACAGTAGAAACAGTAATCATTCGGCAAACTAAAAAATAAATGGTAACACAACAAAGTTAAGTATTTCATATCTAGAATGGTCATATCTGCAAATATATGAAAAATCTGAGGATCACAAAATCATTATCAGATCTGTTGCTTGCATACCACCATTAAATCAATTATCTGTTTTAAATATAGATTAGCAAATTATACATTTTCAGTTTGAGAGGAGAAAAAGACCCTCCTAAAATCACAACTGTTATCAGAATTTAAAATGATGCAATAAAAGTTTCCTTCTGAAAATTTGCCTAACATATTTAATTCTGTAAATATTGTTATTCTTGCTGTTGAAACTTAAAACATAAGATGTACATTTCAGAAGACCCATTCAAATTATTCAAGTTACAAATACAGTTTTCAGATAAGACAGATGGATGTTACTACATCCCCATCAACAATCTGAAATTGCTTGTGATGATACCACCCTTAATAGAAAACTAGAAAAAAGGTGCAGGAAGAGGCCATTTGGTCCCTCGAGCCTGCACCGCTAATGGTTTTGCCATACATCAAATCCCAATAAAAATTCAACTAATCCAAGTGAATTTGCCTCCACAAATGAATCTAATGCAGACTGAATTGCAGTGTTCCCACACCCATATAGCAACACACAATTCAGGTCAGCTTCAACAAATCACAGAAATGTTGTGGAAATTATTTGATGTTTGATGTCCATGACAGCTGTAAATCGAGATTAAAGGAGGCATTTATGATGAGATCTGCAGCAAAGAAGAAAGTTGCTAGAGTGAGGCAGCATCTAGAGGAAAGGAAGAGTTGACGATTTGGGTCGAGACTCTTCACGTAGACTGGAAGAGTAGAAGGGGAGTAGCCAGTCCAAAGAGATGGGAGGAAGGGGTTAATAGGCACATAACAGTCAGGTGGAGTGAAGATAACGAAAGTGACAGAGGTGATGTAAAGAATAAAAACATCCAGGTTCTGGAATATGATGGAAATGAAGACCTTGAGTGGAACTGAACAAGGAGGTGAGTGGAACGTAGGAATATCAGAGGGAGGGGAGGGTTGAGCAGTAGGAGTGGGAAGAGGATCCATTGGAAAGAACGTATGGGTGATGGATTAGGATTAGGCTCAGGCACATCCCTAGACCTGGACTACTTTTAAATCAGCTGCTCTTTTCAGTTAAGATTCAAATTTTAAGTAACCATTAATAAGTAAAAATGAGGAAAGGCAACATGATTGTCAGATTTAGTTTTTACTAACCTGGATGATTGGAAATGGGTGGCTGGTAGGCAAGTTCATTATGTACTGCCCCTAGGAAAAGAAAGTGATGTGTAATTTCATAATTTAAATATACATAAACAACACAATTAATATAAAAGCTTTCTTTCTAAGAGTGATCAAAAATTATAACTTTATTCATTTAGCATAACCCATAGTTTCTGTCATTCTGACAAACTCTCGCAAACAACATATTGTTAAGAGTCTCACTGTGTTAATATATTGCTTTAATCAGCAGTATCTCAAGGTAGAATAGCCACATGTGTGAGAATAATTCTAGCCCATTTATTGTAGTCCTGAGGGCATAGAAGTCCCTTTGTACATAATTGCTTCTTTAACTATATTTCAATAGTTTCCTCTCTACAATACGTCATTTAATAGAATCATACAGCACTGAAACGGGTCCTTCGGCCCATCAAGTCTGTAATGGCTATTAACCATCTAATTTACACAAAAGCCAATCCCATTTTATTCTCTTTACATTTGACAGTTAAATGAATTAATTGATGGCATCACACCAGCCATGTACTAAACTAAAAAAATTAGATTGAAAAAAATTCTAATTACAGGTCATCAAGATAGGTCATCAACATGAAATATTAAGCGTGTTTCTTTTTCCACAGATACTGCCCGACCTGCTAAATATTTCCAATATTTTCTGGGGGGTTCTCAGATTTCCAGGTGCTGCAGTATTTTTGGCTTTTTGATTGTTTCATTTTAGCTGTAATGTCCAAACTATGTGAAATATGTCAATTTTCAGATGGCTTTCCGTAGGGTGTTACACAATATTAGGAATTATGGGATTAACAATGTGATAGCATCAAGGCTTGAATAACTGGCACAATAAATGTGTCATTTGTGTTTACTAAATGGTCACCAATGTCCTTATCCTTAATTGGCCAAATCAATGCTATTAAAATGTTCATTTTACCTAAATTTCTGTATTTATTTTAGACGATACCAAATTTTATTGCCAAATCTTTCTTTGATATTAGAGACTCCAAAATTTCTTCATATATATGGCAAAATAAAAATCCCAGACTAGGTAAAAAATACTTACAGAAATCAAAAAAAGATGGTGGTTTTGCATTGCCGAACTTTAGACTTTACTACTGGGCAGTCAATGTTTGTTATTTAACATTTTGGTCAAAAGATTTAGAAGATACCCAATGCCCAGGATGGATAAACCTAGAACGTGATTCCTTACAAGAGCTATCATTGGCTTCTATTCTAGAGGCCTCGTTACCTTTTACAATTACGAGATTTAATAAATAAATGACTAACCCAATAATAAGAAATACGTTCCGAATATGGTTTCAATTTTTCGTAAGTTTTTTGGACTAAATGATTTTATCTTATCGAGTCCTATTTTATCCAATTTTCTCTTCCAACCATCTAGTACTGATCAAGTCTTTTTGTTATGGAAGAGGAAGGGATTAGTAGCTTTTCGTGATTTTTTTTGGAGGGTTGTTTTATGTCTTTCGAACAACTCTCCAATAAATATAACTTGCCTAGTTCACATTTTTTTAGATATTTACAAATTAGACATTTTTTGAAGTACCACATCAATCTGAAATTTTGGATTTTTTTTTACAGTTGAACCCTTATCAGAAAGGATTAATAACGACTATTTATGAGTTGATTTTGAAATTACAAATAGATACATTTGATAAAATTAAGAATGACTGGGAAAGAGAACTCCAAATTTCTCTATCTATAGAGAAATGGGAGAGGATTCTTCAATTAGTTAATACCTCTTCAATGTGTGCAAGACACGCTTTGATACAATTCAAGGTCATACACAGAGCTCATATGTCAAAAGATAAGTTAGCTCGTTTTTATGGTCATATAAATCCTACCAGTGACAGATGTAACTCTGAAGTGGCCTCATTGACCCATATGTTTTGGTCCTGCCCTTCTTTGGAAAAATATTGGAAATACATTTTTGATACTATTTCTGTAGTCTTAGGCATAGATTTACAACCTCATCCTATTACTGCAATTTTTGGGCTACCAATGTTAGATTCTATTCATTTGTCCCGCTCCGCCCATGGGTTGATTGCTTTTACCACATTAATTGCCAGAAGATCTATTTTATTTAATTGGAAAGACTCCAACCCTCCGACCACACTCCAGTGGTATTCGGAAACGATATCATGTTTAAATTTAGAAAAAAATCAGGAGTGACATTGTTGAACCCTTGGTTAAATTTGATAAGACTTGGGGAAAATTTATTGAACATTTTCATACAACATAAATTGCTCCCTCTTTAACCGTTATAAAAATTATTTTACCTCTATAGGGTGGAACGGACTTGACGACAGACTTACATTGTTGAAATTCTCAGTTCAGATTCGGTTTTGCTTTGCTTTGTTTTGTTTTTGTTTTTTTTGTTTTTTTAATTTATTTTTATTAGAAGTACAGTAAATTACAGTAATTCACATCACATATATCTTATTACATTTGTTGTACCACTTCATTTTTCGAGCTTTAAAAAAGGTAGAAATAAAAGAAGTAAGGAAAGTGAGCAAGAGTCGTGAAGGAGCAGGAAAGTTTTGGGAAAAGAAAGCCCCTTAGAAAATAAGTTAGAGAAGGAAGTAAAGAAAGGAAATAGACCCTAGAAAAAAAAGAAAAAAAAGGAGAAACAATCGCTCTATTATAACACAAAACTCCGCAAAAAAGGATATACCAACCGTGTTTTTTTGTTTTTTTTACCCCCCGTTACCAGATCCTGGTACCATTTATTTTTTAAATTACTATTGCACCTTATGCTTGTAATAGTTCCATAAATGCAGACCACATCTTTTGGATGTGGTCTGCTTTGCCTGCTAGGAGGAGTCTCATCTCTTCCAGGTGTAATGTTTCGAACATGTTTGAAATCCACATTTTTATTGTTGGTAGTGGAGTGTTTTTCCAGAATTTGAGTATAAGCTTTTTTCCCATTATTAGCCCGTAATTAAGTAAGTTCTTTTGAAACACGTTTAGTTCGGGGTTACCTTCCGATATTCCAAAAATGATCCATTCTGCTTTTAGTACAAGTTTTACTTTAATTAATTTTGTGAAGATTTCAAATATTTTGTTCCAGAATTTTTGGATTTTTATACAAAAAACAAAAGAGTGCGCTATGGTAGCTTCTTGTGACTGACATTTATCACAAGTGGGTGAGACATTGGGGAAAAGTTTATTTATTTTGGTTTTTGAATAATATAGTCTATGTATATATAAATGATCGAGCATTTATGCACATATAGTAAGTGTTTATCCCAGCTCTCTTTTGAAATTTTTATAGCTAGTTCTTGTTCCCAGTCTCTTCTAATACCATCAGTTGTAGGTATTTCTATATTTAAAATAATGTTGTATAAGTATGATATTAGATTTGTTGATTCAGCCTTTGTCTTCATGGCTTCATCCAATAAGTCTGGAGGCATGTTATGATAGTCTTTTGTGTATTTTTTCAGATAGTCACGGATTTGAAGATATTTAAAATATTGATTATTTTTCAAATTATATTTCAGTTGTAATTGTTGAAATGATAATAATTTTCCCAATTCATACAAGTCTCCGAGCGTTTTGATTCCCATTCTTTCCTATTGTGTAAATGATTTATCTATAATTGAAGGTTTAAACGACGGATTATTGACTATTGGCATTAAAAGAGATTTGTTTTTTTATCTATTTTATTTTTACTCGTATTTTTTAATCTATTTTTCTCTTTTTTTTCTTCTTTCTTTAGTTTAGGGGGGTTTTGTTTTTTTTCTTTTTATCTTTGTGTTTTTTTTTACATTTATAAGTTTCCTTTTAAAGATTTAACTATATTTTCATAGAGACCAGGAGGTCTATATTCATTATGTATTTTGACACAGGTCTCATATTAGGTTATACCTGTTATTAATGTAATCCTGATCCCTATGTATCAATACCATTGTTATGTTTATCATTATTCTTTTTGCTCTGTTTTTTTTGTTTTATTTTTGCTTTTTTGGGGGGGAAAAACAATAAAAAGATTTAAAAAGAAACAAGTGTCATTTGTGATAGTAGGTCACAACTGGCATTATTGTATCAATAAATGTAAATCATCCAATTATACTGACAACACCGTGAAGAAAATGAAACGATTTGGCATTTCCAGCATCGCAGATAGATAAAGTGGTGAAAAAGGCTTCTGACATGCTGCAAATTGAATGCAGATGTGGGGACATTATGCAACTCAGAGGGACAGGCAGCATCTCTGGGGAGAAGGAATGGGCGACGTTTCGGTTCGAGTCTCTGTCTGAAGAAGGGTCTCGACCCGAAACGTCGCCCATCCCTTCTCTCCAGAAATGCTGCCTGACCCGCTGAGTTACTCTAGCACTTTGTGTCTACCTTTGATTTAAACCAGCATCTGCAGTTCTTTCCTGCACAGTGGGGACATTATGTTACAGTTTTACAACATTTCGGTGAGGTCCGCAGTTTGGAGTATTGTGTTCAATTTTGATGATCCTGCTATAGGAAAGGTGCCATTAAGCTGGAAAGAATACAGAGAAGATATTTGAGGATGTTGCCAAGACTCAAGGCCCGGCACTATAGGACCCATGTCACATGACCATACTCTCATTTTACTCCTGCTATTAAGGGCCTGTCCCACTTGCATGCGATTGCATGTGTTTGGCGCGACCAAACGGAAGCGGAGTTCGCGCTAAATTCGCGCGTGACATAATTGCGTCATACTTACCAATCAGCGGGGCAGGAGGCGGGCCGACTGAATATGGGCGTCGCACGGCTTTGGGCGGCGATGTCATCACGCAACGCCACGCGGTGACGTTATCGCGCAACACCACTCGCTAGGTGTATGACGTCAAGACGCTGCATAAGCTGTCAAGACGCTGCATACGCCCTCAATGCGCCTGCGGGCCGACAGGCCGTTGGCGTGCAAAATATTCGGACAGTGCGGGATTTTTGGAGCCCCGCACGATGTCGGGACCAGCCCCGCACAACTCCATATGCCTCCGCGCTTCGAAGCATGCGCCAGACGCATGCAATCGCATGCAAGTGGGACAGGCCCTTTAGGATGAAGATATAGGAATCTATAAAACGTGAATTTTAGGTTCTTCCCAACAACTATAATAGGGGACTCTATAGTCAGGGGGTCGGATAGGCGATTCGGTGGACGCAGACAAGAGACCCGGATGGTAGTTTGCCTCCCTGGTGCCAGGGTCAGGGATGTGTCTGAACGGGTCCAAGAAATCCTGAAATGGGAGGGAGAGGAGCCTGAAGTTGTGGTACATATAGGTACCAACGACATAGGTAAAAAAGGAGAAGAGGTCCTGAAAGAAGAATTTAGGGAGTTAGGTAGAGAGTTAAGGAGAAGGACTGCAAAGGTAACAATCTCAGGATTACTGCCTGTGCCATGCGACAGTGAGAGTAGGAATGGAGCGAGGTGGAGGATAAATGAGTGGATGAGGGACTGGTGCAGTGGGTATGGATTCAAGTTTCTGGATCATTGGGACCTCTTTTGGGGAAGGTGCGACCTGTACAGAATGTCATTAGAAACGGGAATAGTGCCGGAGGATTGGCGTACTACGCATGTTGTTCCATTGTTTAAAAAGGGGTCTAAGAGTAAACCTAGCAATTATAGACCTGTTAGTTTGACGTCAGTGGTGGCCAAATTAATGTAAAGGATACTTAGAGATAATATATATAAGCATCTGGATAAACAGGGTCTGATTAGGAACAGTCAACATGGATTTGTGTCTGGAAGGTCATGTTTGACTAATCTTCTTGAATTTTTTGAAGAGGTTACTTGGGAAATTGATGAGGGTAAAGCAGTGGATGTTGTATATATGGACTTCAGTAAGGCCTTTGACAAGGTTCCTCATGGAAGGTTGGTTAAGAAGGTTCAATGGTTGGGTATTAATGGTGGAGTAGCAAGATGGATTCAACAGTGGCTGAATGGGAGATGCCAGAGAGTAATGGTGGATGGTTGTTTGTCAGGTTGGAGGCCAGTGCCTACTGGGGTGCCACAGGGATCTGTGTTGGGTCCTCTGTTGTTTGTCATGTACATCAATGATCTGGATGATGGTGTGGTAAATTGGATTAGTAAGTATGCAGATGATACTAAGATAGGTGGGGTTGTGGATAATGAAGTAGATTTTCAAAGTCTACAGAGAGATTTATGCCAGTTGGAAGAGTGGACTGAAAGATGGCAGATGGAGTTTAATGCTGATAAGTGTGAGGTGCTACATCTTGGCAGGACAAATCAAAATAGGACGTACATGGTAAATGGTAGGGAATTGAAGAATGCAGGTGAACAGAGGGATCTGGGAATAACTGCACAGTTCCCTGAAAGTGGAATCTCATGTAGATAGGGTGGTAAAGAAAACTTTTGGTATGCTGGCCTTTATAAATCAGAGCATTGAGTATAGAAGTTGGGATGTAATGTTAAAATTGTACAAGGTATTGGTGAGGCCAATTCTGGAGTATGGGGTACAATTTTTGTCGCCTAATTATAGGAAGGATGTCAACAAAATAGAGAGAGTACAGAGGAGATTTACTAGAATGTTGCCTGGGTTTCAGCAACTAAGTTACAGAGAGAGGTTGAACAAGTTAGGGCTTTATTCTTTGGAGCGCAGAAGGTTAAGGGGGGACTTGATAGAGGTCTTTAAAATGATGAGAGGGATAGACAGAGTTGACGTGGATAAGCTTTTCCCACTGAGAGTAGGGAAGATTCAAACAAGGGGACATGACTTGAGAATTAAGGGACAGAAGTTTAGGGGTAACATGAGGGGGAACTTCTTTACTCAGAGAGTGGTGGCTGTGTGGAATGAGCTTCCAGTGAAGGTGGTGGAGGCAGGCTCGTTTTTATCATTTAAAAATAAATTGGATAGTTATATGGACGGGAAAGGAATGGAGGGTTATGGTCTGAGCGCAGGTATATGGGACTAGGGGAGAATACGTGTTCGGCACAGACTAGAAGGGTCGAGATGGCCTGTTTCCGCGCTGTAATTGTTATATGGTTATAACTATCAAGCTCTTGAACATTACAAACGCTAACTCAACTATGAACTGTCCTGGTTGCAGTAAAGACTTCAGGCTTTTGTACTAATATTAGAATTATTAATTTTTTATTATTACCTATGAATAACCAGGTGGCGCCACCAGCAGTGGCTGCCTCGCCAACAGTCTATCTGTCCTTTCTTCTTTTTTGTTATTTTTAGTATGTTAAAAAGTATGTTTTAGTGTTCTTTGGTTTGTTTTATGTGGGGGGTGGTTGGGGGAAAACACTTTTTTTTTCAATCTCTTACCTTGACGGAGATGTGATTTTTTTCCGTATCGTATCTCCGTCCGCACTGTGGCCTAATATTCTGGAGTTTGCGGCCTTTCCTGGAGACGCTCCAAGCTGCGGGACTTCAACATCGCGGAGCTTGCGATCCCTTTGCTGGGGATCGATGCTCCAACCGCGGGGCCTGTGGACTTTAACATCGTGAAGCCCGTGGTCTCTGGAGCTCCATGCTGCGGAGAGTGTTTCAACCGCCCCGATGCGGGAGTTTCGATCACCCATGCGGGGCCTTTGATCGCCCTGACTGCGGATGGTTTGACTGCCCCAACAATGAGGAAGAAGATTGAACTTTATTGCCTTCAATCACAGTGAGGAATGTGGAATCCACTGTGGTAGATGTTTATGTTAACGTTTATGTGGTTGTGTGTCTGGTTGCTTTTCACTTAGTATGGCTGTATGGTAACTCAAATTTCACTGTCCCTTAATTGGTACATGTGATAATAAACTGACCTTGAAAACTTGAATACTGTGTTTACAAGCCTATTATGCTGCTGCAAGTAGGAATTTGATTGTTGTGTTGTCGATGCATGTGACAATTAAAACTCTTGAAGTGTATAAAATTATAAGAAGAATAGTTAGGGAGAATGCACATAATCCTTTTCCATGGGTTGTGGAACCAAGAACAAGAGGGCAAAGGATTAAGGTGAGAGGGGGAAGATTTAACAGGAAGTTATGTTTACTTATTTCCTTTTGTAATCATTAAACAAATATATATATATTTTTAATGCACAAATTTAGATCCAAAAAGATGTTATTAACAATAAAAATTCAAAGATGGTAAAATAGTACTAAATACAGGGACTCCAATTCACACAAAGAAGCTAAAATATAATGCATCTTAGGTGGTAAGAAAGTTTCCAACATCATTTCAACTAACATTGGGTTATCCTACAAACAAAATCATGGTGCAATTAAAAATTTAAGGGATAAACTAAACCTTTTGGTCTTGGCTATAAAATATAAAAACATTTCATTCATTCCTACTGGACGATGCAAAGCTAACCACATTTTTTCTTGATCAGCATGCTTCTCGTGTGATAACTCACAGTAATGGCCAGTATGGTGTATAGGGGTATGGTGCTGAAGATGTCCATTCTGGTGATGAGGCATGTTAGGGGTAAAGGTTGCTGTTCTGTTTCCTGTCCAAGTTGCAGTGCTATCTGTTAAGTTACAAATTGGGAAGTTATAGTTGGGTATGAACATTTACACAAATTAAATTGACCATTTAGTTCACAAATGTAATAAACAGTTTTGAATCTTTAAATCTGTAAATATTGGTGAGAAAAGATAATGTAAATTTAAAATATTTAGAAACAAGGATAGTAAGTACTCGCATGCAATTTAACCATGATGTATCAATACAATCCATACATTAAATTAAACATTGAAAATATGATTGATAGCTTTACCTGTCTTTAACATGTACACCTCCAGGTCAAGGTGTTAAGCATGGATTTGTAAAAAAACAACACCCAAACCTATGTCAAAAGGACTGATATATTGAATGAAATACAAAGTGACAATCACACCCAGCTTATTATTACAATGTATTTCCAAAATATGATCAGGAAATTCATCCCATTCTAATTATTTCTCAGGAAACAAAGTACACCCAATATCATCCGCAATCACAGACATTCAGGACTCAATGTGCGATCCTGTATCTGGCCATAAATTCAAAGAACCGCTTTTAAAATGGTGGAAAGGAACTGATTTTAAATCACTAGTTATAATAAGTATATTTTAAAACAAAGTGGAGATATCTTGAGGTAGGCATTTTAAAACAAATACTAGTGTTTCTATATTTATTGACAGAGCAACCCACAGCCCTCTTTACCTACTGAAACAGATAAACTAGTTTCATGATATGCAAAGAAATTAAGGTTGTCAAAAGTCTCTTACATAAAAGGATTGCAATACAAAGTTGCACATTATAAGCTGGATTTATTTGAGATAGAAATCAATCCAACAATATAGGGTATAAGTACATCAAATGGTCAGGAATTGTCAGGACAATAAACCTTTGTTGCCAGAGATAAAATGTGTTATCGGATATGAAACTTGCTCTGTATATAAATTATTTATGAAATAATCGGATTATGTTCAAGATTAAAGGCCTACGTTTCAAATTCCCCCTGCCACACTTATTTAAACTTTTTAATTTGTAACTTTCCTCATAGTCGTGCAGTTTTCACAAAACAACATTTTATATTTGAAGAATCTGAAAACTGAACTGAAAAGGAAAAAAGTCTGATGCCACTGATACAATAAAATCTGCTAATAAAAGTGGTGAATGAAATGCATCACAACAGATTTTAAAAAAAATGTTTACTGCTGAATGTGGATCAAATAACAGATGATGTGAACATTTACTTCTACAAAGCAGCTTTTTGTTGTAGATGAAAAACATCCATACGTTTTAGTTCTAAGTGCCTCAGCTAAGAAATTGTAACTGTTTATTATTTTTAGATATAGAATTTGCTTTGGATAATAAATAGAAACAGATTTGTTAAAATTGAACAACAAATTACATCTCCCCTCATTCTCAACATATGCTGTACAATCTTTCTCCAAAAGCATATTACCACTCATTCTCCTTAAAAACATTCTGACCAAGTTGCAGAACCCACATTTCACAATCAATAGATGATGGATGAACATCCAAACTGTTCTGAAACACTGGTCTAACATAATTGTTTCTGTGGAGCTGAAGCAAGATCTATGAAGTTCTGAAACCTGGACCCAAATTGCACCTGCATTCAAATTGACTACCGTGATAAGATTCCAAAAGTTTGCATAATAAAATCTCACACTACTTCCAACCTGATCAAAGCTGTCTGAGATATATGGTGCTGTTCAACCAAATCAACCATTTCTTAAATGAGACAGAGTAAAATAATGCAAAGCAGCTCTACAATTCTTTCATTGCAAAACCTCATGCAAAGCCTACCATGAGTGTCCATGTACAATCTAGGCAAATCTGCAGAAACCGAAAAACATGTTCAAGCTTTAATATATTAAGTGCAAAATTAGTAATATCACTGTTAAATTATCACAGTGGATTGGGAGTGGGGGCAGTGTGGCTTGAAGCATTTCTCAGAATTAGTACATGTCACAGGAGCTGTAGATTTCCAGACTGCATTGTGGCAAGTGTAATCAGAGGTCAAGTGAAGCTGCCGCTTGGACATTTTGATCTCAAAAGTCAGGAATGACTTTACATATGCATCCTAAACACATCGTAAAGCCCAGCCTTTCACTGATTATGTTATCTCTTTTTTCCAGATGCAATGTGTTGAAATCATGGGTGATATGGGAAAAGGAAGGGGGGGGAGGGGGGAATGCGGCCTTCAATCTTGTAAAGATCAGGTTTAACCAAACAGATCGCACCACAAGATATGCCACTGCAGAGTAAACTTGGCTGTCTGAAAGGGGAATTTCACCCACAAACACATGTCTATGACATTTTCTTGAGATTGTATTGTCCGTTAAAATACTTTAGTTATGAAAATAACATAGCTAAGCTTTCGGTTATGTTAACTTACAGTGCAATAACATGACAGAATGGGATAATTTAGGTCCGTTAATTTAAGTTTTCATACTAAGGGCTGCAAAGGGAATGCATCAGTGCAGCAAAATAATAAAAAGCAAAAATAAATTGTGTTTTAAAAAGGGAAAATGGCGCCTCCTTTAAAGGAAGCTAAATCTACAGATGTGATGTTACACATTTTTAAGGCAAGACCACACCTTCCAGGAAAAGTCAATATTGTACAAGTTAAAAATTGTCCCCTGGTGACCCACATCACGTCATTTCATCAATTAATTCTTTGTTTTTTGAAAGGCCTCCTTTCATTTTGGCCAAGTACTGTTTCTAAAGACACATTAGAAGGACCAGGTTCCACAGTTGCTTCAGTGTTTGAAGTTCCTGAATCCGTTTGCGCTGGCCGTTGGCTAGCCTGAACATGTGCAAGAAGTTCCCGAAGGGTTTGCCCTATTAGTTGCAGGGGTGTACGGAGTGACTCAATGGAGCCACACAAATTCTCCATGTGCTCATTCATGTCTTGCCGAAGTCCATGAATTCCTTCTTCAATCCTTTGGAAACCATCGATCAACATGGCATTGTGACATTCCTCGATTTTAAACAAAGTCTCTTCAGGAATCCAATTTGAAGACCTCCACCTATTTGGCCCGTTTTCTGGATCATCCCCTGGAGAATCTGGATGAATGATCTCTTGGGGTTCCTCATAATCATCCTCATCATCACCTTCATCTTCAATGGTTACAAGGTTCGAAGCCGCCATGGTATCTGTGAGAAAAACAGGTGAAGCGGGAATCTCAGCATATATCGATTATCCAGGAGGACAAGTACATTCATATGAAAGGATTCAAAGGGGGTAACAGGATGGCCCCTAGCCTATCACAAGAGGCTGAAGTGGTTCATGTTCTTACTGAGGGAGGAGGGGATATGTTGAGGGGGTTGTGATAATGAGGCATGATTTTAAATCATGGAGAATTGAGTGAAATGCTTTCAGTGAGATCTAGAAGAAAATTAAGGGGCGCTATAAGCTAAAGTAATCACAAGCTCAACGTCCCTTAAAACTGTTGGTTAGCCTACGTATGTGCACGTCACACCAAGAGTTGACTGCAGTATATTTGATGCGTTCAAAAAGAAATTGGACCAAACTACCGATTTGCAAATTAGCACAAGCATAAATAGCACAAGCAATAAAGTTAGTGATTCTCAGATTTAAAATAACTTATTATTAGTGTGCAAAGGATGATTATCTCTGGTACGATGAAGAGGCACACCTGTGTTGCCTCCTGCCAAAGGCTTTGCAGGTACAGGATCTCACGATGAACCTGCTTCCTCCGCATCACCTCCAGCAATTATATCCAATGTGGCAACAGCACAGATTTAATGCAGGCTATTTCCTCTCAAAAATATCTTGGATAAAGAGAATAGTGTAAAGATTTTCTCCAAAAATTGACCACCGTTTTGATTTTTGCCATCTACAGGACAGTGTTTGGTTTTCTCGTCTCTGAACAGTTCCTCCTTATGGTGCTGCACTTCTACAATCAGGCCACACAACTTCTCTTGTCTGAAGTTGCGTTTTGGTGCATTACTGGAAGCTTCTGTGCCGTTAAATTTCTCTGTGATTTCCCAGCCGCAAGCTGCAAATAAACTGAAGCAGCTCATCGTAATCGTACATTTCCAAACTGGCCCGTCGCATTTTCTGAGAAAGTCATAATTTTGGATCATTGTGCAAAGAATTTCCAGAGCAGCATCAAATCACAATTGCATCAATGCAATAGAGTGCAACAAAACAAATGGCCCATTCTTTGATGTAAAGTAAAATGAAGAATGTAGAGGAGAATGTATTTAACAATTTCATTCCATGTTTCTCTTAAGGTTTTAAATATTTAAATACTGATAAAATCACGGTGCTCCAACATCTATATTTGTATCCTGTTCCGACTCACAATGGGACGAAAACGTGCATTGAGAAATAAGTTTTATTGGTAATATTCAAAACAAGGCAGTTTGGTGTGTTATGAAATAAATTTAATCATATGTTTTTGTATCAGTGGTTACAGTGGAAAAGTAAATTCAAGCAATGAGAAAATATGTAGAATTAATGACATAGCAACTGGTTATTCATCCCTAATGATCCAAGCTTCCATCCTATTTGCCATTTCCCACCTGTTCACATCCTTTTACTCCATTACCCATCACATATGTATCAAGCCTCTAAATTTAAAAAAAAGCCAAAGCTCTTGTTTCAACTTCTTTCATTCACACCACTCTACTTTAAATTGCCTCAAAATTCTTTATTTGACATTTATGTCTCCAGTACAAGCAATTTGCAATCTGCAGATTGGACTCAAGACTGCAATTAAAGTAATTATTTCATTACAAAAACGTTTGTAGACTTGAAATTAAATCAGTTAAAATTATATGCCAGAAACAACAGTTAATAAGAAAAGTGTGCTAAGAACTAACCTGCCAACATAAACTAACACTATACTTTCTGGAACCATCAAGGTAGACAAACACACAATGCATGTGGTATGCAACTTGGACACTTCATGTGTTTAGGAGCAGAGTAGTAAGCATGCCTGGGATTGAACCACTCACACTGCCATTTAGTCTAAGCCACAGAGAACTTAATACATCTGTAACCAAAATGACCAATAGTATTGTTTGGTCTTGAGACAGATCACTTATCATAACAATACTAAAAAAGAATTCTGGAATATTGTGTCCTTACTGTGATGGTAAGTTGCTGGTTGTGCTGGAAAGCCATTCTGCTGTGTTGTTTGCTGAGGCCCTGCGGCAATTTGTATTAGTCCGTCATTGTGGTTCACTGGCAACATGTTACTTGGCTGACCTAAAGAAATAAAATGGAATGTAAGACTAAACCCCAGGAGGCAGAGCGATGGTAGAGACAATCAGATCAGGGAAAATTCCAGTGATGCACATTCAGCAACATTTTTAAAATTAGACCAATTTTATTCAATTTTTCAAAAAATATGTTGTCCAATCCATTAATACATTTTCAAAATTATTTTTTTCCTTCACCAAATTTTAAAACACTGCGACTGCCACGGTTGTGAGAAATCATAACAACATATAGTTCCAATTATACTCCAGAAAATGTACTTCTTGATACAATTTGGCTTTTGGGCTCATGTACAGTTCTTGTGGAAGAATTGACATGAGATAATGTGATTTTACTGGCAAAAGGAGCAACCCAAATATTGAAAACCGTAAATAAAAACCATTGAAAATTCACAGGTTACTCTGAATCTGGAGGAAAAAATTACAATTGTAAAAATCCAGCAAATTCTTATCATTTCAGAACTTTAAAAATGATTTTATCCAATCTATTAAATTTTACCTAAAAAATCTGTACTGGGCCAAACGGTCTATTCCTATGCTTTATGTCTTTAAAATCTTAACAAAGATATTCCTGGTCTGTTGACTTTAAAACAGCATTTCTTGTTTTCATTTCAGATTTGCAGCAATTGCAGCTTTTTAATTTTAGGTTGTTCACACCACTGGATTCCATTTTAGATGAGGACATTCCATGGCTTACTTCCAAAATTTAGATGGTTTCTTTCAATTAATTCATCACTTTTTTTTTTTTAAATCTGGGTGTAGGGAATTGGAAATTAGAAATATTTTTGAAAATTCTTCTATATCTGGTTAAGAAATAAGTGAAGAATTACATTAGATGATGATTTAAAATGTTCAATATACCATGTAACAATTACATAATTTTCCACTTTTCATCTGCTTGTTGAAAGTTGAATAAACTGTCTATTCTACTGTACTAAGAACCATATTTTTTTCCAATCACAGCCAAATTTATTTTATGGCTGCACCAGCGGGAATTTGTATTCATTTTTATTGAACTGATCAACTGAGATGTTATGGTTCATTGAATCAATTAAATGTATTGACGAATGGTTTAAGAATGCCACCATTCATATATTTTTGGTGAAATAATGACCAGAGATCATGGAAGAAGGACAGAGAAGTTTGAAACAAAGCTTTCAAAAATATTAACACTATACTTGGATTAAAACCAGGCGATGATCTTGTGTAAAAAGGGGTCAGTCAACCTCTATTGAGAGAACTATAGTTCTGTGTACAAAAACAGAACAAAAGTTAAAATCCAATTGGCATCATGTCATATATCTGCCACAGAAACCTTCCTCCTTTGATGGAAAGGGGAAAATATGGTTCCCATAATGGCAGCCCAACCTGTATCAGTGTTATGTTCTCTTGGTAAGGGTGTTCGTTGTTTGCCAATTAAAAAATAAATGGTATTTGACAGCAAAAGATAGTCAACACAAATTCAAACCATTTTGCATTACATAAATGGGTTCAGGAAATAAATGTTACTTTTGCCATTGTATCTTAAAAATTTATTTAGCTGTAAGCTATGAGCTAAGAAATGTTGCTGATACTATTAGTAGATATTTCTATAAGGCAGGCCTTGCAAGAGAGAAGAGAGTTGACATTCCTATCCTATATGGAGCTTGTGATAGCAATTTGGAAATCTTTTCCACAAACAACTGACTGCAGTTCGCCGAAAATGTTCAAATCACGGGGGGGGGGGGGGGGGGGGGGGGGGCCTGTTTGGTTGAGTAGTCGCTCAAAGAGTCGTACCTTTTTCTGGTCGCCGCTGGATTTTCAACGTTTTGAACATTTTCGGCGACCTGCTACGACTATGACGGGTGCTGGCAAGTCACCGAAAAAAATCGTGTAAGTGGGACTGGCCCTTTATACTAAGTCTGAGCATGATAGATTTATTCTGCTCTCATTTCCTGCAGAGCAAAAATAGAATTACACTTGGCCTCAGTTTCTACCTCACCAGCCTCCATACAACACACAATTTCTGCCAGCTCCAACACGGAGCCCACTGTTTTATAAACCAGCACCTGCAGTTCCTTGTTTCTACTCTATAAATTGAGTGACTGCTTTGCTGAGCACCAGCATTCTGTTCTATTACATTTCCAGTTGACTTTTTTCTCTCCACTCCATATTTCCACCTGATATAGCAGGTATTTAAAACATGTGTATGCTAACGCAATCTTAGAGTTATAATTAAAATATAATTCAATAATATCTTTGAGAATAATGAGGAAAATAAAAAATAAAAATTATTCAATTTGCAGACCCCTAAGCCATTATCAGCTCACAAGACAGTTAGATCAATCCCAATTCCAGTGAACATGTATATCAGGAAGACTGATACCTTTCTGCAAAAGTACTACGTCATCTGGAAATTGGTTTTATCAACGCATCTAAAAGATAAAGCCTACTTTAGCTGTTTCAATAAATATAACAGAATGCTAACTATATGAAGTCCAATTACAAACACTTATGCAGAAAGTGAATCAACGATAAATAAATGCCAATTCCAGGGGTCGGCAACCTTGTTCTGCATAGGGGCCGAACGCATGTCTGTGAGAGGATGGCGGGCCACATCTATCACGTGCACACATGGATCCCGCCCCCATCACGCCTCGGATGGCAGGCAACAAATCACTTGTCGCATCGATCATGCCCCTTCGAGGACGCCACCCGGAGCACCGGCCAAAGATCATTGAGCGGAGCAAGATACTCCACTATGCAGTATATGCACTATGCAAAATATGCAGTATCAACAATGCCAACCATTTGCACGGGTTTGTAACTGAAGGTGCAGGGTACAAAGGCAAGGAGGTTGTGTTGAACTTTATTAAAACATTGATTTCATTAAAGCTGGGATATTGGGCACTGCACTGTACAGCGCGAAAGCACGGCAGAGAACGCAGACAAGATTTACTAGAACAATGTAGGAAGGAACTGCAGATGCTGGTTTACATCAAGGTAGACGCAAATTGCTGGAGTAACTCAGCAGGACAGGTAGCATCTCTGGAGAGAAGGAATGGGTGACGTTTCGGATCGAGCCAGTTCTTCGGTTTTACATACCGTATTTCCCGGCATTGAAGACGCACCCCCATTTTGAGTTGCTAAATTTTGAAAAAAGGCTGGCTGGACACGATCAAGGGTTTAGTTTAGCGCACAGGTCGGCTGGCAGGTCTGGCTGCCAGGCCTGGTCGGCTCGCTTGCCCCAGGTCTAGCTGTGACACCCAGGTCGGCTGCGTGCCCCGCGAATGGCTGCAGTTCCCAGATCGGCTCGCTTGCCCCAGGTCTGGCTGTTACGCCCAGGTCAGCTCGCTTGCCCCAGGTCTGGCTGCAGTTCCCAGGTCACCTGCGTGCACCGGGACTGGCTGCAGTTCCCAGGTCACGAAAACTACCGGGAAAAAACAGAGTGCTGGAGGAACTCAGCGCTCACCAATCCAAGACAGGTGCAGGAAAAAAAATACGCCTGCTGGCCGCAATCGTTCCGGGGCACGCTGAGCAGCAGGCACCGCAGCCGCTGCAACTATACTTTTAGATGCGGGAACAAATATATATATATATATACATACACATATCTATATTACTAAAACTCTGTTCTTGACCGGTTTTGGCGATCTGTGCTGCGATTTCCGAGAGAACGCCGCCATCTAGGGCCGTCATTTTTGGCCACCTCGCTCAGAGCCCCCCTCCGCCGCATGTGTGCCGAGGATTTTTCCAGTCGATGAAAAATGACAGAGATATTAATGATTTTACAAAATTCCCCATTATCTCTGCTGCCCCCGCTGGCGGCAGGGGGGATGGACTATAAAACCAGGAAGTGGTGTGCCTCAATTAGTCTGCAAGTTGGAGGAAGGCAGAGGGTCACGTTTCTCTGAGCTGTGAATAACACTGAACACATGTCCACACAACTGTGAGTAAGTACCCTTAATGTGGTTTGAAAATGAAAATATGGTTAAAGTAAAAAAGCACTGCCTGCAAATGATTCTTTGGGGGGTTTGGGTTGAAATAAAAAGGCACTCTCTCTCCCCCCCTCTCCCCCCATCTCCTCTCCCTCTCCCCCCTCCTCCCCCCCTTCCTCAACCCCCTCTCCCCTCTCCTCTCCCCCCCCTCTCCTCTCCCCCCTCTCTCCTCCCCCCTCTCCTCTCCTCTCCCCCCTCTCTCCCCCTGTCCTCAACCCCCTTTTCCCCCCTGTCCTCAACCCCCTCTCCTCCCCCCTCCCCTCCCCTCCCCCCGTCCTCAAACCCCTCTCGCCTCCCCTCCTCTCCCCCCTCCCCTCTCCTCTCCCACCCCTCCCATCATCTCCCCCCTCCCCCCCCCCCCTCTCCTCTCCTCCCCCCATGTCCCTCAACCCCCTCTCCTCTCCCCTCTCCTCCCCCCCTTCCTCCACCCCCTCTCCCTCTCCTCTCCCCCCCCCTCCCCTCCTCTCCCCCCCCTCCCCTCCTCTCCCCTCCCCCCCTCCTCTCCCCTCCCCGCCTCTCCTCTCCTCCCGCCCCTTCCTCCCCCCCCTCTCCTCTCCTCCCCCTGTCCTCAACCCCCTCTCCTCTCCCCCTCCTCACCTCTCCCCCTCCCCTCTCCCCCCCTCACTTCTCCCCCCTCTCTCTCACCCTCTCTCTCTCCTCCCCTCCACCCCCACCTTTCCCCTCTCGCCCACCCTCGTTCTTCTCCTCCTCGCCACCCCCTCTCCCTCTTGCCCCTTCTCTCTCTGCCCTCACTCTCTACCCCCCCCTCCCCCCTCTCTAGATGTGACTGCAAGTTGGGGGCTATGCGTCAGTAGATAAGGTGGTTATGGGGTAAAAGGAGCAAATTAATAATATTAATATAATATCAAGGGGGGTAATTAGCGTGAGTGCGGAGGGGGGGATAGTTAGTGTGTGTGACGCTGCATGCCGCCTCCCCCCCCCACAACCGCACGTTGGGGGAACAGACCCAACGGGTCTGCACTTGGTCTAGTATATATATATATATATATATATACAACCGCGGGCCGGATGAATGCGGAAAAAAAAATCCGCCTGCGGGCCGGATGATTTCGGGTTATGGCCGTAGGTTGCCGATCCCTGGTCTAGCCAATATTGCCTTAAATAACCTTTAAAAAGTGTCTTCCAAAACGTGATTATTGAACTGAGAACATAAAATAAAATGCAACCCCTTATGCCAACTCTGACAATCAGAAAGACCACGATAGACCTAATATTAGAATTCAATTTTCCATCTGATCTGCATACCCTGATATAGTACAAAATATTTCGCAGCTTTGAATATTCTTAATGTACTGGACCAACTTTATGCAGAGCAGTTAAGCTCTGCTCTCGCTCCTCACTTGTTGTCTGATCAGATGGGCACTACTAGGGTTCTCTGGTTAAAATATATTTTCTCTGCAAACACCACCACCCCCACCATCTCAGAAGAGTTAAAGGAAACACAGTAACACAATTAATTTTACTTCTAACAAAGGAAGTGATTAAAAAGCCAGCCAGTAGCCTGAAAATTGTCTCAGATTTCCAAAATTAATTGCTGTTTGGACGAAATCTAAATCATTTCAGATTGCAGATTGAAGCACAATATAGAGCATAATTGAACATTTAAAACAGATGATGGTAGGTATAGAAAATTCCTTATTTCATGAAATACATTAAAGTTTTTACTAAACATTACATTGAAATCTTACAATAATAATCAACACTTTACTTACTTGTGGTAGCAACAGGAATGCTGGGGAAATTGGTGGTGTTCGGAGTACTCGGCTCTGCTGGTGATAACATGGCTGGTCCACTATATGTTTCAGTTGGTTGCCTGGTGCTGGGTGGATGCTGAATAGTTTGCAAAGAATGTCCTTCAGTGCTCAACAGAGATGGTGGCCCTTCAACTTGCACATAATCATTTACAAATTCATCTTTAACTAATAGGCTTGTTTGACCTGGAATCAATGGAAAAATAATTAAGAACCTGCACGACACACTCAGTACTTTCTGTCTGAGAACAGAATCTTTCACATTAGTCACCATTTAAGTAAGAAGGTAAATATGCTTCCTAACCATCCTAAAATCAGTCAACTCTTCAGATTATAAATGCCCAGCTCCTGAACATTTGTCACCCTGGCCACAAACTCTTTGAATCACTTCTCTCTGGAAGGCGACTCCGGACTGTCAAAGCTGCCACCACCAGACATAAAAACAGCTTTTTTCCACCAAAAATCTGCACCCTCCTTTTGCTCTGGTATTTTATTTATTTAATCAATAATGTTTTATGTATCATTCTTAACTGTCACTGTATGTCATGTTGTCACCTGCGGGCAGAGCACCAAGGCAAATTCCTTGTATGTGAATACTTGTCCGATAAACATAAACTTATTTTACTTATTCTTATACCAAAGAGTCGCAACAATTGGGGACTGGGTTGAGCCGAGCAGAGCTGGGAACACTGAACAGATTCTTTCTCTTCCTGCACTTGCTCTCTCTACGGCCATTGCCACTTGTGTGATCCTGTTCCACATAAATGTTGTTAATTTCTAGCATAAAAAAAATCATGTTACGAACATTTCTCAGAAATTGAAACTTTTCGTAACCAAGGGCATGCCTGCATCTGTCTCCATGAGCTGTTCAAATGCTACAGCTCATCTGCATAATTATCTGTGCTCCCACATCTCATTTATTCTAGCATACAATTCTAAAAGGAATGATGATCAGTAGATACCTCTTCAATGTCCAAAGAGTCCATATATCAACAATATGTATGAGAACATACAAGAAACGGTTGGTAAGTTTGCAGATGACCAAATTGGTGGTATCGTATATAGTGATAGTACATCGCCTTCCATAATGTTTGGGACAAAGACCCATCATTTATTTATTTGCCTCTGACCTCCACAATTTGAGATTTGTAATAGAACAAAATCACATGTGGTTAAAGTGCAAATTGTCAGATCTTATTCAAGGGTATTTCTATACATTTTGGTTTCACCATGTACAAATTACAGCTGTGTTTATACATAGTTCTCCCATTTCAGGGCACCATAATGTTTGGGACACATGGCTTCACAGGTGTTTGTAATTGCTCAGGTGTGTGTTTAATTGCCTCCTTAATGCAGGTATAAAAGAGCTCTCAGCACCTAGTCTTTCCTCCAGTCTTTCCATCACCTTTGGAAACTTTTATTGCTGTTTATCAACATGAGGACCAAAGTTGTGCCAATGAAAGTCAAAGAAGCCACTATGAGACTGAGAAACAAGAATAACACTGTTAGAGACATCAGCCAAACCTTAGGCTTACCAAAATCAACTGTTTGGAACATCAAGACGAAAGAGAGCATTTGTGAGCTTACTAATAGCAAAGGGACTGGCAGTCCAAGTAAGACCTTCACAGCTGATGACAGAAGAATTCTCTCTATGATAAAGAAAAATCCCCAAACACCTGTCCGACAGATCAGAAACACTCTTCATGACTCGGGTGTGGATTTGTCAATGACTACTGTCTGCAGAAAACTTCATGAACAGAAATACAGAGGCTACACTGCAAAATGCAAACCACTGGTTAGCCGCAAAAATAGGATGGCCAGGTTACATTTCGCCAAGAAGTACTTAAAAGAGCAACCACAGTTGTGGAAAACGGTCTGGTGGACAGATGAGACGAAGATTAACTTGTATCAGAGTGATGGCAAGAGCAAAGTATGGAGGAGAGAAAGAATTGCCCAAGATCCAAAGCATACCACCTCATCTGTGAAACACGGTGGTGGTGGTGGTGGTGTTATGGCCTGGGCATGTGTGGCTGCTGAAGATACTGGCTCACTTAACTTCATTGATGATACAACTGCTGATGGTAGTAGCATAATGAATTCTGAAGTGTATAAACAAATGCTCAAGTTCAAACAAATGCCTCAAAGCTCATTGGACGGCGGTTCATTCTACAGCAAGGAAATGATCCCAAATATACTGCTAAACCAACAAAGGAGATTTCAAAGCTAAAAAATGGTCAATCCTAATTGAGCATGCCTTTAATATGCCCCCCCCCCCCCCCCAACATTAGGAAAATTTTTCCGGCATCTAGCCTGTCCAATCCTTTAAGAATTTTATATGTTTCTATAAGATTCCCTCTCATCCTAAATTCCAGTGAATATAAGCCCAGTCGATCCATTATTTCATCATGTGTCAGTCCCGCCATCCCGGGTATTAACCTGGTGAATCTACGCTGCACTCCCTCAATAGCAAGAACGTCCTTCCTCAAATTCGGAGATCAAAACTGCACACAATACTCCAGATGTGGTCTCAGCAGGGCCCTGTACAACTGCAGTAAGACCTCCTTGCTCCTATAATCAAATCCTCTTGTGATACATAGACCTTCGCTCAGCTCGCCTGAACCTACCTGATCTCCCAGTAGTCGGACACTTTAATTCTCCATCCCATTCCTACACTGACCTTTCTGTCCTAGGTCTCCTCCATTGTCAGAGTGAAGCTAAACGCAAATTGGAGGAACAGCATCTCATATTTTGCTTGGGCAGCTTACAGCCCAGTGGTATGACTATTGATTTCTCTCACCTCGGATAGCCCTGGCATTCCCTCTTTCTCTATCCCTTCCCCACCCAAATCGCACTAGCTTCTCATTATCACTCTACAAATAGCTACCAATGGCCTGTTTCCTTTATCATCGTTAGTTTTATGCATATATTTTATTCATTGTTCTTTATCTCTCCACATCATCATCTATATATCTCGTTTCCCTTATCTCTAACCCGTCTGAAGAAGGGTCTCGACCAGAAATGTCACCCATTCCTTCCCTCCAGAGATGCTGCCTTTCCCGCTGAGTTACTCCAGCTTTTTGTGTCAATCCATTCGCTATGAAATCCAACATCCCATTTGCTTACTTCACTGCCTGCTGTACCTGCAAGCTTACTTTCAGTAACTGATGTACAAGTGTGGAAGTTAAAAAGATTTAACTTACAAAATGGATTCAGCTGAAACTAAGACAAGCTATTACCTTCTCCTATTAAATTGTAAAGCTAGCAAAAAGCACTAACCCTTGCTTTCAGTACATTAACAAGGCCAGCAAACTGGTGATGTTCCCTTTCTAATAACATAAGGGAGATAACAAGCACAGCTTTATGAACGTCTCCTCTATAATATAAACATTGAGAGAGAATTCGGACTATAAGATTATAATGTGCGTCATAAGTAGAAAAACACAAAATGCTTGTTCTGCAGAAATATAACCTTCTCATATAACCATATATGGCTAACCCTTCCTCTGTCAGAAGAACCTGCCAATCTTAAGGATCGGTCAATCTTAAGAAGCAAGAGGCTGTGCTATGCTTTGTAGATAAGGTATAATTGAATCGTCGATTATATATATGAACTGAGATCATTGTCCCTTTGTGTGGGGATGTGAAATCTGTAGAGTCTGTAATCTGCATACAATAAAGAGTTTTACCACACACAACTGGCGAAATAAAGATTGTACTGCTTTATCACTGATTTTATTTGCGTTTTTGTCTGTTTAAGAACATTAAACCACAACACAAGGACACCCAAATCTCATTGCACCTCCCCTTTTTCCTAATCTGTCCATTCAGATTCACCATTCAGTCTGAAGAAGGGTCTCGACCCGAAACGTCACCCATTCCTTCTCTCCAGAGATGCTGCCCATCCCACTGAGTTACTCCAACATTTTGTGTCTACCATTCAGATAATAATCTACCTTCTTGTTCTTGCCTCACATTTATCCATATCATACTGCATGTCGAACATTCCATGTTCCAAAGATACAATGGCACCAACCCCGATTTTTCCTCTCTCCCACATCGATGACTGCACTGGGGCTGCCTCCTGCACCCATGCTGAACTCATGGATTTCATTAACTTTACCACCAACTTCCACTCTGCCCTCAAATCCACATTGACCACCTTGGACACCTCCCTGAAGAAGGGTCTTGACCCGAAACGTCACCCATTCCTTCTCTCAAGAGATGCTATTGAGTTACTCCAGCTTTTTGTGTCTTTCTTCGGTTTAAACCAGCATCTGCAGTTCCTTCTTACACAACTCACTCCCCTTTCTTTATCTCTGTCTCCATCACCAGGGACAGACCATCAACTGGCCACTACAAACACACCAACTCCTCATTATATTGTCCACACCTCCTCCCACCCTGCATCTTGCAAAGGATACTACCTCCTACTCTCAATTTTGTCCGTGTATGCCGCATCTGCTCCCAAGTTGAGGCTTTCTATTTGAGGACATCGAAAATGTTCTCTTTCTTTAGTAATGTTGTTTCCCCCTTGCTGTCATAGATTGATACCTCACCCGTGTCTCCAGTAAGTCCCATAGCTCGCTCCCCCTCCCTCAGACAGAACAAGGATAGAGTCCCCATGGTCTTCATCTTTTTCCCCCACCTGTTTCTTCATCCAACATATCATTCACCAACATTTCTGTCACATCCAATGTGATACCACCATCAGTTACATGTTCCCATCCTCATCCCTTTCTGTGTTCCGCAGAGACCACTCCCTCCACAATACATTCCGCAGAGACCACTCCCTCCCCAATTCACTCATCCTTTCCTACTCAAAACACCCTCTCACTAGATACTTTCTCTTGCAACTGCAGGGGATTTAACATCTGTCCCTATGCCTCACCCTCCCTTCCATCCAGGGACCCTAGCAGTCCTTTCAGCTAAGACAGAGTACACCTCCTCTAACCTCATCTACTACATATGGTGTTCATGCTATAGACAAAACATTCAATTTTTTATGTTTCTTTTGTCTTTTACATAGACAGGTAAAACACCACCACCACCACCACCACCCTGTGAAATACTTCTAATATCTACCTTGCCAACGTTGTGGGCCACAAGGCCTAAAATCAGGTTTAGCCAGAAGGTGGTGAATCTGTGGAATTCATCGGCACAGATGGCCATGGATGCCAAATCATTGGTCGCTTACAACCAGAAAGGTTCTAGATTGGTAAAGACGTCCGAGGTTACGGGCAAGCAGGAGAATAGGGTTGACAGGGAAAGATAGGCAGCCATGATTGAGACTCAATGGGCCGAATGGGCTAATTCTGTTCTTGTGTCATAAGATAGATATTCCTTAGATATTTAAATCAGCTATTTACAATATACATTAATGATTTAGATGAAGAGATTAAGAGTAACATTAGCAAATTTGCAGATGACACAAAGCTGGATGGCAGTGTGAACTGTGGGGAGCATGCGATGAGGATGCAGGGTGATTTGGACAGGTTGGGTGAGTGGGCAGATGTTGTTTAATGTGGATAAATCTGAGGTTATCCACTTTGGTGGCAAGAACAGGAAGGCAGATTATTATCTGAATGGTGTCAGATTATCTGAATGGTGTCAGAGCTCTTAGGGATAGCGGAGTAAAGGGATATGGAGAGAAGGCAGGAACAGGGTATTGATTGTGGATGATCAGCCATGATCACATTGAATGGCGGTGCTGGCTCGAAGGGCCGAATGACCTACTCCTGCGCCTATTGTCTTATTAGGATAAGGTGTGGTGCAACGAGCCTGTACAGTTGTACAGGGTTCTTGTGAGACCACACCTGTAGTATTGTGTGCAGTTTTGGTCTCCAAATTTGAGGAAGGACATTCTTGCTACTGAGAGTGCAGCGTAGGTTCACAAGGTTAATTCCCGGGATGGCGGGACTGTCATATGTTGAAAGAATGGAGCGACTGGGCTTGTATACACTGGAATTTATAAGGTTGAGGGGGGATCTTATTGAAACATATAAGATTATTAACGCTAGAGACAGGAAACATGTTCCTGATGTTGGGGGAGTCCAGAACTAGGGGCCACAATTTAAGAATAATGGGTGGGCCATTTGGAACTGAGATGAGGGAAAACTTTTTCACCCAGTTGTGAATCTGTGGAATTCTCTGCCTCAGAAGGCATTGGAGGCCAATTCTCTGGATGCTTTCAAGAGAGAGTTAGATAGAGCTCTTAAAGATAGCGGAGTCAAGGGATATGGGGAGGAGGCAGGAATGGGGTACTGATTGTGGATGATCAGCCATGATCACAGTGAATGGCCGCGCTGGCTCGAAGGGCCGAATGGCCTACTCCTGCACCTATTGTCTATTATACCAGAAAAACTATCAAGTTTAAGAATGCACATATTTGTAAACATACAGGCTGGCAAGTCATTAAAAACAACCATGCTTTCAGCATTGTATTTCATATTTCTTACTGCAAAAGGGTACTGGTAAGAACTCGTGGTAAATTGAAATATCCAGCTGTGCCTGTGAAACTAACTCCTGATATTCAAAGAGTCATCAAATTTGAATTCAGGACCAAAACACAAAGAAGCTGTTCCTGAGCCTGTTGGTGCGCGCTTTAAAGCTTCTGCCCTTTCTGCCCAATGGAAGCAAGAGAAGGAATGAGCAGGGTGGGACAGGGCTTTGATTATGTTAGTTGCTTCTCCGAGACAGGAAGAAGTGTAGAAGGAGTCGACGGTGGTGAGTATGGTCCCTGTGATGGACTGGGTGATATTTTCAGCTTTTTGCAATTTCATGTGGTCTTAGGCAGAGCTATTCCAAACCAAGCTGTGATGCAACCAGACAGTATACTTCTATGGTGCATCTGTAGAAGTTTATAAGTATTTCAAGACATGCTGAATTTCCTCAGACTCCAATGGAGGTAGATGCTTTCTTGTCTGTTGCTTCAACGTGGATGATGCATGACAGATCATTGGTAATATTAACGTCAAGCAACTTGAAACTCTCAACCATTTCCACTTCAGCACAATTGACGGTGATTAGAGGATGTACTCATGATGCTTCCTTGATAACTAGAGCCTTTGATTGTTGACACTGAAGCAGTTGTTGTCCTGACACCATGTTATTAAGTTCTCTATCAACATTGTCATGTGTACTAAAGTATAGTGAAAAGCTTTTTTTTGCATGCTAAACCAATCAAATCAGATTGATCAGATAGTACCATAACTATACATTAAGTACCATAGATAGAGCAAAAAGTGCAATATAGAGTGCAAAATGTAGTTCTCAGCATTGTAGCGCAACAATTCCAGGGACAAAGTCCAATGTCCGCAATGAGGTAGAGAAGAATCAGACTCTACCCTATCTTATGGAAGGACTGAGTGGAAGAAGCTATTCCGAAGCCTGTTGGTGTTCTCTTTCAAGTTTCTCCATCTTCTGTCCCCTGGGAGCAGAATCAGTGCCACAGCAGTAGAGTTGCTGCCTTACAGCACTAGAGACCAGGCACGTGCCGTCAACTTAGGCAAGGTAGGCACTACCTACCCTGACTAAAATTATAAAATGTTAATTACTAAATATAAATAGTAAAGGCATGGGAAAATTATGCCTATCTAAGAGATCGATCTCTTAGGTAGGCATAATTCTCCGTGCCTTTCATCCGCAGCACTTGTAACCCTTGAAGGTCTGTGCAGCCCACGTGCCGTCAGCACTGCTTCAAGCCGTCACTTTCAAGCGGGGCTGAAGGCAGCTGAAATTCTGCCTTTGCAGCACTGTGCAGGTGCAGCAGCCTACTGCGCATGCGCAGCGCTGGTTTCTTGGTGGGATTTTCAGATATAGATTGTCATTATTTTAAGTGTATCTTAGGAAACAAAGACAGAAGAATGGAGTTTGTGTACCGATAATGTGGTAAGTACATTTCTTAGTGTTTTATGTTTTTTAAAACCGTATTTCCCGGGGTGTGGGGGGAGTGTTCCTTTCACAGCGTTTGGGGAGTCTGGCCCGGGGTAAAGTTGCGGGGAGGGCACGAATGTTGTGAAGGAGGGGGTCGGGATCATACCACTTGTGACGCTCATTGAATTGTTACTGTTTTTATTTTTATTTTTTATTTTTAAGGAGAGAACAATCTGCACATGCGCGGTTTAATTTTTTGAAAAGCCGACTGACTGCCTACCTTGACCCATGGCACGTGCCTGCTAGAGACCCAGGTTTGATCTCAACTACGGATGTTGTCTGTGTAGAGGTTGAACGTTCTCCCTGTGACCGCATGTGATTTTTCCAAGTTTCCTCCCACTTTCAAAAGACATGCAGGTTTGTATGTTAATTGGCCTCTGTAAATTGTCCCTAGTGTGTAGGATAGAATTAGTGTACAGGTGATCGTTGGTCAGCGCAGAATCGGTGGGTTGAAGGGTCTGTTTCCACGCTGTATTTCTAAATTAAACTGAAGATTGAATGGCCGGGGTGGGAAAGGTCTTTACTAAAGTTGCTATGCAATGATCACATGCTCTATGCTCCAGCTAACTATGGCCTGCTTCCTTTATCGTTGTTACTTTTTTGCATATTGTTCTATTTGTTTCATTTGTTCTACTCCTCTACTCCTCACTATAACACCACCTATATCTCTCGTTTCCCTTTCCCCTAACGCTCAGTCTGAAGAAGGGTCTCGACCCGAAACGTCACTTCTTCCTTTTCTCTAGAGATGCTGTCTGACCTGCTGAGTTACTCCAGCTATCTGTGACTAGCACCTTGAAGAGATTAGAGAGAATTTGAAAACATTTGAGAATTTCAAAATCAGTCTCGTTTTGCATAAAACAAATGTAGGTGTTGAATAATCCTCAGTAGAAGCTTAAAGTTGCAAGGGAAGTCAGGTAAAGGGAGGGGACAGTGGTATTAATACTCTAAAACTACTTTGCCATGCCACTTACCAACATTCAAGTGTCCAATTTATATATATCCTAATTTTCCAAACTAAATTCCTTTATTTCCTGATATGTTCAAATTGTTCTGTTGTAAATTATTTAAAGATGTTGATAACATTGTTTAAATGTGTACTGTTACATTTTCAAGTTTTAATGTTAAATTTTCAACGGGGTGCTGCAATGGCTACAATTTTCTGGTTTAGGGAGGGAAAAAGGTGGTCAGAAGCCACGTTCCAGTTCACTATCAATTAAGGCCTGCTATGTATACAGACCAGACTCAGATGTAAATGTTTAACCTGCTTTAATTCACTATCCAGCTGCATAAAAATACAAGTATAAAATCAGTATAATTAACTCTGACTGGCTCCTGTTGTACATGTTGACTTTTCAGTTAAATTTCCATAAGCAAGTTAAGCACGCGGAGAAAACAAATTCAACGTAACTGAGCCAATTTCATTAAATTAACAGAGTCTGAAGAAGGTTTTCGGCTCGAAACGTCGCCTATTTCCTTCGCTCCATAGATGCTGCTGCACCCGCTGAGTTTCTCCAGCATTTTTGTGTGCCTTCATTAAATTAACTGTAGGCTTGTGATTCTTTTTCATTCATATTCGGGAGACTGAATACATCACCAAACGTTACATTAGTAGTTGCTCACATCTCTGAGCAGTACAACATAATGACTCCAGGTCTTTGCACTTTAAGTGCAAAGTCCTTTGAACAACTTGAAATCTTGTAATCAGAAGAGAGGACAAGCTGGGATTTTACAGATAATAGCAAGTAAATTCACACGACCAATTAACCCACAAACATGTTTCTTACCTGAACTTTGGAGCGTCAATCCTGAGAGATCTTCATTTAAAGAAAAGTAAAAAATTAGTATTCATTTTAGTTTATCTAAATTTTATAATATCTAAATAAATATGCTTATGTACTTCAATAATTACTTTTTCAAATAAATAAGTGTTAAATAATACTTGAGAAAGCAATACATTTTATAAAACTGATTGATACCAATAATACACTGAAATACACTCACCATGCGGAGTCCATGGCAGTCTGCAGAGATAGGTGCCCAGGATGAAGTCAAGACCAATGATACCATAATAAACAGCACATACGATATATAATTGTGCTTTGGTTATTATTTTTTGATAAACCCATTCAATTTATTTAACTTAAAACCCATATTTCACCATCAAATACCAATATAACATATTGGAAGTACATAATGCAAAGATATGGAAATTTAATTGGTCTCTACTCCCACTTGCAAATTACAAAGCGACAACAACCACAACCGTTATCTAATTTATGCAGCGATGTCTAAACTACAATTCCTGAACTATATATAATAAGCGAGTTCGATATTCCAATAAACGCAAGGAATTATGGGATTTGTCAAGGGTCATATGCGATTTTTTAAAAAAGCGATTAAGCCTTTCTTCATAATTTATGTGTAAAAATATATTTAATCTGAGGAACGGGTGTGCCAGGTAGCGGGAGAGTGGGGTGTAACAGCAAGAGAGAGAGGGGGCAGATGCGAGTGGGAGACGGGGGAGAGACTGGACCGGCGGAGCGACATTCTCGGCATCTCTGCTGCTGTGTGTGTATGGACCTGCGTTTCATCCGTGGTCAGGGTCGGGTCTCCGGCGCAGCGGGCGCTGTTGGGTTGCTGCTAGGCCATCCCAGTCCCCTCCCAGGTGTGTCACATCCCTGTCCGGGGGTGGCCGGGTGTCCGTGGAATGGCGGGGCGCCGACTTGGGGCGGCCCCGGGTTTGCAGCCGGTGCGGGGGAAGGCTGACTCCAGGCTCAGCTCTGCCTGGTCCGCCGGTCCGGGGCTGTCGGTTGGCCTGGCGGGATGGGTGGAGTTGGGGCTTCTTCTCCGCGCTGACTGTTGGGCCTGGGGCCGCCGCTGCTCCGGGCCGATGTCCCGTCGGTCCGGGGTCGCCCCGGGCATCTCTGGCTGCCCCGGAAGGGGATGGGGCGCTCGGGGGACGGGAGCAGTCCAGTGGTGGTTCGGCGGTGCTGGTGACCCGGGTTTGATCCTGGTTGCGGATGGAGCGCGGGTCTGTATACGTGCATCAGCTGAGCTGCCGAGAATGTTTATCGCGAGTGACCTATGACCTGGGCTTGCGCAGTCGGAATACCGAACTCGCTTATTAGCCATTGAAGTAAATTGTTCCTAATAGTGTATATTGCTTTAATTTATTGCCTGAATTTTGTCGGTTTGGGTATGTGTTGTGTGTCTTTTTCCTATACATAAAACCCAAATCAGATTACAAAACTCCATTACCATCAGCAATTTAAGATTTTTGTAGATTATATTATATGGATTTAGAAACTTTAAACATGGCTCTCAAAAGCCTTACGGTTCTACTAAAAGCAGCCAATAAAAGGTAAAACATCTGTAAGATAACAACTTTGACTGCAAATGACAGTGATATTATAGATAATTTATATCCCAACTTTATACCATAGCACTTACATATTTTGTTCAAGTAATAATTTTTAAAAGTTGTGTTTCAGAATATCCACACCAAAAAGCTAATATATGTATAAAGTGGGAAAACTATAGATAGAGCTGCACTGTATAGATCAACAGATCTCAAAATAAAATACTGATGATGAAAAGAGACAAACGTCTTAAGAATAATATGACATGCACATTAACATGACCACATTTAACATGATTAAACAGTTTTATATTCCCAGTAAATGACACATTAAACAAAATTAGTCAGTATAGCTTTGGCATAATGACTAAGTACAACAGAGATGAATAAAGCAGGTATGTTGAGAGTCATCCTTACAAATATTTAATCAGCATGGAACACAGTCACCAACAGTTACATTTTTCTAAGAAAACATGAAAACAAGAGATGACTACTGATTTCCAAATGCATGGATATCGAAGAAAAGCTAATAATTCTATTATTTGGCGGTTTATTTTAACAAAGCAATAATGCTGCATAATGCACCCAAATAATACAAATTCATGTTTGTGGATGGGAAATAATGACACTGGCATACTATATTAGTGATCCTAATGACTAAATATGTTAATAGGTTAGTCAGTGATATGATAGCACACAAGAAGGAAATTAAATCCCGTCAAACCAGTTATGTTGTGTGCAAATAAATTAAGATAGTAAGATAAATGAGTTAGAAAAGATTATGAATGCGAAAAAACAAATGGTAAAAAAAATTATGCATAGAGTATACAATACGCTGGGATATGTGCAATAAAACTAAGCAAATAAATTTAAGGATGATCAAAAGCAAAATAAAATTCTAGATGCTGATAATCTGAAACGAAACTCAACATGAAATTTAATATGGCAGTCTGAAGAAGGATGCCGCCCCGAAACGTCACCTATCCATGTTCTCCAGGGATGCTGCCTGGCCCGCTGAGCTACCCCAGCTTTTTTGTGTCTTTCCATGGAATTTAACCTCAGATAACCAGCCTTTCCACTTTGATGCCAAACCACCCAACTCTGACTATCATATTGAAACACTTCTGTTTTAAAACAATTCTGTTTCTCTCTATAGGTCTCATTTAATTGTTATGTTTTTAAAAACAAGCGTGATGATCAGAAATTTATATATCAGAAAAGGATGACAAAAGAAAAGGCAAAAGATTTTACAAGTAATAAGGAAAAAAAATCAATAGTGTGATCTATTCAGTTTCACTGTCCAGGAGATGCACATTTAATTTTGATCACTCAATTCTTAAGAGATTGTAACAAGCAAAGTAAATATAGGAGCAGCAGTCAGCCAATGAGAGGTGGATTTTCTGAAGATAATCAACAGGCTGACAGAATATATTATGAAAACTAAAGTGCTGGAATAACTCAGCGGGTTAGGCAGCATCTTGAAGATATGGACAGGTGACGTTTTAGGTTAAGATACTTCTTCAGACTATTCGTAGTAGTGCGGTAAAATCTGGCAAAAGGTGGAGTGGGACACAGCCATAGGTGGATTTGGATGATGGGCAGATAGGTGGACAAAGGCCAGAGATGAAAATAAGACGAAGTGCTGTTGGATAAGGAGCTCTGTCATGCCCCCACCACTCTTAGTTTTCTCCACAGCCCCCACTATAATTACTCTCATTAAGGGTCCCGACCCAAAACATCACCTATCCATGTCTTGCAGAGATGCTGCATGACCCACTGAGTTATTCCAGCACAGTTGATATTTTGTATATCATCATCTGCAGTTCATTGAGTCTGACAGAATAATTACGGCTGTTGTTGAGATGTTGAGAGGTGAGGGCAACATTTACACAGGTTAAGGATTGGTTAGCAGATAGAAAGCAGACAGATAGTAGAAAAAAGGGTAATTCGCCATACTACAGAGTGCAACTGGTGGAGCATCACAAGAGTCTGTGTTTGTGGCTCAACATTAACCTAAATAATCTTCATCAATGTCAAAAAAGAACATAGCAAGAGTAAAATATTGTAAAAACTTGTTGACAATACAAAGTTATGTCGGAAAACAAGACAAGAAAGTAAAGTCTACGGAAGAAAGTAGCCCCATGAGTGATTGGTTAATAGGATGGCAGTTGTAAAATGGAGAAATGGAAAATTATCCAATTAGTTTGGAAGAATGGAAAATAATTTTGAGATTTGAAACTGCAATTCAGTGGGTCTTCAAAATTGCTGCTATGAATCAAAAAAGTTAACAAGTAAATACATAAAACAATTAATGGTATTTTTGCCTTTTTGGCAAAATGATTATCAGAGAAAGTGTACGGAAATCTTTTCTTGCATTTATATATAGGGCTTAGGCAGGTGATATATGTCTGGAATGCTTTGTATAGTTTGGATCTCTTTTCTCAAGGCAAGATATACTTGATTTAAAGAAGGTTCAGCAAAGGTTCCATGGATTGTTTCCTCCGTCAGAAATGTCATATGGAGAGGAGAATTTGTTACAAACCCTTACATACACACTTGAGTTTAGAAGTGAAACAACAAACTACAAATATTTTTAGAGGGGGTTGTTAAAGTGGATGTTGATTCTTTGTTTCCATTGACTAGTGTCGAGGACCAGAGATCCTACTCTCATGAGAAGGGGTTGGTGTTGAAAAGTAGAAATGCCTTCATTCGGAGAACTGCAATTTTTTTTAGTTTGCTTCCCCAGAGGCTTGAAAATTATGATATGTTTCGTTACACCAGGAGAATCAAAGAATATAGGGAATGGGCCACAAATCAGTTGATGCCAAAGATCAGCTGTGATTTTATTAAATGGCAGGGGAGGCTTAATGGGTTGTTTGGATAACAACTATTTTGTGTGATTTATGTTAGAGAATGCAACAATACAATTGTTTCTGCTCTGAGCATAAACTGTCACAACTTTGCATTAAAGGAAAGACTTCAACCCTGCAAATTTGGTATTCTCCATATTCTCTCAAAAAGACCGATGTATTTTGGAAGCCGCAGAAATTTTAGAATACTTGGTAATCGTCTATCAATGCGTTTTCCAGAAAAAAAGTTGTATTGTCCTCCAAGTCGCCACTTTGTAATTTAATTTCAGTCATGTGTAAATCATGCACAAATTGAAAGCATCTGACTGAAGTGGCATACCAGTCTCTAATCCAACATACCAATAAGTCTCAAATTAAATTAAATAAAAATATGATACACATCAGCACCAATTTAATATAACACTGAAGTGGGTGGTTTTTGTGCTTGATGATTCAGGTTTTTACAATTCTAACCATTTTGATACCTGTCATGTCTTGCTTACATATCAAAATAACATAACCACAAGGAGACAAAAAAATGTTTTTGTTCTATCTTCAATTTTGATCAATCCCTCAACTCAACCAATACTTGATTTTCTCAACTTGTAGCAAAATAGTGCAACGGTCATCATTCCTTTGACCAGTTCTTACACCATCTTAAACTCCACACATGCTATCCTCTACACAATACTCCTCCATATATTTTCAGTGTTGAAATCAAGGTTCAAGTATTGCATCTAATTTCTAGTCTAGAACTGGAAAACAATATTTTTTCTTTCTATAGCTTGCAAAGTTTACAACAAAATGTGTGGTCAACTAACTACTCTTGAACTCATCTTTATTCATGGAGAACCAGAAACCTTTTGCTTTCAAGACATGGCCTCTCACTGAACTTTTGCAAAAGTAAAAATAAGTAAATCTTATTGCAGGTAAAGTTTAGAGATACAGCATGGAAACAGGCCCTTCAGCCCACCGAGTCCATGTCGACCACAGATTACCCGATCTCACTGGTTCTATGTTATTTTACTCCCTATACATTGGGTGTAATTATGTAGCTGCAAGTGAGTGATTAGTAATAGCAAATATTAAATTTTACTGACAAAAGTTGATATTAGTATAAAAGCATAGCAATTAAAAAAAACCTTACCAATGCCAGGAGAAACCACACGCTCATAGTGATAAGGGTTCACGCAGACGCTGTCACATTTCAGGTCAAATGCATACTGACAATATTTTACATGTTTGAGTTCATTTTTGTGAAGATCAGGCCATCTCCAGAGCCTAGCGTAAATCACATGTGGAAAACCTTTACGTCCAGCAACCTGGGGAAGAATTATTATTTTTATACAATAGTCATCACCAACTGTTCAATAGCTAATTTATGTTAATATAAACTTGGAACTTCAATTACCAAAATGAATAATCAAGCCATTTGAAAAACACACCAAAATAAGTCATAGGAATTCATCACATTATTGAAATGTTTAATGGCTACCAAAAACAAACCTTGCCCTATCACTGTTTAATATAATTTAAAACATGATTCACAATATCAGATTTCTCTCCTCTTTAAAGTTAGCAATTTCTCATGCTTTATTTAAATTCGTTCCAAATGAATTTTCTCCTTGCATGTTGATTAAGCAGTAAATGGTAGAAATATAGGCTATAAAATAGAACAGAAACATACTGAAATTGCAGCAAGTGCACACAAGAACAATCTGAAAATTATATTAAAATATTTTCCAAATATTAACATAAATAAAATCCCAAGGTGGAAGAAGTGGTGACTAGTGGTGTGCCTCAGAGTTCAGTGCTGGGCCCGTTACTGTTCGTCAAATATATCAATGATTTGGATGAGAACACACACGGCAAGATTAGTGGATGAGAACATACGCGGCAAGTTCCGGGTAGCCGCCCGGGCGGCGCACCTAATCCACCCGCCGAACACCAAGCCGCCGACGACAGGAACGACGATCGGAATGCGCCCCAGTAGGCCCTGACTCGCCCCACAGGCCTCCTAGGGGACTCCGGTGAAGCCGGGCTGTGAGGCCTGTCTGGGCCGAAGGAGCCTCAGAGGTGGCAGTGATGGAAGACTCGGCGGCAACTTGGGCCTCGGTGGAGGTGGGGCCTTTGGGGTCAATCAGTGTGAGGGGGAGAGGGGAAGACAATGGAGGACCCGGAGTAGGGGGATCGTATTATGATCGCAGATGATACAAATATGGGCGGATTTGCAGAGTGAAGTTGGTTGTGAAAAATTGCAGAGAGATCTTGATCGATTGGCCAGGTGAGCTGAGGAATGGTTGATGGATTTTAATACAGAGAAATGTGAGGTGTTGCATTTTGGTAAGTCTAACGTAGCCAGGACTTACATAGTGAATGGTAGGATTCTGGGGAGTGTTGAAGAGCAGAGGGATTTAGGAGTGCAGATAGATATGGTGGTCAAAAACGTGTTTGGCACATTGGCCTTAATCAGTCAGAGTATTGAGTAAAGAGTTGGGAGGTCACGTTGCAGTGAGGCCACATTTAGAGTATTGTGTTCAGTTCTAGGCACCATGTTATAGGAAAGATGTCAAGCTGGAATGGGTACAGAGAAGATTTACAAGGATGTTGCCAGGCCGAGACTCTATTCCTTGGAGTGCAGGAGGAAGAGGGGTGATCTTATTGATGTGTATAAAATCATGAGAGGAATAGATTGGGTAGATGCACAGAATCTCTTGCCCAGAGTAGGTGAATCGAGGACCAGAGGACATAGGTTTAAGGCAAAGGGGAATATATTTAACTGAAATGAAATCTGAGGGGTAACTTTTTCACACAAAGGGTGGTGGGTGTATGTAACAAGCTGCCAGATGAGGTAGTTGAGGCAGGAAATATCCCACCTTTGAAGAAACAGTTAGACAGGTACACGTATAGGACAGGTTTGGAGAGATATGGACCAAACTTAGGCAGGTGGGACTAGTGTAGCTGGGACATGTTGGCCGCTGTGGGCAAGTTGGGCTAATGGGCATGTTTCCACACTGTATTACTTTATGACTCAAAGTCTAAAAGACAAACAGGACCAGCATAAAACAGTTAATGCACTCAGTGACTTCTGCCAAATATCCATCAAGTTGTCTATGATGGTGGTCAATTACACAGCTAACAAGTGGAGGCAGCTGTAAGACCATCCTCATCCTCAAATGTGTGAGAATGAGATTACGAGTACCAAGAACAAGGCTGAAGCATTTGCAGGCGTGCTCAGCAAGAAGTGCCCCTGTGGGATGATCTATCTTGACTTCCTCCAGAGATCTCCAGCATGGTAAAAGCCAATCTTCAGGTCAGTTTGGTTAGTCCATAGAATTTAAAGAAATTACTTGAGATGCAAAGGAGATAGGACCTCATAGCCAGACTGTAGTATGAGGATGGGTGTTCCCAAACTAGCCACGGTCTCAGCAAGTTGTTCCAGTACAATTTCAAGAAAACCACCAACCCGACAACATAGAAAATTATCCGGGTTCAGCTGTTCACCAAAGGCTGGACAAAATTAAGAGTTGATTACTCTCCAGTCTACTCTTATTATAGGTGCAAAACAATGGAGGGTGTCATCAACAGTGCCATCAAGCAGGACTTACCCTATAATAATCTGTTCACTGAAACCAAGTTTAGGTTTCATTAGGACTGCATTACACTGTCTCAGCTTTGGGTCAAAAATGAACCAAAGAGCTAAATTCCAAAGGTGATACTAAGGATGCAAGTGGCCAACTATGACCTCAAGGAGCCCTGATAAAAATGAAGTGAATTGGTATCAGATGGAAAATACTCCAATGGCTGCAATCATACCTTGAATAAAGGAAGATGATGTGGGTGCTGGAGGTCAATCATCCCAACCCCAGCGTATCACTGCAACAGATCTTTAGGTCAGCATCTTTGGCTTATCTTCAGATGTTTCTTCCATTGCAATGTCAGAGGTGGGTGATGTTTGTTGATGATGGTATAATGTTCAATTCAGTTTGCAACTCCTCAGCAAATTGAAGAGTCCATGCCTGCACAGACCAAAACCTAGAAACATGCAGGCATGGGCTAATAAGTGGCAAAAAACATGTGTGCCATGGAAGTTCAAGGCAATGACACCAACAAAAACAGTGTCTAATCACCTACCCTTAACTTTCAATGACATACCCACAAGGCACTCCTCAAATCAACATCCTACAGGTCACCGGTGACTAGAAACTCAGATTGCAAAACCAAAGAAACACCATGATTCCAAAAACAAGTAAGAGACTGGGATCCTTATGGTGACCAACACACTTCCTGATACCTCAAAGGCTTCCCATCATATATAAGGAACAATTTATGGAACATTCTTCACTTGAATGGATGAGGACAGCTCCAACATCACTCAAGAAGCTTGACAGCATTCAAGACAGAAAGGAATAAACATTATCACTAGCAAAATAGATTCTGGACAAATTACTGGGATTATAGGCTGGACCAAAATGAAATGGCTACAGAAACAGCCAGAAACCAGAAGCACTGTTTAGCTGCAGTCGATCAAAATTCACATTCCAGAGAATTGGAAAAACACAAATCTAAGACAACTGTTCAAGAAAGGCACAGTGGCGCAGTGGTAGACTTGCTGCCTTACAGTGCCAGAAACCTGGGTTCGATCCTGACTACAGGTGCTTCCGTACGGAGTTAAGAGGTTCTCCCTGTGATCACGTGGGTTTTCTTCGGGTGCTCCAATTTTCTCCCACATTCCAAAGTCGTGCAGGTTTGTAGGTTACTTGGCTTTGGTATATTGTCCCTAATGTGTAGTAACTAATGTATGGGTGATCGTTGGTCAGCACAGACTTGATGGGCTGAAGGGTCTATTTCCACACTGTATCTCTAAACTAAACTAAAACGTGAGACATACAGCAATAAACTGCAGGCCAGATTGCCTAATAACATCAGCAAATTAAGTAAAAAAATCTAAGTGCATTTGCTTTTATGCTCAGGATTCCAGCATCTGCAGTCTTGTGTCATCATTGCAAACATCTGGTGTCAGACCCCACCCTACCGGTCCCTGGCACCAATCTCCCAAGGAAGCAGTGGACGACGCTGAATAGATTCAGGACTGGACATGGCCCCTGCTTGGCCAGCCTTCACAAATGGGGCAGCAGCCCAACCCCACGGTGTGCTTGTGGAGAGCAGCAAACAATGCAACACATCATTGAAGCATGCCCTCAACAAAGACTCAAAGGAGGACTTGTCACCCTTCATACAGCAGATCAAGAGGCAACTGCTTGGCTAAAGGACTTTGCATTCGCTAAATAAAAATTGCAAAACTGCTAGAATCCATTATGAAGGAGGTCATTACAGGACACTTAGTAAATCATAAATCAGGAAGAGTCAACAAAGTTTCATAAATGGGAAATCATGTTTGATGAATTTGCTAAGGGTCTTTTGAAGATAAAACAAATAGGATAAATAAATGGTAACTAGTATATATACTGTGTCATAAAACTGTTAATGTAGCATACTTGGCAGCACCAATCTAATAGATTTTTCAGGCTATTGGATGTTATTATGAATTTGCCACATGCTTCACATTCACTATTTCTTTTAAGGAATTATATTACATGGTAGAATAATAGACATTCCCTCTGGAAGGCAATAGGTGCAGGAGAAAGCCATTCGAGCCAGCACCGCCATTCAATGTGATCATGGCTGATCATCCCCAATCAGTACCCCATCCCTGCCTTCTCCCCATATCCCCTGACACCGCTATTTTTAAGAGCCCTATCTAGCTCTCTTGAAAGCATCCAGAGAACCGGCCTCCACTGCCCTCTGAGGCAGAGAATTCCACAGACTCACCACTCTCTGTGAGAAAAAGTATTTCCTCGTCTCCGTTCTAAATGGCTTACTCCTTATTCTTAAACTGTGGCCCCTGGTTCTGGACTCTCCCAACATCGGGAACATGCTTCCTGCCTCTAGTGTGTCCAAACCCTTAACAATCTTATATGTTTCAATGAGATTCCCTCTCATCCTTCTAAACTCCAGAGTGTACAAGCCCAGCTGCATTCTCAGCATATGACAGCCCCGCCATCCCGGGAATTAACCTTGTTAACCTACTCTGCACTCCCTCAATAGCAAGAATGTCCTTCCTCAAATTCAGGGACGAAAACTGCACACAATACTCCAGGTGTGGTCTCATTGGGTTCTGTATAGCTGCAGAAGGACCTCTTTGCTCCTGTATTCGATTCCTCTTGTTATAAAGGCCAACATGCCATTCGCTTTCTTCACTGCCTGCTGTACCTGCATGCTTACTTTTATAGACTGATGTAGAAGGAACCCCAGATCCCGTTGTACTTCCCCTTTTCCCAACTTGATGGCATTTAGATAGTAATCTGCCTTCCTGTTTTTGCTACCTAAGTGGATAACCTCACATTTATCTGCATTAAACTTCATCTGCCATGCATCTGCCCACTCCCCCAACCTGTCCAAGTCACCCTGCATTCTCATAGCATCCTCCTCACAGTTCACACTGCCACCCAGCTTTATATTAACACCCAGTGTTAATATAAAGCCCAGATCTTTAATCACCCACACAGAGTCATCTGCAAATTTGCTAATGTTGCTTTGAATCCCTTCATCCAAATCATTGATGTATATTGTAAATAGCTGTGGTCCCAGCACCGAGCCTTGTGGTACCCGACTAGTCACTGCCTGCCATTCTGAAAGGGACCCGTTAATCCCTACTCTTTGTTTCCTATCTGCCAACCACTTCCCTATCCATGTCAGCACTCTACCCACAATACCATGTGCCCTAACTTTGCCCACTAATCTCCTATGTGGGACCTTATCAAATGCTTTCTGAAAGTCCAGATACACTACATCCACTGGCAAAGAGGTAGTGTCCATTTTCCTACTTACATCTTCAAAAAATTCCAGAAGATTAGTCAAGCACGATTTCCCCTTCGTAATCCATGCTGACTCGGAACGATCCTGTTACTGCTATCCAAATGTTCGGCTATCTCATCTTTTATAATTGACACCAGCATTTTCCCCACCACCGATGTCAGGCTAACTGGTCTATAATTCCCTGTTTTCTCTCTCCCACCTTTCTTAAAGAGTGGGATAGCATTGGCTACCCTCCAATACACAGGAACTGATCCTGAGTCTATAGAACATTGGAAAATTATCACCAATGCATCCACGATTTCTAGAGCCACTTCCTTAAGTACCCTGGGATGTAAACCATCAGACCCTAGGGATTTATCAGCTTTCAGCCCATCAGTCTATCCAACACCATTTCCTGCCTAATGTGGATTTCCTTCAGTTTCTCTGTCACCCCAGATCCTCTGGCCACTACTATATCAGGAAGATTGTTTGTGTCCTCCTTAGTGAAGACAGATCCAAAGTACCTGTTCAACTCATCTGCCATTTCCTTGTTCCCGGTGACTCCGGACTGTTAAAGCCACCACAGCCAGACATGAAAACAGCTTTTTTTCCACGAGCAGTATAGAAGTTGGGATGTAATGTTAAAATTGTACAAGGCATTGGTGAGGCCAATTCTGGAGTATGGTGTACAATTTTGGTCGCCTAATTATAGGAAGGATGTCAACAAAATAGAGAGAGTACAGAGGAGATTTACTAGAATGTTGCCTGGGTTTCAGCAACTAAGTTACAGAGAAAGGTTGAACAAGTTAGGGCTTTATTCTTTGGAGCGCAGAAGGTTAAGGGGGGACTTGATAGAGGTTTTTAAAATGATGAGAGGGATAGACAGAGTTGACGTGGAAAAGCTTTTCCCACTGAGAGTAGGGAAGATTCAAACAAGGGGACATGACTTGAGAATTAAGGGACTGAAGTTTAGGGGTAACATGAGGGGGAACTTCTTTACTCAGAGAGTGGTAGCTGTGTGGAATGAGCTTCCAGTGAAGGTGGTGGAGGCAGGTTCGTTTTTATCATTTAAAAATAAATTGGATAGTTATATGGATGGGAAAGGAATGGAGGGTTATGGTCTGAGCGCAGGTATATGGGACTAGGGGAGATTATGTGTTCGGCACGGACTAGAGGGGTCGAGATGGCCTGTTTCCGTGCTGTAATTGTTATATGGTTATATGGTTATTATATAGCAGTAGCTCGACTCAACAGCCAGAAATCTGTAGCCTCCTTGTGCTCTGGTATTTTATTTCATTCTTCACATGTTTAAATTACAATGTTTTATTTTTAATTGTCTACTGTATATCGTGTTGTAACTTGCAAGCAAAGCACCAAGGCAAATTCCTTGTATGTATACAGTGCATTCAGAAAGTATTCAGACCCCTTCACTTTTTCCACATTTTGTTATGTCACAGCCTTATTCTAAAATTGATTTTTTTTATCATCAATCTACACACAATATCCAATAATAAAAAAGTGAAAACAGGTGTTTAGAAATTTTTGCAAAATAATTAAAAAGAAATAACTGAAATATCACATTTGCATAAGTATTCAGACCCTTTACTCAGTACTTTGTTGAGGCACCTTTGGCAGCGATTACAGCCTCATTCATATAAGAATGCATATATTCTTGGGTATGATGCCACAAGCTTGGCACACCTGTATTTGGGTCATTTCTTCCATTCTTCTCTGCAGATCCTCTCAAGCTCTGTCAGGTTGGATGGGGAGCGTTGATGTACAGCTATATTCAGGTCCCTCCAGAGATGTTCGATCGGGTTCAAGTCCGGGCTCTGGCTGGGTCACTCAAGGACATTCACAGACTTGTTACGAAGCCACTCCTGTGTTGCCTTGGCTGTGTGGTTAGGGTCGTTATCCTGTTGGAAGGTGAACCTCCGCCCCAGTCTGAGGTCCAGAACGCTCTGGAGCAGGTTTTCATCAAGGATCTCTCTGTACTTTGCTCCGTTCATCTTTCCCTTGATCCTGACTAGTCTCCCAGCTCGTGCTGCTGAAAAACATCATCATGTTTCACCTTGGGTATGGCATTGCCCAGGTGATGAGTGGTGACTGGTTTCCTCCAGACGTAACGCCTGGCATTCAGGCCACAGAGTTCAATCTTGGTTTCATCAGACCAGAGAATCATGTTTCTCATGGTCTGAGAGTCCTTTAGGTGCCTTTTAGCAAACTCCAAGAGGGTTGTCATGTGCCTCTTACTGAGGAGTGGCTTCCTTCTTGCCACTCCACCATAAAGGCCAGATTGGTGGAGTGCTGCAGATATAGATATCCTTCTGGAAGGTTCTCCCATCTCCACAGAGGAATTCTGGAGCTCTGGTGTTTAAATCATCTTTAATCATCAGTCATGGTGGTGCAGTACAATACTTTGTTAGTTCATCTCTACCACCAGTGTAACTACGTAATATAGGAGATGAGGGTTAATATAAAGTGTACAGTAAGGTGGAGTTAGTGGTAGTGCATTACTCTGATTGGTTCACATGCAATAACCAATCTACATCCTTCCCCATAGAGAAAAGAGTTGTTAAACAGATGTTAAAACACATGCGGTTAAACATACTCACCGTACCCGTCAGGCGGTCAGCTAACCCGACCCGAACGTGTACAGACAAACCCTTCCCCTTCTTTACAGGAAAAATTAGTAGGGCTGAGTGGTGGAGAGCCCGAGAAAGAGAACGCAGCCGGGGAGCCTGGAGAGGAACGGCGGGGCGAGCATGCAACACTAGGGGCACTGGGGCATAAGGGAACCGAACGACGCGGGGAATACAAGCTGGGGTCAGGGGGTCCGGGAGGATCAATAGCAGCAGGTGTCTTGAAAACCAACGGCGGTGCATGGGGACCGGGAGGAGCTGGTCGCAGTTCGTTCACGGGCAGAAGATGTTGACGGCTGCGCCGGTACAGAATACCATTGACGTTGACAAGGTAGGAATGTGGTTCCTTGGCCGGACCCTCAACGAAACCCAGTCGGATATGTCCAACTGCAGTCTGCAGGCGGACCACTTGGCCTTGCAGTAACGGTTTAAGTTGTTTGCTCAACCTGTCAGAGGAGTGCTTCTGGACATCATGTTTCTCCTGAATGCGCTTCTGGACCGCAGCAGGTTTGAGCACCTGTGGCTTCAGCTGTTGCTGGGCGACGGAGAGCTGTGGCCGTGTTGTGCGAGACATCAGCCGCTGGGTGGGAGAGCCTAGAACACCATTCCTGGAAATGTTTCTCAGGTTTAACAGATCCAGGTAGACATCGGATTTGGCAAGATGCGAACGCTCATTTAGCTGTTTTACGCTCTTGACAGCACGCTCAGCGAGGCGGTTGGATTGAGGGTATTCAGGGCTGCTGGTAACATGCTGAAAGTTCCAGCGTCTGGCAAAGTGTCTAAATGCCTGGCTGGTGAACTGTCTCCCGTTGTCAGTTTGCAGTCGAACTGGTACGCCGAATATAGAAAAATGTCTCTGAAGCTTTTGTATAACCATCTCAGACGTGATGGTAGGCACCAATTGGAGTAGGAATCGACTAAGACTAAATAGTGTTTACCATGCCATTCAAAAATGTCCGCAGCGAGGGACGTCCAAGGTAGTGCGTGGTGCTCTAGAGTGTCGGCGATGAGCATATCTTTGCCTTTTGGTAAACAATCTGGAAGTCGAAACACTGGAGCTGCATCATCATGCGCTGCAAACGTACAGGCGCTGCGTGAATAGTCTTGTTCAGGATGGTGACCAGGGGTTGGCGGTCAGTCTCAATTGTAATAGTTTTACCAAAGATAAAGTCTTTAAACTTGGAACATGCGAAAACGACAGCTAGCAGCTCCTTTTCTATTTGGGCATAGCGTTGCTCGGTGTCCGTCATGGTCCGAGAGGCGTACGATACAGGTAGCACGGTGCCATCAGCTGATGTTTGCAGGCAGGCTGCGCCTAAACCGCATTGCGAGGCATCACAGGTGATAGTGACTGGCAGCTTGATGTCGAAATACGTCAAGGTGGGGGCGCTGTCTAGCTGGAGCTTTAGACAGTCAAACACACTTGTTGGTGTTGCTGGTACCAGGTCCAGGCAGTGTCCTTGTGAGTGAGCTGTCTCAGTGGCGAGATAGGTTCGCTGAGGTTGGGCATGAACTTCCCCAGATAGTTAACCATACCCAGGAAACACTGAAGGCTGTGTACGTCTGTGGGAGCAGGCAGTTCATTGATGGCTGCAGTCTTCTTAGGGTCTGGCTTTAACCCTTTGCAGGTAAACACGTGTCCGACGTAGGTAACCTCTGAGACACGGAACTTGCACTTCATGGGGTTGAACTTTAGGTTAATCTCACGTGCCCTGTCCAAAAACTTTTATTAAATTTGAGTCGTGCTCCGCTAAGTCACGGCCATACACCAGAAAGTCATCAACGATTATAGCACATGGGTAGCCTGCAAACAGCTGTTCCATAGCTCTGAAAGATCTCGCTGGCCGAATTCATTCCAAATGGCATTCTGAGGAACTTGAATCTGCCAAATGGTGTGGCAAATGTAGTGAGGTTCGAGGACGCGTCATCTAGAGGTATCTGCCAAAACGAGCTTTTGGCATCTAGTACAGAGAACACTGTTGCGCGACCGATTGGGCTGCAACATCTTCGATGGTTCTCATCGGGTAGTGTGGGCGTTTAATAGCTGTGTTCAGGTCTCTTGGGTTAATGCACACACGGAGCTCGTCTTTATCTTTCTTCTTTGTAACAACCATGGTGGAGACCCAGTCTGTGGGTTCACTTATTTCAGCCAGTACCCCCATGGACACCATGTGTCTCAGTTCAGCTTGAATTCTATCACGCATAGCATGAGGTACGCGGTGAGGGGCGCGGATAGCTGGGACAATAGTGGGGTCAATAGTGATTTTGTAAGTTATTGGCAGCTTTCCCAGTCTGTCGTCAAACAAATCCTGTTCGTCAGATAAGCATAACTTGTGGACAGCGCGTCCGAAAGACACTAACCCCAGGTATTGGCATGCATGAATTCCCAACAAAGTCTCAGAGTTTGATTTTACAACGTAGAAAATCAGGTTTTTAGTGGCATTGTCCACTACACACTTTAAATCAGCTTTTCCGAGAGGGTGCAGCACCTCCCCCCCCCCCCCTTTATCTTGTTGTAGACTTTCAGCGACATTATGTTCACGCGCGTTCCCGTGTCCAATTTAGCAGTTACAGACTTGTTATTAATGTGCACCTTAACAGCAGGGTCCAAGTGCTTACCAGATGTGCGGAGGAGAGTGTGAACAGACTCAGCATATGAGATAATTGGTTCGACCTCGTGGGCGGCTTCAACCAGTTCATGGGAGTCGGAGAATATTGGGTCTTACTGCAGCAGGTGTAGACTAGACTCTGAATTGGCATTACGGTTCCCACGAGAACAACAGCAAGCAGCTAAGTGATTCATTTTCTTACAGTAATTACATGGTTTACCCTTTGCTGGGCAAAACTGTCGACCTTTACTATGGAAGTAGTTGCAGTTAGCGCACCTCTGCGGTGACTCATTCATAAATCTTCTAATGGCAGTTGACGCGGTGCGTTTAACGAAACCGGTCTGATTTATATTATTTTTCTGAGTGTCAAGCTGATCGCTCAGTGGGGCTACAACCTCCGACATACGGCAAGCATGCACAACTTGTTCAAGAGTCAGGTCATCATTACGGAGTAGCTCTGTTTTGAGCTTTTGATCAGACATGCCGCTAAAATGTTTGTTGCGTATTAGCTCATTCGTTATCTCACCAAATCGACATCTTGGGGCCATATACTTCAAATCACAAATGAAACGTTCCACAGGTTCATCAGGAAGCTGTTGGCGTGCGAAGAACTTTGCCCATTACAGAATGCGGTTCTATGGCAGGTCACATAGCTCACGGAATTTACGCAGCAGCACATTAGGGTTGCACATTGTCTCAGCTGGGACCACTACCTGGCCGTTCCCATCGAGTACAGGTGGTGCAAACTCGAAGGTTTGTGCGCGAATCATAGCCTCGGATCCCGCCAGGTTGAGCAAAAGCGATGCCTTGACATCATCCGGATCGTTGCGATGGACAATATTGATGTAGTGCTCATAGTCAATCTCAAAGAGCCTCCATCGCTCACCTATGTCTGCATCAAAGATGAGTTGGGTTGGCTTGCGGCACGAGTGAGCCATTGTAGTAAAAGATCAAGACTAATAAAATGCAAATAAAAACCGATAAACGGACGCAATGGGTAATTTCCAGCTGTCTGACACCATGTAAACAGCTTTACAGACACAGTCTGGTGTTTAAATCATCTTTAATCATCAGTCATGGTGGTGCAGTACAATACGTTGTTAGTTCATCTCTACCACCAGTGTAACAACGTAATATAGGAGATGGGTGTTAATATAAAGTGTACAGTAAGGTGGAGTTAGTGGTAGTACATTACTCTGATTTGTTCACATGCAATAACCAATCTACAATCGGGTTCTTGGTCACCTCCCTGACCAAGGCCCTTCTCCCCCAATTGCTCAGTTTGGCCGGGCAGCCAGCTCTATGAAGAGTCCTGGCAGTTCCAAAGTTCTTCCATTTAAGAGTGACGGAGGCCATTGTGCTCAGCGGGATCTGCAATGCTGCAGAAATTGTTTTATACCCTTCCCCAGATCTGTGTCTCGACACAATCCTGTCTCGGAGGTCTACGGACAATTCCTTCGTCTTCATGGCTTGGCTTTTGCTCTGACATGCACTGTCAACTGTGGGACCTTCTATAGACAGGTGTGTGCCTTTCCAAATCATGCCAAATCAATTTAATTTACCACTGGTGGACTCCAATCAAGTTGTAGAAACATCTCAAGGATTATCAATGGAAACAGGATGAACCTAAGCTTAATTTTGAGTGTCATAGCAAAGGCTCTGAATACTTATGTAAATGTGATATTTCAGTTATTTATTTTTAATTACTTTGCAAACATTTCTAAACACCTGTTTTTGCTTCTTCATTCTGGGGTACTGTGTGCAGATTGACGATAAAAAAAATGAATTTAATCCATTTCAAAATAAGGCTGTAACGTAACAAAATATGGAAAAGGTGAAGGGGTCTGAATACTGTCTGAATGCACTGTACATACTTGGCTAATAAAATTTATTCAATTCAATTCCCCCTAGGTTTTAAGGATGCTTAGGAACCCGAGGTTGGAAGGGAGCTGCAGATATCAAGGACCCATTTATCGAAAGAGAAGGGTCATAAATATCACCGGGTTCGCCAGATGCCGAACCATCAAGATTTCCCAATAGTTAAATAGCAAATTATCAGAATTTTTCTGTATCTGGTTTTCCAGAAAGCATTTAATAAAGTGTTACATAAAAGATTGGGTCCCAGCAGCACGATTTAATGTAATATTAACAATTTGTTTTCATGAAATAACAGAAGAAGCATCTTCTGTGGAGGAGGACACTAAGCACCAACAAGGAGATGTTGATTGGTTAAGTGTGTAGGCAAGAAGTCAGCAGATGAAATATAACATGGGAAAATGCAAAGTTATTTAATTTGGATGGATTAATGAAATTACATTTCCAAAATGCAGCAGTGCAAAGGAATCTGGACATCAGAGTGAATGAAACCCAACACACATTGAAGACAAGTAATTAAAATGCTAATGGAACACTGTGTTTCATTGTAAAGGACTTGGGGAAACTGATACAAGCTTGCAGGGCACTGGTGAGATCGCACTTGAAGGACTACATAATTTTTGCCATGTTTAATGAAGAATAGGCTTGTATTGGTGGCAGTGGACAGAAACATAGAAAATAGGTGCAGGAGTAGGCCATTTGGCCCTTCGAGCCTGCACCGCCATTCAATATGATCATGGCTGATCATCCAACTCAGTATCCTGTACTTGCCTTCTCTCCATACCCCCTGATCCCTTTAGCCACACGGGCCACATCTAACTCCCTCTTAAATATAGCCAATGAACTGGCCTCAACTATCTTCTGTTGCAGAGAATTCCAGAGATTCACCACTCTCTGTGTGAAAAATGTTTTCCTCATCTCGGTCCTAAAAGATTTCCCCCTTATCCTTAAACTGTGACTTGTTCTGGACTTCCCCAACATCGGGAACAATCTTCCTGCATCTAGCCTGTCCAACCCCTTAAGAATTTTGTACGTTTCTATAAGATCCCCCCTCAATCTTCTAAATTCTAGCGAGTACAAGCCGAGTCTATCCAGTCTTTCTTCATATGAAAGTCCTGACATGCCAGGAATCAGTCTGGTGAACCTTCTCTGTACTCCCTCTATGGCAAGAATGTCTTTCCTCAGAAGTTTCACTTGACTGATTCCTAGGATGAAGTGGTTGATTTAGGAGGAAAGATTCTGCATGTTCTGCCTATACTCTTTGGAGATGGCAAACAGTGATAATAATTTATTAAAATATATAGGATTCTTTGGTGAATTTGCCTGGTGGATGCCATGAGGACATGTCCCTCAATGAGGATATCTAGGGAGCAGTCTTGAAGTAAGGAGTCATCCATTTTAGATGATGAAGAGAAATAACTTTGCTCAATGCATTGTGAACCTTTGGAACGGACACAGAGTCACTGTATTTACTTAAGGTGTAGATAGACAAATAGTTAACTGCAAGGAAGTTGAGGGGTATGGAGCGAGAATGGGAAAATAGTGTAGTTACTTGTCTAGGTTACTTCTGTCATCAAAATTTGTGATTTCTACTGTCAAGGACAAAAACAGCAAATTTGGTAGAATACCACTGTCAACACACCATCCTGACTTGGAACTGTATTACTGTTCCTTCACTATCGCCTGATCTAAATACTGAATATCCCAAACCAAATGCATTTTTGAATACCTTCACCAAAATAAGTGCAGATTACTAAACATCACATTTTCAAGGTCAACCAATGATAGACAATAAAGCCCACTCTTACTGTAAAGTCTACATTCCAAGAATTGAATTTAAAAAAGACTTGAGTGACCCAATTCAATATACTCAAAGATGGTGGTCCTATTTAGTGAAGGTTATTGTCCTGTAACATAGAAAGAACTCAAATCTTTGATACTATTCCTCACAAAACAGTGCTGTCTTTGATTATTTTCATAACATAGTGAGATCTTTGATAAGCAAAGAGGTGAAAGGTTACTAATTGCAGAAGGAATGGCAGAGTTGAAGTTGCAATTAGATCAGCCATGATACACAGTGGAGCATGATTGACGGCTTACTCCTGGCTCCTTCAAATGCCTGTAAAAGGTTAATATATGGATCGTTTGTGTTTTTGCAATAATCCGAACATATATGGAAAGATATGATTTTGGCATCACCTTTACTTCTAAACTTAGATTAGCAATTTAGTCAGAAGTTCAATGCAAACCAGTCAAATGAACAGGAGAGAAAGAGAGCGAGAGCGCGCGCAAGAGAGCATTGATCACGCATCAATTAATGTACAAGATAAAAGGAGGAAAAAAACACTCCATGAACGGAGCTGAATTAATTAACCATGGATGATTTGAAGAATAATTTGAAGATATTAACAGACTCCAAACATAACATGTTCAACTACAACAAATCTTATTAACGAAGATTGTTGTACTCCATGCAAGGATGTCCTGACAAACATTTACAGAACTCTTGATCAGTTACAGAACTCTTGATCAGATGAATTGCAACCTGAGCTTGAGGTTTAACTGCAGCCTCAGAGAAGATATAGGCTGGAGAAATTGAAGTGTTTCAGGCTTGTAAAGAAGTAACAACCGGAAGAATCCTTAAAATACCAGATTAAATACCTACATTAAATGACCAAAGTTGCCTGGTTGCACATAATTACTAGCATTTTCTTCAAATTATCTGGTGTTGAACTATGCTGTCTCTCAGATAGAATATGCTTCAGTTGTGAAAAAATTCTTTCTACCTCAGCTGAGGTCACTGGTGCATACCCGAAACAAGCTACTGACGCTATATTCATGACGATATCTTGTGCATTACAACTACCTTTGAGAACTTTAGCTATGTTTTGTATTTCTTCAAGATCTTTGTTAGCTAAAATCACTCTCTCACATTTTCCTTGTGTATCTTTACCTACATCGCCAGGAATTTTACGGAAATCGTCAGTTATTTTGTTGAAAACCTGCAAGTTATTCACTAATGTTTCGCCACGTTTCTCAAGGGAAGTGATAGCTTGTGGGAAGTTTGCAAAATTGGAAGCAATAAACACAAGATCCCGGTGGAGGGACATTTTAATGTATGATTTCACTGACGATCCTGATTGCAGCAGATTCTTCTTCAAAACAGTTGACGATTTATTTTATCTTTTCAAAATTTGCAGCATAGTAGAGTACAGCAGAGAGCCATGCACCCCATCTAGTCAAAACGGGCTGAGGAGGTAGCGGAATCTCGGGTGCCATTTCTTTGAACAACTGCACACGTGCTTTGGGGAAGATTTTCTTGACATTGGAAACTAGGCGATAATTGTCTATAAACACACCAGAAGGTATGTAAGGGTCATTCTCCCAACTACACGGTTTCTTCCATAGAGACACAATAGACTGCATATGCTGAAATCTGCAAAACAAGCGGCATTTTTGAAGGCAAAGGAATAGTTCACTATCCACATATGGAACTCAGTAAGTACCTCCAGCAGTTTGTTTTTCATGTTTAAGCCTATATCAATTGACCAAGATTCACTATGAAAAATCAACCAAAGTAACTCTGAATAATTGAAGTTATGCAGATGTTGGTAGAATTAAATAAAAGCAGATTGCTTTGCTGAACACCTCTGTTGGCTATCACTTTAATAGTCAATCCTAGTTCCACTCAATTATCTCTGTATTTGGCCTCTTTACAAGGCTCCAATGAATTCCAACATGAACTCGAGGAACAGCTTTCCAGACTCGGCACCGAATTCAATAATTCAATAATTTAAGAGAAACTTCCTTTCCAGTTTGTGTAAAAACTGCCCAAATTTGATGTTAGGACCACAACCAGTAACCCAACAGCTGTACAGTTTTTCTCTCTCTACAGATGTTGCCTGACTTGCTGGGCATTTCCAACATTCACTTTTATACCAGGTTCCAGCTACTGCTGTGTTCTGCTCCTCATTCATCCAGCATTGTTTCTTTTTCAGTCATCTTTCATATTCATATTGTTCTATCAACATTTCCTCCAGACAGATCACATGTAATTAACAAACCATCATTGCACATTCCAACCGGCAATAGTACCATCTACATCATCCAATTTTAAATGGTCTCCATTCTATCATCCAGTCCTTTTATTCATTCCAGTCCTTTTCTATAACTTTAATATACTTTCCAAACTCTGATGAAAGATGAAATCTCAAACGTTAATTCTCCAGAGATGTCGCTTGGCATATGATTTCCAGCATATTGTGATTATCTCCAAGTAAATTTTTTGTCCAAAAATGGCAAAATTCAAATTATCTGACATTCTAACTGAACACTAAGCAAAAATATGTAAGGACTGCAAAATTATTCAATTTTCTTTTTAAACTTGAGAGCGTTAAATGCTAAATTTTCTGCCATATTCAATTCGGTAAAATCCTTTGGTATTGGGGCAGAGGTAAAATACATACCACAAATCAGTTACACTGGTCATAAGGTTATGTGATAGTAGAATTAGGTCAATTCGGCCCATCTAGTCTACGCCATTTAATCATGGCTGCTATCTTCCCCTCTTAAACCCATTCTACTGCCTTCTCCCCATAACATCTGACATTTGTACTAATCAAGAATCTATCTATCTCTGCCTTAAAAAATATCCACTGACTTGACCTCCGCAGCCTTCTGTAGCAAAGAATTCCACAGATTCACCACCCTCTGACTAAAGAAATATCTCCTCATCTCCTTCCTAAAAGAATGACCTTTAATTCTGAAGCCAAGACCTCTACTCCTGGACTCTCCCACTAGTGGAAACATTCTCTCCACATCCACTCTATCCAAGCCTTTCACTATTCCGTATGTTTCAATGAGGGCCCCCCACATTCTCCGAAACTCCAGCGAGTATAGGCCCAGTGCCGACAAACACCCACCATAGATTAACCTACCCATTCCTGGGATCTTTCTTGTCAACCACCTCTGGACCCTCTCCAGAGCCAGCATATCCTTCCTCAGATATGATGCCCAAAATTGCTCACAACTAAACTAGCCAATTTCAAAAGAATTCTAGAGGAATTATAAAGTTTAATCTGGTGTTGCATTCAATGACATGCAAATGCTGTAATGTTAGCAGGGATTGAGTACTGTACTTGAATATATTTGAAATGATTTAATATAGGCATCATTTGGAAATGTAAATTATGTCAGGCTAACCCATTTAATTTTATTTCCTACATCAAATTCAAATAAAATATTTGATAAGGAAAAAGACAAATTTAATAAACATGGAACCAGTGGCAAGCACATGATACATGTTAAAACTTGCTTAGAAAGAAAAAGGGGTAGAATAGAGTATCACAATTCTGGGAAGTGTCAATTGGTTCTATCCATGAAGAAACCTCAATTTTTAACCATGTACACAATTTGGTGAAAGGAAGAAATTTAGAGAAAGTTTCTTTGCAAATGACACTACATTTGTAACAGCCCATTGCACTGATGGAAGGTGAAACTATTACAGAAAAATTAGATTTCATTCATTTTGGAAGAAAAAATAAATTAAAATTAAAAAACAAAAAATAAAACAAACCCCCGCCCCCCCACCACCTAATTTCTAACGAGAATTATGGAGAAACAGGGAGAGTTGTTTAACAGCATATGTCGGAAATAAACCTCTTGCACACCTATAACATACCCTGACTGATGAAAGCCAATGTACCAAAACCCACCCCCATCTACCTGTGATGTCATTTTCGGTGAACTACGTCTTGTACTCTTATATCCCAATGTTCTACACCATCCCCATTACCCTACCACAAACCACAAAGGTCCTGACCTGGCTTGACTTCCCAAAATACAACACCTCATACTTTACAACTGAAACACTTTAAATTGAGAGCCAATGAGATCTGAAAGGTTAACCAAAATCAAAACTACTGTTCATATTCAAAGATGATTAAAAAAAAACGTGGAATGTCATCCTGATAGTTGTCTAATTTCTGCAAATGTTATAGCAATGCTTTGGTTAGTTCTGTGACGTGATCCTCAATCTTTAAATTTAAATGTTATTTCCCTTAGAATGTTTATATGTGGCACAGGCATTCTACTAAAGCAAGTAGTTATTTTTAAGAAAGTTCTCCTCTGAACACTTACCTGGAGTCTTCCATCTAACGTCCTCTGTATTGTCACACATTTGCTGGGGTGAGCTCCATTGGTTGTTATAGCTGTGATTAATGAATCAAGCTCATCTTTTTTCTCTTTCAACTTTTTGACCAAGCTCTCAATGGCTCTTTTGGCAAATGTTTCACTTTCTCCACCTTGTCGATGACACATCAAACTGTGTACAATGCTCAGGCATGCATCATTACTAGTCGGGGTGTTGGTGATAGACATGATGCTGAACGATTAATCAGTTTCGTCAGATGCACAATTGTTCCTTCCAATGGACTGATTGATCTTTCTTGCAATATATATGTTCGTGTGTACTAAAAGGCACAAGGCACAGTATATCAGCTGCGGCGAGAACTTCAAAGGTAGCAAAGAAATGGTTTTGAGGAAAATTTCCTTGGATCGACCTTGAAAACAAACCACAGACAGAACATGACTCACAAACAAGTCATCATTCACATTTTCTGAAATAATTGGAACATTGCTTACAATATGGTCGCCCCCATTACAGGAAGGACGTGGAGACTTTGGAAAGAGTGCAGGAGAGGTTGACCAGAATGCTGCCTGAATTAGGAGGTATAAACGATAAGAAATGATTGGACTAATTGGATTGTTTTTTTCTGGTACTTTGAAGGCTGAGGGAATAACTGATATGTTTATAAAATTATGAGAATTACAGGAGGTAAAATTTCTTCTTCACGCCATGGAAACACACCATTATGACATCTATTAAACAGAACATATTTAGCACAGATGTAACAAAAAAATGGGCACTAATAAACTCTGTGGGCAATTATGATAGGGTAGATAGGCAGAATATTTCTCCAAGGTATGAAAATATCAAATACTAGATGGCATAGCTTTAAGGTCAGAGGAGTTAAGTTTAATGGAGATATGCACGGCAATTTTCTTTAAATTCACAGAGGGTGCAACGTGCTGCCAGCGATGGTGATGGAAACAGATCCGACAGAGGCATTGAAGCGGCTTTAAGAACAAGAATGTGCAGGAAATGGAGGGGTATGAATAACATGCTGGCAGGAGCGAGTAGTTTAATTTGGCGTCATGTTTGGGAGACATCATGGGCCTATGGGCCTGTTGCTTTGTTGTACTGTACTATATTCTAATGTTTGGATTTAAACATCAGATTTGAACAGACCACATAGCAATGGACTCAGATATAGCTGGCAATCCCAATTAATTCAGCCATGCAGTGTCCTCCTCACATATATCAGACTTCTTATGACAATAAAGGAATGGTGCCAACAGTCTAGTCAAACAACAACCTGGCATTAACATAGAAAATAGGTGCAAGAGTAGGCCATTCGGCTCTTCGAGCAAGCACCGCCATTTAATATGATCATGGCTGATCCTCATAAATCAGTACCCCATTCCCGCTTTTCCCCCCATATCCCTTGATTCCGTTTGCCCCAAGAGCTAAATCTAACTCTCTCTTGAAAACATCCAGTGAATTGGCCTCCACTGCCTTCTGTGGCAGGGAATTCCACAGATTCACAACTCTCTGAGTGAAATTCTTTTTCCTCATCTCAGTCCTAAATGGCCTACCCCTTATTCTTAAACTGCGACCCAATTCTGGACTCCCCCAAAATCAGGATTTTTTTTCCTGCATCTAGCCTGTCCAATCCCTTAAGAATTTTATATATGTTTCTATAAGATATCCTCTCATCCTTCTAAATTCCAGTGAATACAAGCCCAGTCGACCGATTCTTTCATCATATGTCAGTCCCACCATTCAAGGAATTAACCTGGTGAACCTACGCTGCACTACTTCAATAGCAAGAATGTCCTTCCTCAAATTAGGAGACCAAAACTACACACAATACTCCAGGTGCGGTCTCAACAGGGCCCTGTACAACTGCAGTAAGGCCTCCTTGCTCCTATATTCAAATCCTTTCGCTGTGAAGTCCAACATGCCATTTGCTTTCTTCACTGCTTGCTGTGTCAGCATGTTTACTTTCAGTGACTGATGTGCAAGGACACCCAGGTCTCGCCGCACCTCCTCCTCGTAATCTGACATCTTTCAGATAATAATCTGCCTTCTTGTTCTTGCCACCAAAGTGAATAACATCGCATTTATCCACATTATACTGCATCTGCCATGCATCTGCCCAACCTATCCTAGTCACCCTGCAGCCTCATAGCATCCTCCTTGCAGCTCACACTGCCACCCAGCTTTATCATCCGCAAACGTGGAGATATTACATTTAATTCCCTCGTCTAAATCTACTTACAAAAGCATTGTATTAATGTCAAATGCTTTCCCATCAAAATCCCACAATTCTGCTCTATATCAAGAACCAAACTATTAGAGATGGCACAGTGGAATATAAGCAAAAAGGCGGGAGTAAACATTTACTCCCGCCTTGGAAGCAGCACTGAGAATAGCAAGACTACATAACAATACCTGCATGAGGATTCCAAGAGAAAACAATACCTGCATGAGGATTCCAAGAGTTATAAAGAATGACTTGGTAGACTTACTAATGACCATGCTGGTCATTTCTAAAGGATTCAGCTGTCAGAATGCTCTGCAGAACATGCTGAAAGAACCAACACAAATCAACCTATTTGACCTGATCCTTACCAAATGAGTTACTGCAGAAGGATCTGTCCTTGACAATATATGTAGGCAAGACCACCGAGCAGTCTTTTTAGGAGGCAAAATTTCCTCTTCACACCATGGACACGTACCATTATGGTGTCTTGTAAACAGAACAGATTCAGAAGAGATTTAAAATTGGGCATTAATAAAACTAGGAGACCAGGGTAGATCATATTTGTAATCTATTAACTTGGTCTATCTGCAACTTGGCCATTACTCTGCAGAGAAAGCCCAACCTCGGTTCAATGATTGAAGAGTGTGCTTGGCAACCTGGTGAAGTTATGCTTTTAGTTAGTTCGTTTTAGTTTAGTTTATTGTCATGTGTACTGAGGTAAATTGAAAAGCTTTTTGTTACATGCTAACCAGTCAGCGAAAAGATAATCCATGATTACAATCGAGCTGTCCATAGTGTACAGAAACAAGACAAAGGGAATAACATTTAGTGCAAGATAATGTCAAGTAAAGGCTGATTAAAGAAGTTCCGAGGCTCTCCAATGAGACAGGACTGTGGCTCTGTATTAGAAATGGTAGTAGCTCAGGACCACTCTCTAGTTGTTGCTTGGAAGGTTCAGTTGCCTGATAACAGTTGGGAGGAAACTGACACTGAATCTGGTGGTATGCGTTTCCACACTTCTTGTCTAAAAGGAAGGGAGAAGAGGGAGTGACCAGGATGAGATTCGTCCTTGATTATGCTGGTGGCTGTGCCGAGGCAGAGTAAAGTGTAGATGGAGTCAATGGAAGTAAGGTTGGTTTGTGTGATGGTCTGGGTTGCGTCCACAATTCTCCGCAATTTTGCTTCATAGAGTCAAAGAGTGATACAGCTTGGTAACAGGCCAGGTGGGCCCGAGGAATGGTTGATGGAATTTAACACAAAGAATTGTGAGTTGTTGCATTTTGGGAAGTCTAGCATGGGCAGGACTTACATAGAAAATAGGTGCAGGAGGAGGCCATTTGGCCCTTCGAGCCAGCACCGCCATTCATTGTGATAATGGCTGATCATCCCATATCAATAACCCGTGCCTGCCTTCTCCCCATATCCCTTGACTCCACTAGCCCCTAGAGTTCTATCTAACTCTCTCTTAAATCCATCCAGTGACTTGGCCTCCACTGCCCTGTGGCAGGGAATTGTATAAATTCACAACTCTCTGGGTGAAAACTTTTTTTCTCACCTCAGTCTTAAATGACCTCCCCTTCTAAGACTGTGGCCCCTGGTTCTGGACTCGCCCAACATTGGGAACATTTTTCCTGCATCTAGCTGCATCCAGTCCTTTTATAATTTTATGTTTCTATAAGATCCCCCTCATCCTTCTAAACTCCAGTGAATACAAGCCGAGTCTTTTCAATCTTTCCTCAAATGACAGTCCCGCCATCCCAGGGATCAATCTCGTGAACCTACGCTGCACAGCCTCAATCACAAGGATGTCCATCCTCAAATTAGGAGACCAAAACTGTACTCAACACTCCAGATGTGGTCTCACCAGAGCCCTATGCAACTGCAGAAGAACCTTTTTATTCCTATACTGAAATCCTCTTGTTATGAAGGCCAATATTCCATTGGCTTTCTTCACTGCCTGTTGTACCTGTAAGCCAACTTTCAGTGACCGGTGTACAAGGACACCCAGGTCTCACTGCACCTCCCCCTTACCTAACATAACCCCATTTAGATAATAATCTGCCCCCTTGTTTTTGCCGCCAAAGTGGATAACCTCACATTTATCTATATTATACTGCATCTGCCCACTCACTCAACCTGTCCAGGTCATCCTGCAACCTCCTAGCATCATCTTCACAGTTCACACTACCACCCAGCTTTGTGTCATCTGCAAACTTGCTTGTGTTGCTCCTAATTCCCTCTTTCAAATCATTAATATATATGGTAAACAGTTGCGGCCCCAACACCGAGCCTTGCGGCACTCCACTCGCCATTGCCTGCCATTCTGAAAAGGACCTGTTCACTCCTACTCTTTGCTTCCGGTCTGCCAACCAATTTTCTATCCATGTCAATACCCTACCCCCCAATACCATGTGCTCTAATTTTAGTCACCAGTCTCCCGTGCGGGACCTTATCAAAGGCTTTCTGAAAGTCTAGATACACTACATCCACTGGCACCCCTTCATCCATTTTACTTGTCACATCCTCAGAAAATTCCAAAAGATTAGTCAAGCATGATTTCCCTTTCATAAATCCATGTTGACTTGAACTAATCCTTACACAGTGAATGGTAGGGGTCTGGGGAATGTTGCAGAGCAGAAGGATCTAGGAGTGCAGGTGCATGGTTCCTTGAAGGTGCAGTCGTAGGTAGATAGAGTGGTCAAAGAGGCATTTGGCACATTGACCTTCATCAGACAAAGTATTATTGACGTTGGGAGGTCATGATGCAGTTGTATAAGACGTTGGTGAGGCCGCATTTAGAGCATTGTGTTCAGTTCTGGGCACCATGTTATAGGAAAGATGTATTCAAGCTGGAAAGGGGACAGAAAATATTTACAAGGATGTTGCCAGGACTAGAAGGTCTGAGCTATAGGTAGAGGTTGAGTAGGCTGGCACTGTATTCCTTGGAGCGCAGGAGAATGAGGGGTGACCTTATAGAGGTGTATAAAATCATGAGGAATGAATTGGGTAGATGCAGAGTCTCTTGCCTAGTGTAGGTGAATCGAGGACCAGAGGACATAGGTTTAAGGTGAAGGGGAAAATATTTAATAGGAATCTGAGGGGTAACTTTTTCACACAAAGGGTGGTGGGTGTATGGAACAGTTGCCAGAGGAGGTAGTTGAGGCTGGGGCTATCCCAACATTTATGAAACAGTTAAACAGGTACATGGATAGGACTGGTTTGGAGGGATATGGACCAAACGCAGGCAGGTGAGACTGAGGGATATGGTGGCCAGTGTGGGTAAGTTGGGCCAAAGGGCCTGTTTCCACGCTGTATCTTTCTATGATTCTATGGCTCTATTTGGAGTATTCTCCAATCTGAAAAGGGGTACTGGCCTAAAACAATCTGTCCATTTCCCACCACAGATTCTGCCTGACCCAGAGTTCTTCCAGCAGTTTAGTTTTGAAGATTCCAGGATGTGCAGTCTTGTGTCTCTAGATAATTAGTATTTAAATCTGTTCTTGATCAGCAGAGGTCATAGATATAATGAGCTTTGCAATGAAACGGCACAAGAACGTGCTTGTGCATGGTGACGAAGAATGCTTATTTCCCAATTTCATTACAGCCTTGGGACAAACAGGAACAGAACTGCTTATTTTGCGTAATGGAGTGATTGTGCACAATATCAAGGTAGCATTTGGCAAACAAGGATCCTTAGTAAAACTAGCAATGGGAATCCCGAAAAAAGGTCCATAGGCTGGAGTTGTGCCCAGCTAAAAAGGAACATTGTCATACGTCTTTGCTGCAGCAGTTCCACATGGTGGTATTCTTGGCCCAGCCACCTTCTATTATTTCCTTTCATTAAAAGGTAAGAGTGACAATGCACCCGATAACTGCACAATGTTTAATTTCATTTGGGTCTTCACAGATACACAAATACCATCATCCAGCAATATATGGATAACATTCTGGCTTGGGTAATATGCAACAAGAACTATTTACATCATTCATGTGACATCAACCACTTTCAACAAGAGTTGAGGACATTTTCCATGCTGTTCAATGGCATCAGCACAGTCAAATCCTCTACCACCAACATTTTAATACCAGATCCGAGTTCAGGTATTGCATGACAAGTGATCAAATCCTGAATTTCCGAATGCTTTTTCATCATCAACAAAGCTTAAAATTAAGAGCGCGATGAAAAGCTTCCCACTCGCCTTGATGAGCATCTATAATGATGTAGCTGGACAATCTCAAAGAAAAAAGCACTATCATCAAAAATGTCACACCAATAAGATTCACTTGTCCACCATTGCTGCGTCTTCGCGAGTAAGCTCTCTTCCAAGTCATATACCATGCTGACTCCAATATATCACTTTTTGTTTATTGTTACTGACTTTCAAGGTTGGAGCTCCCATCCAAAAGAATTCGGGAAATTCACTATTTCAGGGATTTTCTAACATCTCAAAGACAATTGGAGATGAGCTATAAATGATAATCTTGCCAATGACCTTAAATAAAACACATTCAATGATAGTTCCTGAGATTCTAGGAATGTATTTTTGACATTTCTTTCACTTTCTCCATCCCCCCCCGCCTCTGATCACCTGAAAAATGATTTGCCCATCTTGCTAATGTTGCAGCAATGTTTTATTTTCCTATACATTCTGTACAATTCTACACAATTTTCTATACATTCAATTTCAGATTCACTATTGACACCCAGATTTATATAAAGTTCAAAATCTTGAAAGTTTCAGATTATTTTTGAACTCTTAGATCCCTCAGCAACGCCATCTAAAGTCACTTGACACTTTCCACATAGAACCTATAACACTTAGCTCCACATTGTTACTGTTTCTCTATAACTATACACTCGCATGCTAATTTTTTATACTGGTTGGCTGACATCCAAAAACAGATTTGCAGAAATTTAGGTGGTGAGTATCTGGCTTCAGCTGCCAGAGGAAGAAGTTGAGGCAGGCACAATAACAACGATTTAAAAATATCTGGACAGCTACATGGATAGGAATGGTATAGAAGGATATGGCCAAACACAGGTAAATCGGATTATCTTAAATGGGCAACTTGGTCAGCATGGACACTTTCGTTCTCGAGTATTTAATTGTCATATATATATATACAGCGATAACAGAAAAATGAAATTCTTACTTGCCATAGCATAACTTCCCGAAACACAATACACACAAATATATAAAACAATACAATACAGTAAACACTCATTATAACGGACCATAGAGTGGGGAAAAGGTGGCGGTTATTGCCAATTGTTCACTGTAAGAGAGTAAGGTATTATCGTTGTATGAAATTGAAATAAACAACTACAGATCAGGGTTAATACACAAAAGGACACAAAGTATTACTCAACAGTTCAAGCAGCTTCTCTGGAGAACTTGGATAGTCAGGACCCTTTCTCAGACTTATTCAGTCTGCTATTACTCCAGCATTTTGTGTAATTTCACTGTAAAACGAGACACAGATGCCGTTGATCTGCACCAGCAAACCCTTCTTCACCAACTACCACATAGCCCAGTTGAAGCAGCTGTTGTTGCGGCTCACGTTGCAGCACTTTCTCCAGGCCACTGCCACCGACAGGACATGCTCGGTCACCATGGGGCTCCCTCCCCTTTCCCAAGCTGCCCTTTCTTCCTTCGCTTTGTCTGCTCCATGCTCCACTGCCACCTCCTCTTCCTCCCCCCTCGCAGCTGCCAACATCTTCCAAGGTAGAGTATGCCGGCGACTTGGGGGAAGAAGCAAGAGGCCGAGTGGGCAGAGCAACTAGAGGAGGCTGGGGTGGTGGAGTGGGGAGCAGACAAAGTGACAAAAGCAGTAGCTGGTGAGCGGGATGGGAGCCCCATGGTGACCGAGTACGCCCTGTCGGTGGCAGCGGCCTGAAGAAAGCACTGTCCCCATGGGGCTACAACTTGAGCTGAAACAACAGCCATTTCAACCAGACTGGGTGGTAGGTGAAGAAGGGCTCGCTGATGCACCTTGCAAGCCCATGTTGATGTTGGAAGCCGAGGCTGTAAACTGAGGGAAGGCGGTACGAACTGGAAGTTGGCGTGGGAGGTCTGTCCGCTATAACTAGAATCTGTTATAAATGGGTCCGTTAAAACAGGAGTTTACTGTAAATTACTCACCATAAATCTAGTGCAAAAACTGAAGCCCATAGGGCAACCAAAGACACAGTTCATAGTTGGGCTGAAGGGTCTCTTCCCTTCTATAACTGACTCTAATATCCACAACTAAATATTAGGAAGGTTCTTAATATATTAGGAAGGTGCTTAAAATAATCCCAAACATTAATAAAACCTGTTAATGGTTGGCATCTTTTCAATTGCACCAGTGATCACTGTAACTCAAGACATCCCAATTGTTTTCGTTGTCTCATCACAAAGTATTTAAACATAAGATATACAGAATCCACACCAGTAGTTCCAAATGTAAATGTCAAAATCTGATATTTCAAAAGTACTATCCGAGGGAAGTTTTCAAGTTAGAAATAATTCCTATCATGTACTTTGAAGTCTTGCTGGATGGTGGCAGGGCAAGATGGTACAGATTCAATCCAAAACGCAACTATCCCTTTGCCTCCGCAAATGCTGCCGGACCTTCTGGGTTCCTCCAGCACTGTTTTTTCTCTAGACTACTGCATTCTTTTGTGTCCAGCAAGGTAGAGTAGTAGAGAGAACAAGACAGAAATTTATGGACTCCAATTTATAATGGAGTTCCGGGCTCTAGAAAGGAAACAAGTGCATGATAGTGTTTCGGCTCCATAAAATATGCAGATTCAAAAACAAACTGCACGGGCAGCAATGAAGGAGATTGAGAGATTGGGAATACATCTTTAACATATGAGAAGGCCACGAATGGGATAATAGAGTGGTAGAAGCAGTTCTTGAATCTGGTGGTATATACTTTCCATAAGATTAAGATGTATGGTAACTATAGTAACTTGGTAGTTTGGATTGTCAACTGGCTTACCCAGAGAAGCCAGAGCATGGTGGTGGGTGTTATTCTGGCTGGAGGTCTGGGATCAGTGATGTTTTGTATGGATCAGTGCTGGGACCTCTGTTGTTAGCGACATATATAAATGACTTAGATGAAAATGTAGATAGGTTAATTAAGTTTGCAGGCAACACCAAAATTGGTCATGTGGACAGCTGTTGAACCATAGAGGAGGATATAGCTACAAATATGGGTGGAGAAATGGCAGATGGAGATTATTCCGAGCAAGTGTGAGGTGTTGCACTTTGGTAAGTCGAATGTAAGGAGAAAGTATAGAGTTTGTGGCAAGATGGACCTTGCAGTCCAAGTCTATAGCTCTCTGGAAGTAGCAACAGAAGTAGATAGAGTGGTAAAGAAGGTGCATGGTATGCTTGGACTGATCTGTTAGGCCTTGAGAATAAGAGTCAGAAAGTCATGTTGCAACTATATAGGACTTTGGTTAGCTGCATTTGGTGTATTGTGTACAGTTCTGGTCAACCTATTACAGGAAAGATGGGAATAGCTTAGATGGAACATCTTGGTCGGCATGCAGGAGTTAGGCTGAATGGCCTGTATCCATGCTGTATGACTTTATGAGTCTATGTGGATGATTTGCAGAGGGTGCAGATGAGGTTTACCAGAATCCGTCCTGGATTAGAGGGTAGACACAAAATGCTGGAGTAACTCAGCAGGACAGGCATCATCTCTGGAGAGAAGGAATGGGTTGGAGCAGGGGTGTCAAACTACCGACCCGCGGGGTGATTTGGGGGGGAAAAAGTACATTCACGACCATTTAATATGTATCTGTATGGCAGCCGCTCTCTCTCTCGCCACTCGGGAGAGGGAGGGGGGAGGAGGGAGAGGGAGAGAGGGAGAGAGGAAGAGGAAGAGGAAGAGGAAGAGGAAGAGGAAGAGGAAGAGGAAGAGGAAGAGGAAGAGGAAGATGAAGAGGAAGAGGAAGAGGAAGAGGAAGAGGGATTTGTAAAGCGAAACACTTTGTAGTTATAGCAGAGACTGAGACGCATGAAAAAACAAAGGCAACGAAAGCTGTGGGAGCACACGTGCGTGCACAACTGATCCAGCATGAAGTCGCATTTTGCCCAATCCGGCCCGTGATCTAAATGGAGTTTTCCACTCTGGGTTAGTGCATATCAGCTACACGAAGAGATTGGACAAATTTGCTTTGTTTTCTCTGTAGGGCTGGAGGCTAAGGAGTCTGTTTATATATAGGAGTACTGGAGTCTGTTTGCTACTCAGTCCACCTTCAATTCACAAGTGGACATCAACTCATACACCTCAACAGTTATGGACTATATAAAATTCTGCACCGATAATGTCACTACCCACAAAGAAATAAAGACCTTCCCTAACCAGAAGCCGTGGATGAGCAGGGAGGTCAGACTCCTACTGAAGGCTCGCGATGCCGCTTTCAGATCTGGTGACGCTGAGGGATACAGCTCATCCAGGGCCAATCTGAAAATGGGAATTAGGAATGCCAAACTCAATCACAAACGGCGGATTGAGGAGCACTTCCAAAACAACTCTGACCCCAGGCGCATGTGGCAAGGAATCAAATCCCTTGCCGATTACCAGAAAGTTAACACCCCTCCCCCAGACAACGCCACCCTTCCTGACGAGCTAAACCATTTCTATGCTCGCTTTGACCAGGATAACAAAACCCCAGCCATCAAAGTTGCTCCACCCCCAAATGAACAACCCCTCAGTCTCTCCACCTCTGCTGTACAAGATGCACTGAGCAAGGTGAATGAGCGCAAAGCTGCTGGCCCTGATGGCATCCGTGGCCGGGTGCTTAGGGCATGTGCTGGACAACTATCCCCAGTCTTTACCGACATTTCCAATCTCTCACTGGCCCAGGGTGTTGTCCCCACTTGCCTCAAGACATCAACCATCGTGCCAGTGCCCAAACAGTCAGCCACAGGGAGCCTCAACGATTTCCGCCCAGTGGCACTCACCCCTGTCATTGCTAAGTGCTTTGAGCGGCTGATCTTGGCTCACCTCAAAGCCAGCCTCCCCCCCACACTGGACCCCCATCAGTTTGCCTACCGGGCCAACAGGTCTACAGAGGACGCCATATCGGCGGCCCTACACTCTGCCCTGACCCACCTGGACAACAACAACTCCTACATCAGGTTGCTGTTCATTGATTTCAGCTCCGTTTTTAACACTGTCATCCCCACCAACTTGATCACCAAACTCAGCGGGCTTGGCATCTCCACCTCCCTCTGCAACTGGACACTGGATTTCCTCACCAACAGACCACAGTCTGTTAGGGTCAACAACCTCACCTCCTCCACTATAACACTGAACACCGGCGTGCCACAGGGCTGTGTGCTCAGCCCTCTCCTCTACTCCCTCTTCACCCACGACTGCATCCCTAAGTACGGATCCAACGCCATCATTAAGTTTGCTGACGACACCACGGTGGTAGGACTGATCAGTGACAACGATGAGTCAGCCTACAGAGAGGAGGTCCAGCACCTGACAACCTGGTGTGCCAACAATAACCTCGTCCTCAACTCCTAGAAGACGAAGGAAATTATTGTCGACTTCAGGAAGGTCAGAGGGGGCAGACATACCCCCATCCATATAAACGGGACTGAGGTGGAGCGCGTCTCCAGCTACAAATTCCTCGGGGTACACATCTCGGAGGATTTGTCCTGGTCCCTCAACACCTCCAAGCTGATCAAAAAGGCACAGCAGCGCCTTTACTTCCTGAGGAGGCTCAAGAAAGCCCACCTGTCCCCCCAGATCCTGACCAACTTCTACCGCTGTACCATCAAGAGCATCCTGACCACCTGCTTCACGGTATGGTACAGCAGCTGCACTGTTGCGGACAGGAAGGCACTACAACGGGTGGTGAAAACCGCGCAGCACATCATCGGTGCCCCGCTCCCTGCCATGGATGCCCTCCACCGAAAACGGTGTCTGAAACAGGCTGGGAAGATCATTAAAGACCCCTCCCCCCCCAACCATGGACTGTTTGCCCTCCTCCCATCAGGGAGGCGGTACAGGAGTCTCAGGTCTCGTACCAGTAGGATGAGGAACAGCTTCTACAATTATACCGTCGCATTGCTGAACTCGGAGTCCCGCCGATAGATTCCTCCGATCCCTCCGTCCCCATTGTTTAATTATTCTGTATTTTTGGTTATTCTGTATCCTCTATTTTTTTTTAAATTTCTATATTGCACTACTACTACGGACTGACGCAAAACTGCATTTCGTTGTACCCATACTCAGTATTTGTGCAATGACATTAAAGTTGAATTGAATTGAATTGAATTGAGAGATCTGAGAAAAGTGTGTAAAGTTATGAGAAGTATAGTTAAGGTAGACAGTCAGAACCTTTTTTTTTCCCTGAATGGAAATGTCAAAGATTAGAGGGCACAGTTTCAAGGTGACAGGGGCTCAATTTAAAAGAGATGATTTTCATGATGGACTGGGCAGCTTTCTCAACTCAGCAATTTATTGCTGTAAACCAGTTGCCATACCCAGCCGCGATGCATCATTGCAGGGTGTTTTCTAAGATGTATTCAAGAGAGAGTTAGATATAGCTCTTGGGGCTAACAGAATCAAAGCATACGGGGAGAAAGCAGGAACGGGTACTGTTTTTGGATGATCAGCCATGATCATATTGAATGACGAAGCTGGCTCGAAGGGCCGAATAGCCTACACCTGCACCTACTTTCTCTGTTTCTATGTTATACTTTACAAACTAGTAAAAGTAATTGGAAACAACTTCATTGCAAAGCACTCAAAATCATACCCTTAAAGCAGCCATGAAATGCAACTTTTGAAATTAAGCCTTGGGCTATCCACAATAGAATCTAACATTGTGAAAGGAATAGGAAAATCAGCTACAAACTTTTGAGAAGGAAAAATCAAAGTGCAGGTACTAGCATAGATTGCAGGTTGGCTCGATGGCAGAAGACAAAGAGTCTTTTTATGGTTGGCTGCCAGTGACCAATGGTGTTCTGCAAGGGTCGGTGCGGGAGCCGTTACTCTTCATGTTGTATATTAATGATTTGAACTAGGGGATTGAAGGCTTTGTGGCAATGTTTGCGGATGATACGAAAATAAGTGGCGGGGCAGGTAGTGTAGAGAAAGCAAGAGAAATGGCAGATGGAATATAGTGTAGCAAAGTGTGGAGTTGTGCATTTTGTTAGTAGGAAGAAAAGCACAGACTATTTTCTAAATGGGGTGAAAATCCAGAAATCAGTAGCAAAGGGACTTGGGAGTGCTGGTGCAGGATTCCCAAAAAGTTAATCTGCAAGTCGAATCAGTAGTAAAGAAAGCAAAATCAATGTTAGCATTAATTTCAAGAGGGCTTGCATACAAAAACAGGGATGTAATGTTGAGGCTCTACAAGGCCACATTGGGAATATTGTGAGCAAATTTGGGCACCATATCTGAGGAAGGATGTGCTGGCCCTGGAGAGGGTCCAGAGAAGGTTTACAAGAATGATCCCCAGAATGAGTAGGTTAACCTATGATAAGCAGTTGTCGGCACTGGGCCTGTGCTCGCTGGAGTTTAGAAGAATGAGGGGAGACCTCATTGAAATGTACAGAATAGTGAAAGGCTTGGATAGAGCAGATGAGGCGAGGATGTTTCCACTACTGAGAGAGTCTCGGACTAGAGGTCACTGCCTCAGATTTAAAGGACGTTCTTTTAGGAAAGAGATGAGGACAAATTTATTTAGTCAGAGGGCGGTGCATCTGGAATTCTTTGCCACAGAAGGCTGTGGAGGCCAAGTTAGTGCATATTTTTTACGGCAGAGATAGATAGATTCCTGATTACTCCAGGTATCAGAGGTTATGGGGAGAAGGCAGAAGAATGGGGTTAGGAGGGAGAGTTAGATCAGCCATGATGATAGATTGAATGGTGGAGTAGACGTGATGGACCGAATGGCCTAATTCTAATTCTACTCCTATCCCTTGACCTGAAAATTGCCCATCCCAACTTGCACCTACAAACCCCAAAACAATCTCTTTGGATCCACTGATAAAAAAATTTATACCAAAAACAACAATCTTCAAGTATGAGCAATTATCACAAAATGGTTTGTCAAACATAACATTCCTTGTTTAAAAAATGCAAAATAACAGGTCACCCTATAAAAATAAATACAACATACAATTATATGAAAGTCAGCTTTAATATGCAACCTTCTATTGCCTCCCCCATATCCTGTTGATAACAAGAACAACTTTGCAAAGTAAAGTGTAATGATGGAGGTCAATGTATGCTACAGGATGACATGGTGTAAAATGAGATATAACATTCAAATTAGAGATATATGAAGTGATACACTTCAATAGGAATATAGGAATCAATGCAATACTGATTTTCAAACGTTTACATAGGCTGAGATAGCCTTAAGGGCCTGTCCCACTAACCGGACTTTTCAGCGACTGTCTTCGACCTTCAAGCTCGAGGGCATTCGCCTGAAAAACCTCGAGCTGGATCGACCGTCAGCAATGAAACCGCGAGCTGGGTTGACCGTCAACACACACACACACACACATCACAAATGCGGTGGCCAGGGAAATCAGGGGAGCGCTGTCTGAAATTCGCACCCGCGATGAACAGGAAGGTAAAAGACGGCTGGCACAGTTACGGTAAGTCCTTTAGAGTGCGCGGAGAGGGGAGGGGGGAGGGGGGAGAGAAGGGGAGAGAAGTTTAGCGGGCATTTAACATTACCGGTCGGTTTTCCTTGGTTCTGAAAACTCCAATGAGCCAATTAAAACGCCCGGTCAGCAAAGGAGATTGCCCATGGCTACCTTGACTGCCTAGCGACCCCACTCCACTGCACTACGAGTTCAAAAGAACCATGCCGACCAATTTTTACTCGCGGAAAAATTTTCAGCATGCTGAAAAATGTTTCCTCGACCAAACTGAGGCCGCGAGTATGCGGGTATTTGCCTCGAGCATGAAGGAGAGTTCCAGTGACCTCCTAGGACCACGTGTGTCGACCATGCTGCGAGTTTGAGTCAAGAGCAAACTCTTCTAAACTCGCAAATTAGGTCTCCACAGTGGGACAGGCCCTTAAGGAGGAACCCTTAAAAGATGGCAAGCTGTGACAAAATGACAAACATTGTTTCATAAACAGAATACAGAAACAAAAAGATTATGCTAAAATAATTCCTGGATCATTGCATCTCAGATGGATTACAATCCACAATTCCAAGCACCATACCACAATACAGGAATTGTCTTACTGGGATGAGAGAGTCAAGAGATGATCTAAAAGGATATTTTGTTACAGTGGATGGAAAAATCTCACCTGCCACTATCAAGTTAATAATTAAAAGTTGTTGAGATCCACATTGTTCTGGTGCAAATTGGAGTCATAACAAATTTTAACAGAGTGACAGGCAGATATTTGGGATGGGATGTCAACATGGATCCATAAGGGGTAAAGTTCTGACATATCGACTCTCATATACCACATGATTCCCAATCAAATTTAAGGCACAAGAATTGAGCTCAAGGTTGGTATTGAAATTGACAAATTTCATGAGTAACGTCAAAAGCAAAGATTCATGTGAGGACTGATTGAGTACTCGACAATGATCTAAGATTAGGTGGCTTTTGTTGCCAATTTACATTGAGAGTTAACATCAAACCAAATGTATACACTAAAGTTGAAAATGCAACATGGACGTACAAAAAACTCAGGGTGGTTACATTTAAATTTGCCAACTAATTAATCAAGCAGTAATTCAATCAAGTTAATATCCACTAAATTAAAAAAGGAGAATTTATGTGCTATCGTTCACAATCAGAAAACTCCAAAGCATTCCACAGGTTAAGGAGTTACTTTTAAGTGGTTGTTAATGCTGTAAATAAAACAAGAATATCTGCTGTCAGTGAGAGAACATTTGGAAAACAATGGCAGGAAGTGAAGATTTAACTGTTGGATTAAATTGCATTTATTTTAATGTGAGAGCATTGACTGGTAAGGCAGATCAACTCACAGCGTGGATAGGTACATGGGACTAGGGGGTCCTTTTTCATCAGTCAATAAAAGTAAGCGTGCAGGTACAGGAGGCAGTGAAAAAAGTGAATGGCATGTTGGCCTTCATAACAAGAGGAGTTGAGTATAGGAGCAAAGAGGTCCATCTACTTTTTTCAGGTCCCTAGCGAGACCACACCTGGAATATTTTGTGCAGTTTTGGTCCCCTAATTTGAGGAAGGATATTCTTGCTATTGAGGGAGTACAGCATAGGTTTACAAGGTTAATTTCCAGGATGGTGGGACTGTCATATGCTGAGAGAATGGAGCGGCTGGGCTTGTATACTCTGGAGTTTAGAAGGATGACAGGGAATCTTATCGAAACATATAAGATTATATAAGGGTTTGGACACTATAGGCAGGAAACATGTTCCCGTGTTGGGGGAGTCCAGAACCAGGGGCCACAGTTTAAGAATAAGGGGTATGCCATTTAGAACGGAGATGAGGAAACACTTTTTCACACAGAGTTGTGTGTCTGTGGAATTCTCTGCCTCAGAGGGTGGTGGAGGCCGGTTCTCTGGATACTTTCAAGAGAGAGCTAGATAGGGCTCTTAAAGATAGCGGAGTCAGGGAATATGGGGAGAAGGCAGGAACGGGGTACTGATTGGGGATGATCAGCCATGATCATGTTGAATGGCGGTGCTGGCTCGAAGTGCCGAATGGCCTACTGCTGCACCTATTGTCTATTGACAGCACGTTATAGCCGTTATGGAAACCTGGCTAAGAGAGGGACAAAACTGGCAGCTTAACGTTCCAGGGTACAGGTGCTACATGTGTGCTAGAGGTAGGGGTAAAAGAGGAGGGGGTGTTGCATTACTGATGAAGGAGAATGTCACGGTAGTAGTCTGAGATGACATTACTGATGGATCGTCCAGTGAGGCTATGTGAATGGAGCTGAGAAATAAAGAGGGAGTGATCACCTTGTTGGGAATGTAGTAGAGGCTCTCCAATAGTCAACAGGACTTAGAAGAGCAAAAATGCGAGGAGATTGCTGGCAGCCGAAGAACAATAAGGTGGTCATAGTAGAGGATTTTAATTATCCCAATATAACTTTCCCTGGGACTTTCATAGTACCAATGTTTAGGCCGGGTGGAATTTGTCAAATGTGTTCAGTAATGTTTCCTCGGGCAACGTATAGAAGGTCCTACACGGGAGAGGGAAAGTTTAATCTACTGTTCAGAAATTGGGAAGAGCAAGTGACTGCAGTGTCTGTATGCCTTTTGTGACCAGCGACTACTCTTCTATTAATTTTAAAATAGTTATGGATAAAGACAGGGCAGGCCCATGTTAAAATTCTAAATTAGGACAAGGCCAACTTTGCTCAAGAGAGGAACTTGCTCAAATTGATTGGAGTAGGTTGTTTACTCAGGAACATCTGGTAAGTTGACACAATAAGCTGGAGTAACTCAGCGGGTCAGATACTTTTCTGGAGAAAAGGAATAGGTGGTGTTTCGGAGGTGCTGAATGTCCTAAGGCATATGAAGGTAAATAAATCTTCTGGGCCTGATCAGGACACTGAGTCTAGAGAGAATCTGAAGATATTACAGGCACTCTGGATGAGATATACAGCTGAGCGAGGGATGGATAATGTGTCTATATTTAAGGTTTGCAAGGACAAACCTGGGATCTACAGACCAGTGAGCCTAACACGTGTGGTCGGCACATTACTGGAGAGTATTCTGAGGAATAAGATATATATGCATTTGAATACACATGGGCTGATTAGGAAATCAGCAAGGTTATGTGCATGGAAAATCATCTTAAGAATCTGATTTGAGTATTTGAAGAGGTAACCAAAAATGTTGATGAGGGCAAAGCCACAGATGTTGTCCATATGAACTTCAACAAGGCATTTAATGAGGCTGCTCTGAAAGGTTAGATTGCGTGCGATCCAGTGAGAGCTAGCCGACTAGATAGAGAATTGGCTTCATGGAAGGAAGCAGAGAGTAATGGTGGATATTTGTTTTTCAGACTGGTGGCACCTGAGGGACATTTATTTCTCACAGAGGGTGTAGGTAAAAAGAAAGAGCAGCCAGAGGAGGTTCTTGAAGCAGGTACTACAAAAAAAATTAAAAGGCACGTGGACAGGTACATAGATTGAAATGGATATATGCCTAACATTGACAGGTGGAACTAGTGTACTCCAGCATTTTGAGTCTTTATTTTTGTAAACCAGACAGTTTTTTGCAGTTCCTTGTCTGAAGGGTCTCTACCTGAAACGTCACCCATTCCTCTATCCAGAGATGCTGTCTGCCCCGCTGAGTTACTCCAGCTTTTTGTGTCTATCCTTGTTTCTACAAACTATTATTGCCATATAGTTGGGGGGGTAAACTCTTCGCTGTGAAGAAACTTATTTCCATATAAATTCGGAGATCTTAATGTAACCAACCAAACCCCCGGATTTCTCAGCAGTACCTGGAGCGAGAAATTGACAAGCGAAAAGGAAATGTCAAGTGTGTGATTTGTTAGAGATCAGATTCCGCGTGTGAGGGTGAGGGTGAGAGGGAGAGGGAGAGGGAAAGGGAGAGGTAGAGTGGGGACAGGAAACCCACCCACTCCGGGCTCGTGTTTACGATGCCGAACCATCCCCCTCTTCTAAAGAACCGAAAGGCGCGTTGAAGAACGAATGTATTTTTTTTTTTTAAGAAACCTCAATACTAAACCATCGTTTCGGTCAATGCCCACAGACATGAAAAAGGAGAAAAGCCCAGCGCTAAACTTGCGGGTTTGGCGATGAAGTGACACGAGGCCTATTCGGGGCCTCGGGACCCCCGCCCGCCCGCCCGCCTCCCTCCCTCCCTCCCCGGAGCCGCAGGGAAAGTTTCCCGGCCTCGCTTACCGCTACTTTCTCGCGGATGGGAGGAAGCCGTTCTCCGATTATTATAATAATAATTATTTTGCCGAGGCCCCAGAACCTCCAGCCCGCATCGGAGCTCAGGCCTGCGATGGGAACTCGCATTTAAATCGCTCCTTCTGCTCCCGTTTGTGTTGAGGACACAACATGGCGGCGGCGGCAGCGGTGGCGGCGGGTGGGCGGCGCGCATGCGCTCTGTGCTACGCTGCGCTGCGCTGCAGTGTGTATGTATATTGTGGCAGAGGCGAGCAAAGGGGGAACTGCAGATGCTGCCCTACACCGATCATGCACACACAAAAACGCTGAACTAGCTCAGCGGGACAGGCAGCAGCAGCAGCTCTGGCGAGAAGGAATGGGGGAAACCCAGATGTTGCAGATGCATTCCTCAGTCTTCAGAAGAGGATTCTGCTGCTGCTGCTGCTGATTGGAGACGCCACGCAATGCTGTCATGCCCTAACTTGCCCTAACTGAGGCAGATAATTCCACAAATTCACAACACTCTGGGTGAAAAGGTTTTTCCTCATCTCAGTTCTAAATGGCTTACCCTGTATTCTTAAACTGTCGCCCTTGGTTCTGGACTCCTCCAACATCGGGAACATGTTTCCTGCATCTAGCATGTCCAATCCCTTAATAAATTTATGTTTATATAAGATCCCCTCTTACCCTTCTAAATTCCAGTGGATACAAGCCCAGTCGTTCCATTCTTTCATCATATGACATTTCTGCCACCCCGGGAATTGAACCTCGTGAATCTACGTTGCACTCCAACAATAGCAAGAATGTCCTTCCTCAAATTAGGAGACCAAGACTGCACACAATACTCCAGGTGTGGTCTCACCTGGGCCCTGTACAACTGCAGAAGGACCTCTTTGCTCCTATACTCAAATCCTATCATTATGAAAGCCAACATGCCATTAGTTTTCTTCACTGCCTGCTGTTTCTTGCATGCTTACTTTTAGTAACTGATGTACAATTACACCCAGGTCTCGATGCACTTCCCCTTTTCCTAATCTGACACCATACAGAAGAAGGATCTCGACCCGAAAGGTCACCCATTCCTTTGCTCCAGAGATGCTGCCTGACCCCTTAGTTACTCCAGCATTTTGTGACCACCTGCCATTCAGATGATAATCATCATCTTGTTCTTGCCACTAAAGTGGATAACCTCACATTTATCCACATTATGCTGCATCTGCCATGCATCTTCCCACTCGCCCAACCTATCCAGGTCACCCTGCATGCTCATAGCATGCTCTTCACAGTTCATACTGCCATCGCGATTCTCTTAAATATTAGGATCTGTAGAAGCGTTCAGGCCAAAACCCCCCATCAGTCTGAAGAAGGGTTTCTGAAACGTTGCCTATTTCCTTAGCTCCATAGATGCTGCTGCACCCACTGAGTTTCTCCAGCATTTTTGTGTACCTTTTATCTCCTGTTCTGTAATATGTTTACATATTCTGTTGTGTTGCAGCAAGCAAGAATTTCATTGTCCTATCTGGGACACATGACAATAAACTCTCTTGACTTGATCACACGTTTCTCTGTGTATCAGTATATCAATACAAATCACCAGAATATTCCATTAACTTTAATGAAAGTATTTATTCTTCTGCAAAAACTGCCAGAAACTGATCAGGTCGAATGGCCTTATTTATTTTCGGTGATGGAAAATATGCAGCTAGGGGAGAAATTCTGTACATGGATAAAACTGTTATATACAAATCCCACGGCTAGAATATTTACAAACCAAAGGTTGTCACCTAAATTTAGCCTATCTAGAGGTTGTAGACAAGGATGCCCATTATCTCCATTATTATTTGCGCTTGCTATTGAGCCACTGGCAGAAAGAGTTAGGGGGCATCCGGAAATACATGGGTATAACACAAAGGACACAGTGAATAAAATTTCTCTATACGCAGATGATGTATTAATTTACATTACAAAACCAGAAATTAGTATTCCAAACTTATTAAAGCTAATAACCCAATTTGGTTCACTTTCAGGATACAGAATAAATTGGAATAAAAGTGAAATTATGCCAATAAGGGAACATAACAAACAGATAATACAACAATTTCCATTTAAAATAGTAAATGAAAAATTTAAATATCTAGGTATTTATGTAACTAAGATATATACATCATTATTTAAAGCAAATTTCCCCCCATTACTGAACAAACTACATAAGAATATTCAATACTGGAAAACACTTCCTATCTCAATGGTAGGCAAAATCAATGCCATAAAAATGATTTTTTTACCGCAAATATTATATCTTTTTCAGACAATTCCGATATATCTGGCTAAAAACTTTTTTTAAAAATTGGACTCTATTGTTAATGATTTTATCTGGGATTATAAGAATCATAGGATAAACAAAAGACACTTGTGTAAATCAAAAATAAATGGAGGCTTGGTTTTACCCAATTTTTTGTTTTATTTCTGGGCAGTTAACATTAAAAATATGAATTTCTGGTTGGAAGAAATAGATCATCAACCAGACTGGTTAAAAATGGAAAAGGAAGATTGTTTACCTTTTGATATCGGTTCGATATTATTTGCTACGTCTAAATTAAACAAAAAAATTTATAGGGAAAACCCTATAATATTTAGTGCTATACGAATTTGGAAACAATTAAAAAAGACATTAAAATTAGATAATTTATCACTTTTTCTTCCAATTGTGAATAATCCTTTGTTTAAGCCTTCATGGTTGGACGGGGGTTTTACACAATGGAAGAATTATGGAATTAAAAATATGGGACAACTTTACAAGGAAGGCACTTTTCTGACATTTCAGGAATTGCAACAGACTTATGGACTTTGAGGAAATGATTATTTCAGATATCTTCAACTTAGAGATTATGTAAAATCGAACTCCCAAAATTTTCGAATTAGAAATTCAGAAATTCTTGATGAATGTTGGAACAAACATCCTAATACAGAAAAATTAATATCTTATATATATAATATCTTATTAGACAGTGACATTCCTTCGACGGACTTACACAGACAAACATGGGAAAAAGAATTAAATCAAGTAATAACGAAAGATACTTGGGAAGAAAGTTTGCAACACATACATCAGTGTTCACTAAACGCCAGACATTCTCTAATACAATTTAAAGTAATACATAGGTTACATTATTCAAAAACAAAACTACATAAAATTTTTCAACATATCTCACCTATATGTGATAAATGTCAACATTTAGAAGCTACATTATCTCATATGTTTGCAAACTGTATAAAAATTAAAAAATTCTGGGTAAATATTTTTAGTATAATATCTAAAGTAACCAGCACACAATTGGACCCAGATCCAAAATTAATAATACTCGGAATATTAGAATTAAATCAAACACTTAGAACAACACAAAGAAACTTTATTGATTATAGTTTAATAACAGGAAAAAAATTAATTCTAAAATTTTGGAAAGGCCCTACGGCCCCCACAATCAAAATGTGGATTATAGGAATGACGGAGACCTTAAAAGTGGAAAGAATCAGATTTTCCCTGTTGGACAAACAGGAATTATTCGTTGGAACATGGTCTCCTTTTATTGATTACTTAAAGGGTCAGAATGGTTCAGCACAGGAACCTGACTAGCACGCGGGCTAAAGAATGGATGAAATACTATACTCTGAAATGTACGAATATATCTCGAATGAAGTCTTTTTTATTTTAATAAATTTTTCCATTCTTCTTTAACTATCTTTTTCTTTTTTTTTTTTTTTTTTTTTTTTTTTTTTCTTCTCTTTCTTTTCTTTCTTTACTTCATCTATCTCTTTAGTTCTATCTAGTTTAAAAAAAAAAAAAAAGGCAAAAAGTATTGGAGACAATGTAATAATAATTGACAATATTATCAATTTAAAAATGTAAGACTGTAATGATGTAATTAGGTTATGTACCTATCTCCAATAAAAAATATTTTCAAAAAAAAAAAAAAAACTGCCAGAAAGACAGAGACAGCACAAATACTGTTTCACGACCAACTTTCCAAGTTAAACTTCTCCAACCCAGAAATAGCAGCATACAAAAGTAGTAAAACAACTTTTAAAATGTTCCAATAGCTTTAAAAATCTTGACCTTTAGTCCATTTTTTATTCCAGTTATACCATTAAATACAAGTTACCTAATTGTTTCTTAATTGATTCCATCATTGGCACTGATCAGACTGGCCAAGCAAAGCATTTGAGCTGAAAATTCAAGGGAAAATGATTAGCAAATGAGAAAACTGGGAAGAGGCCCTGCTCCAGCTAAGCCATGTGGTACGGGCGTCAATCAACTAATGTTTATTTAAGTCAGGCAAATGTTTTAACAGGCCTGTAAACACAATGCACATAGATAATATATAATAACCAAAAATCCAACAAATTAAAACTACAAACTACAAAACACAAAATACTGTAGTAACTCAGCGGGACAGGCAGCATCTCTGGAGAGAAAGAATGGGTGACATTTCGGGTCAAGATCCTTCTTCAGACGTTCGTTGGATAGTCCATGGAAGTTCATAGTTGACATTAGCCTCGTGCAGTGTTCAAGAACCTGATGGTTGTTGAGAAGAGGTTACTAGTGAACCTGATGGTCATGTTTTCAGACTCCTTTTCCTTCTTCCTGATGGCAGGGGTGAGATGAGAACGTGGCCAGGGTGGTGTGAGTCTTTGATATTAGCTGCCATTTGAAAGCAGCAACTCCTGTAGATCACTTTGATGAAGGGGAGGTCAGTACACTTAATGGACTGCACAGCATGGACCACTCTCTCTAATCTCCTTCATTTCTGGGAACCCAGTTAATCAAACCAGTTAACATGCTTTCTATCACAGAAACATAGAAAAAAAGGTGTAGGAGTAGGCCATTCGGCCCTTCGAGCCATTCGATATGATCATGGCTGATCATCTAAAATCAGTGCCCCGTGCCTGCTTTTTCTCCACATCCCTTGATTCCTTTAGCCCTTAGAGCTAAATCTAACTCTCTCTTGAGATCATACATCAGTAGAGGTTCAAGTGAGTTTTCCCATCGATGAAAAATAAAAGAGTTATTAGTGGTTAAACAATGTTGCGATTCTCTCTCCTGAACGCCACGCCCCTTCTAGAGGGGCTATAAAAACCGGAAGCGTTGAGTGCCTCAGTCAGTCTCTGCAAGATGGGGGAAGTGAGAGGGTCATGTCTCTCAGTCTGAGCTGTGAATAACATGGCACACATGTCTACTAAACTGTGAGTGTGGTTTTACTGACCTTGAGTGCCCTTAATCTGGTTTGAAATCTGATTTGGAGCTGTGGAATTGTGGAGCTGTGGAGCTGCGGACCTACCTCCGTGGAGCTGTGGAGCTGCGGAGCTGAGGACCTACCTCCGTGGAGCTGGCCAGCTTCGGAGCGTGGAGAGCTGCGGTGGCGCGCTGCTGCGACCCGACTCCGGTGGATGGTGACACCGGGAGCTCGCGGGTCCCCGGTGGGAGACTGCTTCGCGGGGCACCGGCAACGGCGACTTCTCCCGCCCGAATTGCGGGGTTGAGAGTGACCTGGAGCGGGGCCTTACAATGCCCGGCGCGGCTTTAATTTGCCGTGGACATGCTAGCGCCCGCCGGGGGCTCCAACACCAAGACCCGGGGCAGGGCCTTACATCGCCCGGCGTGGCTTTGAGTGACTTGCTAGCGCCCGCCGGGGGCTTTGACCTCGACTTCGGAAAAGGAATGGAGAGCAGGGGAGAGACAAGACTTTGCCTTCCATCACAGTGAGGAGGAGACTCACTGTGATGGATGTTTGTGTAAATTGTGTTGGTGTGTGTCTTGGTTCTTTTCTTGTATGGCTGCAGAAACCAAATTTCGTTTGAACCTCATGTGAGGTTCAAATGACAAATAAAAGGTATTGCATTGTATTATATTGAAATGAAGCACAGCAAAAGGTTGCTGCTGGTGGTGGTGGTTGTTTTGAAACTAAGCACAGCAAATGGTTGCTGGTGGTGGTTGGTATGAAATAAAGCACGATTAAAAGTCTAAACTTGACAACTTCCTGTTTGCACTGTATATTGATTGTAGATAAAATATTACCACTTACTTTTTGGCCATCTTACTCAGTCCCCATCCGCTCATCAGGTGCAGAGGATTCTTCCCATCAATGAAAAATAAAAGTGTTATTAGTGTTTAAAATATGTTGAGAATCTCTCTCCTGTCAATCACACCATGAAGGCCACGCCCCTTCCAGTGGGTGGGGGAGTGATTATAAAACCCAGAAGTGTGGGTGTGGCTCAGTCTCTGCAAGATGGGGGAGGGAGAGGTCACAACTTTGTCTGAGCTGTGAATCAACTGAACACACTGAATGTCTACTGAACTGTGAGTGTGGTGTTTTGTGTGGGTTTATGGTGGTTTCACCCTGTTTGAAATGGTATGAAACTGCACTTGAATTTGGTGGCCTTGCACCCTGCTTGAAGTGGTAGGAAACTGCACTTGAATTTGGTGCCCTTGCACCCTGCTTGAAATGGTAGGAAACTGCATTTGAATTTGGTGGCCTTGCACCCGGCTTGAAATGGAATTTCAAGAAATAGCCATGAGTCAACTGCCAGCCCACCAGCCGTGAGTGAGCTGCCAGCACATCAGGCTTGAATGACTGAGCTGCCAGCACATGAGGCTTGAGTGACTGAGCTGCCACCCCAGGAATCCATTTGGCCCACAATGTTCATACTAGCCCTCTGGAAGCCAGTGCCTTCAGCCCACAACACCCATACTAATGCTCCAGAAATCCCCCCCCTCGGCCACCAATATTGGAATTGGTGGAGAAGTGGAATATTGCGTTGGGGGACCAGCCCTCCCGTGTGAACGTGTGAACATGGGACCCAACGGGTCCCACTTAGTCAAGTCTCTTCCATATTCTTAGGAAGTAAAGGTGTTGATGGCCTTTCTTTGTGATTACATCAATGTGCTGAAAATAGGACAGATCTTCAGAGATAAGGCTATCCTTCTATCCAGGAAGATATTGATTCTCTCCACTGCCAACCTGTCAATGAAGACAGATTTGTGGATCCTCACCTTTCCCCTTCCAAAGTCAACAATCAGCTCCAAGGAGCTGACGTTGAGAGCAACATTGTAATTCTGGAAGCATTCAATCAGACCTTCTATACTCTGACTCATCATTACCAATATTCATCCAACAACAATGGTACTGTGTGGATTTATGGTGGTTTCAAATGGTATGAATGGTATGCCAGAGAATTTAAAGACAACGTTGGAATTGTGTCTGGCTACACAGTTGTGATTCGACCAGGGGCTATGCACACAACCCTGATGTGTTCCTGTGCTGATCTTTATTAAGGAAGAAGTATGTTGCCAATTGATACTGATTGTGGTCTGTGATGAGAAAATCGAGGGTCCATTTGCATAGAGATCCGCAGAGACCCAGCTCCGTAAATTTGATAGGTTGGAGGGGATGATGGTGTTGAATGTAGAGTTGGAATCAATGAACAACAGTCTCTTATACATAGAAAAGTACAGCACAGGAACAGGAACGTCAACCCATAATGTTGACATAATGTTGACCCTAATTTGAGGAAGGACATTCTTGCTATTGAGGGAGTGCAACGTAGGTTTACATGGTTGATTCCCTTGATGGCGGGACTGTCATATGCTGAGAGAATGGAGCAGCTGGGCTTGTACACTCTGGAGTTTAGAAGGATGAGAGGGTATCTCATTGAAACATATAAGATTGTTAAGGGTTTGGACACGCTAGAGGCAGGAACGTTCCCGATGTTGGGGGAGTCCAGAACCAGGCGCCACAGTTTAAGAATAAGGCTCTTAAAAATAGCAATCAGTGGATATGGGGAGAAGGCAGGAACGGGGTACTGATTGGGGATGATCAGCCATGATCACATTGAATGGCGGTGTGAATATAAATCTTGAATCAGCACTGTAAAATGGTTATGTGAAGGGAAAATGGAGGTCAGGTGAACTGGGTTGAAACTTAAAATGTCTGCTCACCAAAGTTGCTGACTATGTGGCTGCAGGCCTCAGGAAGTTGTGATCCTGAGAAATACACATTATCCTGCTGATGCTGCATATTCGCAACTTTGATCTTCCCCGCACTCGTCTGATTGAGGTGGCTGAGTTTCAGAAGGCTGAAGAATATGTAACCCACTGGCTCCCGAATGTCTGAGAAATGTCCCTGTCTTAGCTCTAGTATTGTTCCACTTATTAACATCTCCCATTGTGTACTCCCTGTCTTAGCTCTAGTATTGTTCCACTAATTAACATCTCCCATTGTGTATGTGCCTGTTATCATGACCATTGAACATCTCCCATTGTGTATGTGCCTGTTATCATGACCATTGTACATCTCCCATTCGTGTATGTGCCTGTTATCATGACCATTGTACCTCTCCCATTGTGTACAGGTCTGTCGATTGTTTGGGTAATGTGGGAGGGGGGCTAAACGGTGGCATTAATGTATATAAAGCATTGCAATTAAGGGCAGTCAGCTAGACTCTTTGCTAGGTTGTAACCTGTGTGAAGACTCCTGCTCAATAAACGTACGTTTAAAGCAACCCCGGTGCCTGGTCGATTATTGTCGAAACAACCGATGTGAGAGAAAAAACGTGAATCAACATTTGGTGGCAGCGGTGGGATGTCAACCAGCGACTGATCGAGCCGGCGAGTGAATCCACTGGGCGACGGGATCGATGTGAAGGAGGTACCGCCAAGTGAGTAGATTTAGTTAAATCTCCTCTTGGTCCTTCCTCGTATCCCGGCGTAGCAGGGTAATTCGCTGACTTGCGTCAGTTGGTGGGACGACATCCGAACGTTCCGGTTGTGGGCACTGGGATAGGGCCGTCTCGAGGATTATCCTAGTCTGATCGAGCGGATAAAACACCCCGTAGAGGGGGACCGTAGACGGTATATAAGAGGAGTGCACTGTGTATAGGAAGTTAACTAGTATTGAGATGTTAACTGAGACCAAGGTACCCCCATATCTCACCGAAAGTCCACTTCAAAGTGACTGAGTGAGATACGGTGGAACCAAGGACTCTAGGTTAACCCTGAAAGAGTTAACAAGTATTGAGTGTTAACCGAGACCAAGGTACTCCCATATCTCACAGAAAGTCCGCTTTAAAGTGGCCGAGTGAGATACGGTGGAACCAAGGACTCTAGGTTAACCCTGAAATTTTGGTTGGGATATTTGCTGTGACCGTCTCGAGGATTATCCTAGTCTGATCGAGCGGATAAAAGGCCCCCGTAGAGGGGGACCGTAGACGGTATATAAGAGGAGTGCACTGTGTATAGGAAGTTAACTGGTATTGAGACGTTAACCGAGACCAAGGTACCTCCGTATCTCACTGAAAGTCCGCCTTAGACTGGTTGTTAAGAGAGGAAATCCTCCACGCGAAGGTCAGGAATTGAAGTGACCAAGTGAGATACGGCGGAACCAAGGACTCTAGGTTAACCCTGAAAGAGTTAACAAGTATTGAGTGTTAGCCGAGACCAAGGTACCCCGTACCTCACAGAAAGTCCGCTTTAAAGTGGCCGAGTGAGATACGGCGGAACCAAGGACTCACGGTTAACCCTGAATTGTTGGTGTGTAATAGCATAAGTGTATATTGAATCGTCGGATTAAAAAGTATTGAGTGTTAACCGAGACCAAGGTACCTCCGTATCTCACAGAAAGTCCGCCTTAGACTGGTTGTTAAGAGAGGAAATCCTCCACGCGAAGGTCAGGAATTGAAGTGACCGAGTGAGATACGGCAGAACCAAGGACTCGCGGTTAACCCTGAAATATTGTGTGTGATATTATAAGTTTAAAAATGGGTAATGGTATGGACACCAGTGGTCACCCAGACCGGCCATTACATCAGCTATGTTTCTTGCATCCAGAAATGGAGGAGACCTTTAGGCGTATGTCGGGAGGACTCATTCATAAACTGGGGAAGGATGAATGGCCTGAAGGGGGTTCCAATGATATGGGTGTGTTGTCAAGGGCTCAAAGTGTGATATGGAAAACGGATAGAAAAAATATATATAAAAAGGCCATTCAGTTGTGGATCGATCATTGTAACAAAGAAAAGGCACGGTCTTTAACGGCCAGTTGGCAGAATAATGCCTTGAAACTAGGAATACCCCTGACCGAGGGGGGTCAGGAGAAGTCAGTGACAGTATTAAAACAAGAATGCAGGCATGCAAAGGAAAGTAAGGATCGTCAGCAGAGAGAGAGACAAAATAAGGCCAAGGTAGATAAAGACTTACGTAAGTCGGTGGCTGGCATAGATTTGGGAGGTGACGACGAGGAGGAGGTAGAGGATTATCCTTGGGGAGTCCGTGGAGCACCCCCGTTGAACCAGCCTGCCCCCGTTGCCAGTCCTGTGTCCGCAAATGTGCGGCTCACACGACAGGAGATTCCCCGGTCCAAATCGGTAACAGGTTGGCTGACGAAGCGGCTAAGTGTGCTTCACGCGATAGATTTAAAGTGGTGGGTAGTATGATGAGGCAGGTGAAAAGCCTTTATATGGGCTCGTCTGAATCTGAGAAACCTATGCCAACCATAAATGATGTATTGCTCTTACAGGGGGACGCCTCTGCTAATGTTATAATGGAATGGGAGCAGCTGGGCTGTCGGAAGGCTGACTCTGGACTGTGGCTCACGCCGGCCGGACAGACCTGTATGACAGACCAGTTAGCGACCTGGGTCATTGATTGCCTACATCTAGCCACTCACTGTGGGGCCACCCTGCTAGTAGACGCTCTCTTACAGGCATGGTGGCATCCTCGACTTAAGGTTTTGGCAGCACAAACTAGCGCACGGTGCCTCACCTGTGCGACACACAACCCAGGTAAAGGAGTTGTCTGCCAGACAGGTCGTACTCCATTACCTACTGCTCCGTTTGAAACCTTACAGATGGATTTTATTGATTTGCCTAAGTGTCAGTGTTATAAACATGTACTTGTTATTGTTGATGTGTTTTCTAGGTGGATTGAAGCCTTTCCCACCACTGATTGTACTGCCTCTACGGTGGTGTCTATTTTATTACGGCAGTTTGTTCCTCGATTTGGGGTTCCAAATACCATCAGTTCGGATAACGGCCCTCACTTTATTGCCGCTATCAATAAAGAATTGTGCCGACAGCTGGGAGTAACTCAGCGGCTGCATTGTGCTTATCGCCCACAGGCTGCAGGAATGGTGGAACGCTTGAACCAGACCCTGAAGACCAAGCTTGCCAAGCTGGTGGACCAATCAGGCTCCACATGGGTTAAAATGTTGCCTGTTGCTTTGTTCCAGATCAGAGTCCTTCCAGCAGGGAAGACAAGGTTGTCTCCTGCAGAGATCATCTATGGCCGACCTCTGCGCACCCCCTGGACAGACATTATCCCGGCCACAATGACATTGCATCACATGACGGAGGAGATGGTCTCTTACGTCCTTGCCCTTACAAGGGCCCTGCGTGAGATTCATGGGGAGGTCAAGGCCGCTTATGTGGGCGACATAGATTTTCCCGTTAATGGACGGATCACCCCGGGCTCTTATGTGTTGATTAAGAATTGGGTTCGTAAAGACACCCTTTCTCCTCGATGGTTGGGCCCCTTCCAGGTTCTCCTCACCACCCCCACCGCAGTAAAGGTAGAAGGACGATCGGCATGGGTGCATTTGCACCATTGCAAAGTGATTGGTGACACCAAGCAAAGGGGGGAGGTCAAGGTCAGGGAGGGGGATCCAGTCCACGGGAAGCAGGGCACGAATTAATTTTGCCATGAAATTGCACGTTCTTTTCTTTTTCCCTCCCTTGTCTTCACAGATACGAAATAAATCGCTGAGATGAGGGTCTTTGTGGCAGTCATATGTGTGGTGACCACTGCAGGGTTAATCGGTGTTGGCTGGAAATGGACAAAGCCTGAACATGGACGGAACGAACGAGGAAAGAGAGGGGAACGAGAAGACTCCAATTTATTCATCCAGGCACACAACGAGCTATTCGGGAAGGGGCAGGTGGTTTGTTATCCACAAATGACATCAGTTACCTCCCTGTTTACCCCATCCCCTGCATGGGGCAGAACCGAACGATTGGTGAAGTGCCAGGGAAAAGAAATGGTCCCTGTCAAGCCCGTCAGCATCGACTATGATATGCTTCTTGCTCCACCGGCCAACTGCTTACCGCTACCTAAGAACAATAATCACTCCTACGACAATTGCTATAATGGATCTAGGATGGCGTCAAGAGCACCAGCTAGGCCATGTAACTTCACCACCAATAATGACAACAGGCAATATGAAAATTGTTTTAGTAACCAAGGACACGGGTGTATAGTCATATATATTAAAAATAGCCTCACTTGCGCTCTGCAAGGGCCCGTTCACGGCTCCACGTGTAACCTTACCTATAATGGAGTTCAATGTAATGTGTCTAAGGACTGTATCCCTGTAAATGCTGGATTTCAGTTGTTGTGTGGATGGGCTAACGGGACCCATCTGACAGTAGGATCCCATCACCTGCCAATCCCCAAGTATAGCAATGGGATCAGTGAAGCGTGGAGGGACTGGTCTGGAGGGGGAGAAGTCATTAATACCCGAAGGGGCTGTAATGGATCATTATATACTGAGGAAGGATATTACTTTTTCTTTAATGGGAAAGGAACCAATGTCCTTAAACCCCCTTTCCCCAAGAATGTGGCAGTTGGAGCATTGGTGCCAACCACGGTACCTTGTCCCGAGCAATGGACTAAACCCATGGCTCGGGTTCATCGAAGGACAGTGTCAGCCGAGTTTTGCGCGCAATGGAGAAATCCAGGAGGCAGGGGAGCTACCCACGGACATGCCATCGGATGGGGATTATTAAGCATGCTAACCATGGGAGGAGTGGGTGGAGGTGAAGCAGCCAAGAACCGAAATTACCTTGTTTGCGGCCTGACAATTCTGGGCAATGCAACAACTGGAGCCTTGGAGGCAGTAAAAACCCAGATGGCCGAAATGAGGATGTTTTCCCTACAAAATAGATATGCGCTCGATTACTTATTGACTAGAGAAGGGGGGACCTGTACCGTCATAAAAGGGAAATGTATGATGGGGGTTCAAGACAGGACTAGCAACATCACACATCACCAGAAAGAGATTACCACCTTTTTGGATGGAATAAATGAAAACCAGGGATGGGGGAATTGGGAATTTGGGGGATTATACAACTGGATCATCAGCATGGCCATCTATGCTGCTATAGTAGTTACTTGCTTATTTGTGGGGATTGCCATTGTGAAATGTATCATAGCCCGATTAATGGTGGCCTTATTGGGCTTGGGGACCACCCCCGAGGAAACTAAAAATTCTGTACGAATAATGATCTTACAGCAGTGAGCAGGAGAAACTGTTACCATTCCCCAATGACAGCGACAACGATGAAGTGAGTGAGGAAGGAGAATTGGGGGACAAGGGTCGGACGGTCCAAGAAGCCTTGGCCAGGGAACTAGAAGGTTACGAGATTCGGCGAATGGGACTTTTAAATGGACTGTGAGTGTTGCCATAAAAATGGCAAAAGGGGGGAATGTGAATATAAATCTTGAATCAGCACTGTAAAATGGTTATGTGAAGGGAAAATGGAGGTCAGGTGAACTGGGTTGAAACTTAAAATGTCTGCTCACCAAAGTTGCTGACTATGTGGCTGCAGGCCTCAGGAAGTTGTGATCCTGAGAAATACACATTATCCTGCTGATGCTGCATATTCGCAACTTTGATCTTCCCCGCACTCGTCTGATTGAGGTGGCTGAGTTTCAGAAGGCTGAAGAATATGTAACCCACTGGCTCCCGAATGTCTGAGAAATGTCCCTGTCTTAGCTCTAGTATTGTTCCACTATTAACATCTCCCATTGTGTACTCCCTGTCTTAGCTCTAGTATTGTTCCACTAATTAAATCTCCCATTGTGTATGTGCCTGTTATCATGACCATTGAACATCTCCCATTGTGTATGTGCCTGTTATCATGACCATTGTACATCTCCCATTCGTGTATGTGCCTGTTATCATGACCATTGTACCTCTCCCATTGTGTACAGGTCTGTCGATTGTTTGGGTAATGTGGGAGGGGGGCTAAACGGTGGCATTAATGTATATAAAGCATTGCAATTAAGGGCAGTCAGCTAGACTCTTTGCTAGGTTGTAACCTGTGTGAAGACTCCTGCTCAATAAACGTACGTTTAAAGCAACCCCGGTGCCTGGTCGATTATTGTCGAAACAACCGATGAGAGAAAAAACGTGAATCAACAGCGGTGCTGGCTCAAAGGGCCGAATGGCCTACTCCTGCACCTATTGTCTATTGTTTGTATGGAACATGATGCCAAGCTAAACTAATCTCATCAGCCTGCACATGATACATACCCATCCATTTCCATGTGTCTATTTAAAAGCCTTTCAAATGCCACTATTGTGTTTGCCTCCTCCACCACCCCTGGCAGCACGTTACAAGCACCCACCACTCTGTGTAAAAAGCTTGCTTCGCACATCTCTATCTCTATATAACAAAAAGTCTTCGGTTTGTGTCCACGATGTGTCTCTGTGTCAATGGTTAATTCCTATTTTCTTCCAAACGCTAAACCACAGCCTTCCCATTTTCACACATCTTGCTCACATTTTTCCCGTGGTGGCGATAAACATTTTCTTATCACATTTCTACCTATATTTCCAAAGTTATTAATCATTGAAAATTTTAAAAACAGTCCGAAAACTCACCAATTTTGGAAAATAAAATCCGAATGACATCACACTGCACTCGCAAGACAGGACGGCCCGCTCCAATGGCAAATCCGAATGACGTCACAATGCACTCGCAAGGCAGGTGACACACGGAGTCGCTCAAGCCTCCTGCAATACCACACATGCAACACGTACGTTCTTACCTGGTTAAAAACCACCAACACGGACAGAGAGAAAATACAAATGTTTTTCGTGACTGACTTGCGAAAGAGCAGCGTGCCGTCGGAATGAGGGCAAGTCCTGGCTCACGACCGCCCGGGGCTGGAAGGTGACTGAGCGCTCTGAACCTGAGCACCGAGGGACACTCAGACACCCGGTATAAGGACTGGATCCCTCGGGACAGCCCCCACTCTCGCCCCAGGGTCATCTCTGTCCGGCCAGCAGACACACAATACCCAGCAACGTCCCTGTCAGCTGCAGCAGAGTTGGGGACAGTCTGGTCCCTCCGCCCACCCAGAATCACTGACCGCTCTGCAGTGGCACTGGACCCCGACCCCCACACAGGGTGATTCGCGCCCCCCCCCCCCCTCGACCCCCGGGCCTGACCCCGGGGGGTGGGGGAAGAGGAGAGAGAAAGTGGTGGAATTTTGGGGGCAGATGTTGCGTTGGGGGAAACAGGTGAGTGATGCATAATGGGTTGGTGGAGCAGACCCAATGGGTCTGCACATGGTCTTCTCCTTTAAATCTTGCCCTTTTTACTTTCATACTATGCCCTTTAGTCTTTGCCATTTCCACCCTGGGAAAAAAACTGTTTACCCTATCTATGACTTTCAGAATTTTATATAATTCTATCAGGTCTCCCTAAATCATAATCATAATAGTATTTTATTAGCCAAGTGTGTTTTGCAACATACGAGGAATTTGATTTGCCATAGTCATCATACCAATAAAGAACAAGACACCCAAATAAACGTTTAACTTGAGCATCCATCACAGCGACTCCCTCACATTCCTCACTGTGATGGAAGGCAACAAAAGGTTCAATCTTCTTCACTTCTTACATTGTCAGGGCGCTCTTGGCTCCCGCGACCGCTGTTGGAGTGTCGATCCCAGGCGTCGATGACAACTCAACGGCCCCCCGATGATGCTCAAAGTCACTCGAACAAGGCCTCCTGCTCCATGATGTTAGGCAGCAGAGCGTCCAGAGATACGATCCGGGAAAAAGATTGAATAAAGTTTCCCCCGACCCCCTCCCCCACATGAAACAAACCAGGGAACATTAACACATACTTTTGAAACACACTAAAAATAACAAAAAGACGAAGACAGACAGACTGTTGGCGAGGCTGCCATTGCACATTCCAGAGACAGCAATCCGTTTGGCCAACCTGTTCATATAGTTAATATCCTCTAATCTAGGCCACAATCTGGTAACTTTATCTGTACCCGCTCCAAGGTCTCCACATCATTCCTGTAATGGGGCAACCAGAATTGTCCGCAATACTAACCAGAGTTGGTATAGTGGCCTAACCAGTGTCCTCTAAAACTTCATCTTAGAAACATATAGAAACCTTATCCTAATAAGACAATAGGTGCAGGAGGAGGCCATTCGGCCCTTCGAGCCAGCACCACCATTCATTGCGATCATGGCTGATCATCCCCAATCAATAACCTGTGTCTGCCTTCTCCCCATATCCCTTGATTCTACCAGCCCCTAGAGCTCTATCTAGAACAGTCTTGTTCACAACATTAGCAAGGCATAATTTCCTGACTCTAATACTCAATATCCCGACCAATGAAGCCTAGCATACCATACACCCTCTTTACCACTCGATGTGTCCTTAGTGTTCAAGTGGTCCAGTGCAGAGTGGAGAGCCAGCGAGATCACAACCCTGTTGACCTATTGTGGAGGTAGGCAAATCCTAATGGGTGCTGGTCTTTGTTAAGGTAGGTGTTGCTATGCGTCATTACCAACCTCCCAAAGCATTTTCATCTCCACAGACATTAGTGCCACTGATCGGCCCCTTTCGGTCGTGGCTGACCATGGGTGCTATTCCCCGTATGGAGGACACCTGTGCATGACTTTCTTTAATATGGGGAGACTGGTGCACAGACAGCCACCCCACAGTCCTTGACAGATCTGGGTCCAAGACGACCGGAGACCCTTTTCTGCTGCAGCCTTCATCCGCCTACCCAGCCGCTGTGACGCTCCACTAAGGTCAGCCATCGTCCTCCGCCTGTTCCACCGTTGAAGTCTTGGTTGCAATGCTCTTTGTCAGAGACCTCCCCCTCGACCTTACCGCCATGGGTGGCCCTACCAGTATAGCTCCAGACGGCATCGCTCTCAGGATCTCAGGTCCACACAAGCTTCTCCACCACGACAAGGTGACAATCCACAGAGCTGTCCTTAGTATTGAGAGCTTAAAGGAGCAGGAGTAAACAGTTTCTAAAAAGAGTTCATGCACAATTAGAGTCATAGAGTTATGCAGCACAGAAACAGGCCCTTTGGCCCAATTCATCTATGCTGACCAAGCTAGTCCCACTTCTCACTTGCCTGGACCAGGCCTATGTCCCATGTCCATAAGTTGAGTCAGGTCAAATTGTGTTTATTGTCATATGCACAAGTATAATTAGATACAGAGATAACAAAAATCTTGTTTGCAGCAGCAGCAGAGGCTGATTCGTGCAAAAATATACGTCCATTGGAAAGATGGTCCGTAGAATTATGTAGCTAATGTAGGATTCGGGTTGTGCAGGTGGGTTCAAGAACCTGATAGTTGTATGAAATTTCTCCTCATCTCCTTCCTAAAAGAACATCCTTTAATTCTGAGGCTATGACCTCTTGTCCTAGACTCTCTCACCAGTGGAAACATCCTCTCCACATCCACTCTATCCAAGCCTTTCACTATTCTGTACGTTTCAATGAAGTCCCCCCCTCATTCTTCTAAACTCCAGCAAATATAGGCCCAGTGCTGTCAAATGCTCATTCTTGGGATAATTCTTGTAAATCTCCCCTGGACCCTCTCCAGAACCAGCACATCCTTCCTCAGATATGGTGTCCAAAATTGCTCACAATATTCAAAATGTGGCCTGACCAGCACCTTATAGAGCCTCAGCATTATATCCCTGCATAATTCTTTGCAGATCTCAGCCATTACATTTTCAACAGGATCCTCCAAACCACACCTATTGCCAACTAGCAGAACAAGAGACGCATGCAAACATTGCCATTTGCAGCCTTACCTCAAGTTACACATTATCTCAGCTGGGAAAGATATTGCAATTCCTTGAACTATACCATGTGCAAATGCTGAATTTCCCTATGCGACAGTACTTATGGGAGTGCATTCAAATGAAGAAGTTCAGCAGTTCAAGGCCCCAGCTCACCACCATCTTTGAGGACAATTAGAGAAGGACACTTAATGCTGGGCGAGCCAGTCACATCAAAAATCCAATAAACAAATCAATTAATTCAAACTCATTCAATTCTGGAATAATAAATGCTCGAAGAAGGCAGGTACGAACGGGGTACTGATTGGGGATGATCAGCTATGATCACAGTGAATGGCGGTGCTGGCTCGAAGGGCCGAACGGCCTACTCCTGCACCTATTGTCATTAAAGATTTAGTAACAAATTGTATTTATCTTTAATTCGGAGTTCTGTTTAGAATCTCAAGTCCACATAATACATGAAGACATTTAACTCATTGAGTATGTTAGCACCGAGTGTAATTCCATCAGTCTCATTCACCCTCGCATTATTTGACCAGCCCTGCAACTTATTCCAACCAAGATACCCCCATCTACACGGGTCGCACCTGCCCATGTATGGTCTAATGACTTTTAATTACTATGGCTACCTTATTAGTGGTGAATCTGCCTGCAATATCCCAGCATATCTGTTCTTCTACTTCCCTTTGACTATTTTGGGGGCATATAGTTCACACCCAACAATGTGATGATCCCCTTTTTCTCAGCTCCAGCCACAGAACTTCATTGGATGAACCATCAGTAATGTCATCTCGGACTATTGCCACGATGTTCTTCTTAATCAATAAAGCAACTCCCCCTCCTTTTACCCCCACCTGTAGCATCTGTACCTGGGAGCATTAAGCTGCCAGTTCCCTCCCTCCCTGAGGCAGGTTTCCGTAACAGCTATAACGCCCCAGTTGCACAAACCTATCCATGCACTGAGTTCATATGCGCTATTCATCAGGCCTCTCGCATTGAAATGAATGCAATTTAACCCAATAGCCCTTCCTCGCTCCCCGCTTTGTTTCTGCCTAGCCTGTCGACTGAACTTACTTTCATTGCTTTCCGAACCAACTACCAGCCTGCAGTGGATCCCCCTCCTTGCCAGTCCTGCAGTGGATCCCCCTCCCCGCCAATCGTGTTTAAACCCACCCATGTAACACTAAACCTACCCACCTGGATATTCCCCGTCAGTTCAGGTGCAACCTGTCTCTCTTGTACAGATCACCTCTGCCCCAGAAGTGATCCCAAGGTCCAAAAATCAGAATCCCAGCCTCCTGCACCAACTCCCCAGCCACGTATTCATCTGTCTAATCTTCCTGTTGCTACCCTCATTAGCACGTGGCACTGGGAGTAATCCGTGGATTACTTCCCTAGAGGCCCTGCTTTTTAACCTTTTTGCCTAACTCCTTGCATTCACTCTGCAGAACCTCATCCCTTTTCCTACCCATGTCATTTGTGCCAATGTGTACAACTTCCCGCTGCTCCCCCACTCTGCAGCTACTCTGAAACATCCTGGACCCTGGCATCAAGGAGACAACAAACCATCCTGAACCTTCTGAATGTTGTAGTCGGCAGGGCAGTACTCTGCATATCGCCAACTTGGACAATTTAACATTAAAAAAAACATTTTTATTTTAATCAAGCCAATTGAATTTAAAGATGGGGTTGGAGCCGTGCCTGGCGACAATCATGCATAATCGAGAGTGTAGAGCACACAGCCTTAAGGGTCCTCGCACAGTCTTGAGGATTAATCATCCTATGATGATGGTCATCATTGAGAAGGATTATTGTCTCAGTGTGTACTGAATTGTTGTCAAATTATCTGCTATTGAGGTTGAGGATCCAATTACAAAATAACAAGCAGAGACTCTGGTTCTCCGAGTTTGATGATAAGTTTTGAGGGGATGATAGTGTTGAATGCTGAGCTGTAGACGATGAACAACAGCCTAACATACATGTTTTTATTGTCCAAGCGGTCTAGTGCAGAGTGGAGAGTTGGGAAGATCGCATCCATTGTTGATTTGTTGCGAATTGTAAGTTGGGGAATTGTAGTGGGTCTAGTTTTGTGCTAACGTAGGAATTGACATGCATCAGAACCAACTCGCAAAGCAACAAATTTACTTTTGTTTGTTGCATTCCTTAGCCTAATTGCTAGTATGGTTTAGGGATCCAAAGCAAATAATAAATTTACAGTTACTGAACAAGCTCAACAGTTTATTCCATGAGCATGTTCTACCGGTGGACAGTATTTTAGGTCAAGCAGCAGACTAAAGCCCCTGTCCCACTTTCCCGAGTTACTCACGAATTCTCTCGAGTTTTCCCCTTGATTCAAACTCGGAGAATTACGGTAATAGCCAGCCGTAGGTACTCGGGGCTATTATTTTAACTCGTGGACATTTTTCAACATGTTGAAAAAATGTCCCGACTTACCTGATGCCCCGAGTACCTACGACTAGCATTACGAGCCACTTCGAAATATCTACGGACGCCTACAGCTTCCTACGGACATTCTCCGAGTTTGAAGCAAGGGGAAAACTCGGGGGAATTCGTGAGTAACTCGGGAAAGTGGGACAGGGGCTTAAGAATTTGACAAAAGATAGACACAAAAAGCTGGAGTAACTCAGCGGGTCAGACAGCACCTCTGGAGAGAAGAAATAGGTGACTTTTCAGGTCTTGCGTCGAGTCTCGTCCAGAAACGTCACATATTCTTTTTCTCCAGAGATGCTGTCTGACCCGCTGAGTTACTCCAGGTTTTCTGTGTGTCTATCTTTGCTTTAATCTAGCATCTGCAGTTCCTTCCTGCACAAAAAATTGACGCAGCTTCCCAGGACTTACATCAGGTCAGTATGGAACAGGACCATAAGCCTTTTCATTTAAATGTGGTTTCTGGGGAGTTAAAAAATAAAATAAAAAGACAAATGGCTTTGTTTGCTTTAATATTTTAATTATTATTAAATGTGCTAGCTATTTTAGTGGATTTTACTCCAAAAATAAAATCATAAATTTAATCTTAATGCACAGCAGTCAGAAGCAATAAAAATGTGAAAACTTCATCAGCGGGCAAAGCTGGGTGCAGGGCTTCCTACTCTAGGATTGTTTTGGTAAATAAACCAGCACCTCATTGCTTTGCCCAAGGCCCTGATAGCGAGATTGACCTTCTGAATCCAGTGATGAAAGAAATGAATTCAGTTAACAAGGTTCATGGGTACAAACTGAAAGCACTATTCAGGAAATATCCAGGCAGTATGAACCAGAGCAAGTTTCTAGTTAACACAATGACTGGTGAATTTCTAAATCAAAATGTTCAAATCACAGCATTAATTATTGGGTTCCATTAAGGACAAAAAAAAGACTATGAATTGAACAAAGCATGTAAAATTAAAATGTATTCACAATTTTAAACTGCTTCATTGTGGAGCAAACCAGGTTAGAACTTTGAAATTCTCAATACTACGCATATTCTGAAAAATTAAAAATTAAAAACAATTATACACATTCACTTTTGACCAGAGGCAATGATTAGGAAAGGCAGAAGAAGGAGACCATCTCAATAGACTTAGAGGGCTTAAACTGTTCCTTGAATTGAAGACTAGATGTTGCAAGTACCACGAAAGTTAGTGAAGAGCTCTGTACCAAATGTGGTCTCTAACAAGCAGTACATATTAAATGTTGTAATAAGTCAGTGAATAGTGCTAACCTGTTTAAATTAGACTTACCAGATTTCTGAGACTTGACCAATGAATAATAGTAACAATATGCAAGATAGTTATCACATGAATGTAGTATGTTTTTTTAATAGTTATTTTAAACTATTGGCCAAAAGATTATCAAAGGCAATTACCTTGAACAAGGCTAAAAAGGTCCATAGCAACCATCTTAGATTGCACCAAGAACATTCTTATTCTGCATGATAAAGTCACGGCAGTACTTTAAAAACTTAGTGAAAGCTTTGTTTTCATTAGATAGTAACTAATGGCAAAATTGCTATGTCGCAATGTCATCAATCTTTTTTGGCAATATTTAACCAAATACTTACACAAAGTTTGAAAGTTTGGAGAATCTACTGTGTCAATCTCTATAAAGAGAGGCATGATATATGGTGAACCTTTATAACTTATTTTATTTTATAGTGTCATGTTCTCTGGATAACAAAGATAAAAACTATATTCCAAAGATAAATGCATCCAATAAATGTAATTAGCCTTTGCAGTTTATAGTGTTTATTTAAAGTTCTTCAAATATAGGAATGTTATACAACTTAAAAAGATTTAAGAATAATTTTGCAATCGATCTGTTCTAAAAATGAACATTAATAAATCCTCAAGACTTTATGCCAACTAAAAAACTAAAATCTTTCATTCTAATACAGTAGAAAATTCGCAGGTGAAGCAGCAAAAAAAAAAAAAAGAGTATTCTGCAGAGAAAAATATATTTCATTCCTGGGAAGGATAGATCAAGAGTATTAAATGGTCAAATAGAAATGTGCACAAACCCAGTCAAAGGTTGGAGCTATTTAAAAATAATGATTCCTGGTTACACAACCACTTTTCGCAAAATACCGTACCTGAATTTGACAGAATTATTAGAAATGTAGAATAGTTTTTCACACATCTGTCTTATAAATGATATTTTGTATTTGAGAGCCTGTAATGAAAGTCTTGGGTTTCCTAACAATAACGGCCATTTATAGTCACACAGCGCTGAAGCAGGACCTTTGGCCTACATCCATGGTGTTCATCAAGCTTACACAAAGCCAGTTTACCGGCATTTGGTCCGTGTCTCAATGTTTCAAATGTCTTTTCTTAAATGTTGCGAGGAGTAAAGTAAACCCTCGTTATAACGGGCGGTGGCAGGGGAAGGGGAATGGTGTACGTTAATGCCGCCTGTCAGCTATAACCGAGTAAGATATTATCATTGTATGCAGCAGATATAAAGAACTGTAGATGCTGGTTAATACACAACAAGGCACAAAGTGCTGGAGTAACTCAGCAGATCTGGCAGCATCCCTGGAGAACATAGATAGGTGATGCTGGGACCCTTCTTCAGGCTAATTCAGTCCGCTGAATTAGTTTAGTTTATTGTCACCTGTACCAAGATACAGCAAAAAGATTTTTGCTGCTACAGCACTTCGTGTTGTTTCACCTTAAAACTAGGTGCTGATGCTGCTGTCTGCACCAGCAATCCTTCTTCACCCACTGCTTGATGCTGTTATGGCTCGCGTTGGAACTCCTGGACGGCAGAGCTTTCTTCATGCCTCTGCTAATGACGAGACACGTTCAGTCACCATGGGGCTCCCTCTCCCCTCACATCAGCTGGCGCTTCTTCCTGTTGGTCGTCGCTTTGTCCGCTCCAGCTCCTCCTTCTGCCATCGCTTTGTCCTCTCTGCTGCTCCTCCCTCCACCACCGCCTCCTCTCGTCGCTTTGCCCACTCCACTCCTTCCTCCTCCACTGCTGTCTCCTTCTCCCCCGCAGGTGACTCTGGGGGAGGAGAAGGAGGTGGAGGGGAGGGGAAGAGGCCGATTGGCCAAAGCGACAGATGACAGGAAGGAGTGGCAGCTGTGAGACAGGAGGGAGTCCCACAGTGATCGAGTGACCTGTCGTTGGCAATGGCCTGAAGAAAGCGCTGCCGGTCAGGGTCTACAGCGTGAGCCGCAACAACAGCTGCGACAACAGCTGAAGAGGGGCTTGCTGATGCACCTTGAAAGCCAGGGTACCGTCGGTAGCTCAGTCTGCTCTAATCAAAATCCATTATAAAGGGGTCCATTAAAACGAGGGTTAACTGCACATCATCTACCACCTGTTTAATTGTCAAATAAATTAGATTTAGTTGTGCAAAGGATCATCTATGCTAAGATCCTTCAAGAATGCAAACATTCAACTTGACAGTCCGTTCACCAGACTGATTCCTGGGATGGCAGGACTTTCATATGAAGAAAGACTGGATAGACTCGTTTGTACTCGCTAGAATTTAGAAGATTGAGGGGGGATCTTATAGAAACTTACAAAATTCTTAAGGGGTTGGACAGGCTAGATGCAGGAAGATTGTTCCCGATGTTGGGGAAGTCCAGAACAAGGATAAGGGGGAAATCTTTTAGGACCGAGATGAGGAAAACATTTTTCACACAGAGAGTGGTGAATCTCTGGAATTCTCTGCCACAGAAGGTAGTTGAGGCTAGTTCATTGGCTATATTTAAGAGGGAGTTAGATGTGGCCCTTGTGGCTAAAGGGATCAGGGGGTATGGAGAGAAGGCAGGTACAGGATACTGAGTTGGATGATCAGCCATGATCATATTGAATGGCGGTGCAGGCTCGAAGGGCCGAATGGCCTACTCCTGCACCTATTTTCTATGTTTCTATGTCATGAAATTTGGAGAATTGAGGCTGTTTATCAGAATTTTAAAAATTGTTCAGTACAAGTATGGAGTTTTGAGGTAATGCTAAGTCTATTTACGACCTAATTTGATTGAAGGTTGACATCTAGTCTAAATACTACCATCAGGACATTGGATTCAAGAATTTTAAGAAGGATAAATGTTCAAATGATAATAAACAGCCATACAGTACAGGTTTATAATAAAATCATCTTGTGAATTAGTTTTGCTCTGCTTTGGTAGTGAGATAAAATTCTGGGCCAAACGACATGGGTTCACCCCAATTGTTTTTAAAGAACCTCACCCTGAAATATGCACAGATGAAAATGAAATCAATGTTGGGTTCAGTTTTGTATTTGGATTAGGAGCATTGATTTTCCCAAGCCAGAAAACCACTATAGGCCCATTCTTAGTCACGTGCGTGACCAAAATATGAAAAATTGTGGAATACATCTCTTCTAATTCTGAAAGCATTACAGGTGTATTGTTTTGTACTGTATATTTTTCAATTTTTTTTCCAACATTTATCAAGTGAAAGTTTTGTTCTGCTAACATTGTTTGCTTGGGTCAGAGGTCAAATATGACTGGTCACGTGTGTGACCTCACACAGACACACTTTTTCCACAATTCAGGTTTATCTTACAAACTGTGAATTTAAAAAAGCTAGAATATTCAAATCTTTGGCAGACAAAGATTTCATATAACTCAAACTCAAGTGCAACAGCAGCAAATGTAGGACATCTCTCTCACAAGATTGATGCTCTTATGCAAATTTCAAATGGTTCTAGATACATATACAATAGGTGCAGGAGTAGGCCATTCGACCCTTCGAGCCAGCACCACCATTCAATGTGATCATGGCTGATCATCCACTATCAGTACCCAATTCCTGCCTTCTCCCCATATCCCTTGACTCCCTGATTTAAGAGCTCTATCTAACTCTCATTTGAATGCATCCAGTGAATCGGCCTCTTCTGAGGCAGAGAATTCCACAAATTCATAACTGTGTGAAAAGGTTTTCCTCATCTCAGTTCTAAATGGCCTACCCTTTATTCTTAAACTGTGGCTCCTGGTTCTGGACTCCCCCAACATCAGGAATATGTTTCCTGCATCTAGCGTGTCCAATCCCTTAATAATTTTATATGTTTCTATAAGATCCCCTCTTATCCTTCTAAATTCCAGTCGCTCCATTCTTTCATCATATGACAGTCCCACCATCCCGGGAATTAACCTCATGTACCTACACTGCACTCCCTCAATAGCAAGAATGTCCTTCCTCAAATTAGGAGACCTGCACACAATACTCCAGGTGTGGTCTCACCAGGGACCTGTACAACTGCAGAAGGACCTTTGCTCCCATACTCAACTCCTTTCATTATGAAGGCCATCATTAGCTTTCTTCACTGCCTGCAGTACCAGCATGCTTACTTTCAATGACTGACGTACAAGGACACCCAGGTCTCGTTGTACTTCCCCTTGTCCTAATCTGACACCATTCAGATAATAATCTGCCTTCCCGTTCTTGCCACCAAAGTGGATAACCTCACATTTATCCACATTATACTGCATCTGCCCATTCACCCAACCTGTCCAAATCACCTTGTATCCTCATAGCATCCTCTTCACAGTTCACACTTCCACCCAGATTTGTGTCATCTGCAAATTTGCTAATATTACTTTTAATTCTTTCATCTAAATCATTAATGTATATTATAAATAGCTGCGGTCCCAGCACCGAGCAATGCGGCACCCCTCTAGTCACTGCCTACCATTCCATGCCGACTTGGAAAATCAACTCCAGCATCTTACCCACCACTGATGTCAGGCTAACTGGTCTATAATTCCCCATTTTCTCTCTCCCCCTTTTCTTGAAAAGTGGGATAACATTAGCTACCCTCCAATCCACAGGAACTGATCCAGAATCTCTTACATTGTGTTTTTTCATTTCATTTTCCACTCTTACAGAGAAAAGCAGTGTACATTTTATTGGATTCCATTTCTACCGGACTAAATCTTTGATATTTGTGATTTGACCGTTCATTCCACCAGGGAACTTCAATCATGTAGTCAGAGTATATAAAGTTCAAACACCTAGCCAAACACAAACTGTGTTTAGTTTAGAGATACAGCGCGGAAATACGCCCTTTGGCCCACTGAGTCCGTGCCGCCCAACGATCCCTGCACACCAATACTATCCTACACACTAGGGACAATTTACAATTATACCAAGCCAATTAGCCTACAAACCAGTACGTCTTTAGAGTGTGGGAAGAAACCAGAGATCCCGGAAAAAACCCACACAGGTCACGGGGAGAACGTACAAACTCCATACAGACCGCACCCGTAGTCAGGATCAAACGTGGGTTTCTGGCGCTGTAAGGCAGCAACTCAACTGCTGCGCTACCTTGCCGCCCAGTGTAGCTTGAAAATCAGCAAATTCTAAATAACAATTATGAAATTTGGAGCTATAGTATAAACTCATCTAAGGCAAAGTCCTTTGTACAGCGAGTCCACATTAGAAGCAAAACTCTCAACACACTGCTCGGGTAGCTTTCTAAATGTATAACATCCTTCAACATCATGGTACTAAGAGCAAATAATGCAAACATCACTAGTTCTAATGCTCATTCAGAAGCAGTAATTGTCAAGGATGCTCATTAAAATTTCAAGGTTATCTTGTGTAACAGATTTCACAATAATAAATCTGTAAAATAATTGCAACGTTAATACAATAATTCATCCAATCACATTCTATATTACTTCATTATAGTGTTTTACTGTGCTGAGATTACTTGTTACTTTGTCCTGTTAAAAGGAATTTCAATCACCATAAAGTCTTCGGCCAGAATTACTTCCTGTCCTTCTAGTACCAGCTCAGCTTGAGTCTTCAGTTCCTTTACGTCATCATCTCCTTCATTAGTAAGGGCAGTAGGTTTGTATCTTTGACTGAAGTGTGTGAGGACCAGACGTTTAGCTTTGCATAATTTTGCAAACTCTGCAGCTGTCTTCGGAGTGCAGTGTCCATGTTCCTCAGCCTTGTCAGACTGACTATCATTTAGTGTGGCCTCATGCACCAGCACATCAGCATCAATGCAAAGTTTTTTACCTTTTTCACCCACTGTTCCTGAACAATCTCCCAAAATGCATATTTTTCTACCTGGAATGGGAGCTTCCAGAACATCCATAGGAAAAACAGTTAACCCGTTGTTAAGAGTGACGGGCTGTCCATTTTTTAGTTTCCCATACAAAGGTCCTGGTTGAATACCTAGATTATTCCAAATACGACATGTAGGGGAAAAGAAAATATATGTTACTGAAGTAAAAGGAAAAAAAGAACCATATCCATTTAGCAATTTTAAAATGATTTACCGTTTTGGGTTAATCTACAAAAGTTAAGCAAATGGTTAATTCTAGACAATTTAATAAAGCAAATGTAATTGTGACAACTTCAGAAGTATATTCACAATGTTTCCAGCATTTTGATTTATTCACAAAAAAACTTCCATCTAAAATAACATGTAGAGATTCCAACATTTCTCTTTGCACTCCCCACTTCCCCCAACAAGCTTTTTGAGTATGCAGGGTGGAATATACCTGTTTATTTCCAAATTAACATCACATGCAAAAATAATTTGGAGAAGACTACAAACTAAAACACTGATATAGCAAGACCAACGTCTAAATTCTAATCTCAAATACTCTTAATATTTGAAGTAACTGGGTAAGAACAGGTAGGCTGCATTACAAGGAAAAATAACAAATTTTGCAGAGAAAATTGACTCTAAATATTCAACATGAATACAAGTAATTCAATCATGGTTATTCAGAATCCTGGAATTGTAACAGGAAAAAAAAATGGGGAAATTATTTTAAAGAATACATTCAAAGGACTTTTAATTCACAAATTGAGATTGTCTCTTCTTAAAAAGGCAACCCTTCATTTTAAAACAGTGACCCCAGTTCCGTGTCTGTGGCCTGGGTGGACACTGGTTTGATTTACTCACTTGTATATACAGAAATGGATATCCTATTAGCATTCCATAAATCAATACTCAGGCCGCTTATATTGTCCAACACCAACAACACATTCCAGGAGAATTCAGGCTTCAAAGGAGTTTTTCACTTGGATAAGGGGCTTCAGTTATGAGAAGTTGGAACAGTAGATAACTTGAGTATTTCAAGAGGAGGTTTCAAGAGCAAAAAACATTTCCTCTGGAAAGTAAGCGGCAGAAATTGAGGTGGAGGAAAGATGAGGACAATTGTTTCAAATGACTGAAATCTGAACACACAAAGAGAAGGGACCAAGTGCAACCACATTCAAAGAGAGCACAGGTACAAGAGGCTCAGAGACCTCCTTGTGCACTTTCACTTTCCTTGATTCCTTCAAATTTTTTTTCCAAAGAGATACATCGTGGAAACAGGCCCTTCAGCCCACCCTGACCAACAATCACTAGTTCTATCCTACACAATTTACAGAAGCCAATTAACCTACAAACCTGCACGTCTTTGAGGAAACTGGAGCATCCGGAGAAAACCAATGCAGTCAAAGGGAGGACATGTAATCTCTGCACAGACAGCACCTGTAGTCAGGATCGACCTGAGTCTGTGCCGCAGTCAGGCAGGAACTCTACCATTGCGCCATCCTGCACAACTTTTAGAGTCTGGTGGAGCCGCACCATTTATTTTGATGGGGAGGATGTGGGTGAGTACAAAAGTAAACGTGTCAATCTAGTTCAACCGATTGCATTAATTTTAAAGAGCACTAAAGTACTTCATATCGCCAGTACGGATTGGTCTGTCAACTGAATCTGCAAATGGTACATCAAAAAATAAAGATGAACAATGTGAACATGTGGTAAGATAAAATTACCCATATCTTTCAGTTTTTGAGTCTGAAGCTTTCCTGGTCGTTCTCTCTCCTCAATTACAAACCCAAAAGATGGTATGCGATGAAAAAGCCTAAAGGCTTTTACTATGAACTGTTCATGGGTGACAAGATTGTAACAGTCTTCCTGAGGATCAAGATGAATTGTTTTTCCTTGTAGTTCCTGTGGATGAAGCTGATCATCCACATTGTGTGCAGAGGGGCTCCTCCATTCCTCAGGAAAACACTGATCCTCAGTTGGTACCAGTTCATGGACTACATACGAAAAGACCAATTGCGAGTGAGACAGGTGCATGCACGTCCTCAGAAATGTCCTTAATCCAACAGGCCCATAAATTTCAACAGGCTGTTTGTTTAAGAGAGAACTACTCTGGAGGCTTACTGTGCATAGAAGTCCAGGCAAACCAAATAGATGATCACCATGAAGATGAGTAATGAAAATTTTTGAAATTTTACCTGCAAAATTAAAAAAATTGGGATTAGTATTTTATTTTTATTCTTGGTTCTCTCAAACAAGTATTAAATTGGAATTTTTCTTAATTAATTATCATTACTTGCAAGCAGAAAAGATTTGTGCAAGAAACTGCAGATGCTGGTTTAAACCGAAGATAGACACAAAAAGCTGGAGTAACTCAGCAGGACAGGCAGCATCTCTGGAGAGAAGGAATGAGTGACATTTCATGTTGAGACCCTTCTTCAGACTGGTTAGGGATAAGGGAAACGAGAGATATAGACGGTGATGTGGAGAGATAAAGTAGCTATGTTACAATACTTACCTTCAGTGGCGCTGCAATTCTGCCACTGGCCGTGTGCGCGATTTTGGCGCCTCTGAGGGTGGGGGGGGGGGTTAAAACGTGGTTTTATCCTACCTTGTCTTGGAATATATTTGGTTGGAGTGCAAGCTTTTGCTGAAGAATCGTTCCGACGGGCGTTCTGTGTATTTTTATTTATTTATTTTTTTAAATCGCCCGACTAGTTCGGCGCTGGAGTAATTTTAAAATCAGCTTCTAAAGGCGTCAACGCCGACAATGGGGACGGACTTCAAGTACGGGACAGGTAAAAGAAGGCCGTTTATTTTATGTATAAAAGTGCCCCTTAAGATGCCTTTAATTAACATTTTAAGTTGCGAAACGGTGATTTTTTCCCCCATACGAACCAGCAGTATTTTTCCTGCCGATATGGGGGTATAAATTCACTGCAACCGCAACGTTCCAAATGATCGCGTTCCAGAAAAATCCACTCGCAAGATGTTTAAATGGCCATTAATTTACATGTATTAAACATTCTGTAAACATTCTTTCCATTTGGCCTATAAATCCATGACAATGAGATTTAAAAATCATGTTATATTGTGAATTCTTGTGTGAATGTTATTTGGACACTTAGGCTATTTAAACATGTTAATCTATTCTTAAGAAATTGATAGATGTTTAGATCTAGTAATTGAATTTTGTAATTAGCTACAATTAGGTAACTAACTAATTATATGCTTTAATTTCAAGTCATCTAAGTAAGATTGTTTCAGAATGCTCAATCTATAATAACTGAAAATTTCTTTCAGTTCTCTTAATTTTTAAGAAAGTTATGGGCTTTTGACTGTCCTCGATCTTAAGTCAATGGAAAAGCAATAGGGAACAAGATGCTAATTTCCGAGTATGAAAATGGCCATAACCTTTTTAATACTGAAGATATGAAAGTGAATTAGGTGTCAAATTAAACTTCTTTTTATGCTGATGGGATAAATTACAGACTTGATTTTTCAAATCTCAAAATTTTGTAACGTTGCTAGATAAAGAACAATGAATGCAAATGATATGCAAAAAAGTTACGATGATAAAAGAAACAGGCCATTGTAAGCTGTTTGTAGGGTGATAACTAGAAGCTGGAGCAATATGGGGGGGAGAGAGCGGTCTGAGGGGGGGAGAGAGCGGTCTGAGGGGGGGAGAGAGCGGTCTGAGGGGGGGAGGTGAGGGCGGGTGGTGGTAGCGGGGGGGGGGGGAGAGCGGGGTGGGGTGGAGAGAGCGGGGGGGGAGGGGGGAGAGGAGGGGGAGGGGGGAGAGAGCGGGGGGGGGGGGGGGGGGTGGAGAGCGGGGAGGGTGGGGGATGAGAGCCGGAGGGAGAAGAGCGGCCCGAGGGTGGGAGAGTGGTGGTGGGGGGGGGGGAGAGTGGTGGGGGGGGGGGGGGGGGAGAGTGGTGGCGGAGGGTGGGGGGGAAGGGGGAAGGGTGGGGGGGGGGTGGGGGGAGAGAGCGGGTGGGGGGGGGGAGGATAGTGGTGGCGGGCGGGGGGAGGGGGAGGTGGGGGAAGAGCGGGGGGGGGGGGATAGTGGTGGGGGGGAGAGAGCGGGGGGGGGGGGAGGGGAAGGGGGAGGGGGAGGGGGAGAGAGCGGGCGGGCGTGGGGAGGGGGGAGGTGGGGAAGAGCGGGCAGCTTTGGCCGGGCTGGGCCGCTCGGGGAGCCTCACCTGCTCTCAACTGGCTCCGCATCAACTGTGTCTGCGTCCCCTCGCCGCAGTCGAAGAGCCAACACTCGCCCTCGTAGCGCAGCGCCACGGCCGAGGCTCCGCGCGTGGGCGACGGGTAGGCCGAGCCGGTGCCCAGGAAGGTCAACTCCACCGCCATAGCGGCCGCTGCGAGTCAAGGGCCGCCCGGCCTGCGATCAGGAGCAGCAACTCTCCGCTCTATGATCTTTGCAGCAACAGGCGGCGGCGGCAGCAGCAGCGGCAGAAAACGACGCTGCACCTCCCCGTCAAATCAACCCGCCCTCAATCACCCACACACCCACACTCACGTCATCCTGCAAACCTAGGATCGGATGCAAAAAAAAAACCGGAGTAAAAACAGAAAATGCCGGAGTGACTCAGCGAGACAGGCAGCATCTCTGGAGAGATTCTGGACGCTTCGGGTCGAGACCCTTCCTCAATAACGGGGGTAAATGTATTATAATTCTGCAAAGGGTTTATTCCTTTTTTCCACTGATGCTGCCTGTCCTGCTGAGTTACTCCAGCTTTTTGTGTTTATCTTCAAGGTATTATCACTGTATGGTGTAAAAACAAAAGACTGCAGATGCTGGTCAATACACAAAGGGACACAAAGTGCTAGAGTAACAGACCCTTCTCCACCGCAGGTCCCCGGTAGCAGAGATGTGAGAAACAGCAGGTGCTGGAGTAACTCAGCAGGTCAGACAGCATCCATAGAAAACATGGATAGGTGATGTTTCAGGTTGGGATACTTTAGACTGAATCTAATAGGGAGGAAGAAAACTAAAAGAGATGTGGTTGGAACAGAGCTTTGCAAGTGATAGCTGGAAAAGAAAGACAAAGTGCTGGAGTAACTCAGCGAGTCAGGCAACATCTCTGGAAAACATGGAAAGGTGATGTTTCGTGTCCAGACCCTTGTCCATCTCATGCCCCCGGTATTACCTATGTCCCTGGTAATGTGGAACCGGGCACGTGAGATGGAGACACCAGCAACAGCTGGTGCTGGAGTAGCAGCGGGTCAGGCAGCAACTGGTTCCAGTACCAAAGAGGATCATGAAGTCCCTTGAGAGACTGGTACTCACTCACCTGCGACCCCTGGTTAAACCCTACCTGGATCCCCTGCAGTTCGTTTACTAAACAAAGTTAGGGGTTGAGGACGCCATCATCCACCTGTTCCATCATTCCTATGCTCACCTGGATAAGCCGGGAAGCACTGTGAGAGTCATGGTTCTTTTACTTCTGCAGTGCTTTTTACACCACCCGGCCTGCACAAGAGGGAGCAACCTGATGAAGATGCGGGTGGATGCTCCATTGGTGTCCTGGATCACCAACGACCTGACTGGATGACCACAATATATCAGCCTACAGAACTGTGTCTCGGACATCGTAGTGAGCAACACTGAGGCCCCACATGGGACCGTCCTCTCTCCCTTCCTGTTCACCATCTGCACCTCAGACTTCAGATACAACTTGGAATCCTACCAGAGGTTTTTAGATGACTCTGCAATTGTGGGCTGCATCAATTAGGGGAGGGAAGCTGAATACAGAGGTGTAGTCAATGACTTTGTTGAGTGTTGTGGACTGAATCATCTGCAGCTCAACACTGACAAGACGAAGGAGTTCGTGGTGGACTTGCTATCGATGGAGTGCTATTCTTGCTATTAAGACTGGTTAGCCATTTAGAACGGAGATGAGGAAAAACTTTTTCACATAGAGAGTTGTAAGTGTGTGGAATCCTCTGCCTCAGAGGGCAGTGGAGGCTGGTTCTCTGGATGCATTCAAGAGAGAGTTAGATAGAGCTCTTAGGGATAGCAGAGTTCAGAGATATGGAGAGAAGACAGGAACAGGGTACTGATTGTGGATGATCAGCCATGATCACATTAAATGGCGGTACTGGCTCGAGGCCGAATGGCCTACTCTTGCACCTATTGTCTTTTCACTTGTTATAGTTCCTGCCTCAACTACTTCCTCAAGCAACTTGTTCCATATACCCACCACCTGCTACGTGAAAAAAGTGGTGGGGATATGGAACAGCAAGCACCTTGTATTCCGCTTGGGCACCTCAGAACCCAACAGTATGAACATTGAATTCTTTAATTTTAAGTAGTCCCCACACCCTCCTCCCCTCCTCTCTTTCTTTCCTGTGTCCCTCCCACCACCCGTGCCTACCCATTTCAACCACTATTTTGCTTCTCTTTGGCTTACATTGCATGCGTGTGTGTGTGTAAATATATATATTTATATGTACATTTTTAACTTTGCAAAATCCAGTTTGAGAAACACTGCAATGGCAGTTACAGCTATGACGTCACAATGAGATCTCATTTACATTTAAAAAACTCGCTGTCTCTGATAAAAGCACGCTGGACACAGGCATGGACTGGGCCGGGAGCCGTGCTCCTCCCTCCCCCTGCTCCAGAGCTCGAACCACAGCCCAGGGCCCTGAGCGCAGCGGACAAAGACACAGAGACGGACACGAACTGGGCCCAGAGCCGCGCTCCTCCCTCCCCCACCCGCAGCTCCAGACCGAATATTGCGTTGGGGGAACGAGGCCCAATGGGTCCCACTTGGGGTAGGGAGGGGAGAGGGGTTATGGACAATGTTAACAAAGTCAGGGCTCCCAGTCCAATGAGATATTTGTAACATTGTTGTAAGAAGAGGGAGTGGGGTAGGGGATGAGGAGAGGATTATTGTTTAATATTATTTAAACAGATAGAGGGAAAGGAGGGGGGTAGGGAGGGGAGAGGGGTTATGGAGGGAGGGAGTGACTGAGGGTAGGGGAAAGGAGAGGGAGAGATAGGGAGGGAGTGGGGAGGAGGAAAGAAGAGGGAGGGTGAAGAGGAGGGGGGGGGGGGGGAGTGCTGGGGGATGAGGGGAAATGAGCTGCGCCTGCCCAGTTGGGGGCTATCAGTGAGTGGTCGAATATTGCGTTGGGGAAACGGGTTGTGTTGGGGGAAAACGGGTGAGTAGTGGAATATTGCGTTGGGGGAACTAAAATTAAAAACTAACAATTTCATAAACAAATATTTTGAAATGTTTTATTCGGTAATTTGCAAATAAAGACAAAAAACAATGCACAACTAACAGACCATCAATATCAGTTATTATTATTTATATTGCGATTGAGAAACTGACACACAATTCTTCATCCATGACTAGAGACATAATCAGGAGTGATGGAAATTAATTTTGCATATTTAGTATTAAAACCAATAAAAGTTTATCCACAACATAAATATTTTCTTCAATATACCTAACAGAACTAAAGTTTAACTACCCCATCCTCTTATTTACACTGTGCTTTATCACAGTAAAATGTTTTAATATGCAGAACAGAGGTAAATAAAAACTTTCACTATGAACCACAGGATATCTTATGGCAGAAAGCTAAAGGTTGTATGCCTTACAAACAGAGTGACGGATGGAAAGTCTAGTTAGGGACCTGGCTGATAAACCTTTCCTGCCAGCAATGGGGTGATTAAAACTGGGGTGTCCAAGAAGCAAAACATTAAGTGATTTGAGGACTAGAGGAAAATATAAAAACAACGGTCAAGTCTCTGGAGGAATTTGGAAGCAAGAGTGAATATTTTAAGATCAGGGTATTGCTTAATCAGAAGTCTATACGCACATACAGGAGGTGAATTGAACATGTCCCAACCAGCATCTGCAGTTCCTTCCTGTACCAATATGAGATGGGACAGATACAGAGATTTGGACAAATTGAAGTTTGGAGGGAGAATTAAGGAAGCCTCAAGAAGTACATTTGTTAGAATAATTAAATCTAGATTCAATAAAGATACTCATGTGCATTCCATAGATGTAGCTGGCTGTTGGAAATACACCACATAATAAATGGCAGAGACCCAAGAATCATAGACAATAGGTGCAGGAGTAGGCCATTCGGCCCTTCAAGCCAGCACCGCCATTCAATGTGATCATGGCTGATCATCCACAATCAATACCCTGTTCCTGCCTTCTCACCATATCCCTTGACTCTACCTTTAAGAGCTCTAAATCCCTCTTGATTTAAATCTTTTTATTTGAATTTCACAACAATTTGCATACATACAATAACAGAAAGAGATTAGTTAAAACAAATGTAGGTCCCTTGCAGTCAGAAACAGGTGAGTTGATCATGGGGAACAAGGATATGGCGGACCAATTGAATAACTACTTTGGTTCCGTCTTCACTAAGGAAGACATAAATAATCTGCCGGAAATAGCAGGGGACCGCGGGTCAAAGGAGTTGGGGAATTGAGTGAAATCCAGGTTAGCCGGGAAGTGGTGTTGGGTAAATTAAATGGATTAAAGGCCGATAAATCCCCAGGGCCAGATAGGCTGCATCCCAAAGTACTTAAGGAAGTAGCTCCAGAAATAGTGGATGCATTAGTAATATTCTTTCAAAACTCTTTAGATTCTGGAGTAGTTCCTGAGGATTGGCGGGTAGCAAACGTAACCCCACTTTTTAAGAAGGGAGGGAGAGAGAAAACGGGGAATTACAGACCAGTTAGTCTAACATCGGTAGTGGGGAAACTGCTAGTCAGTTATTAAAGATGGGATAGCAGCACATTTGGAAAGTGGTGAAATCATTGGACAAAGTCAGCATGGATTTACAAAAGGTAAATCATGTCTGACGAATCTTATAGAATTTTTCGAGGATGTAACTAGTAGCGTGGATAGGGGAGAACCAGTGGATGTGGTGTATCTGGACTTCCAGAAGGCTTTCGACAAGGTTCCACATAAGAGATTAGTTTACAAACTTAAAGCACACGGCATTGGGGGTTCAGTATTGATGTGGATAGAGAACTGGCTGGCAAACAGGAAGCAAAGAGTAGGAGTAAACGGGTCCTTTTCACAATGGCAGGCAGTGACTAGTGGGGTACCGCAAGGCTCAGTGCTGGGACCCCAGCTATTTACAATATATATTAATGATCTGGATGAGGGAATTGAAGGCAATATCTCCAAGTTTGCGGATGACACTAAGCTGGGGGGCAGTGTTAGCTGTGAGGAGGATGCTAGGAGACTGCAAGGTGACTTGGATAGGCTGGGTGAGTGGGCAAATGTTTGGCAGATGCAGTATAATGTGGATAAATGTGAGGTTCTCCATTTTGGTGGCAAAAACAGGAAAGCAGACTATTATCTAAATGGTGGCCGACTAGGAAAAGGGGAGATGCAGCGAGACCTGGGTGTCATGGTACACCAGTCATTGAAAGTGGGCATGCAGGTGCAGCAGGCAGTGAAGAAAGCGAATGGTATGTTAGCTTTCATAGCAAAAGGATTTGAGTACAGGAGCAGGGAGGTTCTACTGCAGTTGTACAGGGTCTTGGTGAGACCACACCTGGAGTATTGCGTACAGTTTTGGTCTCCAAATCTGAGGAAGGACATTATTGCCATAGAGGGAGTGCAGAGAAGGTTCACCAGACTGATTCCTGGGATGTCAGGACTGTCTTATGAAGAAAGACTGGATAGACTTGGTTTATACTCTCTAGAATTTAGGAGATTGAGAGGGAATCTTATAGAAACTTACAAAATTCTTAAGGGGTTGGACAGGCTAGATGCAGGAAGATTGCTCCCGATGTTGGGGAAGTCCAGGACAAGGGGTCACAGCTTAAGGATAAGGGGGAAATCCTTTAAAACCGAGATGAGAAGAACTTTTTTCACACAGAGAGTGGTGAATCTCTGGAACTCCCTGCCACAGAGGGTAGTCGAGGCCAGTTCATTGGCTATATTTAAGAGGGAGTTAGATGTGGCCCTTGTGGCTAAGGGGATCAGAGGGTATGGAGAGAAGGCAGGTACGGGATACTGAGTTGGATGATCAGCCATGATCATATTGAATGGCGGTGCAGGCTCGAAGGGCCGAATGGCCTACTCCTGCACCTAATTTCTATGTTTCTATGTCTAACAGACAGTGACAGTCAAGGCATAATTGTGCAACAGTATGTAAGCGACCCTCAAAGCCCTTACCCTTACCCACCTTCAACCCACCCGAATCAGGTCGGAACCAAACGGGGACAAACAACACTCACATACATACACATCCACACAAATATGGTAAGATAAACGGAACAAAAAGTACTAAAAAAAAAAGAAGAAAAAAAAAAGGGGTCACTAATAACAGTAAATAAGTAAGTAATTAAATAAATAAGTGTGGGGCGGGGGTTAAGGGGAGAGCAGCTGCAGTAGAGCAGAACAATGGTGGAGAGCACTCAGTCCTCTTCCGAGTCCGGGGACAAGTTGAGAGAGTAAACAAATTCCAAGAAAGGGTTCCATGTATCTAGGAATGTCTTGGTAGAGCCTTTGAGAGAGAACCTAAGTTTTTCAAGCTTTAAATTGTAAAGCACCTCCTTAATCCAGCGGGCGTGTGTCGGGGGACAGGTGAGCCTCCAGTTAAGCAAGATCAGTCTCTCAGGGCTACGAAGGTTGTAAAAGCTAGGACCCGTTTCACCGCAACAGAGAGGTTGGTGTTGGGAGGGGTACCGAAAATGGCTGACTGTGGGTTTGGAGGAATAGTCTGGCCGTAGGCTCTGCTTATCAAGTCGAAAGCACTCCTCCAAAAGGCTGCTAGCTTAGGGCAAGACCAAAACATATGGCTATGGTTGGCAGGAGAATGATTACATCTGTTGCAGGTGTCCCTAACAGCGGGGTAAATTCTAGATAATCTTGCATTTGTGTAGTGGACTTTGCATTGGATTAGGCCATGACGGGCACATATGGAGGAAGAATGGATCAAATCCAAGGCAGAATCCCATTGCTGGTCTGTTAGTTTCGTATATTCAGCTCGCCTTCCCACGCAGCTTTTAATGAGGTATGAGGTTTCAATATAACCGACCCTAACAAGTTATACAAAACAGAGATGCATTTCTTCCGGTTGGGATCTAGAGCTAAGATGGTATCGGTCAGGGTTTCAGGAGGGCGATTTGGGAAATGGGGGAATGTCTTCTTCACAAAATCCCATATCTGGAAAAAACGAAAAAGGTGGGAGTTTGGGAGGCTATAGTTGGACGAGAGCTCCGCAAAAGACGAAAAGATGCCATCCTTGTATAGGTTTTTGATACTACTGATACCGTTGCTATGCCAGGTTTTGAATGCGTGGTCTGTACTTGAAGGTTTAAAGATGTGGTTTTTAAGCAGTGGGGTCAAGATGGAAGAGCCTTGTAAACCAAAGTTTTTACTGAGTTGGCTCCATATCTTGAGCGAGAGGGACGCAATTGGGCCTGCACCCACAGATGTTATAGGAAGGGGGAGTTGGGAGCATAGGACAGACCGCAACGGGAGATGTGAACTCGCCTTTTCCATGTGTACCCAGGTCGGTAGGTGGTCGCAATCATCATTCATCCAATACAGGAGTTTTTGCAAGTTAGCTGCCCAAAAGTATCGCCTAAAGTCAGGAAGTGCCAAACCGCCGTCACTCTTAGGAGACTGCAGTATCGCCTTTCGGATTCTAGCCGGTTTGCTACCCCATAAAAATTTAGATATTGTCCTTTCTAATTTATCAAAAAAAGATTTAGTGATAAGTATAGGGACGTGCTGGAAAAGATACAGGAATTTGGGTAGGACGACCATCTTGACCAGATTTATCCGGCCCACGGGGGATAGCGGTAAAACTGACCAGCGGTCAAAATCTCTTTCAGCTTTCTCAACCAGAGGCAGAAAGTTTGTGCGGAACATATCAGGAAGTGCCAGGGGTGTTGTGATAAAGACGCCGAGGTAGCGAAACCCGTCCTCTGCCCATTTGAATGAGGTTAAAGAGCGAGGGAGCTGCTTAGCCAATGAGTTAATCGGTAATAGCTCACTCTTTTGGTAGTTAGGTTTATAACCAGAATACGCGCCAAACCGTTCTAAAATATTCGTAATCACAGGGAGAGAGCTGACTGGGTTCGAGATGTACAGGAGCAGGTTATCCGCATACAATGAGACTTTATGAGTTGTGTCGAACCGTGTAATACCTTTAAAGCCCTTCTCTGAGCGTAACCACACCGCCAAGGGTTCTATCGCGACAGCAAACAGAAGTGGTGATAACGGGCAACCCTGTCTGGTACCTCTCTGAAGGGGGAAGTGGGGCGACAGTGTGCCGTTTGTTTGTACTGAGGCCACCGGGGACGAGTATAATAGACTGACCCAAAGAATAAAACTGTTACCGAGGCCAAACCTGTCCATCGCCTCATATAGGTACCTCCACTCGACTCTGTCGAAAGCTTTTTCGGCGTCGAGGGAGACCACTATCTCCGGGGTCTCACTACTCGGTGAATGGATGATGTTAAGGAGACACCTAGTATTGTGGGAAGACTGTCGGCCTGGTATGAATCCTGTTTGGTCTAACGAGATAATAGAGGGCATCACTCGTTGAAGACGGAGCGCAAGGGCTTTAGAGAGGATTTTGAGGTCCACATTCAGGAGTTAAATTGGTCTATAGCTACTACAAAGCAGGGGATCTTTCTCCTTTTTAAGAATTAGGGGGATAGTAGCCCACGACAAGGTGGGCGGTAGGCGACGATGTTAAAACGCCTCATTGTACATATCTCTCAGGACTGGTGCGAGGAGAGCAGAGAAAGCTTTGTAATATTCTACAGTGAAGCCGTCAGGGCCGGGTGACTTTCCGCTTTGCAGCGATGTGATGGCTGCTTGGACCTCAGCAACAGTTATGGGACCACCCAAGTCTCTAGTGGCTTCATCGTCAATTCGGGGAAACGTCATACTACTGAGCATGTCACCTGCAGTGGGAGGACAATCGGAAACGTATAGTTCAGCGTAGAATTTAGCAAATGCTTCATTAATTCTAAGAGGATCAGTATGAATCTCCCCAAAGCTGGATCTAATGGCTGGAATTAGCCGTGAAGTCGCCTCGGTTCTGGCCTGATGGGCCAAAAGCTTCCCAGCTTTATCCCCAGATTCAAAAAAGTGTTGCCTAGATTTAAGCAGTCGTAGCTTAGCTTTATTATTAGACGTGAGGTCAAAGTCTGTTTGTAACCTAAGGCGTTCTCTATAAAGGTTAGGGTCTGGGTCAGATGCATATTTGTCATCAATGTCCTTCATTTTTTTGTAACAGATCTGCCGTTTGGGACGTCTCGGTTCTTTTCAGGTTGGAGACAAAAGAGATAAGTTGGCCCCTAATTCTGTGGTTCTGTGGAGCGGCCAGCTGCGGCGCTGAACTTTACATCCCGGAGCCTGGGATCTCTCGCCGAGGTTGCCAGTGTGTGGAGCTCCGTCCGGCGCGGTTTGTTGGCTTGGAAGCCGCGGTCTCCGGTGGGAAGGCGGTCGTTCCTGGCACCCCAAGACGCTGGGGGTTCTCCCCGACGCCGGAGCACGATCACCCGGCGAGAACATCGGGCGCCGTGGCGGCGACTGTGGAGGCCTCAATAGGCCCGACTCAGGGTGGACAAGAGGATGGGGACTGGACTTTGTGCCTTCCCCCACAGTGGGAACCACTGTGGGGGGATGTTTTTGTGTTTCGGTGTTGAACTCTTGAATCCTATGTTGTATTTTTATTAGTGTGCTGCAAGGACATCTGAATTTCCCCTGAATAAGGGGATTAATAAAGTAAAAATCTAATCTAATATAGGCTTTTGAAGCTTCCCAGAGTATACCTCTTTCTATGTCCGGCGAGTCATTCAGCTCAAAATACAAGGTGATTTGGGAGTGCAAGAATTGCATGTAGTGAGCCTCTGCTAATAATGAGGAGTTGAACCTCCACTGTTTAAAGGGGTTAGTTCGTTTACGAAAGTGGAGATCGAGGGAGGTTGCAGCGTGATCTGATATTACGATGCTATGATACTCGCTGGATTTGATTTTGGAGAGCAGTCTGTTATCTAAGAGAAAGAAGTCTATACGGGTATAGGTACGGTGCACGTGGGAAAAAAATGAAAATAATTTAGTCGTGGGGAATGTAAATCTTCATGGGTCTGTGAGCCCAAGTTGTTTGGCGAAAGCATGCAGTCTTACCTGATTTAGTTAAAGTAGAGGCTTTGTTCGAAGATCTGTCCAGTATAGGGTCTTGGACCAGATTAAAATCTCCACCCACAATGACGTGGTGATTTTCAATATTTGGGAGACGTAAAAAATTTGGTTACAAATGAGCTGTCATCCCAGTTGGGACCGTAAATGCTGGCCAATATGACAGGTGTGTCTAGCAGTTTGCCAGACACCATGACAAAGCGGCCAGCAGGATCCTCCACAGTTTTCTGTGGTTCGAACATAACGTTCTTACGAATCAGGATAGCAGTACCCCTAGCCCTATCATTAAATTTTGAGTGAAATAAGTGGCTAATCCAGCCTCTCTTAAACCGTGTTACCTCTCTGTTACGAAGGTGGGTCTCTTGAATAAAAAATATATCGCCTTTGAGCTGTTGCAAGTGGGCCAAGATCCTGTCAGTCTTGGTAGGAGTTCCCACCCCCCTCACGTTCCACGAGACAAATCTAAGAGTGTCGTTTGTGTTGGTCATACTTAGCTATATCCAAGCGAGTGGGCAGAGCGCTGTAGTACTGCAAGTCGAAACGGAAGAGCGCATCGAAACCAGCTGCCGAGAGTGGGGATGTGTGGGTGGGGGGGGGGAGAAGGAGTGATTAAAAAAAAAAAAAAAGATACATACACACACAACAAACAAGTGGGACACATATCACTTAACCATCTTTCAAACCTGAGATCCCCCATGTCCCAACTGAACCTTGAGTGCCCATTGCACCAAGGTGCGTTGTCCTCGCATCCGCATGGAGATATCCGATCTTAACTCCCAACATTTCCACCTCCCAAAGCAACAAAATCGCTCAATGTCAGTAAAGTAACATAAAATGAAATGAGTATAGTAATAATAATAATAACAATGATAATAATAATTTGAAAAATAGAAAGTAGAAATAAAGTAAAATAAACATAAATAAATAAATAAATACAAAGTTGAGATGATTGCCATAATAGTTGCACTGCCAATGTCATTGCTAACACTAATGGTAATGGTTGTAATGATGATAGTAATAATAAGACAAAGCAAATTAACAAAATGGTGATACTGAATAAGCAAGCCAACGTATAAGTGGAGCAAGAATAGCTTCCTTTGGTATTACATAGTATATCTTAAAATCGACAAGGTATAAAGAAAGAGTTAGCGTTAGAGAAGTTAGCGAGTTGCAAACTGGGCTCTTGGATTAAAGCGCAGGGCAAAAGAACATCAATTAAGTATTGTTAAACAAAAACGCTGTAGGAGCAGATTGGTATAACACAGCCTTGGCTGTAATGAGCTCTTATCAGCCCCAGACAGTCCGCTAGGAAGACTAGTGTAAACAAACTAGCCGAATGCTGGCAGCGTTAGCAGCCAGCTGCTAAAAACAAGAAGGCAGAGACCAGATCACGAACCACAAAGTGGGTCCCTTAAGCCCAATTTTATAGCATGTGCAGGTGAAGAACCTTTCAAGTATGATTACACATAAACATTATAAGGAAAAGTTGGTATAAGATAGTCACGAATCGTGGTGAATTCTTACCAGCCTCATACATTTCAAGACAGGGGTCTAGTATAATCAGCAAGGCCGAGCGCTAGCAATGGCTAGTTGCTAAGAGCAGTCAAGCTAAAGTTAGTCCATAGTGTAACCGTAGATTAACCGGACCCCTGTGCCACTCGGATATAGACGTACCGAGCGAAGTCAGTCGTCTGTGGGTCCCGGTCTGCGTCGACGGTAAGATGAGATGAAATCCTGAGCGTCCTCAGATGTTAGTCGTCGCCTCTTTCCTTCCCCGGCCATGATGAACAGCTTGGCTGGATAATGAAGGGAGGGTTTGAGACCCAGGTTGTACGTCTTCATAACGTCTCGGTACGCGGAGCGTTGTTCAACTATCTCGGGACAGTAGTCTTCAAAAATGTGGATCGGGATATCCTTGTACTTCAGCTTACCCCACTGCCTCCGAGCCTCACGAACCAACTCGCGGGTCTGGTATCTATGGAAGCAGATCACAACTGCTCAAGATGCCAAATACCGAGAATTGATCGAGTCAGATAAAACTCAAACCAGATAATTTTGGTACTTAAGTCTTATTTATAAATAAGTCTTATTTATAAATAACTTATTTATGAAATAAATTATAAAAAGGTAACACATAAATTGTTTCGACTAAGACAATTAGGATCTACCCTCATCAGAATCCCTGGATACACCAGGTGAATACTATCCTGTCCTCAAAGACATCACTGTGGATATGATCGACAGCTTCAAATTCCAAGGCACTAACATCACCAATCACTAATCTGAACCATTCACTCTGATCCGATGATCAAGAAAGCACATCATACTTTTTTACGCTTCTGAGAAGGTTCAGCATGTCCACAATGATTCTCTTGAACTTCTTAAGAAGTGCCACAGAAAGTATTCTGACGGGATGCACAACAGTCTGGTATGTCAACTGCTCTGCATTTGACCGCCTGATCCTGCGGTGAATGCAGCCCAGTCCATCACAGGCTCATCACTTCCTTCCATTCCGTCCATCTTCACAGCACCAGGAAGGCCAGAAGTATCGTTTGGGATGCCTGTCACCCTGGCTGTTTCCTTTCATCTCTTCCATCTTCTGGGAGAAATTACGGACGTTTTGAAAGCTCAGACATCCAGGCTGAAGGCCAGCTTCTTCCCCACTGCTATTGAACTCCTGAACCAATAACACCTCTAACTGAAGCTGCTGCCACATATTCTTAATCTTAAAATATTGCACTTTATTTTTTGAAGCACCTCAGGTTGCACCACAATCCCCATATCATACTGCTATTATGCACTCGTGGTTTTGTTGTATTTACCATTACCATGTACACTGTTTACTCTACGTGCTTCAAGAAATTTCATTGCACCCTGGTGCATATGGTAATAAACTAATCTGAATCTGAATCTAAATCTAGTGTAGCACATTAAAACACAACTCCAAAGGAGAATGTCACTCAGCTTGTACGTCATGTACAACTCAGCTTGTACGTTTAGTTGTAAGATTTTCCTGGATTTGATAAAACAATTTTACTTTATGGTTTCAAGGTCAGTTTATTGTCATTCTTTCAAGTGAAACCTAATTCCGAGTCGGTTTACTGACAGTTCTGCTGGATTGTAAGATTCCTATTACATACCTTTTAAGATGTTACATGGTATTACAGATTTTTTTCCCCAATGAGTTCCCTCGGAGAGCAGGAATCAATAATCAATAATGAATTTTAAAATAGAATTTAGAGGTACAGTGTGGAAACATGCCCTTTGGTCCACTGAGTCCACATCAACCATCGATCACCCATACACTAGTTCAATGTTATCCCACTTTCGCATCCCACACACTGGGTCATTTTCCGAGACCAATTAACCTTCAAACCTGCACATCCTTGGAATGTGGGAGGAAACCGGAGTACCAGTCACAGAGGGAATGTGCAATCTCCACATAGACATCAGAGTTTTATAACCAAAATCGATTTTAGTTGACCAAATTACTGAATGCTTTATTTTCATTATTCCAAGAACTGCAATCAACCACAGATCTTTTCCAAATTTTCAGCTTCATTGCAATTTAATTTGACATGGGTTTGACTATTATATTCTTTGCATATATTAAACACACATAAATACTGGACTTGCATTATTCCAACAGAGAAAAAGGCAAAAGCCTTGTACAAAAACAGCACTTTAGTGAATAGGAAAAATATTTTTTACATCAAATTGCAATTGAAAATTCCTACAATTAATATCTTGGGAACATGGGTTTGACTTCTGCTGTATTTCGGACTCGTTATCCTGCTTGATTCAGTCAAATGCCTTTCCTTGGGAGACTAAAGAGTGGTTGGGAAGGAGTGGAAAGTAGAAAGGGGCCTCTGCAAAAGTCAAGTATCTATTGGAGATCATTTGCTCTGCAAATGATAGTTTGTAAACTACAATACGTTTTTGAATAATATTCAATTTCAATTGTATTATACATTCCTTTTGAGCAGGATAATCCTGTTGGAACTACTTCTTAAAACCCATGATTCTATTTCTCATAATCTCTTTCTATGGGAAATATGATGCATGCACTTCGCCAGCCTGTCTGCACCAATAACAATCTGACAAGAAATTGCATTGATGTTATGCTATTCCTTGAATGACATTAGCAAAGTGAAATTGTAATTTTGTCAACTCACAAATGACACTAACATTTAATTTAACAAAATGCTTATGCCAACACCTTTAAAATCAACGATGACTCAAAGTTGTATTATTCAAAATAAGTTAAACATACAAAAAAATATAATTCCTAACTCTTCACACATACCTTCCAAAAATTTAGTTTGCTGGTTTTACTGAAACTATTTTAAACTACAGATTTTAAATATTTGTCACTTATACACAACACCTGAAGGTTTTGAATACGAGGTGGAGAATCATGATGTCGCCAATGCTTTCCTGTAGCCTTAAGGATGTTCAACCTCAACACAGTTTCATTTTCGCAAAGATAATGTGCAAATGAAACCATGGCCGATTTTTATTTCCCAAATAGTTAAAGGCACACTTCAGCTCATAATCTAGACAGAACTAGTTCTGAAGGGGCTCTTCTTTCAGATTTGTTATACCAACATTGTTTTTAAATTGACAATTGAATTTGCCTATAGAAAGATGCACTTCAGAATTAATGGTTGTCAGACATCCTGATGTGCAGAATATTTTACATACTGAATTTATGTTCAAGATCTGCATCATTCCAATGAATCACAGTTAATTAATATTGGGGAAAAGAAATCAGCTGGAAAGAAAATTTGAGGGCACTTTGTCAACAGGTCCAAAAGTTAATTAATAGGCAGACATGCCTGTTCTTGAGCAAGGTTTAAAGAAGCATCAGGTTACAAACTAGGTAGCCTTGTTGCAGACTCTGGCCAGTCATAAATATCTGGAACAAAGGACTCGTAATTAGTCTTCCACATCTTCGACATCAAAAATTCCCTTTTGTCCTTTGGCTCTGGGTACTCCAACGCAAGACCATTTGCATAAAGGAATTCTGCGATCTGTAATAAACCAAAACCAAATTAATGCTTACATGCACTGGTAGGGTAAATGAATAAATGGCAGTGTAAACTCGACAGGCCAAACAGCCTATGCTGCTACTGTGACTAAGGAACATAAATAATTTTCCAGGACCTCCAATGAAAGGACACTATTTTAGATGAAAGAATGTTGCAAAATATAGCATCAACTAACACTCTGGGTGATGCCTAATGTTGCTCTCTTCCCCACCCCAGGCAAAAAAAATGGCAACACAAGGCTTCACCAAAAGATCATAATTTGGTAAATGCTTTACCTCAAGTGGTAGTGGCGGGAAATTGGGTCCTTAAGACTACATCTATGCTGGCTCCATTAGTAGGCATTTCATATTTGTTATTTGCTATTATCATGCAAGCATAAAATTGACATGCTTTTTGCCATATTTTAAAATTAGTTTGAAACAGAAGATCCTTAAAACAGCCAGCAATGGATATGCTTGGTAAATTTGGAATGATTCAATTGATCATTTAGCTTATTTCTTCAGAGAAGAAAAAAAATATTTTCCCCCAAAATCATTCAAATTTTCATTGTTTAGGAAACTTTTGTAGACATCCCAAGCTGATGAAAGTTCCATTGTTTACACACTAGTAGCAGCTCTGATTGGACCATAAGATGCGGAGATGGCTAGAATGTAGGCACTGAAGGCAGAATAGCTGTAGAGTAAATTATTAAGTACACATGGGTGTTGTTATTAAATTTGAATCGCCATGTCTATTGGACCAGTAATCTGGAAACCTGAATTATAATTTAAAAAATGAGAATTCAAATCCAATTTAATTATTGAAGAAATTGAACTCAGAATTGAGAAATAACTGGAAAGGTGAATATCAAGACATTGGTTGAAGCAGGTGCAGTAACATTGAAAAGACATTTGGGTAGGTACACAGATAGAAAAAGTTTAGAGGAATATGAGTTTGGAGCAAGGGTACCATTTCCATGCTGCAGGTTTCCATGACCCATGAAGCATGTCACAAAACCCAAATGGTTCACATATGCTACATGGGCAGAAAACATTTATTTAAAAAACTTGGTTCTAGCCTGTAAGTAACACCAATTCTACAATGGGCAACATGGATTGGCAGCATTTTGGGTCAGGACACTTATTCAGACTAATTATAGTAGGGGAGAAAGCTGGGAGAGGTAGGTGGAACGGCACAAATCCTGCAAGTAATAGGTCGATACAATTGAAGGGGGGGGGGGGGGGGGTTGATTGATAGATGGTTAAGGTTCACATTTGATGCCTCTTCTATCCTCATCTCACACTTTGTCTTTTCATCGTGGCCTTTGTCAAACCATCTGCCAATTAAATCTTACCCCTTAACCTGTATCCACCTATCACTCGCCAGGCTTTGTACTGCCCCCCACCTCACCAATCCAATGCATCTTATTGATCTACTTAGCTGACCTTCTTCCATGCCCCATTTAAAGTTCTTATGAAGTATCAACTTAAAACTTTCCATACAAAGAGATGGCAGAGTGATGCAGCAGACAGTTGCTGCCTGACAGCGCCCGGGTTTGATCCTGACTACAAGTATAGTCCCATATTCTAAAAACGTGCAGATTTTCAGGTTAACGGGCTTCTATAAATTGTCCATAGTGTGTAGGATAGTGTGGGGCGATTGCTGGTCACGCAGACTCGGTGGGCCAAAGGGCCTGTTTCCACACTGTATCTCTAAACTAAACCAAGATTAAACATTTACAACCTCTTCTCTGGGAATGAGACTGCTATTATAACAACTATTTCCCTACTTAAAATGACAGATCTGCTCTGCCAATGTATCCATTTTAACCCAGCAGTTTTTAAGATTTCATTTACAGCTATTCAGTCTTCATCCTGCACATCTTGCTAATTAGACAACTTTTGGTGAAAAACGTGGCACTTTGAGCTTGGGATGTCTAGAAAGGTCTCCCAAATTTTGGAAATTGGTTGCTGTTTTGAGGAGCAAATGGATTAAGAAATAGCTTCATTTTTAATTCTGTTAGATAACTCTTAGAAACTCAAAACTTTCTAAACACAATAAATACCAGTCACAATGATGCAACCTGAACTTGCAATTCCACCCTGGCACAATTCTGCTGGATTGGGATGAGTTCCTTCCACAAACCACTCCCCCCCCCCCTCAAGCTCAGCCTAAAATTGAATTGAAATTTTTAAATCGAGGTCTGACCAAAATTCCAGACAACTGAAGAACAATTCTCCAGATGATCAAGAGCAAACATTTTTTCCTTACTTGCAGACATGCACTGTTTATATGCTATAATGACTGAATCCTTGATTGCTCCACATCAACATGTCTCTCTATGTCTCTCTCTCTCTAATTCAATATGACGGTCTCTCCATTTTATTCCAATGCGTACTTAAAACTCTTTAAATGATTGGAATTTTCTCAATATAATCTACAGGTTATCAGGATGCTCACCTTAACTGCAGTATTAATAGACACTTCCCGGATATTAGATATGTTCGGATAAAGGAGTCCTTCAGCCAATTCTTCATTAGTCACCTGGTCAGCAAGTGCCTGCAGAATATTTATATATAGAATCAGATGAAAAATACTAAGCACAAAACCTGGCCCCTCGCTCTTCTCCCCTCTTCCATCAGGCAATAGGTATAAAGTGTGAAAACACACATCTCCAAATTCAGGGAGTTTCTTGCCAGCTGTTATCCAGCAACTGAATCATCCTACCACAACCAGAGAGCAGTGCTGAACTTCTATCTAACTCATTGATGATCCTCGGACTATCCTTGATCGGACTTTGTTAGCTTTACCTTGCACTAAATGTAATTCCCTTATCATGAATCTATACACTGTAAATGGCTCGATTGTAATCATGTATTGTCTTTCTGTTGACTGGATAGTATGCAACAAAAACTTTTCACTGTACCTCGGTACACTTGATAATAAACTAAACTGAACCGGTGTTTAGAAACACCCTACCAGCCTCAGACAGTGTTCGATGTTGGCATGTGCACCAGATATGTTGGTTTCCCAGCATCAATGAACTTGAAGAATGATAGCTGGAGAATGGTCACCAGCTGGAGCTCCACCCCTAGCTGGCATGCCTTTAATTTTCACCATATTACATTTCTTCAGGTAATCTGGAATCGTATTTTGCTGCAGAAAACATCACCCCTCAAGTCAAAACAATTATACTGCAGATTGCATTTTTGTTTCTATCACAAACCTTTGCAGCTTCCAAGAAAACTTGATCACTTATTTTACGAACTCCGAAAAGGATCACAGCCAGTGCCACACCTACAACAAAACATAATTTTAGTTAAAGTTATGAGATTTACGAGTTGTCAAATACAGGCGAGGTGCCGCAAGACTGGAGGGTAGCAAATGTTGTGCCTCTATTCAAGAAGGGCTGTAGGGAAAAAGCTGGGAACTACAGGCCAGTGAGCTTAACATTTGTGGTCAGAAAGTTACTAGAGTGTTATGAGAGATCGTTGATAAGGGTGCAGAGAAGATTTACAAGAATGCTGCCAAGACTGCCAAGGTTGAGCAGGCTAGGATTCTATTAGAGTCATAGAGTGATACGGTGTGGAATCAGGCCCTTCAGCCCAACTCACCCACACAATGTCCCAACTACACTAATCCCACTTGCCTCCACTCTGTCTATATCTCTCCAAACGTGTCCTATCCATGAACCTGCTAACTGTTTCTTAAACGACGAGATAGTCCCAGCCTCAACTACCTCCTCTGGCAGCTTGTTCCATACACCCACCACCCTTTGTGTGAAAAAGAAATCCCTCGGATTCCTATTAAATCTTTTTCCCTTCACCATGAACCTATGTCCTCTGGTCCTCAATTCCCCTACTCTGGGCAAAAGACTCTGTGCATCTACCCGATCTATTCCTCTCATGATTTTGTATACCTCTATAAGGCCTCCCCTCATTCTTCTGCGCTCCATGGAATAGAGACCCAGCCTACTCAACCTTTCCCTATAGCTCACACCCTCTGGCCCTGGCAACATCATCGTAAATCTTTTCTGAACCCTTTCAAGCTTGACAATATCTTTCCTATAACATGGTGCCCAGAACTGAACACAATATTCTAAATGCTGTCTCACCAACATCTTATGCAACTACAACGTGACCGTCCATACTCAATACACTGACTGATGAAGGCCAAAGTGCCTAGAGACTTTTTGACCACCTTATCTACCTGCAACTCGACCTTCATGGAACCATGCACCTGTACTCCTAGATCCTTCTGCTCTACAACACTACCCAGAGGCCTACCATTTACTGTGTAGGTCCTGCCCTTGTTTGACGTCCCAAAATGCAACACCTCACACTTCTCTGTATTAAATTCCATCAACCATTCCTCCGCCCACGTGGCCAATCGATCCAGATCCGTCTGCAATCGTTCACAACCATTTTCACTATCTGCAAAATCACTAACTTTTGTATCATCAGCAAACTTGCTAATCTTGCCCTGTATGTTCTTATCCAAATCATTGATGTAGATGACAAACTGTAACGGGCCCAGTACCGAACCCTGAGGCACACCACTAGTCATAGGCATCCAGTCTAAGGGGCAAGCTTCTGTGATTACCCTCTTCTTCCTTCCTTGGAGCCAATTTGCTATCCATTCAGCTATCTCTCCTTGGATCCATGCGATCCAACCTTCCAGAGCAGCCAACCATTCGGAACTTTGTCGAACGCCATGTACACAACATCTACAGCTCTGCCCTCATCAACCTTTTTGGTCATGTCTTCAAAAAAAATCAATTAGATTTGTGACTACCCTAATCAGCCCTTGCCCATCCAAATGCCTGTATATCCTATTCCTCAGAATACTCTTCAGTAACTTACCAACTACAGATGTTCAGCTCACCGGCCTATAGTTCCCGGCATTTTCCCTGCAGCCCTTCTTGAAAAGAGGTACAACATTTGCCACCCTCCAGTCTTCCGGCACCTCTCCTGTATTTCAGGACAACTCTTAAATTTCAAACAGGGCTTCCGCAATTTCCTGATAAATATCCCACAATGTCCTCGGATATATTCCTTGGAGTGCAGAAGGTTGAGGGGTGATCATGAGAGGAATAGATCAGGGAGATGCACAGAAGCTCTTGCCCAATGTAGATTCGAGAACCAGAGGTCATAGGTTTAAAGTGAGGAGGGAAAGATTTAATAGGAATCTGAGGGGTGACCTTTTCACACAATGGGTTGTGAGTGTAGGTAGGTGCTATCGCAATGTTCAAGAATCATTTAGACAGATGCAGGGATAGTACAGTTGTAGAGCTATATAGGCCATATGCAGGCAGGACTAGTGTAGATGGGGGATATTGTCAGTGTAGGCAAGTTGGGCTGAAAGGCCTGTTTCCTCACTGTATGACTATGTCTAACTTTTAATATTTAAGATTTAATATTCCATATTAAAAACCTACATTTTGATTTGATAAATAAATAGTTGTACAAATAATTAGTTTCGGACATATAATTTGAAAAATAATTATCAATAATCCCTTGAAAATACATATTAATTAATAATGGGTTTTAAAAAAACCCCCAAAAAAACAGGATCACATTATTCCCAATTTTTAATCTAACTCAAAATCAAATCAATGTAAACGAATTCCATAATTCCATTTGGGCCCCAAGTCCTGACACGTCTATTAGAAGCAGAACAAATATCTTATAATCAAATAAACCAAATTTAGCAGTGATAAAATAGGCTAAGAAAAGATAAAGATATTTGAGATGAATTATGAAAACTAAGGAGGTTTGATCTAAAACATCTTTTAAGTAGTATTGTTTGTCTGTTTGTTTATTGTACTCTTTATTGTTATTTTTCTTATTTTATTGATTGATTGTGTTGTGATGTGTTTAACTTGTTTATTTAACATCAACCTGCTAAAGGGACTAAAGATGGAAATTAGCTACTGGCTATAATCTTGCGAATTTTACATGTAAATGTTTATTAATATGCACTGTCCCCGTTTAAATACATTTAAATTAAAAACAATTTAAAAATAGTATACAAACGTAGAAATGTGAGGTAATCTGCAAAGAAAAGTCCAGTTAACATTGGCAGCATGTTTATCATCCAACAACAGATGAGATTGGTTAACAAACAATTTGCAAAGGGAACTGCAGTATTTTTTTCCCTGCACTTAAAATCTCTCTAAAGTCCTTCATTAAAGTCACTAAGGTGAACAAAATGAGCTTAAGAAACAATGTTGAAAATGCATAATGGGGAAAAGTATAGAAATAGGAGCACGCCATTCAGCCCATACTTGCTTCCCAGTTTGATGTCTAGGGAAGTGGACAATTTGGAAAAAAATGTAAAGGACAGATTGAAAATCAAAAGTAGCAGTTTAACAAAATAGTAATATTTGAGTGAACATTACAAACAATAAAGCAGCAAATTTGAAAAGATAACAGTACCAGGGATAGGAGGATGCTAATAAATTCAAGAAGATAGTCAAAAATGTCACTTACCAGGGAAGATGTAAGCATTATTTCCCTGGCCTGACTTCAGCACACGTCCATCTGGTAGAGTCACGGGGTCAAATGGGCTGCCACAGGCAAAAAGGCACCTCCCCTGTGTAAAATACAGTCATTCAAACACTGCAAAAAGATAATTTAATCCGCTGCCAATTCTGTTGCTTATACATGCATTCAGAATGTATTCAGACCCCTTCACTTTTTCCACATTTAGTTACGTTACAGCCTTATTTTAAAATGGTTTACATTCATTTTTATTCTCATCAATCTACACACAATACCCTAGAATGAAGAAGCGAAAACAGGTGTTTACGAAATTTTTGCAAAGTAATTAAAAAGAAACTGAAATATCACATTACATAAGTATTCAGACCATTTGCTATGACACTCAAAATTGAGCGTAGGTTCATCCCATTTCCATTGGTTATTCTTGAGATGTTTCTACAACCTGATTGGAGTCCACCTTCAATTAAATTGACTGGACATGATTTGGAAAGGCACACACCTGTCTATATAATGTCCCACATTTGATAGTGCATGTCAGAGCAAAAACCAAGCCATAAAGACGAAGAAATTGTCCGTAGACCTCCGAGACAGGATTGTGTCAAGATACAGATCTGGGGAAGGGTAAAAACAATTTCTGCAGCATTGCAGGTCCCGAAGAGCACAGTGGCCTCCGTCATTCCTAAATGGAAGTACTTTGGAATCACCAGGACACTTCATAGAGCTGGCCGTCCGGCCAAACTGAGCAATCGGGGGAGACGGGCCTTGGTCAGGGAGATGGCCACTCTGACAGAGCTCCAGCGTTCCTCTGTGGAGATGGGAAAACCTTCCGGAAGGACAACTATATCTGCGGTACTCCAACAATCCGGCCTTTGTGGTAGAGTGGTCGGATGGAAGCCACTCCTCAGTAAAAGGCACATGACAGCCCGCTTAGAGTTTGCCAAAAGGGTTGTTTTCTCCGGTGCTCTGGTCTGATGAAACCAAGATTGAACTCTTTGGCCTGAATGCCAAGCGTCATGTCTGGAGGAAACCGAGCACCGCTCATCACCTGGCAAATACCATACCTACGGTGAAGCATGGTGGTGGCTGCATTACGCTGTGGGGATGTTTTTCAGTGGCAGGAACTGGGAGACTAGTCAGGATCGGGGGAAAGATGAACAGAGCAAAGTACAGAGAGATCCTTGATGAAAAACTGCTCCAGAGCGTTCTGGACCTCAGACGGAGCGGAGGTTCACCTTCCAACAGGACAACGACCCTAATCACACAGCCAAGACAACACAGGAGTGGCTTCGTGACAAGTCTGTGAATGTCCTCGAGTGGCCCAGCCAGAGCCCGGACTTCAACCTGATCGAACATCTCTGGAGGGACCTGAAAATATCTGTGCATCGACGCTCCCCATCCAACCTGACAGAGCTTGAGTGGATCTGCAGAGAAGACTGGGAGAAATTACCCAAATACAGGTGTGCCAAGCTTGCAACGTCATACCCAAGAAGACTTGAGGCTGTAATCACTGCCAAAGGTGCCTCAACAAAGAACTGAGTAAAGGGTTTGATACTTAAGTAAATGTGATATTTCAGTTATTTCTTTTTAATTACTATGCAAACATTTCTAAACACCTGTTTTCGCTTTTTAATTATGGGGTACTGTGTGTCGATTGATGACTTAAAAAAATGAATTTAATCCATTTTAGAATAAGGCTGTAACGTAACAAAATGTGGAAAATGTGAAGGGGTCTGAAAACTTTCTGAATGCACTGTACTCTGCTCTCTGTACAGCTGTATGTATGCTAGATTTAAAATAAATTGCAGCCAAGAATATGCGGAGATTTTTTTTTTGTTAATCAGCAAGCCATCCAAATGCAACCCCCTCCCCCCATACATTCCCTTATGAAAGGAGGTAGATCAGAGAGAAATATATAGCGACACTATATATAGAGCTCCATCCCACAGCGCCAGGGAACAAGTTCAATCATGAATTCACATGTAGCTTACAAGGAGTTTCCACATTCTTCCCAACCCTGTGGGCTTACAATGATCTCCATTTTCCTCATACATCAGAAAGGCATTATTTAGACTTAAAATTATCACTTGATGTAAGGAAATTATCATAGTAGTGTTGCTTGTATCTAAAGTATTACAAATAATTGAAAGAGGAAGACATGATGTAGTCAGTAAATAGCAGTCAGTAAATGTGTATGGGATGCAGGGATTCATAAGAAGAGGCAGAAAGTACAAAAGTAGGAATGGTTTGTTTAACCAGAGCTTCACACTGTTGACCTTGCATCTTAGCTGGAAAACTGTATTCATACTGATAGAAAACTAACATTATATTCTTGTAGAAAAAAACTGCAGATGCTGGTTTACAAAATCAGACAAAGTGCTGGTTCAACTCAGTGGGTCAGGCAGCATCCACGGAGGACATGGATAAGTGACATTTTGGGTCGAGAGAGAGTGCTAGGTTTGCTTTACTGGGATATGCACAGATTTGAGGGACTAAGTGTCTTCCTTCTGTGCTGTAACAATCTTATGATTTTAAGATTACTGTCAAGATGGTACTTGAGCAGTGGTGGAGGACACTGACAGCATCGCCAGGCTGACCCCTACCTCTTTGGTCTGAAGAAGGGTCTCGACCCGAAACATCACCTTTTCTTTATCTCCAGAGATGCTGCCTGACCCGCTGAGTTACTCCAGCATTTTGTGTCCGCTTCCATCACCCTCGTAGTTCTGCAGCCAGGACAATAGTCCTTTAAGGCCAAGATAAGACTCAATATTTTTATGAATTTGATACGTGGAGCTGGAAACATGGCATCTCAATTCAGTTTAGTTTATTGTCACGTGTACTGAGGTACTATAAAAAGCTTTTGTTGCGTGCTAACCAGAGTGAACTCTTAAAAGTATGTGCACAGCAATCTGTGTGAATTTGTGGAATGGTCTGGAACAGGAGATAAAACTTAGCACAAACATAATTCAGTTAAAAAAGATGTACAAAAACACTTTTTTTAAAAAAAGGATATTGGGATGAGGATAGGTGATTGTGAGTGGGATATTTGTTATACTGATTGTATTGGGAAGGGTAATTATAGGGTGATGGGCTGTATATATGACTAAGATACTGTATAGTATATGAGGGTTTTTTCTTTTCTTTTTTATTTTTCTCCCTCTTTTTTGTATGGCTTTGTAAATATTTGATTAGTGTATAAACATAAATAATTTGGTGTACATATAGCTGCTGGTGTACATATGGAGTACATATAGCTGCTAAATTTGTATAAGATAATTATAAGCAGTTGAATAAGGGGTGGGAATTAATAAACCTTGGCTTCTTCCTGCTCCTTTTCAGACACATACGATTTCATTTATTTATAGATATTGTTTATGACACTTTATAAATATTCTTGTTTTGTTTTTTGTATGCTGTTTCACACTTGCTTTTTATTCTTTTATTCTGTTCGAAATAAAGAATTAAAATAAATAAAAAATAAAAATAAATACATGTTACAATCGAGCCATTTACAATGTACAGATACACGATAATGGAATAATGCTAAGTGCAAGGTAAAGCCAGTAAAGTCCGATCAAAGTAAATGTATTATCTTTAAACTAGTCACTGTACTATTTTACTTATATATGATTATGCTTATGAATAGAATGTATGATTTTAGTGAATTGTATGCAAAAAAGAATTTCACTGTTTTTAGGTATGTGACAGTAAAGCACTATTGAACTATTGACTGATCATGGCATCTGGATTGAAAGTCCAGTAACATATCTCTACATGAATCATTTCAGAACAGCTATCTTGCTGTTCTAACTTGCCATTTTATGGCATCTCACCATCAAATTGGACAATACGCACAAATCCTGAGAATGGCACACAAAGCTAAACGTTGGATTGCATGATGAAGGAATGTAAAATAGTACACATATTTTCACCAAAAATGTAAAATTGTCGAAAACTTGCAAATCTCTGTTCCCCGATATACAAGTAAATTGTGATACACGGCGTGAAAAGAAAGTTGCAAAGGCTCACAATACCTCTGTTAAAGTGTATGCCTCTTCTGCAGTGCATTCAGCTTGAGTTGTTGGATTACTTAATGCAAAAATTATTGGGCGTTCATTGTTTCTGCCCATGGCACTAATTACTTCTTTGGTGAACAGTCTGCCAGCACCTGCCACACCTGTCAAAAAAACAAACTAAAGTAATCTGAAACTTAAGAGAAAATAAAGCAAGTCAACACTTCACATACAATCCTCAAGATTTTTTACAATGCTGGCAGTACTGTTGCAGAATTTTAGTTGATACCATATAGAGCAAGCAAGGCAAAAGAATAAACAATAAATAATATCATACTGAAATGAGGAGGAACAGTAAGAACTTGAAATAGCTATGGATCCCTGAAGCAGGACAAATAGGTGGGACACATGATACCTTTTAGGCCAAGGCCTCGAATAGAACAATGATGCCAGAATTACACAGTATACTTGTTAGGAAACAACTGGAGCAAAGTATTCATTTTTTTTAGAAACGAGGAACTGCAGATGCTGGTTTACAAAAAAAAGTGCTTAAGTCAGCAGGTCAGGCAGCATCCATGGCGAGCATGAATAGATGGCATTTTGGGTCAGTACCTTTCTTCAGATATTTTGGTCACAAGTTACAAGAAGGCACAATTGCCACATTTTGTTTAGTTTAGTTTACAGATACAGCGTGGAAACAAGCCCTTCGGGCCACTGAGTCCACACAGACCAGCGATCCCAGCACATTAACACTATCCTACACACACATGATGGACAATTTACATTTATACCAAGCCAATTAACCCTCAAACGCCTCAAACATCTTTGGAGTGCGGGAGGAAACTGAAGATTTCAGAGAAAACTCACGCAGGTCACGGGGAGAACTAACAAACTACGTAGACAGTACCCGTAGTCAGGAGCGAACCTGCGTCTCTGGGGCTGTAAGGCAACAACTCTACTGCTGCACCACCGTGCCGCCCTGTGCTGGTGACGTTTTGTTTTTGAAGACCGAGTTCACATTATTTTCTTAAAAACAGAGGTGGTTAAAGAAAGAATTAATGAAATACTTGAATTAAGAAATACGTAAAATTGAGAAGTATAGATAACGCTTCCTTTAGATGTCAGATTGAAGACTATTGTGAGAAAGAGAAGAGTTATGACATTTTCTCTTCCACCCAGAGGTGGTAGAGCACTGCGACCCAATGCTCGAGAATACCCAAGTACCTGCTGTTTTGCGATTTACAAAGGACCAAAGGCTGAGAAATGGGATTCATCTGACTTGCATATTGGGATTGGGATATCTGATTTGCAGATTGAGATGAAAGACTGTGCATAATATTTAACAAAAACTCATTCCAGTTTTCCATTTTATTTGCAGTAAAAGTGAACCCAACCTTCCTGGAAAGGTGTCAGCCTCGATAACAATCAACACGGGAGCACCTCAAGGCTGCGTCCTCAGCCTCCTGCTGTACTCACTCTATACTCATTACTGCGTAGCCGGTCATAGTGCGAACACCATAATCATATTCGCTGACGACACCACTGTTGTGGGACGTATCACTGATGGGGACGAGTCAGAATATAGAAGAGAGATCGACCGACTGACCAAATGGTTCCAGCACAATAACCTGGCCCTCAACACCCGCAAAAGCAAGGAACTGATTATGGACATTGGAAGGGTAAGATAGGGACCCACAGTCCCGTTTATATCAACGGGTCAATGGTGGAAAGGGTCAAGAGCTTCAAATTCCTGGGCGTGCACATCTCCGAAGATCTCTCCTGGTCCGAGAATACTGATGCAATTATAAAGAAAGCACATCAGCGCCTCTACTTCCTGAGAAGTTTACGGAGAGTCAGTATGTCAAGGAGGACTCTCTCTAACTTCTACAGATGCACAGTAGAGAGCATGCTGACCGGTTGCATCGTGGCTTGGTTCGGCAACTTGAGTGCCCAGGAGCGGAAAAGACTACAAAAAGTAGTAAACACTGCCCAGTCCATCATCAGCTCTGAGGTCCCTACCATCGAGGGGATCTATCGCAGTCGCTGCCTCAAAAAGGCTGGCAGCATCATCAAGGACCCACACCATCCTGGTCACACACTCATCTCCCCGCTACTTTCAGGTAGAAGGTACAGGAGCCTGAAATCTGCAACGTCCAGGTTCAGGAATAGTTACTTCCCCACAGCATCAGGCTATTAAACAAAACTCATACAAAACTCTGAACATTAATAGCCCATTATCTGTTTATTTGCACTTTATCTGTTTATTTATTCATGTGTGTATATATTTATATAATGGTACTAGACTAAGTGGGACCCGTTGGGTCCCATGTTCACACAGGAGGGCTGGTCCCCCGACGCAATATTCCACCTCTCCACCAATTCCAATATTGGTGGCCAGTGGGGGGGCTTTCTGGAGTGCTGGTATGGGTTCTTGGGGTGGCAGCTCAGTCCCTCAAGCCTGATCTGCTGGCAGCTCACTCACAGCTGGTGGGCTGGCAGTTGACTCATGACTATTCCTTGAAATTTCATTTCAAGCAGGGTGCAAGTCCACCAAATTCAAATCCATGTTCCTACCATTTCAAGCAGGGTGCAAGTCCACCAAATTCAAATCCATGTTCCTACCATTCCAAGCAGGGTTCAAGGCCACCAAATTCAAGTGCAGTTTCTTACCACTATGAGCAGGGTGCAAGGCCACCGAATTCAAGTGCAGTTTCCAACCACTTCAAACAGGGTGCAAGGCCACCGAATTCAAGTGCAGTTTCATATCACTTCAAGCTGGATCCAAGGCCACCAAATACAAGTGCAGTTTCATACCACTTTCAGCAGGGTGCAAGGCCATCAAATTCAGTGCAGTTTTATTCCACTTCAAGCAGGGTCCAAGGCCACCAAATTCAAATGCAGCTTCATACCATTTCATGCAGGGTGACACCACCATAAAACCACACAAAACACCAAACTCACAGTTCAGTAGACATTCAGTGTGTTCAGTTGATTCACAGCTCAGACAGAGTCATGACCTCTCCCTCCCCCATCATGCAGAGACTGAGCCACACCCACAATTCCGGGTTTTATAACACCCTCCCCCTCCCACCGGAAAAGGTGTAGCTTTCAGGGCTCGATTGACAGGAGAGATCCTCAATATTTTTTAAACACTAGTAACGCTTTTATTTTTCATTGATGGGAAGAATTCTCTGCACCTGCTCAGCGGAGCAGGGACCGAGTAAGATGGCCAAAAACCACAGCCGTAAGTGTAGCGTTTTATCTAAAATCAATATACAGTGCAAACAGGAAGTGCATTTGCAGTAGTGCCTTTTAACTTCAAGCCAAAGCACCCAAGCCGCCATTTGCAGTAAGTAGTGCTTTTCAACCTCAAGCCAAAGCACCCAAGCCACCATTTGCAGTAAGTAGTTCCTTTCAACTTTAAACCAAAGCTCCCAAGCCACCATTTGCAGTAAATAGTGCATTTCAACTTCAAGCCAAAGCACCCAAGCCACCATTTGCAGTAAGTAGTGCCTTTCAACCTCATGCCACCATTTGCAGTAAGTAGAGAGACGTGACCCATGGCTTCATCCATCTTGCAGTGACTGTGAAGCACACCACTTCCTGGTTTTATAGTCCCTCCCCCTCCCTCCAGCAGGGGCAGCAGAGAGAATGGTGATTTTTTTTAAACTTCAAGCCAAAGCTCCCAAGCCACCATTTGCAGTAAGTAGTGCATTTTGAACTTTAAACCAAAGCTCCCAAGTCACCATTTGCAGTAAGTAGTGCCTTTCAACTTCAAGCCAAAGCACCCAAGCCACCATTTGTAGTAAGAAGTGCCTTTCCAACTTCAAGCCAAAGCACCCAAGCCAACATTTGCAGTAAGTAGTGCCTTTCAACTTCAAGCAAAGCACCCAAGCCACCATTTGCAGTAAGTAGTGCCTTTCAACTTCAAGCAAAGCACCCAAGCCACCATTTGCAGTAAGTAGTGACTTTCAACTTCAAGCCAAAGCACCCAAGCCACCATTTGCAGTAAGTAGTGTCTTTCAACTTCAAGCCAAAGCACCCAAGCCACCATTTGCAGTAAGTAGTGCCTTTCAACTTCATGCCACCATTTGCAGTAAGTAGTGTCTTTCAACCTCAAGCCAAAGCACCCAAGCCACCATTTGCAGTAATGCCTTTGAACTTCAAGCCAAAGCACCCAAGCCACCATTTGCAGCAAGTAGTGCCTTTCAACTTCAGGCCAAAGCACCCAAGCCACCATGTGCAGTAAGTAGTGCCTTTCAACTTCAAGCAAAACACCCAAGTCACCATTTGTAGTAAGTAGTGCCTTTCAACTTCAAGCCAAAGCTCCCAAGCCACCATTTGTGGTAAGTAGTGCCTTTCAACTTCAAGCCAAAACACCCAAGCCACCATTTGCAGTAAGTAGTGCCTTTCAACTTCAAGCCAAAGCATCCAAACAACAATTTGCAGGCAGCGCCTTTTTACTTCAAACAAACCATATTTTCATTTTCAAACCACATTAAGGGTACTCACAGTTGTGTAGACATTTGTTCAGTGTTATTCAGAGCTCAGAGAGACGTGACCCGTGGCTTCATCCATCTTGCAGAGAGTGAGTGAGGCACACCACTTCCTGGTTTTATAGTCCCTCCACCTCCCTCCAGCAGGGGCAGCAGAGAGAATGGTGATTTTTTAAAAAACATTAATATCTCTCTGATTTGTCATCGATGGGAAAAATCCTCCGCACCTGTAAGGCGGAGGGGGGCTCTGGGCGAGGTGGCCAAAAATGACGGCCGTAGGTGGCGGCGTTCGGTCGGAAATCGCAGCACAGTAGGCCAAAAGCAGTCAAGATCAGAGATTTAGTAATATATAGATATGGACACACTGATCTGTTCTGTATTCATGCCTACCATATTCTGTTGTGCTGAAGCAAAGCAAGAATTTCATTGTCCTATCTGGGACACATGACAATAGACTCTCTTGAATCTCGAATCTGATTGTAAAGCTATTTTAAAGTCATCAATCTGAAACATTTACTAGATATAAACTGCTCATTGAGAAGCTTTCAAAATTGCCCACAGCAAAAATGAAAATTTAAATACATGTATTTAAATAAGTCTTCCAACTGGATGAAGGACCATTGACCAAAAACAACTCTTTTGATACAAACTGCCTGACCCGCCCAACATTTCCTTTCTATTTTTCATTTTAAATTTCCAGAAAATCTTTGCTTTTCAATAATTGTGCACAATTTGAGTAGTGACGAGTACATAATGTGCGTGCCAGAGATAAATAAGGAAAGGAACAGCAGTATATGAAAGCCCATACGCCATACGAGTCATCTGAAAACAAATACAATGGAGATTGTTGACATCGTCAGAGGAGAGATAACATTATCAGGGACATGTGAAAATGCTGCCATAGCGACAGATAATGGTGGTAAGCAGATTATTGACAAAAGGAGCCCTGTGCAGCTTCTTGGGTAACAGAGATGGATAGGAGACTTGAGACAAATAAAAAGAGTTTTCCAGCTGCTCAAGCAAAATATATAAGCTACTGGATCTAAGATGCTGAAATGAATAATTGAGTAGAAACCTGAACGAGGGAGGTGACATCATTAAGTGTGGTGGGGGGAAAAAAACTGGCAATGAATAAAATGCACCATAATCACGTTGTGGAGAATCTCATTTGTGACTATGATTAGGCTGTTTCAGTATTGACAAGGGAAAACTTAATAAGAGATATTCAAATGGAAATTTCAAAAACATTTTGTGGATTTGAAAGGCAACAATACTTGAGATATTTGATGAAGCTGTAATTTACATGAATGGAATACCTTGTATTAACCTTTATAAAAAAGAGGTGCAATGTTAACGTTGCCCAACAGCACAGTAAACCTGCTTCAACACTACCAAACATTTCCCTTCTGATAATCAAAAAAAAATCTCCTAGTACACGCATTCATACTTATTTGCTTGACATCTTCTCACCTCAAACACCCTTCATATTAGTTCCAAAATTTTGCAAGCGTGCGCATTTTAGATTTCACATTTCTGCCGCAACTTATACCACCTACCAATAATAGTAGTCGGCTGTAATAAATTGACTGCATCCAGAAATGTCTTGGTTGATTTAGGTGCTGGGTGGGCATATGCTTCCTGGTTATCTTCTATTGGCTCTGAACGACCCTGTTGTCAGAAGCAACATAATTAGACTTTAACTGCAACAGACAAACTTAGTTAATTTCAGCTGAGATACCCACCAAATAAAGTGAGACTACTTATTAAAAAAATAATTAAATCCATTCTTAGGGCATAGGTTTAAGATGCAAGGGGAACATTTAAAGGTGGTGTGCAGGGCCCATCCCCCCCCCCCCCCCCCACAGAAATGCCAGATGGTTGAACCAGATATGTTAACCGCATTTAAAAGATTTTTGGATAGGCAGCTAGAGGCAAGGAATAGGGAGATATGGGCTATGTGTAGGTCGATAAGTGATGGTCTTGGCATCATGTTCATCACAGACAGTGTGGGCTGGAGAGCCTGTTTTTATGCTGTACTGTTCTGTTTTATGTTCTTCTCTCATTGGATTTTTCCAAGCCAAATATACCAGGTCAGAAGAGAATAAATTAAACATTTGATGAAGCAACTTTGCTGGGTTTTGATAATTAACTGCACCAAATAGCTCGGGACAATCCAGGTTCACATCCACAACAATATTCTATTTACGAAAACTGTTGCCCAGAGCTGCAATTAGACTCTTAAAGTTTTGAAAAAACAGTCAGCTATCACTTAACAATGACATTGTAATTAGCATAGAATTGTTCACAATCAACATGAATCAGTGTTGCCTGGGCCCCAGCTACGCCTGCCTCTTTGTCGGGTACATCGAACAATCCTTGTTCAATACGTACCAGGGCCCCATCCCCGACCTTGTTGTGGTTTCCAATGCTCAAATTAATTCAGATCACGTGGAGAATTCTTCAAGAAGTTCAAACTTTATTTGCAAATAAGAGCTCGTTCCCCACGTATCAAATCATGTGGAGCTCTCTCCCGCGCTCTCTCCCAAGACAAAGGATCATCGCTTTTTATACCATTTTCAAATCAGCATGCCCCACCCGTTACATTTCCATATCCAATCATTTGCTAACATTCCCTTATTACCAGCCAATTACTTGCTCCCACTTCCCAGCACATTTCCACATTTGCAACTGATGTAGGTGTCACATGACTCCTTGTGGCCCCTTTCCTTGCCATGAGCGTTTAACTTCTTTGTTCAGATTTCATTCCAACAAAGTGAAACTCACAAAAAAGACACTTCCCAGAACCCACTTCTCAAAATACCAAAGATAAAGTGATTACACAATTTATATATACAAGACATTGTTCCCATTAAACCTATACATCTTGGGAAATAATGTAACTTCTTAAACTACAGATCCAAACACAAAGATCTAATGTAAAATGAAAATACCATATATTTCCCTAATTAAAAGACAATATATATTTCCCAGATGACCTTCTTTATAAATCATATTTAAACTAACATTATCTTACGTTACACACTTTAAAATAGAAATTTACTCTGTCTTTGCAAACTCACATCTCCTATTTCGCCAGCATAGCAAGGATCGTAAAAATGTCTACCTCGACTAATGATAATTGTCTCTTGGCTATCTTACACTCCCTCCTCCTTTCTTGTTATCTCTAGGGGTCGGCATTCCAGCTCCATCCTTGGGCCTCTTTATGACTTTGCCACGACACTGACATTATTCAAAGGATTGTTACATTTCCAGACCACCATATCTTTCCCAACACCTTAGTCCCCTCAGTTTGTATAAACAAAAGAAATCCAACATACAAAGGTCACATACCCCCCACCCAACGAACTTCTACCCATCTTATCTGTCTTTCCTCTTATCTCAACATGAGTATAATTAAACGTAGCTCACAGATCCTGAGACGCCTTGCTATCTAAGACTAATATAAACAGTTGTCAGTCGTAAACGCTGAGCCCTTTGTGTTACAGAAGAGCTGAGGAATGTGTCCTCAAGAAAAAGCATGAGGTCTGTGACTGACCAAATGGCCTGTAACCTGAGAACGGCCACTTTTAAATACAGATTATATAAGATACATTCAATACAGAAAATAATATCTACTATAACCTCTACCTCCGTTACATCGATGACTGCTTTGGTGCCACCTCGCCACCTCCTGCACCCACACACAACTGACTGACTTCATCCACTTCACCACCAATTTCCATCCGGCACTCAAATACACCTGGACTATTTCCGACACTTCCCTACCATTCCTTGACCTCACTATCTCCATCGCAGGTGATAAGACTTCTGACCGACATCCACTATAAACCCACTGACTCCCATGGCTATCTAGACTAAACTTCTTCCCACCCTGCTTCCTGTAAGGACTCCATCCCCTACTCCCAATTCCTCCGTCTACGCCGCATCTGCTCCCAGGATGAGGCATTCCACACCAGGGCATCTGAAATGTCCTCATTCTTTAGGGATCGGGGGATCCCCTCTTCCATTATAGATTAGGCTCTCACTGGGGTGTCCTCGATATCCCGCAGCTCCGCTCTTGGTCCCCCTCCCCCCCATTCGTAACAAGGACTAATTTCCCTTGTCCTCACCTTCCACTCCATCAGTCGCCGCATACAGCATATAATCCCACAACATTTTCGCCACCTCCAAAGGGATCCCACTACTGGCCCCATCTTCCCATCTTCACCCCTTTCTGCTTTCTGACCGTTCCCTATGCAATTCCCTGGTCAACTCGTCCCTTCCCACCCAAACCACTCCCTCCCTAGGTATTTTCCCCTGTAACCGCAGGAGATGCAACACTTGCCCTTTTACCTCCCCTCTCGATTCCACCAAGGACCCAGACAGTCTTTTCAAGTGAGGCAGAGGTTCATGTGCACCTCCTCTAACCTCCGACTGTATCCGCTGTTTCAGATGTCAACTCCTGTACATCGGCGAGACCAAGCGCAGGCTCGGCGATCGTTTCGCAGCTCAGACCACCTTAACCTCCAGGTTGCTCAGCACTTTAACTCCCCTCCTATTCCCAATCTGACCTTTCTGTCCTGGGCCTCCTCCATTGTCAGAGTGGAGCAAATTGGAGGAACAGCACCTCATATTTTGCTTGGGTAGCTTACACCCCAGCGGTATGAATATTGACTTCTACAACTTCAAATAGCCCTTGCTTTCCCTCTCTCTCCATCCCCTCCCCCTTCCCAGTTCTCCCACCAGTCTTACTGTATCCGACTGCATTCTATCTTTGTCCCGCCCACTACCCTGACATCAGTCTGAAGAAGGGTCTCGACCCGAAACGTCACTCATTCCTTCTCTCCAAAGATGCTCCAAAGACTCCTTCCTTTTGAGTCAACTTTCAAATACAATTCCTTTTCTCTGAAACAATTTTTCTCATGCTACCGTAGCCCTAAACAGCATTCACATATTAGTAAAATGATTACTTATGGAATAAAATGTAATAAAAAGAATCTGCAGATGTTTGTTAAAACCAAAGAGACACAAAATGCTGGAGTAACTCAGCATGTCGGGCAGCATCTCTGGAGAAAATGGATAGGTGATGTCAGGACACTTCTTCAGACTGATTGTGTGTGGGGTGGGGAAGGAAAGAAAAGAACTCAAAGCAAGAACAGACCAGAGCAAACCATTTTTTTCAAAATTGTTTCTCCAGTGATGCTCCTGAACCACCGAGTTGCTCCTGCATTTTGTGCTTATCTTTGCTTTCTTATAGACATCCAATATGATAAAACTTTATTCATCCCCGGAGGGAAATTGATTTATTGACAGTCACAACACACAAGACAAGGTACACAAAAACTTGAAGTTAAAAGTGAGAACAAAATGAAAAGGACAAGCAACTGTTGGCTGGCTGCCGTGTGCACAGCGCCATCACTGGAACAAACGAACAAATAAACACAGACTTATCCCTTGGGCAGAGGATTCTATACTAGAGTGCACCCCTCCCCCACACTGGGTCCCCCTTTGTTCTCCCACCATCCCTCACAGCGGTCCCCCCATGCCAGGTCCCGATTGTCTTCCCCTCCCCCTCTTCGACCGTGAGACCCCACTGCCACCGAGGCCCATGTTGCAGCCGCGGCCCCTGCCACCGCGCGAGTCTCCCGCTGCCGCCATTGCTGAGGTTCCTTCGGCCCAGACAGGCCTCGCCGCCCGGCTTCACCACGGTCCCCTGGGTGCCCTGTGGGGCGAGTCGGGCCACGTTCCGGTCGTCGACGCCGCGGGTGGATCGGGCCCACGCGGTTCCCCGGGACACGAACAGCTACATTTTTCACTCAAGAGATTGAAGATCACCAGTTTAGAATTACACAAGTCTAAACAAGCTATTATATAAAATTAGTTAATTTATTTTCTGAAAATAAAGCCATAAAGAATTGGAGAGGCACCATGTGAACTCCGCTTTCCAGTAACTTTCCAGAGGATGGAGATTCTGACTTCAACATCGGAAAGTATTCTTTGCATTACATAGGCACTCTACTTCAAGATCACATAATAAATATCACACAATGACATTTGAGTGGATCTAACATTTTGTTCATCATACCCTAAAATTTCTACTAATGTATTTAGTTGTGACCCGTATTTGAGATTTTATTCTGAAATTATTGTCCGAGTGTACACAGGTGTTTTTTCTGAACTACAAGTAGCACTCAAGCTCCATTCCAAACAGAAAAGGGAAATAAAAGGAAAACCAACGTACCTATATACAAGGTAGACAACCCAGTGAAATTAATTTAAAAATAACATGAAAGTGTTTTTGTGCTTTCTCACCTCACAAATTAAACCAAACTTGTCAAACATCCAGATCTTCTTCTGTGCTTCCTCTTCAGGCATGCCAGTCTCTTTCATTGACATCACGATCAGATCAGCAATGCCTACTGCTGCCTGCGTGAAAATAATTCCAGAGGATATCAACATTAAAACATCAAAACAAAGCCAAAACTGAACAGAATTTAGCCACCACTCACAATATCTCAGCGAAGGACAAGCAGAAGAGTCAAACTGAGTCCAAAGAGTATTTTTTTCTCATAAAGAAAACACAAAGTAACTTCAGCAGAAGGAACTCAAGCGCCAAGTTTAGAAGATTTATTAAAAAGGTATAAAATGACAGGAAGATACCAACCCGCCCGTTGTGGATCTAGGACCGATGGGAATACCATGAGCAGTAGTTCTACTCAACAGCCAAAAGTCTGTAGCCTCCTTTTGCTCTGGTATTTTATTTCATTCTTCACATGTTTAAATTATGTTTTATTTTTAATTGTCTACTGTATATCGTGTTGTTACTTGTGAGCAAAGCGCCAAAGCAAATTCCTTGTATGTATACATATTTGACTAATAACATTTATTCAATTCAATTCTCTTTCTAGACAAAAAAAACGAAATGGCTGAAAAATACATCGTAAAATTAATCCAAAATAAAATAGATCAAAATTAATCTAAATTTGCAAATGACACTAAAGTAGGTGGAATCCCGGGGAGACACACGTGGCAGGAGTATCCCAGTGACCTACGACCCTTAGACCGAGGACCCGCCCGGAAGGTCCAGCTTGCCCGCCGGAGACTCGCCCGGTTGGCCCAACTCGCCACCGCAGATGGAGAACCCACCCGACTCACCCACCGGAGACCAGGGACTCGCCCTGTAGGCTCAACCCACCGCGGATCGAGGACCCACGTGAATCCACTTGGAGGGCCACTAAGCAGACCGGCTGCGGGTGGGAGTGCACAGTCTCGATGGGTTAGTGGGCCGCCGACAACCTGGGGCTCAGCTGGACCGGACGCCGCTCCCAGAGGCCGAGCAAGTGGACCGGACGTGGATTACAGCGGTGTAGCAATGGCGGAGGACACCACGGCTACGCTTGGCCAGGCCAACCCTACAACGCCGCCAGGACAACGGGCCAGATCAAGTTCATGGTCAGATCAACTGAAACTGGTGCCAAACTAATGAATTTGTATACTCTCTCATTATACTACTGCTATGCACTTATACTGTAGCCGAGATGCTAATTTAATATCTATCTAACTGCTTATGTATATTGATACTTGTACTGAACTGAATACAAAAATGAATTTCACTGTACCCTGGTACATGTAACAAATAAATTACCATACCATATATATCTTAAGAAAGAAGATGGTTATCAAAAATTACAGCGGGATCTTGATCAGCTGGGCAAGTGGGCTGAAGAATGGCTAAATGAGTTCAAAGCAGCTAAGTGCGAGGTGTTGTAATTTGGGAATTCCAACCAGAGCAGGACCTTCACAGTGAATGGTCGGGCCCTGGTGAGTGTACCCCGAAAGTGGTAGATAGAGCGGTAAAAAGACTTTTGGTACATTGACCTTTATCAGTCAGGGTTATTGAGAATAGATGCATATTACAGTTTGTGAGGCCACATTTTGAGTATTGTGCTCAGTTTTGATCACCCTGTTATAGGATGGATGTTAATAAACTGGAAAGAGTGCAAAGATTTATGAGGATGTTGCCAGGACTCAAGGGCCAAGCTAAGACATCCTTGGAGTGTCGTAGGCAAAGGGGTGATTTTATTTATACAGAGTACATAAAATTATGAAGAGAATTGACAGGGTGACTGCACAGACTCTTTTCCCCAGGATAGGGGAAGTAAGAACCCGAACACATAGGATTAAGATGAGAGGGGACAGATTTAATAGTAAGCCGAGGGGCAGCCTTTACCACTCAGAGGGTAATGGTACATGGAATGAGCTGCCAGATGTTGTAATTGAGACAGGTACAATAACATGTTTGAAAGATACTTAGACAGGTAAATAGGGAAGTTTTAAAGTGATCACAATGAAAATCAGCCATGATCACAATGAATGGCAGTGCTGGCTCGAAGGGCCGAATGGCCTCCTCCTGCATCTATTTTCTATGTTTCTATGGATATCTATGGATATGGAACAAATGGGACCAGCTGACATGGGGTATATTGGTTGACATGGACGAGTTTGTTGAAGGGCCTGTATCCATGCTGTACGATTCTGATCTCTCCTATACACAAAGTATTAGAGGGGATTTTGCAATTAATTGAAAAATGGTTTCATCCATCTGTCAGACTTGCACAGGCCTACAGACGTCCTATGTCACCAAAGTCTGATGTTGAAAAGCTATTTCCATGCTAAATCCTCCCAGCAGATCTGGTACACATATTTGCTTTACTCACACTTATACCTTTCCTTAACTAGATTCTAACATAAAGCCTTGCAACATCTAAACCAAATCAATGACAATTATGAATATTAAATTCAGTTCAAAATCACACATAGGCAGCAAAATAGAGAAATAAAAGTTATTTAAATTTACAATAGTAATTTAAAGCTGTAAAAAATTAAATCTACGAACCAAGCTGCTTTTTTTGCAAAGAGATTTTGTTAAGACATAATTAAGAATTTTCTAATAATTATTTTTTCTGTCTGGTTGAATATATTGGCTCATTGCAGTAAGGTGATTATAATATTCATATTCAAATTAGTTTAATACTAAAATATCATAGCCGTCATTGAAGTATAATGAGCCAGATTAGGTAAACTGCAGAATGTGCAGTTAACCTAATTTACCTAAACTGCAGATGGTTGAAAGGGTCAAGAACTTCAAATTCCTGGGCGTGCACATCTCTGAAGATCTTTCCTGGTCCGAGAATACTAACGCAATTATCAAAAAAGCTCATCAGCGCCTCTACTTCCTGAGAAGATTACGGAGAGTCAGTTTGTCAAGGAAGACTCTCTCTAACTTCTACAGGTGCACAGTAGAGAGCATGCTGACCGGTTGCATCGTGGCTTGGTTCGGCAATTTGAGCGCCCTGGACGGAGGAAAAGACTAAACACTGCCCAGTCCATCATCGGCTCTGACCTTCCTTCCATCGAGGGGATTTATCGCAGTCGCTGCCTCAAAAAGGCTGGCAGTATCATCAAAGACCCACACCATTCTGGCCACACACTCATCTCCCTGCTACCTTCAGGTAGAAGGTACAGGAGCCTGAAGACTGCAACAACCAGGTTCAGGAATAGCTACTTCCCCACAGCCATCAGGCTATTAAACCTGGCTCGGACAAAACTCTTGATTATTAATAACCACTTTCTGCTATTTGCACTTTATCAGTTTATTTATTCATGTGTGTATATATTTATATCATGGTATATGGACACATTTATCTGTTTTGTAGTAAATGCCTACTATTTTCTGTGTGCTTAAGCAAAGCAAGAATTTCATTGTCCTATACATGACAATAAACTCACTTGAACTTGAACTTGAATGTGTGAATATTTTCTAAGTTAAATATTTATCTACATTTATATAGGAATAAATGTAAATGTAGAGATGATTGTGCTTAAATGTTTTAAGGAGAAAATTGCAAAACACCAACTGTCAGATCACTAAGCCAGATTTCAACACAAATAATAATAATAATAAATCTTATTTTCGGGCGCCTTTCAAAGTCTCAAGGACACCTTACAGAAATTAACAGAAGAGAAAAAAACATATAGTCGGAGTAAAAAGAATAATAAGGACATCACCAATACACAAATTAAAGACAGAAATCGCTCCAAAGACAAAAAATCAAAAAACACAATGTCAGTGATTCTGTGATATGGAGCATTACATATGTCAGAACATCATTAAACAAGTGTTCAGGAATCAGACAAGTCACGTCTGTAAAACCAGTGGGTGCAAGAATATCTATAGATATTATTTGTGTGGAAAATAAAAATAAATGCTAAGATCTCTAAAATTAAAACTCACATAATTGAAGGCTAATTATTAATCTGTGCCAGGGTGCAACCCATTAACTATTTAGCTCAGGTGGGAAGAGATTTTAAAACAAGGCTCCATCTGCTATCCATGATACACTTATTTGTCACATGTACCAATTGGTATAGTGAAATGTGTGGTCGCCATACAGCAATACAAATAATAAAGAGTACAGAACACAAAAGTCTTTAACACAGACATCCCCACACAGCGGGGTCAAAATTTCCCACTGTGAGGGAAGGCTCCAAAAAAAAATTCAGTCATCCTCCTCTGTTGTCCTCCTGTGGTCGGATGGATATAAAATGGATATAAAACGGATGGATATTCCAGCTGGATATAAAAGATCCCTTTCATAATTTCAAAGAGCAGAGAAGTTACCTTAATGTTGTGGGAAATAGTTATCCATCATTATCACCAAAATTCAGCTAATCTGATCACCAGCATACCGTTGTTTGAACTCGCTGCCATATTTCTATATTAAAATCGTGGCTACATTTCTTACCAAATCTCCTGTTTTTGGCATTTTAACTTGTTCAATTATTTCAAGGGCTGAAGTGAGTTTTAACCTGCCATTTGTCAATCTGTCCTGCTCTTCAATAATGGTGACACCATAGACAACCGAAGAAGCAAAAAACAGAGCACAGTGCAGTACAGGACACACTCTCCGGCCCATGTCAGCACTGATCACAATGCCAATCTAAACCAATCCCATCTCTCAACATGTCTGTCAACCATTTGTCAACATGTGGTCTTTATCCCTCTTTCTCTGCTTGTTTAAGTCCTCTTAAACATTGTTATCATATCAATCTATCTATATACTATTAAAATTCTCATTTTGTATATGTATAAGTGCGTGCGTCTGTATGTTCTTCAAAACGCTACGTGGTAGCGCTCAAATTTTTACATATTCTGATTCACGTATTTCCCCTCCACGCAGTAATCAGGATCACTTAAGATTTCATCCTATATTTCACATGTTATTGACGATTCAAGTTTTTAAAAAAAGGCAAAAAACAGGTCTCACGCACAGCCCTTTTCCAGGACTTTCGAACTGATGTCACAATCCCACTCATTGTGCCGAATGCCACAATGACATCACAATGGGACGTTGCCAACGGTAACCGCAGCTTCTCACAGACAGCCTTTTTTCCCAGGAGCTTCCAGTGATAATCACAATGGGCTCTCAAGTGCCACACTCCCAGCTCCATCCCCTGGTTATTCACACCCCCCCCCCCCCCCCAGGGGTTATTCACACCCCCCAGGTTATTCATGATTAAAGTTATTTTTTAAAAGCCAAAACCATCTTTTAAAACACCAGGTTCCCGTAATGTCACAATGCCCCCCCCCCCTCCCCAACGGTACAGTGAAACAGAATATTCCACCACCTCCTGCCTCATTTCAAAAACAGCTTCATCAGCTCCCCAACGCACACCGTTGGGGAGCAGACCCAATGGGTCTGCACTTAGTCTAGTATAATATAAAAGCCAATGGTAAAAACAGCAAAAAAAAATGGTTTAAAATTATATGAAACACAATATAAATGAAAGCAAAAAATTATGGTTAGTGATTGTGCTGCATTACTAAAAATCTGTAACAAGAACATATTTATTTCCATAGTGTATGTTTCATCCAAAATTTCATAATAATTTGTTCTCAACTTTAATTGGCAATTGAACTGCATGAAACACAGTACTTAAAATTTTTTTTTTTATTAAGTTTAATATTCCAGTGCTCAGTACTCTATTTCATATGTTCATGGAGATGTCGGAACTTGCTTTGTAAACTTGTCCTTGTTCTCTCAATAGTTTCTGCACCATACAAGCTTGTGAGTGTAATTTCAACAAATTTGTCCTCATTACTACAATCAGTAGATTTAGTTATGTTTAAAAATGAAGCAGTCTTACCTCCCCAGCTCCAAGAAACAGATATCTGTGCTCTGTGATTGGTTTCTTAATCACTCTCTGGGCTGAGAACAATCCTGCCAGTGCTACCGATGCAGTGCCTGTACATTACAAAAACAACACTAAATGTCAATCAACTACATGGAGAGGGGGAAAAAAAGGCCTGTTTGAAATAGAGTACTGAGCACTGGAATATTAAACTTAAATTTATTTTTTTTAAAGTACTGCGTTTCATGCTGTTCAATTGCCAATTAAAGTTGAAAACAAATTACTACGGAATTTTGGATGAAACATACACTATGGAAATAAATATGTTCTTGTTACAGATTTTTAAATAACTTAATCTACACACAGCACAACTTTTGAAAACAGACCAGTCGGGATAACTGTTCCAAGTCAGAAATGTAATATTATTTTGTTTCAAATATGTCATAGCAAATTGAAATTAATTTGATATTTCAGTTGTTGATCAGATGTCTCGATTTCATAGCATGTTAAGTAAAACAAAGCAATGTTCAACACCATGATTGAATAATGTAATCAATTTAAGAACTAAAAAGTATTTAATTTAAAAATAGACAATGAAAACTAGAATTATTTAACTTTCCTGACATTAATAAAACAGAATGGTCACAGCACAGAGGGCCTGTGAGTCTATGTTATCTCTTTTGAGTCTTGGGTACTATAATTTTACACTCGCATGTGTCCTGGCGTTTGGCAGTTTACAGTTGATCTATCCAAATTATTTTTAATTTGGTATGTTCATAATTTTAGAAACATACCTTGAATGTCATCATTGAAAGTACAATATTTATCTTTGTATTTCTTCAAAAACCTGAAGGCATTGTGATTCCCAAAATCTTCAAATTGAATAAGGGTAGAACGTCCATACCTGTTTTAAAATGGAAATTAACATTATGTTTCTAGGTAGCTAAACCCACCTTGGTATACAGTGGGTTTGATATCCCCAAATATTCCAAGGAACTTGATGTTCAACATTAAGCCATCCACGTGCAGCGCAGCGAGTTACTGCCTTGCAGCGCTTGCTGCGCCAGAGACCTGGGTTCGATCCAGACTACGGATGCTGTCTGTACGGAGTTTGTACGTTCTCCCCGTGACGCGTGGGTTTTCTCCGAGATCTTCGTTTTCCTCCCACACTCCAAAGACGTACAAGTATGTAGATACATTGGTTTGGTACAAGTGTAAATTGTCCCCAGTGTGTGTAGGATAGTGTTAATATGCAGGGATTGCTGGTCGGTGTGAAAGAGCTAATAGTCAAATCTAATAGTAAAATCTAAAATTGAGTCGTTCTTCTACAAAAGCATGGACTAGTAGAACAAAAGAATGGCTCGGTGCCAAGTCTGAATGACATTGTAAATTATATGGAACACAATATGGAGGACAGGTTGTCTTTTCAATAAAGACATTAAGATGGCAGCCTGCAGTAATAACGTAGGTACACACAATAACGTAGGTACACACAATAACGTAGGTACACACACACAGCCTGCAGTAATAACGTGCTTCTTTTCAAGGCCATAAAGAAGCCAAGATTGAAAAAAAAATAGCTGACGCTCCAAGATAAGTAATAACTTGTTATTGGATGAGCTTGATTTGGACCCAGCTTTTCTTATATTTTGAAAGGTTGCAGAATCTTTCAGTCATGCCATAATTCAGACTTGGTAGGAGTGTTTTACTGATAAGAAAAAAATATAATTGTGCTAACGGTCCTTTGTTCTGTGAGTGGGAGCCCGAGAAGTCAGAGCAACAAGAAACTGCAGATTCTGAATTTAACTCCCCTACCCATGTTAGCCTGAAGAAGGGTCTCAACCCGAAATGTCACCCATTCCTTTTCTCCAGAGATGCTGCCTGAGTTACTCCAGCATTTTCTGTCTATCTTCAGTGTAAACCAGCATCTGCAGTCCATTCCTATACATTCTTATTTAACTGGATACAGTAAATTTACATTATTCCAGGGCTTTCAGGTAAATGTTGGTGTGTCTTGTGTGGGGGATGGAAAGGGGGGGGAACCACTTTCAGTCGCTTCCTCCACAGAGAGGCGACTTTTTCCATGTCGCCTTCCTCGTGGCCTAACACCAATGATTGGTGCGGCCTTTCCCGGAGTCGGGTCCGGAGCTTCAGCAGCGGGTGCAGCGTGAACTTTTCATCGCGGAGGGGGTGAGCCCTCGCCGGGTGTCACCAGAAGGGAATGCTCCGATCGCTGGCCCGTGGCTGCGGAGCTTCCAGCTGGCGCAGCGTCCGGAGCCTGGGATCCCTCGTTGGGGACCCCGGAGGAGCAGAGCTCTGACAGCCGGCCTGCAACATTTTGAAGCCGCGGTCTGCGGTGCTTCTAACCGCGGCGGGGACTTAGATCTTCGACTGCCGGCCAATATCATCTTGAAGCCGGTAGGGACGCACCGATTCTGGACTTACCTTGCCTGTACATCTGGCCGCTCGCAGCGGCGACTGCGGATGTTTGTGGTCCGGACCACGGAGGAAAATGGAGGAGGACTGACTGTACTTTGTGCTTTCCACCACAGTGAAGAATGGTGTGGATATTTGTGTTACATTTTTATTGTGTATTGTGTGTTCTTTTTGATTGTACCGCTGTTGGCAAATTCATTTCACTCCATTTTATTGTGTATGTGACAAATAAATCTGACTATTGACTATAATTTTTCCCCAACCAGATAACTCATTTATAAAAAATTCCATATCAGTTGCAAGATTACTTACTTATTCACAATTGCTTCCATAAACTCATCAATAAGTTCATCATAATGATGTGAATGATCTCTTTTCTGGTAAAGACCCAAGTAAAATGGATCTTTCAATAGAGTCTACAAGAAACAGAAAAAACAAAGTTTAACTTTGTAAAAAATACATGGAAAATAGGTGCAGGAGTAGGCCATTCAATATGATCATGGCTGACCATACAAAATCCGTACCCCATTCCAGCTTTTTCCCCCAACATCCCTCAATTCCCTTAGCCCTAAGAGCTAAATCGAATTATCTCTTGAACACATCCAGTGAATTGGCCTCCACTGCCTTCTGTGGCAGAGAATTCCACAAATCACTTCACAAATGTTACATATTGCATTGGGCTACCATGGATTTACATAAATCAGGTGGAACATGGATTTCTGTCATCTGTCTAAACCCAACCAAGTATGCTCAACAAACCAAGAGTTTGCAACACAATTTGACTGATTTCTTCCATCCAACATTTCTTGAGAATGAGAGAAGCTGCTTGCACAGAGTAGTGCTTTTCAGATTGGTTCTCTGTTTAGAAACATAGAAATTAGGTGCAGGAGTAGGCCATTCGGCCCTTCGAGCCTGCACCGCCATTCAATATGATCATGGCTGATCATCCAACTCAGTATCCCGTACCTGCCTTCTCTCCATACCCTCTGATCCCCTTAGCCACAAGGGCCACATCTAACTGCCTCTTAAATATAGCCAATGAACTGGCCTCGACTACCCTCTGTGGCAGGGAGTTCCAGAGATTCACCACTCTCTGTGTGAAAAAAGTTCTTCTCATCTCGGTTTTAAAGGATTTCCCCCTTATCCTTAAGCTGTGACCCCTTGTCCTGGACTTCCCCAACATCGGGAGCAATCTTCCTGCATCTAGCCTGTCCAACCCCTTAAGAATTTTGTAAGTTTCTATAAGATCCCCTCTCAATCTCCTAAATTCTAGAGAGTATAAACCAAGTCTATCCAGTCTTTCTTCATAAGACAGTCCTGACATCCCAGGAATCAGTCTGGTGAACCTTCTCTGCACTCCCTCTATGGCAATAATGTCCTTCCTCAGATTTGGAGACCAAAACTGTACGCAATACTCCAGGTGTGGTCTCACCAAGACCCTGTACAACTGCAGTAGAACCTCCCTGCTCCTATACTCAAATCCTTTAGAACCAGTCATTGCAAATTCAATATCAAGGTAAGCAACAAAGTAAACAAAGATAAATTTCAATTAGTAGCAGACATCACTAAATTAATAACCTTTTCCTAATTTTACTTAATCTTCTATATTTATTAACCAACTTTTGCCTTTCTCTCAGCTCTCTCAAAATAATACTTAGTTTAGTTTACTTGTGAGCATCATACATTTTCTTACCCTTCAAGACAGGTATGAGCCATTTTCAATATTGACGAAAACTTTAAAGCTTAAGTTAAGTAAATATTTATTTGTTACTTTGATTGTTAAACTTCAAGGCTTTTACCAGTGCAACAGTATAAAGCTCGATTTATCCAAGGAAAACCTCAACGAATCAGATATTAATACAACTTGATTTGAGAAGAGTCCTATGAAATAGTTTCCTTCTGGAAAGTCATCACAACAGTTATGACCCGGAGTCCTTTGAGAATGTAACTCTAAAGCAAATCTTGAGGATTAAAGGGGCTGTCCCACTGCGGCGACCTAATCCGCGAGTTCAGAAGAGTTTGCCCTCGTCTCATACTAGCAACATGGTCGACTCGAGGTCCTAGGAGGTCTTTGTAAAGCCCTTGTCCCACTTTCACGACCTCTGCCCAGTTTGCCCTTGACTCATACTCGCAGCATGATCGCTACGAGGTCGTAGGAGGTCGTGGGTAGGTCGTGATGCTAGTCGTAGGTACTTTTGGCATCAAATAGGTCGCGGCGTTTCTTCTAGCCTGATAAATATCCACGGGTTTAAAAAAAAAAAAAAAGGTCGGCAGGGAACAAAATCGATACTTTTTACTCGTAGGTAGATCGTGATGCTAGTCGTAGGTAGTCGTAGGTGGTTGGAGGCAGACGAAGGTAATAGCTCTGGGGTAAAAAAAAAAAAGGTCAGTAGAAAAAAAAGGTTATTTAAACAGCAGAACGTCACCTCTGTCACTCCAAGGCATGTTCATTCATAGCAGGAGGGGTTTTTGGAGAGGAGACTTGTGTTTTAGAGTAGGCACCAAAAAGGCAGCAGTGCAGGGGGAGGGCACAACCCTAAAATAAAAAAACAGCCATGCAGGTGTTGCCCACCCAAGAGGAGGAGTTTGCAGGAGGTGATGCTACAGGAGGTGATAGTGCAGGAGGAGGTAGCCCTGCATGAGAGACCCCCTGGAGGAGGAGACCAAGGTGGTAGTATATGTCCCCACCACCACTCCATCCTTCACTGCCTCATTTGAAGGCAGCAAAGCAGCCTTTCTCTTGTGTCTGACACAGCATCAGAGGCAGATGCCCCATTAGTGGTGAGGGAGGGCTGGAGGAAGGTTATGCCCTACACCTTCACCAGGCAGCAGGAGAGGGACCTTGAGGAATGGTTCCAGCAGAATGCCATCCTGTATGAAAAGGAAAATGAGGGGTACAGGGACAGAGACAAGAATGGCATGCTTGCCATCCACTCCCCACATCTGTGCTTAAAGGTCGCCATGGGGGGGAAAAAAAGGGGGGGGGGGGTTTACCCGTAGGTTTAGTCGAAGTAGGTCGGCATGTTATTCGTAGGTAGTCTAAGGTAGTCTTCAACCTAGTCATAGGGAGGTCGAAGGAGATCAAAGGAGGTAGTCTTCACTCTCCACTATTCGGTGTCCAATTTTCCTGAAGCTAGTCGAAACTAGTCTTCAACATAGTCGAGGGAGGTTGAAGGAGGTCTTCTACATAGTCGAAGGAGGACTTCAACATGACACTTTTTCAAACTCTCCTATACTCGCCAATTAGGTCGCTGCAGTGGGACAGCCCCTTAATTTCAATTAGTCTTCAAAAGATGAGGAGAAAAGATCAATAAATGTTACAACTGATTACCCAGATAACAAGGGACAGGAAACAGAAAATAAATACTTTGGTGCAACTGAAAGACACAATGTGACATTTAATGTGGAAAGGATGGTCAATAATTACAAAGATCAGTTTCAAACGAGCAATCCATGACCAATTATTAAGCTAAAGGCTTGTGTAACAGGGGCCCAAAATAAAACCACCTCCTCTCTCCATCACCATATATTTTGGAGTGAAAATACACATTCAAGTAATTATAAATGAGAGGATATGTTTAAACTTTGACGGTCTGATTAATATACTACCAACTAACACTCAGTCATATTATCCAACAAAATATGACGACACACATGCCATGACTTTGATGCTCTGTGCAGTTACCTCATTATCAGTACCGACATCAATGCAAACAGGAAGACATCCCCGCGGATCAATTCCAGCACACGTTGTGTATAGGCACAGCTTTCCCACTGGTATTCCCATTCCATAAACTCCCAAGTCTCCAAGTCCCAATATCCGTTCTCCATCTGTTACAACGACAGCCTAATGGGAAAAAAATAGAATTAATACTAGTTCCCACTAGTAGGAGAGTCCAGGATTAGAGCTCATAGCCTCCGAACTAAAGGACGTTCTTTTAGGAAGGAAATGAAGAGAAATCTCTTTAGTCAGAGGGTGGTGAATCTGTGGCATTCTTTGCCACAGAAGGCTGTAGAAGCCAAATCAGTGGATATTTTTAAGGCAGAGATAGACAGATTTTTGATTAGTACAGATGGCAGAGGTTATGGGGAGAAGGCAGGAGAATGGGGTTAGGAGGGAGAGATAGATCAGCCATGATTGAATGGCAGAGTAGACTTGATGAGCCGAATGGCGCATTTCTACTCCTATCACTTATGACAATAATCCCTCAAATTCTTCTTAAACATTTAAAATAATCAACACGCAATTCCCTCCCAAAATAAATCAACCATTTCTAAATTAAAAAGAAAAAAATTCAATTTAATGATTAAAAAACAGCTTAAGAGTCACTGTAATCCAAGGATTTAAATGTTATTCAGGACATAACAATCTCTTCTCACTGCAAGGATTAGCAAACAAACTCTCATTAAAAATACAAAATAATGAGAATCTCAGGAATGGTTTCATTGTCAAGCCTGTTTTTACAGTTTTGATTTTGCTTGGAGGGTGAAATTAAGAACCAATTACAGATTCTAACATCAAAATTAGATGAGCAAATATGTTCAAATCATAGAGATTTACATCAGAAAATAATTTAACACCCCTTGTCTGCGTCAGCCCCCCCCAAAAAAAAACGAATCCATTAACCAGCACAAAATAATCTCTTGGAATTCTTATCACCTCCTCCTCATCCTCCACCCCCAACTGCTTTGAATGAAATATTTTTTCCTCAGTGTCCCTCGAATCTTTTCACCAAATCAAACCCATGCCCATCACCTATTGCTCTTACTGCAAAACTTTCTCAACTAAAACGCTCTATTCCTGCCAGTATCTTTGTTAATCACCTCAGAATCCTCTCCTATCTATTTTTTCTTGTGTTATGTACTGTACTAACCCCTACTCAACATCTCCAACATTCACTTCAAAATTCACCCGAAAACTTCCCAAAATACCTGGCATTAATTTTTAAGTTCAAACTTCACTGCCTCTCTTACAAATTCATCCTCCAACTATCCTTCAAATAAACTCCAACCTTTATAATGAAGTTTTAACCCTTGCTTTCCCTCTCGCTCCATCAACCCTTGCTTTCCCTCTCTCCATCCCTCCCCCTTCCCAGTTCTCCGACCAGTCTGACGGTCCCCGATTGCATTTTATCTGTTTGCTTTGTTGTCCCCACCTACCTTACAATGATCTAATCTACATTGTTCATCTCATTTGATGTTTTGTTTACACACACTTTAACCTTCTCCCTCTCCTAACTCGCAGTTGAAGGGTCTCAATCCAAAACGTCACCCATTCCTTCTATCAAGAGATCCTGCCTGTCCCGCTGAGTTACTCCAGCATCTTGTGTCTATCTCCTATGAACACCTCTGTAATGAACATTTCCAAGTTCTCCCAGCTCTGGTCTTTATCATAGACAAGGCTGAATACCGCGATGAACTCTACAGTATCTTTTATCTCCACTCTCCCATGTCTTTGAACAGACACAGAAAGAGGACCTGAAAGGCACTCCCAACTCCCATGCAAAAGTTTTAAAATCACTCAGACTAGCATTTGAGTTTACAATCATTATTGTACTTCAAAGTGTTGTCTTTATTTAAACAGGAATAGAATACCATGCTCCCAGATTTTTTAATACCCTGGACATAAAACCACATATGAAATTTGAACTCCCATCTTTAAGCTTATCTCATCAATATTATGAACCCTTTCTTTTCTTTAACTCCTCAGATGAATCAGTCTGGAGAAGGATTCTGACCAGAAACGTCCCTATCCATGTTCTCAAGAGATGCTGCCTGACTCGCTGAGTTACTCCACCACCTTGTGTATTTTTCTCAGATGTTTAAATGGTTGTTATTATTAACTACGTCCTTCATTCAGCCACTTTCCTTTGACCTCCAATCACTATTCCATTATTCTATTGGGCAGGCATTCCATTTCTCATCTGTCAGCCAGGGTACTGTCTGACACACCTCCAGCTCATTGCATACATTGGACTTTATCAATGGTGTTGTTGTGTTACAATGCTGAGAACTATATTCTGCACTCTGTACATACACCTTTGCTCTCCCTATTGTACTCTCCAGTTTGACTTTATTATATTTATGTATGGTGTTATCTGATCAATAGCATGCAAAATAAAGCTTTTCACTGTACCTCAATATACATGACAATACCCGAGCCAACTACTGGTCAGCAAGAGGGTTCTTACTGGATCAGTAGCAAGGTGAAAATATATATGTACTTTTGACAAAGATAATTTTTAAATCTCTTCATCAAATTGTTCTGGAATAATATTTAAGTTTATTCAGTTTAGTTTATTGTCACGTGAATTGACACAGGTACAGTGAAAAGCTTTAGTTGTGTGCTAACCAGTCAGCAGAAAGACAATACATGATTACACTCGATCCATTTATATGTGTAAATACATGATAAGGGAATAATGTTTGGTGCAAGGTAAATCCAGTAAAGTCCGATCAAGGATAATCCGATAGTAGTTCAGCACTGCTTTCTGGTTGTGGTAGGATGATTCAGTTGCCTGATAACAGCTGGGAAGAAAATTGTCCCCGAATCTGGTGGTGTGCGTTTTCACACTTCTATACCTTTTGCCCGATGGGAGAGGGGAGAAGAGGGAGTGGCCAAGGTGCGAACCGTCCTTGATTATGATGCTGGCCTTGCTGAGGCAGCGAGAGGTATAAATGGAAATAATTGAAGGGAGGTTGGTTTGTGTGATGGTCTGGGCTGCATCCACAATTCACTGCAGTCTTTTTTCAATTTCACAACTATCTCTACTTCGGCACCGTCAATGCAAACTGGGGTACTGCTTCACTTCCTGAAGTAGATCACAATCTCCTTTGTCTTTGTCAGCATTTGAAAGTATTCAAACAGCCCACATTAGTTATTTATCATGAAAAGGGTGGAAGACCACTTCAATACCGCGGACACCAGAAGCATGTGGCAGGGTGTAAGGGACATCACTGACTACAAGAGCAGCCCTGCCTGCTACCATGGTGATATCACACTGGCCAACGGACTAAACACCTTCTTTGCCCGCTTTGAAACTGGCAACACCACCAGGAGTGGAATAACCCCGGCCATGGCGGAGGGACAGGCCTTAACACTGAGCACTCAGGAGGTACAGTGCGCTCTGCGTAGGATCAATCCACACAAGGCTGCAGGCCCGAATGGAGTCCAGGGAAGGGTACTAAAGGACTGTGCTGTACAGCTGGCGGAGGTATTCACGAGAATCTTCAATCTGTCTCTATCTCTGGCAACGGTCCCCAAGTGCCTGAAAACAGCCACCATATTGCCGGTGCCGAAAAAGTCTAAAGTCACCAACCTGAACGACTACCGCCCGGTTGCCCTAACTCCAAACCCAATGAAGTGCTTCGAAAGGCTGGTCCTCTCCCACATCAAATCCAGCATCCCTGCCTCACTGGACTCTCATCAATTTGCATACAGGGCAAATAGATCAACAGAGGATGCCATCTCTCTGGCTCTTCACACTGTCCTGACTCACCTGGACAGACAGGGCACGTACGTGAGGATGCTCTTCATTGACTATAGCTCTGCATTCAATACGGTCATCCCCACCAAGCTCACCACCAAACTCCACCAGCTAGGCCTCAGCTCGCCGATATTCGATTGGATCCTGAACTTTCTGACGGAGCGACCGCAGGCAGTGAGACTGGGCCCGCACCTGTCCTCCACTCTGAGCACCGGCACACCACAGGGCTGTGTACTAAGCCCCATGCTCTACTCCCTCTTCACTCATGACTGTGTTCCTGCATTTGACACCAACACCATCGTGAAGTTTGCAGACGACACAACAGTGATTGGGCTGATCACCAACGGTGATGAAACAAAATACAGAGCGGAGGTGCAGAACCTGGCGGACTGGTGCGCACGTAACAACTTGTCACTAAACACCTCCAAGACCAAGGAGCTGATTATTGACTTCAGGAGGTCCCATAATGGAGAATACGCCCCAATCTCCATTTACGGGGAAAGTGTGGAGAGAGTGTCCAGCTTTAAGTTTCTGGGCACTCACATTTTAGAGGACCTCACATGGTCCACCAACACCGCTGCGCTGGTCAAGAAGGCACAGCAACGACTGTTCTTCCTGAGGACATTAAGAAAGACTGGTCTGCCCCAACACCTGATGACAACATTCTATCGCTGCACCACAGAGAGCATATTAACGTATGGCATCTATGTGTGGTATCTCAGCTGCACGGAGGCGGAGAGGAGAGCTCTTCAGCGCATCGTCCACAGAGCGCAGAGGATTATTGGGACACAGCTACCAGCCTTGGAGGGCATCTACCACACACGGTGCCTCAGGAAGGCCGTCAGCATCCATAAAGACTCCTCACACCCTTGTAACAGACTGTTCGAACTACTTCCCTCCGGCAGACGTTACAAGGCCTTCTACGCCCGAACCTCCAGACTCAGAAACAGCTTTATTCCCAGAGCTATAGCGGCTCTGAACTGGCCCTGCTGAGTGCCCCCCATCCCCCCTGGACAGTCTCCCTCGGATGGTCACGTCACACAGCTTATTTATTTATTTTACTTTTCTTTTACATCGGTTGGAAGCTGCATACTAAATCTCGTTGCACTGATGTGCAATGACAATAAAAGATATTATTATTATTATTATTATTATGAAGTATCAGAGGTAGGAAATAGTGAAGATGATTTTCACACTTAAGCAGCATGTACTCCGTGTTAAGAAAACATCCTATTGATTCAAACAGGTACTGTTCTATAATTAACTCCATTTCATATAGGAATGATACCATAGCGTTTGAGATTCAAAAAATGGCTAACATGCTTTATACTAAGTGTGTTTTTAAATACACCATTTATCCTTTACCTTAATGTTTGTTTCTGGCCAGTTGTCAAGAATTGATCTAACATGGCCTTTGTCCAAGATGGAAATAAAGACACCTCTGGTGAAAAGTGAAAAACACAAATTAATGTCAAAATTACATCTACAATGCTAATCACCCTTGAAAAATGTATAGTACTGGAAGAGCAGGCTTTGAACTATCTTCTACATAAAATGTCTCTCTTATTATTTGCTTGGAAGAGTTCTCCTAACCTAAAATTAACAATAAAATAGAATAAGAGAAAAATATTCAGGGAAAAATTATGTGGCCAAGACCAAATAGAGTATGATTAATCTGCAAGGAAACTGGCAACATGGCTGCTCTTTTCTGCTCCATGCTAGACTCCTTACTTTCCATCTCATATTCTCAGCATATTCTGTCCCAGTAATTAAAGTATTTCTCTCCCCTCCCATCTACAGACACCATGTCTCTTGCACTACATTCAGCTAAAGAACACCCATATCAGGACGCTACTCATTGACTACAGATCAGCCTTCAACACCATAATATTGAACAGGCTCATGTTTAAACTCCAGGACCTTGGTCTTGGGGCTTCTATCTGCAACTGGCTTCTGGACTTCCTGTCTGACAGACCTAACTAAGTCAGTTACAATTGGTCAAACATTTCCTCCACCGAACAGCAATACTCCTCAAGGTGGCGCACTCAGTCTACGTGGCTACATAAATCAACAACTTTAAGTTTGTTGATGAAACTACTGTAGTCAGTTCGATTAACAACAACAATGAGATGAAGTACAGGAAAGATATTGTAAACCTTGTGTCATTTAGCCCTTAACTTCGAAGGGAAAGAAGTGGTTGATTCAAGAATCTGATAGCACTGGGGAAGAAGCTGTTCTTAAGCCTGGATGCCTGTTTCTTCTTCCAGAGAGAAGACGAGAGAAAAGGAAATGGCCACTTCCATTCATCTAGTCGATATACACGGTGCTCAGGAAGGCTGGAAGTGTTGTCAAGAATGCTTGCCACTTTGTCCATTCCCTTTTCACTGTTCTACTTTCTGGGATTGATAGATTGGAGCGGCTGGGCTTGTATTCTCTGGAATTTAGAAGGATGAGAGGTGATCTTATTGAAACATGTTCCCAATGTTGGGGGAGTCCAGAACCAGGGGTCATAGTTTAAGAATAAGTGGTAAGCCATTTAGAACGGAGATGAGGAAAGACTTTTTCCACACAGAGAGTTTTGAGTGTGTGGAATTCTCTGCCTCAGAGGGCGGTGGAGGCTGGTTCTCTAGATGCTTTCAAGAGAGTTAGATAGAGCTCTTAGGGATAGAGGAGTTAAGGGATATGGAGAGAAGGCAGCAACGGGGTACTGATTGTGGATGATCAGCCATGATCACATTGAATGGCGGTGCTGGCTCGAAGGGCCGAATGGCCTACTCCTGCACCTATTGTCTATTGTCATCCAGATGGAAGAACAGCTTCTTCCCCAATGCCATGAGACTCTTGAACAAATCACCAGCAGGGTTCTGAGAAGTGTTGTAGAACAGAAAGAACCTAGTGATGCAGATACGTAGTTCCTTGAAAGTCACAGGATGATAGGGTGGTCAAGAAGGCTTTTGGCACATTGGCCTTCATCAGATAAGGTATTGAGAATAGAAGTTGGGATGTTATGTTACAGTTGTGCAAGAGGTTTGTGAGGCCACATTTGGAGTATCGTATTCAGTTTTCGTCAGCCTGCTCTGGAAAAGATGTTAAACTGGAAAGAGTGCAGAGAGGATTTACGAGGATGTTGCCAGACACTCCAGGGCTTGAGCTATAGGGAGAGATTGAGAATGATAGGACTTTATTCCTTGGAGTGCAGAAGAATGAGGGGTGATCTTATAGAAGTGTATAAGATCACAAGGAGAATAGATTAGAGAAAAAACAATGTACATTTACCATGAGTAGGGTAATCATGAACCAGAAGACATAGGTTCCTATTAAATCATTCCCCTCTCACCTCAAACCTGAGGGGCAGCTTTTTCCACACAAAGCGTGGAAGTTGTATGGAACGAGCTGCCAGAGAAGGTAGTTGAGGCAGGTACTATCACAACATTTAGAAACATAGAAAATAGGTGCAGGAGTAGGCCATTCAGCCCTTCGCGCCAGCACCGCCATTCAATATGATCATGCCTGATCATCCAGAATCAGTACCCCGTTCCTGCTTTCTCCCCATATCCCTCGATTCGGTTAGCCCTAAGAGCTATATCTAAAATATATTTGGACAGGTACATGGATAGTAAAAATTTAGGATACGAGCCAAATGCCAGCAGATGAGACTAGTGTAGATGGGGCATCTTGGTTGATAAGGGCAAATTGGGCCGAAGGGCCTGTTTCCACACAGTCTGACTCGATGATCCACTTTCCAGAGTTGCTGCTAAATTCTCTTACTATTAACTCTATCTCATTCAGTTATTCGGTTTTAGTATTTTTTCTGGCACTATTTCATATTGCACTACAATTCTTGCAGTATTCTGTTTGTTGTGTCGATTATTACCATGTACACTGTTTACTCTATGAGCTTCAAGTGAACAAGCAATTTCATTGCAATCTGGTTTAGATGACAAACTAATTGGAGATGACCTTCTAATATTCTTAAATTGATTACGTCAGACTAAACCAATCTCCAGGTAATTAGCACTGGCAACAAGATTAAAATTCAGAATCAATATACAATATTCTAAAATATAAAACCTGTTAAACCACAGTGAAATGTGTTTTTGACTTACTTTGGTCTCCGAAAAATATGTCCATATTGTGAGCAGGCCAGGCCCACTGTTGGAGTATAAACAATTGGCATTAATTCCTCAATGTTGTCAAGCAGTATCCTATAAAATAATTTTTCATTTCTTTCCTGGATTCCCATGACGTAAATATATCTATAATGGGACAACAGTTACAAGAGAAGCACTTTGGAAATCTGCAGGATGGTTCACACAAAGTATGACTGCTGAGATTAATAGGAATGAAAAAAAAGCTATTTCAATCCACCCCCCCCCCCCCCCACTTAAACCAACGATGAGAATAAAAAGTTGTCAATGTTTATATTAAAGACGACGCACGTGATTTAAAATAGTAATATATCGTATCTACACTGAATATAACATATATACACACTGAATCATAGATCTGAAGAGTCAAGTTTTATAGCTTGGAATTTTAGACACAAGAAAAATACAATAGACCATGACATTTTGTTTAAATTCTTCATTGCCAGCAAGTCAAGAAGTAATGAAACTTTCCCAAACATCCCACTCTATTTTCACCACAGGGATAACAGAACAAGTAGGGGCTCACTACCTTTCTCAAAGTCAAATGGTAATTAACGGGTAATTTTTAGTATGGCAGGCAGTGACGAGTGGGGTGCTGCAAGACTCAGTGCTGGGACAGTTATTTACAATATATATTAACAATTTATAACCTTTTTGCTTATATTCCACTGTGCCATCTCTAATAGTTTTTGATATAGAGCAGAATTGTGGGATTATGATGGGAAAGTATTTAACATTAGTAAAATGCTTTTGTAAAGAGTTTTAGATGAGGGAATGTAATATGTAATATCTCCAAGTTTGTGGATGACACAAAGCTGGGTGGCAGTGTGAGCTGCGAGGAGGATGCTATGAGGCTGCAGGGTGACTTGGATAGGTTGGGTGTGTGGGCAGATGCAGTATAATGTGGATAAATGAAAGGTTATCCACTTTGGTGGCAAGAACAGGAAGGCAGATTATTATCTGAATGGTGTCAGATTAGGATAAGAGGAGGTGCAACGAGACTTGGGTGTTCTTGTACATCAGTCACTGAAAGTAAGCATGCAGTTACAGCAGGCCGTGAAGAAAGCTAATAGCATGTTGGCCTTTATTGCGAGAGGATGCGAGTTCAGGAGCAAGGAGGTCCTATTGCAGTTGTACAGAGCCCTGGTGAGACTGCACCTGGAGTATTGTGTGCAATTTTGGTCTCCTAATTTTAGGAAGGGCATTATTGCTATTGAGGCAGTGCAGTGTATGTTCACCAGGTTAAATCCCGGGATGGCAGGACTTAAGGAAGTGGCTAGAAATCGTGGACACATTGGTGATAATTTTCCAATGTTCTATAGACACAGGATCAATTCCTGTGGATTGGAGGGTAGCTAATGTTATCCCACTTTTTAAGAAAGGCGGGAGAGAGAAAACAGGGAATTATAGACCAGTTAGCCTGACATCAGTGGTGGGGAAGATGCTGGAGTCAATTATAAAAGATGAAATAGCGGCACATTTGGATAGCACTAACAGGATTGGTCCAAGTAAGCATGGATTTACAAAGGGGAAATCATGCTTGACTAATCTTCTGGAATTTTTTGAGGATGTAACTAGGAAAATGGACAAGAGAGCCAGTGGATGTAGTGTACCTGGACTTTCAGAATGCATTTGATAAGGTCCCACATAGGAGATTAGTGGGCAGAATTAGGGCACATGGTATCGGGGTAGAGTGCTGACATGGATAGAAAATTGGTTGGCAGACAGGAAACAAAAGGTAGGGATTAACGGGTCCCTTTCAGAATTGCAGGCAGTGACCATTGGTGCAGCGCAGGCTCGTTGCTGGGACCACAGCTATTTACAATATACATCAATGATTTAGATGAAGGGATTCAAAGTAACATTAGCAAATTTGCAGATGACACAAAGCTGGTGGCAGTGTGAACTGTGAGGAGGATGCTATGAGAATGCAGGGTGACTTGGACAGGTTGGGTGAGTGGGTATCAAAAACAGGAAGGCAGATTATTATCTAAATTGTGTCAAATTGGGAAAAGGGGAAGTACAACGGGATCTGGGGGTCCTTGTTCTTCAGTCAATGAAAGTAAGCATGCAGGTACAGCAGACAGTGAAGAAAGCAAATGGCATGTTGGCCTTTATAACAAGAGGGGTTGAGTATAGGTGCAAAGAGGTCCTTCTGCTGTCGTATAGGGCCCTAGTGAGACCACACTTGGAGTAGTATGTGCAGTTTTGCTCCCCTAATTTGAGGAAGGACATTCTTGCTATTGAGGCAATGCAGCGTAGGTTTACAAGGTTGATTCCCGGGATGGCGGGACTGTCATATGCTGAGAGAATTGAGCCGCTGGGCTTGTATACTCTGGAGTATAAAAGGATGAGAGGGAATCTTATTGAAACATATAAGATTATTAAGAGTTTGGAGTTTAGAGGCAGGAAACATGTTCCCGATGTTGAAGGAGTCCAGAACCAGGGGCCAGTTTAAGAATAAGGGATAAGCCATTTAGAACAGAGACGTGGAAACACTTTTTCTCACAGAGAGTTGTGAGTCTGTGGAATTCTCTGCCTCAGAGGGCAAATGGTGGAGGCCGGTTCTCTGGATACTTTCAGAGAGCTAGATAGGGCTCTTAAAGATAGCGGAGTCAGGGGATATGGGGAGAAGGCATGAATGGGGTACTCGTTGGCCATGATCACATTGAATGGCGGTACTGGCTTGAAGAGCCGAATGACCTACACCTGCACCTATTGTCCATTGACTGTCATATGATGAAACAATGGGTCGACTGGGTTTGTATTCAATGGAATTTAGAAGGATGAGAGGGTATCTAACAGAAACATATAAAATTCTTAACGGATTGGACAGGCAAGATGTAGGAAAAAGGTTCGCCATGTTGGCGGAGTCAAGAACCAGGGGTCAGTTTAAGAATAAGGGCCAAGCCATTTAGGACTGAAATTAAGAAAAACATTTTCACCCAGAGAGTTGTGAATCTGTGGAATTCTCTGCCACAGAAGGCAGTGGAGGCCAATTCACTGGATGTTTTCAAGAGTTAGATTTAGCTAAGGAATCAAGGGATATGGGGAAAATGTAGGAACGGGATACTGATTTTAGATGATCAGTCATGATCATATTGAATGGCAGTGCTGGCCCAAAGGGTCAAAAGGCCTACTCCCGCATCTATTTCCCCATTTTTCTAATTATATAATCATTTTCTCTTTGCCCAATAAGAATCTTATGAGAGTCAGCTGCACATGGATATTAATTGTCATAATATATATAAATCTTGAATTTAAAAATTCAACATCTTATCGAATATTTCCATTGACAAAACAAAAACAAATTTCTGTTTTTGCATTGTTTAGATTTTTACAGGAACTTAAATAATTTCAGGCTTCGATTGAAATGCAAAATGACGGCATTTAGGTATTGAAGTGATCTTACGAGCTTAGTTAAAGAAATGTCAAACCGAAATCGTTCAACTAGATACTTGACAACTTCTTGATTGAACATGTTTAAGAAAGAACTGCAGTTGCTGGAAAAATCGAATGTAGACAAAAATGCTGGAGAAACTCAGCCGTTGAGGCAGCATCTATGGAGTGAAGGAATAGATGACGTTTCGGGTCGAGACCCTTCTTCAGACCTCTTGATTGAACATGTTCACTTTCAGATTGCAGACGCTGCTGCAATTCTTCTTCTCCCAGAGAGTAATGATTTCCAGAGATCTATCTTTTGTTCATAAAATGGCCTTGCAACATCTCTTTTGGTCAAATTTTCTTTAATTTCCATCCAAACCCAACCCTCCTCTTTTGTTCTTTCATCCTCTCACTTCCTTCTCCCAACCTCTATTTGCTTACAAGGAAGATGCAGCCTGTCAAATGATCCTGGCAAGTATTTCCAACAATTGTAAAAACTAAAATCATACACATTAGAAACATTAAGTACTGGAGGATATGCAAAGAGACCACAGAAACTGTAATTGTGAGCATGTTCAGAAAAAACAAGTTTGATTAGGACTTTTTGATTGAGTTCTTTTGAAGAGGCGACCAAGATGATTGATAATGGTCATGCGATGGATATTGTTGACATGGCCTTTAGCACGGTCCTTGACAAGGTCCCGAATTGTCAGCTGGATTGACAGGTTAGATCACATAGGAACTGCAGATGCTGGTTTAACCTTCTGAAGAAGGGTCTCGACCCGAAACGTCACCCATTCCTTCTCTCCAGATGCTGCCTGTCCCGCTGAGTTACTCCAGGTTTTTGTGTCTATCTTAGATCACATGGTAGCTTGGATACAAAATTGGTTTGGGTGTAGGAATCAGATGGTGGTAGAGGAAGGTTGTGCTTCACATAGGAAGCCTGCGACGAGTAAATGGAAGGCCCCTGTTGCAGAACATTGCGATCTAGGGGTACAAGTACACAACTCTGTGAAAGTGGCAGCACAGATAGACAAGGTGAAGGTGGCAGCATTTGGCACCCTTGCCTTCATCAATGTACATCATGTTGGGTCATCATGTGACAACCGAACAAGATGGTAGTAAGACAGCACTTGGGAGTACTGTGAGCAGTTCTGGTTGCTCAGCTACAGTTGTGCAGAACCGATCGCATTGCATGAACTTGGGAGGGTCAAGCTCTAAGCCACTGCTGATTCAGTTGCTGAAGCACAAGAAATGTCAACAAATGAAAAAATAGCTCAATACAACTGGTTCGGTTTCATCCCATTATGGTACGTCCCAAGTTTACTTGATTATACATTTAATACCAATTAAAACAATTATAGACAAAAATAACTGTGGTATCTGCTGGTCCACTAGCCGGTCCACTAGCCAGCCCCCCAACCAACACCCCCCAACCCCACCCCCCCACTTCTAACATATAGGTCACAATAATTTAACTATTCCTTACTTTGTTAGAGGGCTTCGAATTCTTTCCAAATTCTTCTTAAAACGCATTGCTTGAATATCTTGTGTTTCTATTTTAGGAGGCAGGAGCCCATGCAGGCCTAGAATTTGTCGTTCTTCTAATGTGAATGCCATGCCCTAAAAATATATTGACAAGTGTTTCAATAATGACAGTTAGTGCATTGCAGAGGGCATACCATTCTACACAGATGCATGATATGTATGCATGCATACATACGACATTCTTGGTGCAGAGTGATGACCTGTGAACAAAAATAAATAATTCTTCATTTTTATATCTATTTGAGAAACATTTAACTCTTAATTGGTACCACCATTAAATCATTTGCAGCTCCAAGAGGGGATAATGAGGCAATGGATTAGACTCAAATCTGCATCAAGAAACTTGCCATAACTTCAACAGCATCTCACAAACCTGCACACTTTACCATCTGAAAGAACACGATGCATACAGACAATTGCTTCCATTCAATAAGCTCCCCTCCAAGTCACACACAACATTCAAACTTGTATCTCAATGGGCTAGTTAGTCTGAATTCTGGGTTTTTAATACTATTAAAAAAATATATTAATACCCTAAATATTATCTCTTGCTCATTTATGGTCAAAACTATTAATGTACAGCTCAGACGTTTGCTTTGTTTGTATTTTCAGAATTAATCACGTCACTTTCAGGGCTACATACAGTGCCCTCCATAATGTTTGCGACAAAGACCCATAATTTCTTTATTTGCCTCTGTACTCCACAATTTGAGATTTCTAATAGGAAAATAAAAAATCACATGTTGTTAAAGTGCACATTGTCAGATTTTAATAAAGGGTAATTTTATACATTTTGGTTTCACCATGTAGAAATTACAGCAGTGTTTATACATAGTCCCCCTATTTCAGGGCAACCATAATGTTTGGGACACATGGCTTCACAGGCGTTTGTAATTGCTCAGGTGTGTTTAATTGCCTCCTTAATGCAGGTACAAGAGCGTTCTCAGCACCTAGTCTTTCCATCACATTTGGAAACTTCTATTGCTGTTAATCAACATGACGACCAAAGTTGTGCCAATGAAAGTCAAATAAGTCATTATGAGACTGAGAAACAAGAATAAAACTATTAGAGACATCAGCCATATCTTAGGCTTAACAAAATCAACTGTTTGGAACTTCATTAAGAAGAAAGACAGCACTGGTGAGCTTACTAATCGCAAAGGGACTGGCAGGCCAAGGAATTGTCCACAGCTGATGACAGAAGAATTCTCTCTATAATAAAGAAAAATCCCCAAACACCTGTCCGACAGATCAGAAACACTCTTCAGGAGTCAGGTGTGGATTTGTCAACGACCACTGCCCGCAGAAGACTTCATGAAGAGAAATACAGAGGCTACACTGCAAGATGCAAACCACTGGTTAGCTGCAAAAATAGGATGGCCAGGTTACAGTTTGCCAAGAAGTACTTGAAAGAGCAACCACAGTTCTGGAAAAAAAGGTCTTGTGGACAGATGAGACGAAGATTAACTTATTTCAGAGTGATGGCAAGAGCAAAGTATGGAGGAGAGAAAGAATTCCCAAGATCCAAAGCATTTCTTCCATCGAACGTGTCCAAAGACAGGCAGCTCGATTTGTTACTAACACCTATGAGAGAGAAGCAAGTGTCGCCAAACTTCTGAATTCTCTGGGGTGGAACCCTCTCCAAGACAGACGTGAAGCTCACCATTTGACCTGTTTTTACAAAATGTTAAATGGTCAGCTCGACATAGACTACAAGAACTACACCAAACCCAAACTAATTAGGAGCAGACGAGGGCATTCGATCCAATTTGTGATCCCAGCTACAAAGACAGATGTATACCGCAATTCGTTCTTCCCCTGCACAATTAAAGCATGGAATAATCTCCACCCAACTATAGTTACCCAACCAGATGCAACTAAATTTAAAGTAGCTCCTTCTTCCCAATAACCCTTTCTGGCTTAAGCCCTCCCTCCACCACCTCCAATTTAAATTCCATTTGGAATATTTTGGAGGACCAAGAAACCAAGAACCAAGATACCACCTCATCTGTGAAACACGGTGGTGGGGTTGTTATGGCCTTGGCATGAATGGCTGTTGAAGGTACTGGCTCACTTATCGTCATTGATGATACAACTGCTGATAGTAGCAGCATAATGAATTTTGAAGTGTAACTCATTAGCCAGCGGTTCATTCTACAGCATGACAAATTATGCCAAACATACTGTTAAAGCAACAAAGGAGTTTTTCAAAGCTAAAAAATGCTCAATTCTTGAGTGGCCAAGTCAATCACCCGATCAGAACCCAATTGAGCATGACCTTTATATGCTGAAGAGAAAACTGAAGGGCATTTGCCCCCCAAATAAGCATAAGCTAAAGATGGCTGTAATACAGGCCTGGCAGAGCATCACCAGCGAAGACACCCAGCAACTGGTAATGTCCATGAATCGCAGACTTCAATCAGTCATTCCATGTAATGGATATGCAGCAAAATACTAAACATGACTGCTTTCATTTACATGACATTGCTGTGTCCCAAACGTTATGGTACCCTGAAATGGGGGTCTATGTATAAACACTGCTGACATTTCTACATGGTGAAACCAATATGTATAAAAATGGCCTTTATAAAAATTTGATAATGTGTACTTTAACCACATGTGATTTTTTGCTATTACAAATCTCAAATTGTGGAGTACAGAGGCAAATAAATAAATGATGGGTCTTTGTCCCTAACATTATGGAGGGCACAGCACAATATTTCTCATTATGCTCACCATTCTGCAAAGCCCCCTCAAGTATCAGATTATTAATGAACCCCATTTAAATATAACATATTACCTTCTACCCACCATGAATTCATTCCATACACTACACTCCATTACACATATGCACAAAGGAGCACATGGCTTATTTGGTACTGAAACTCCAAATTTACACTTTAAAACCTGGACTAAACTCATTGTGCACACTTCCTCCTCTGCAATGGACATTGAAACCCCACACTCTACTCACTCTCTACTTTCCTCTCAGTTAAAGTATTCATTTCCTCCATAAAACCGTTGATCAAACTTCCTAACCTCTCCCAAGCCTCCAATGTTGCTCTTCACCCAATCCCAATGAAAATCCTCCACAGGGAGTATATTGGTGATATACAAATTTAGTTAACACACATGTTAAGTGATTATACTAAAATGAAGATCTTCTAATAGTTTTTGGAAAATACAAAAGTAACAGCTTTGATTAAGCGTCACTGACCTAAAGTACCTGTTCTTCTCTCTACAAATTCTGCCAGTGTTTGTCCATAATTACAGCAAATTACTAATCCCATCAGTAGACATTGGAAAGCATGAGGCCAGAGCCGCCAAGGTTTGTCAGAGCATTTCAGTATTTTAGTACCTGAAAATCAGTATTTTGCTGAGGAGATCAGTATTTTTACGCAGTTCCATTTTGCTGAAAAATATTTTTTTTAAATGTGCGATCATACCCATGTAAGAGTACAAGAATGGATAACTTTGCTACCTTACTTGACAGTGCTTTAATTGCCATCTCTTTGTATACTTCTGTTTGAACGGCTGCTTCCTGCTTTTAGCACCAGATGATGATGTAGAAGCCATTTTGGAAGCCTCCGTGTCCCTCTCTCCCTCATTCCTCTCTTTCCCTCCCTCCCCTCCCTCTGCCCTTCTCCTTCCCCGAACAGTCTGTGACCCATAGCGCTGTGGCCATAGTGCTGTGTATAAAGCCCATAGCGCTGTGGCCATAGTGCTGTGTATAAAGCCCATAGCACTGTGTAAAGGCAATAATTATAGCGCTCCAGCTGGTAGCGCTACAATTAGAACCCATAGCGCTATTCGTTTAACTTCCCACGCGCTAAACTGACAGCGCTGTCTAAACCTGTAGTGGGACAGGCAGATCAAAGCTTACAAAAATAATCCAGATCTTGAAATTTAAAATACTAAGATTTAATCTGCTATAATTTTTAGAGTTACAGTATGACTTTTTATATCCTTGCATTTTTTAAGCAGCAAAATGAAACAGGAAGTCAGGCAGATTTAAAAAAAATCCGTACTTTACAAAGCAAATCCGTACATCCGTATTCTTATCACATTTCCGTGCAAAATACAGAAAATCCGTACTACTTGGCAACTCTGTGAGGCCCTGTGATATTTTAAGACATATTATGCTGTTTTATGTTAAAGAGGAAGCCAATTACCTTATTTGTTCTGGGACTCAACATCAACGGTCGGCCCTTCTCTACCGTGTGCATGCAACGACAGGAGTAGGCACATGGCCTTAAAGTCAATTTAAGTCGAGAGAGCATCTTTCAATATTGAATCTGCAGGAAATAAAGAAAAGCATGTTTATCATTTTAGCGATTATTGTTTGTTATATTCTACAGTTGGTATAATTTATAGTTTGGAGCCTTCTAGGAAGTGCATTCAAAAGGTTTCAAGCCAACGATACGCTGCCAGAGTCAAACAGCACGGAAATAGGCCATTCAGCCCAATGCCTCCATGCCAACCAAGATACCCCATCAAAGCTAGCCTCACTTGCCTTTGTTTGGCCCATATCCCCGTAAACCATTCAGTATCTAGGTACCTGTCCAAATGTCTTAAGTGTTGTTATTGTATTGGCCTCAACTATTTCATTGAGCAGTTCGTTCCATTTACCCACCCACCCCTTTCTGTAGGAAAAAGTTGCCATACATCAGGTTTCTATTATTTTTTTCTCCGATCACTTTAAACCCATGCCCTCTTCTTCTTGATGTCCTTATCCTGGACAAAAAAAAGACTCTGTACATTCAACCTATCCGTTCCCCTCATGATATCATACACTTCTATCAGATCACCCCACAGTAACCTGCAATCCAAGGAACAAAGGCCAAGCTTGCCCAACCACACCCTACAGCTCATGCCCTTGGATCTTGGGCATTCTTGTAAATCTCTGCACTTTCCAGCTGAATAGCATCTTTCCTATAACAGGGTGATTGGAACGGCTTCCCGACAGGCCGCGGCTGTGATCACGGGGATCACGGAGGCCTTTATCGAGATGCCACGGTCTCAATGTCTTTGGAACTTTGTCAGCGCCGTAAGTGGCTGCTATTTGTATACATTGGGTATGCAGCAAAGAATTTTGCTGTGCCTAGACACATGTGACAATAAAGTATTTCATTCCACTTAGCATTGTCATTTTGCAATAATTAACAAGCTTCTGTAGAAGCAACTTCGCCTTCAATGCGGTTTAAATGAATGATTTGCTGTCAATCTTTAAGTACCTTTGCAAACCAATGTAGGCGTTTCAAATTGACAGCAAGGATAAACCTCTATTACCCATGCAGCCCCCTCCCCCAGTGTCAATCCAAAAGGGAAAAATTAGTGACTTCAAGCCAAATTGGTAGCTTAAGAAAAACTGCAGAGATAACATCTGTCTGTGCACTTCCTATATGTCCTTAGAAATCAGCTGAATTTGTTTGAAATTCATTGCACAATTCATCACAAGTCTCTCCCACACACCACTCGTGCACCAAAACCACTATTTAGGATGTGATTCCAAATGTATAATGCTAAAATTAATATTGAGAATGAGAATATTTGAAATATTTTAACTTTGAGCTGTTTTTTGTGTGTGTTTTTTTTTGTTTATTTTATTAGAAGTTAATACAGTACAAAACAGTACAGTGGAACCTAATTTTAAGTGCCAACTATGTCATACCGTAATCCATTCTATGTACAACCTCTAGTTTTATGTTTTGAGAAGGAAATAAGCAAGACAAGAAAAAGAAAACAATAGAAAGGGGAAAAAGAGGAAAAATAGATGGTAGAGAATAGAAAAACATGAAGTGTGTATATAAAAAAAATAAAAAGTGGAAAGTAGAAATAGGAGAGAAGGCCCCTTAAAAGAGAAATTTTCAAATCTTTATTCGGAGATGTAGATCTATCCACGGCATGAACTGAAATCAGCAATCTTTACGATACCGCTGCATCACATGATTCCAAAAAGTCGATGAAAGGAGACCAACTCCTTAAGAATTGGTCATATTTATCTATTAGTCGGAGTCTCATTTCTTCATGGCGTGCTATGTCCATCATATTCCTAATCCATATTTTAACAGTTGGTATGGCTGTATTTTTCCAAAACGTTTTGGTCTTTATTTAAATTGATATCTTCTACTATTATTCCAAATATAATCCATTCCGTTTTAGGTTCTATTCTTGACTTGAAAAGCTTTGTAAATATATCAAATATATCGCTCCAAAATTTATTCAACTTTGTACATCCTACAAATGAATGTGTTATATTAGCATTTTGAAACAAACATTTATTGCATCTGGGAGAGATGTTTGGATAAAATTTATTCAACCTCGTTTTTGAATAATAGTCTATGTAATAATTTGAATTGAATTAAATTATGTCTTGCATTAATAGAACAATTATGTGTGTTCATCAGATACTTTTCCCATCTATCCTTCGAGATCTTTATCATTAGCTCATGTTCCCAATCTTCTCTTAGTGCTTCTGTTGAGGGTAATTCTCTATTTTTAATATATTATTATAAAAGTATGATATTAGTTTTTGTGAATCAGCCTTAATATTCATTGCTTCTTCTAAAGGGTCTAAAAATATAGTTTGAAATCTATGTGTATATTTCTTCATAAAGTCACATATCTGTATATATTTAAAATATTGATTATCCTTCAGTTTAAATTTTAATTTTAAATGTTGAAATGATAAGTTTTCCTAATTCATACATATCCCCTACTTTCCTAATCCCCAATCTATCCCATTGTTGATATGTTTTGTCGATGAGAGATGGTTTGAATGCGGGGTTGTTCAATAGTGGGGTTAGTACTGATAGATTATTTAATTTCAAGGATACTTTTATTTGTTTCCAAATTCTTATTGTATTGTGAATAATTGGGTTAACTTTGAGCTGTTGATACCACAAGTTCAATTTCACGTTTATTGTCACTTAACCCAATTAAGGTACTGTGAAATTTGAGTTACCATACACCCATACTAAGTAAAAAGCAACAATATACAAAGCCACATAAAATAAAATTTAACATAATCATCCACCACAGTGGAATCCACATTCCTCACTGTGATGGAAGGCAATAAAGTTCAGTCATCTTCCTCCTTTGTTTACCCGTGGTCGGGGCCTTTGAACCCTCCGCAGTTCGCCGCTGCTGACGTTCAAGCCCTCGCGTCTGGAAACTCCAGCGTCGGGATGGATCGGAACACACCGCAGCATGGAGCACCCGAGTCGGCCTCTTCTTACCAGAGACCGCGGCTTCACAGTGTTAAAGTCAACATGCCCCGTGGTCGGAGCCCTTTCACTGGCTTTCCTTGGCAAAGGATCGCAAAGGATGGTAAGTCCGAGCCTTGAAGCTCCAAGCCGGTCTCCAGGAAAGGTCGCACCATTCTATGTTGTAGGCCGCAAGGGTGGAAGGAGATGTGACACGGGAAAAAAGAAAATTGCATCTCCGTCGAGGTAAGTGGCTGAAAAAAGTTCCCCCTGATCCCCCCCTCCCACATAAAACATACCAAGAAACTTTAAAACATACATTTAAGACATACTTAAAATAATAAAAACAAAGAAGGGACGAGACAGACTGTTGGCGAGGAAGCCATTACGGGCGCCACCCAGTGGTGATTATAGTTATAGGAGTAGAATTAAGCCATTCAGCCCATCGAGTCTACGCCATTCAATCATGGCTGATTTCTGTCTTCAAATCCCATTTACCTGCCTTCTCCCCATAACCCTTGACACCAATTCTGATCCAGAATTTGTCAATCCCTGCCTTAAACATATCTACTGACTTGGCCTCCACAGCCCTCTGTGGCAATGTGTTCCACAGATTAACTACCCTCTGACTAAAGAGGTTCCTCCTCACCTCCTTTCTAAAAGAGCGCTCTTTAATTCTGCGGCTATGACCTCAGTGAAAGCTCCAATCATCTCAACAGTAAAGGATAATCTTAATTGAGATGTGGCCAGTTCTTATAATATTGAACAGTTTATAACAATTATTTCCATCAAGGCAAACAAAAGAATTCAATAGCAGAAATACAAATTAATAATTTCTAAATCTACCTCTAAATATAGATTTTGGTTTTATTTTGTTTCTTCAGAGTAACAATTAGGTTAGACTGAAAATACATGCATCTTGAAAAAATAAATATTGGCTTTAAGGAACTAAATCTCTCTGATCAGCAGGAAGCAAAATAACTTAGCTGGATGCTACCAGGGCTAAAATGATGGCTACCAATTAACTAGATAGGCCATCAGATGACAAGAAACAGTCAATGATCTCAGCAGGTTCCAGTTTTTAAATGTGTAAGAAAGAATTGCAGATGCTGGTTTAAACCGTAGACACAAAATACTGGAGTAACTCAGCTTCTCTGGAGAGAAGGAATGGGTGATGTTTGGGTCAAGACCCCGAAGAAGCTGGAATAACTCAGCGGGACAGGCAGCATCTCTGGAGAGAAGGAATGGGTGACATTTCGGGTCGAGACCCTGAAGAAGGTTCTCAACCCGAAACGTCACCCATTCCTTCTCTCCAGAGATGCTGCCTGTCCCGCTGAGTTATTCCAGCTTTGTGTCTATCTCCATTTTTAAATGTTTGACATGCACTCACACAATCACAGTTCACTCACATTCACTTAAATCACTCATTCCCTTTAAAATACAAAATATACCAATCCCAGTGCTCACTTTCAACAGGCTGTATAATTTTAATTTCTTTCATCACAATCCTCCAGGATTTAAAAAGATGAAAGAAACACAATCATTAAATTGTTTAATCTCAAGGCAAAAGATGGCAGAGCAATGGATTCCTCTGTACTGCTGATAACTTTCAATGGGGAATATCAGAGCAAAGTACCGGAGAGGCACTCTCAACATACTCGACAATCTCTGCATAATCCATTATTTTAAGATAATAGACTTGGATAGTCTTACTAGTTTAAGAGATGCTGACACTAATATAGCCTAATTTCTATAAGTGCATACAATGGCTGATGAAATGCCCAAGAAAACATGCCTCCCACTGTGAACTTTGAACCATTTTTTGAATTCTTAGACACAAATGTATTGGAGGCACTGCAAGAAAAAAAAATAATAGCAAAAGAGTTTCTGGCAAATCATCATGTATGCAGGCATGACAAAGTACAGAATTTGTGCCAAGAAGCTGACTGATGCTTGGAGGACACAAGTATATTAAAAATAGCAAATGTTGGAAAAATATAGGCCACCTAACAGTAGTAGTGAAGTTGGAGATGGTATCAAACAGGAAATTAGAAATGCGTGCGACAAAGGCAAAACCGTTATAATGGGTGACTTCAATCTACATATAGATTGGGTGAATCAAATTGGCAGGGGTGCTGAGGAAGAGGATTTCTTGGAATGTATGCGGGATAGTTATCTAAATCAACATGTAGAGGAACCAACGAGAGAGCAGGCTATTTTAGACTGGGTATTGAGTAATGAGGAAGGGTTAGTTAGCAGTCTTGTTGTACGTGCCCCCTTGGGCAAGAGTGACCATAATATGGTTGAGTTCTTCATTAGGATGGAGAGTGACATTGTTAATTCAGAAACAATGGTTCTGAACTTAAAGAAAGGTTACTTTGAGGGTATGAGACATGAATTGGCCAAGATTGACTGGCAATTAATTCTAAAAGGGTTGACGGTGGATATGCAATGGAAGACATTTAAAGACTGCATGGATGAACTACAAAAATTGTTCATCCCAGTTTGGCAAAAGAATAAATCAGGGAAGGTAGTGCATCCGTGGATAACAAGGGAAATCAGGGATAGTATCAAAGCGAAGGATGATGCGTACAAATTAGCCAGAAAAAGCAGCACACCGGAGGACTGGGAGAAATTCAGAGACCAGCAGAGGAGGACAAAGGGCTTAATTAGGAAAGGAAAAATAGATTATGAAAGAAAACTGGCAGGGAACATAAAAACTGACTGCAAAAGTTTTTATAGATATGTGAAAAGAAAGAGATTAGTTAAAACAAATGTAGGTCCCTTGCAGTCAGAAACAGGTGAGTTCATCATGGGGAACAAGGATATGGCGGACCAATTGAATAACTACTTTGGTTCCGTCTTCACTAAGGAAGACATAAATAATTTGCCGGAAATAGCAGGGGACCGCGGGTCAAAGGAGTTGGAGGAATTGAGTGAAATCCAGGTTAGCCGGTAAGTGGTGTTGGGTAAATTGAATGGATTAAAGGCCGATAAATCCCCAGGGCCAGATAGGCTGCATCCCAGAGTACTTAAGGAAGTAGCTCCAGAAATAGTGGATGCATTAGTAATAATCTTTCAAAACTCTTTAGATTCTGGAGTAGTTCCTGAGGATTGGCGGGTAGCAAACGTAACCCCACTTTTTAAGAAGGGAGGGAGAGAGAAAACGGGGAATTACAGACCAGTTAGTCTAACATCGGTAGTGGGGAAACTGCTAGAGTCAGTTATTAAAGATGGGATAGCAGCATATTTGGAAAGTGGTGAAATCATTGGACAAAGTCAGCATGGATTTACAAAAGGTAAATCATGTCTGACGAATCTTATAGAATTTTTCGAGGATGTAACTAGTAGCGTGGATAGGGGAGAACCAGTGGATGTGGTGTATCTGGACTTCCAGAAGGCTTTCGACAAGGTCCCACATAAGAGATTAGTATACAAACTTAAAGCACATGGCATTGGGGGTTCAGTATTGATGTGGATAGAGAACTGGCTGGCAAACAGGAAGCAAAGAGTAGGAGTAAACGGGTCCTTTTCACAATGGCAGGCAGTGACTAGTGGGGTACTGCAAGGCTCAGTGCTGGGACCCCAGCTATTTACAATATATATTAATGATCTGGATGAGGGAATTGAAGGCAATATCTCCAGGTTTGCGGATGACACTAAGCTGGGGGGCAGTGTTAGCTGTGAGGAGGATGCTAGGAGACTGCAAGGTGACTTGGATAGGCTGGTTGAGTGGGCAAATGTTTGGCAGATGCAGTATAATGTGGATAAATGTGAGGTTATCCATTTTGGTGGCAAAAACAGGAAAGCAGACTATTATCTAAATGGTGGCCGACTAGGAAAAGGGGAGATGCAACGAGACCTGGGTGTCATGGTACACCAGTCATTGAAAGTGGGCATGCAGGTGCAGCAGGCAGTGAAGAAAGCGAATGGTATGTTAGCTTTCATAGCAAAAGGATTTGAGTATAGGAGCAGGGAGGTTCTACTGCAGTTGTACAGGGTCTTGGTGAGACCACACTTGGAGTGTTGCGTACAGTTTTGGTCTCCAAATCTGAGGAAGGACATTATTGCCATAGAGGGAGTGCAGAGAAGGTTCACCAGACTGATTCCTGGGATGTCAGGACTGTCTTATGAAGAAAGACTGGATAGACTTGGTTTATACTCTCTAGAATTTAGGAGATTGAGAGGGGATCTTATAGAAACTTATAAAATTCTTAAGGGGTTGGACAGGCTAGATGCAGGAAGATTGCTCCCGATGTTGGGGAAGTCCAGGACAAGGGGTCACAGCTTAAGGATAATGAGATGAGAAGAACTTTTTTCACACAGAGAGTGGTGAATCTCTGGAACTCTCTGCCAGAGGGTAGTTGAGGCCAGTTCATTGGCTATTTTTAAGAGGGAGTTAGATGTGGCCCTTGTGGCTAAGGGGATCAGAGGATATGGAGAGAAGGCAGGTACGGGATACTGAGTTGGATGATCAGCCATGATCATATTGAATGGCGGTGCAGGCTCGAAGGGCCGAATGGCCTACTCCTGCAACTAATTTCTATGTTTCTATATCACTTCAGATTGAAAACAATTTAATCTGTTTTGATGAACGATTTTCAAACGCAAACATTAAAGGGCCTGTCCCACGAGCATGCGACTCCATGCGGCAAGCGTGACCTAACGTGGTCACTTGAGCCGTACGGCCTCGCGGGGCCGGTCCCATTTCGATCGCCGGGGCCGTATGGAGTTGTGCGGAGCTGGTCCTGACATCATGCAGGGCTCCGAAAAACTGACCGTGTTCAAAAATTTCGCGCGGCAACGGCCTACCGGCCCGCAGCTGCCTCGGCACCATACGCACCGCCTCGACGCCGTACGTCACGCGCAAACTTCCCGCGGACTTCGCTCGAACTTCATAAATGAATGAATAAATCTCTTTATTGTCATTGCACATGGTACAACAAAATTTAAAAGTCAATCCCACGGTGCGATTCACAAGAGCAATTTTAAATATATAAGAAAAGGTAAAAATATATACATGTAAAAAAAAAATTACAGATAAATAACAATAGCAGCTGAGGTAGAAGCATTCAGTTGAATGTGAGTGTTATTTCTTATTTTGCATTGTTAAGTTCACGTATGGCTATGGGGTAGAAGCTGTCTCTGAGTCTGTTTGTGCGAGTTTTGAAAGACCTGTACCGTCTGCCAGAGGGCAGCGGGTGGAACAGGTTGTGTCCAGGGTGGGAAGGGTCCTTCAGGATGTTGGCTGCCCTGCCAAGGCAGCGAGAGCTGAAGATGTCCTTCAGGGAGGGCAGTGGGCAGCCAGTGATTTTTTGTGCGGTGTTGATGACCCTTTGAAGGGCTCTCCTGTCCGCTGCAGAGCAGCTGGCATACCATGTGGTTATACAGTACGCCAGCACACTCTCGATGGAGCAGCGGTAGAAGAACACCAGCAGCTTCTCCTCCAGGTTGTTTTTCCTGAGTCGCTGCTGGGCCTTCTTGACTGCTGTGGTGGTGTTGAAAAAGCTACTTTTCTTAACAACTAAACAGGTTCGCTTCTTAATAAACAGACACCACACAAACTGTTTGGTAGACCAGTTCAAAACTTTACTTATTATCGGCCGATGGAAAGGAGGGAGAACTGCAGTCAAGTGACCAATGTAGACACTTAACTGTGCTCAGCCACCTTCTCTGAACAACAGAATTACATTGCCTTAAATAGGTTTTTTTTTGTCCCCTTAGCACATTCCACAGACATTAGTCATGGTCAGAGGTACAGGAAAAGATTTCCACAGAATGCATCACATCAAAGGCCTTTTGTCACATGGTACAAGATAACATTGGCCATTTGGTTTACGGCATCTTACTTCAAAGATGTGACTAGCTGTTTCTCTCTTCCTTTATCGCCTCCTCCCCCATAAACATTGGTCATTTGGTTTACGGCATCTTACTTCAAAGATGTGACTAGCTGTTTCTTTCTCTGTCACTTCCTCACTTGGGAGACAATGTTATGGTATTTATTATCCCACACACTGCAACCTGAGGCAAGCCTAATTTGACACTAAATATAAGCTGTAAGCTAGCCCAGAAGCCAATTTTAATATTTTCTTATTTTTGTAATTTTATTCGGCTTCATCAGTGTTTGTAGTCCAGGAGAGATCCTCCGTAATTTGTGTGCCCAGGAATCTGAAGTCTGAGACCCTTTCCACACAGTCCCCATTGATGAATAGGGGTTTGGGGGCTGCACTGTTCTTACGGAAGTCTATGATAATTTCCTTTGTTTTTGTGGTGTTTAGGATGAGGTTGTTGTCTGAACACCACGCTGCCAGTCTTTGGACTTCCTCCCTGTAGGCTGTCTCATCTCCTCCTGAGATACCTCCAACCACAGTCGTGTCGTCCGCAAACTTGACGATGGTGTTGGTGGAGTTGGCGGGGGCACAATCGTGGGTGTAGAGGGCGTAGAGGAGGGGGCTCAACACACAGCCCTGTGGGGAGCCGGTGCTGAGTGTGATGGGGGTGGAGAGGTGATGGCCCAGTCTGATGGTCTGGGGGCGGTTAGACAGAAAGTCCTTGATCCAGAGGCAGATGGGTTGGGAGAGTCCTAAATCCATGAGTTTGGTGACCAGTCTGCTGGGGATGATGGTATTGAAGGCGGAGCTAAAGTCAATGAAAAACATCCTCACATAGCTCCCCTGGTGTTCGAGGTGGGTCAGTGCAGTGTGAAGAGCAGTGGCGATGGCATCCTCAGTGGACCTATTTGCTCTATAGGCAAACTGGTGTGGATCGAAGGTGGGCGGGAGGCTGGCTTTGATGTGCTAAGTTTTTCCCCCAGCATTTTCTGATATTTCTTTATGCCATCTTCTAGCGCAACATTGACACTTAACTTTCCTCTCCATTAAAATGAAAAGTAATGGGTGCTCAGTGGTCATCTCAGGCACAGTCAGCCGAAGATCCTTTTCCCACAGTGTATGACCATGACTCTAAATTTTTGTAATAGCACCAGTACGTTGGATCTTTGATTCATGGGTTAAGTATTGGGTGACAATCAATTTTCATGTCTCCGGAGGTTCCAACCTTTGTGTTATATAAAATGGTTTTTATTAAAATTGTTTTTAAACATTCGTGTATGATATCTCCATCTGTATATTCATGCTCTTGCAGGTTTTGTTTATGTGTAATAAAAAAGAAACAGAAGAGAAAAATGAGTAACACAATCGTTGAAAGGGTGAACTTTTAAAAAGAGCTAAGCTAACTGAATCCCAGGAACGGAATAATGGTTCTCCCATCACAACTCTGTTCAAAGCCACCAACTCCATCGCTCTGCCTGGTAATCTGTCCAAAATTGATCCAGATTGTTCACAATTGTGGTGTGATAAAAAACTCTTATCCCATGTCATTTCCGATTCCACCTCCATAATCACCTTTCTCCTTCCTTGCCTAGTTCTCTTTGTTCCTTTTGGACTTGACAATGCCATGCGGCTGGCTTTGCTCATTATTCTCATACTGGAAGGTATTCAAAAATCTGCTCTCCATGCCCTAATTCACAACAAGGCCCATTCATACTCCTCTTGCTTAACTGGAATTCAGTGTGGACAATTGCAAATTATTTTCAAATCCCCATCTCTAACATTCTCCAGCAGCACAATAACCTCCCAAGATGTGTTTTATTTTAATCTCTGCCCTCATGCACACACTTATTCATTTGTACTACTATTGGCTGCAGAGCTCAAAGATCAAGTTCTCTCCCAAGATACAGTGGCCTCTATAATGTTTGGGACAAACACCCATCATTTCTTTATTTGCCTCTGTACTCCACAATTTGAGATTTATAATAGAGAAAAAAAAATCACATGTGGTTAAAGTGCACATTGTCAGATTTTAATAAAGGCCATTTTTATACATTTTGGTTTCAGCAGTGTTTATACATAGTCCCCCCCCCCCCCCCCCCCCCAATGCCTCAAAATGAGTTTTGAGGCATTTGCTTGAACTTGATCAGATAGGATGTGTCTATACACTTCAGAATTCATTATGCTACTACCATCAGCCGTTGTATCATCAATGAAGATAGGTGAGCCAGTGCCTTCAGCAGCCATACATGCCAGGCCATAACACCCCCACCACCGTATTTCACAGATGAGGTGCTTTTGGATCTTGGGAATTCCTTCTCTCATCCATCTTGGGGAACGGCTGCTAACCAGCAGCCGTCCGTTTAATTCACTTTTTTTTGTAGTTTTAGTGAGCCCTGTGCTTTGTTTGTTGGAGAAATAGAATTTTTAATGTGGGGGGAAGGGGGTAACTATATTTCTAGGTCCCTACCTGGTCGGTGAGGCAGCTTTTTCTCCGGGCTGCCCCGTTGACCCATCCTCGTGGCCTACCAGCGGGCGTGGACCGCCCAGCACCTCGGCTTCGGTGGCGGCACAGCGCTGGAGCGCTATCGCGGAGCGGGCGATGCCTTGCCTGGGTCGCCATGCTGGATCGACACGCTGGAGCTCCAGTGAGCTGTGACCGCCGAGTTCATCACCTCCGGGCTGCAGGTCTGCGGAGCGGAGCAGGCGGCGCCGACTTCAACATCGGGAGCCTGGGAGCTCCAAACCGGCGCGGCCTTGTCGGCTTCGGAAGCCACGGTCTCCGGTTAGGAAGCGGCCGTTCCAGGTGGCCCAGCCGCTGAGAGGACTCTCCCGACGCCGGGGCAATAGCACCCGGCCAGAACGGCCAGGAACATCGGGCCTCCGTAGAGGCAATAGCAGAGGCCTCAATAGGCCTGACTTTGGGAGAACTGGGGATGGGGACTGGACATTGTGCCTTCCCCCACAGTGGTAACCATTGTGGGGGGGATGATTTGTGTGTAAGTAAATATTTTAGTTTGTGTCCAAGATGGCTGTCGGAAGGGAGAGTGTACGCTGGCGCGGTTTGGCTGCCGCTGCTCTCTCTTCACATTGTGTTTTTGATTTTTGTCTTTGGATCGAATTCTGTCTTTAATTTGTGTATTGGTGATGTCTTTATTATTTATTTTATTCCGATTATATGTTTTTTTACTCTTGTTAATTTTCTGTAAGGTGTCCTTGAGACTTTTGAAAGGCACCCACAAATAAAATGTATTATTATTATTATTATACTTTGCTCTTGCCATCACTCTGATATGTTAATCTTCATCTCATCTGACCACAAGACCTTTTCCCAGAACTGTGGTTGCTTTTTTAAGTACTTCTTGGCAAACTGTAACCTGACCATCCTATTTTTGAGGCTAACCAGTGGTTTGCATCTTGCAGTGTAGCCTCTGTATTTCGGTTCATGAAGTCTTCTGCGGATAGTGGTCATTGACAATTCCACACCTGACTCCTGAAGAGTGCTTCTGACCTTTCGGACTGGTGTTTGGGGATTTTTCTTTATCATAGAGAGAATTCTTCTGTCATCAGCTGTGGAGGTCTTCCTTGGCCTGCCAGTCCCTTTGCGATTAGTAAGCTCACCAGTGCTCTCTTTCTTCTTAATAATGTTCCAAACAGTTGATTTTGGTAAGCCTAAGGTTTGGCTGATGTCTCCAACAGTTTAATTCTTGTTTTTCAGTCTCATAAAGGCTTCTTTGACTTTCATTGGCACAACTTTGGTCCTCATGTTGATAAACAGCAATAAAAGTTTCCAAAGGTGATGGAAAGACTGGAGGAAAGACTCGGTGCTGAGAGCTTTCGTAAGGAGGCAATTAAACATACTTGAGCAATTACAAACACCCGTGAAGCCATGTGTCCAAAACATAATGGTGTCCTGAAATGGGGGGGGGGGGGGGGGGGGGGGGGGGACTATATATAAACACTGCTGTAATTTCTACATGGTGAAGCCAATATGTATAAAAATGGCCTTTATTAAAATCTGATAGTGTGCATAAAATCATATACCGGTCATGCATTTTAGCCACATGTGATTTTTTTCTATTACAAATCTCAAATTATGGAATACAGAGGCAAATAAATAAATGACGGGTCTTTGTCCCAAACATTATGGAGGACACTGTGAATACTCTTTCTATCCTCAAGATGTTCTTTAAAATCTTCAATTCATGCACATCTTCTCAGGTAGCAGTGTCAACATTTTGGATTTGATTCTGTAAAGTCCCTTCAGCTGTTTTAACTACGTTAAGAACACAAAACTGCAAGAGATGCAGCAACAGTTCCTCTTCAAACACCCTCGACCACTGCTACACCATTAAGGATGCCTATCGTTCTATCCCTCGCCCTCACTTTGATAAATCCGTCCATACCGTGGTGCTGCTTCTTCCTGTCTACAGGCAGCAATTGAAGAGCGCACCCCCTGAGGTGAGGACGGGGGAGCTGAGGAACAAATCCAAGACTGTTGGAGTCTGTAGACTGGGCAATGTTCGGGGACTCAGCAACGGACTTGAATGAATACGCCACAGTCGTTACAGACTTCATTAAGAAATGTGTGGAGGACTGCATCCCAACAAAAACCTTCCGAGTGTTTCCCAATCAGAAGCCTTGGATGAACTATGAGATCCACACTCTTCTGAAGACCAGACACCGGGCATTCATGTCCGAAGATACAGAGGTCTACAAGAAGTTCAGATATGACCTTGGTAAGGCCATCAAAAAGTCCAAAAGGGACTTTTGCTCCAAGCTGGAGGATGAGACGGATGTTCGGCAACTGTGGTGGGGCTTGAATGCCATCAATTCCTACAAGGCGAAATCAGGAGGCAGCTCAAATGTCAGCAAAGCATCACTCCCTGACAAACTCAATGCGTTCTACGCACGCTTTGATAGGGAGAATACTGATGTGTCTTCCAGAGTCCCCATTCGCCGTGATAGTATTTCGGTCACAGTCACAGAGGTTGACGTCAGAAAATCCTTCAGAGGGGTGAACCCTCGGAAAGTGCCTGGACCTGATGATATACCGGTCGTGTTCTGAAAACCTGTGCGGATCAACTTGCTGGAGTTTTTACGGACATTTTCAACCTCTCATTTCTGAGGTCTGAGGTTTCCACCTGCTTTAAAAGGGCATCAATAATACCAGTGCCCAAGAAGAGCAAGGTGACGTGCCTCAATGACGTTCGACCAGTGGCACTAACGTCTGGGGTGATTAAGTGCTTTGAGAGGCTGATCTTGGCGCAAATCAACTCGTACCTCGACAAAAACCTGGACCCACTGCAGTTCGCTTTCAGGTTGGAACCCTACTTCAAGCTGTTTGTCGTAGGAGGACGGAAAGGAACGCCAGAAGAGAGGATGGGCAGAACAAAGCCTGTTAAATGCTAGATGAATACAGGTGAGTTGTTTGATAGGTAGATGGTTGGACAAAGGCAGGAGATGAAAAGACAAAAGGTGTGAGATAGCAATTGAAAAGTTGTGAATTGTTAATCCAGAGGATGGACTGTAGTGTAAGGAGAAGGATAGGGGAGAAATAAGGCAAGAGACCTGGACTCACCTGGCCAGAGATGCTAGCAGACCCACTAAGTTAATTCAGCACTTTATGTCTTTTCTTTGTACATTATCATCTTCAGTTCCTTATTTCTACACTATACATCGGAATGATATTTGCATACAAGCTTAGGACAAAGGTATCTGACAATAATCATAACCCACAACACACGAGTCACAACTTGTTACGACTAAAGTCAAATAAAACAAAGTAGTTGGATGTTTGAAAAATGTTGTGGGAACATGCTGCTTTTAATAGAAGCAGCTGCAATTAAAGATAAGAGCTACAAAATGCGATGATGTTCTAATCTGTATAAATTGCTCACCCTTATCTCATTTTCTGTTGTAATTAAATTCAGTATGCCTTGCAGATAAACAGTAAGCGTCAATAAAGGTTTTTAAAAAAAAGTCAGGTTAAGCAATGCTCTAGATTGGAAGGTTTGAAAAATTGAGATATAAAATTTGCTCTTGACTTGTGTGAAAATAAGTCCAACCATCTACCTATCAAACAACTCACCTGTATTCATCATTTTTTAAACTCATGGTTCTTGATGCATGCAGAGATGAAGCAGCTTCACATTACAGAGAAGGAATTCAACACTCCCATAATGAGAGGGATCGCCTGCAAGTTGTTTCGTCTTGAATCTAAACTATTCCACAAATCTTACCAACTCTGAAGTATTTCGCTCTTGCCCCATCACTCAAACATTAATTAAGAAAATAGAATAATCAAACCGTTAGCTTATAAAAGAGGGAAATATCAACATTTTGGGAAGATTAATTAGCCTGGTACAATAATAATTTAGGCAGCCCAAAATCTTAAACTTTCATATTTGCAGTACGTATGGATCGTGATTATGAACTTCTTTGTGTCTTCCACTGCATCCATTTTTTATGATACTTCATCAAGGAAAAAGTTTAAAAAATACTGGTGCTTTTAGATAAACTGCATATCTTTATAACCTGATAACAAAGTCCTTCTGCAAACTATCAAAGAGTATTCACGATGACTAACATTTTGGGAAGACTGATTCATAACAAAACTGGCTGAAGTGCAGTTTCACATTTACAACAGCATAGAAATAGTGCTAACACAAGACGAAAATCCCGTTGATCCATGTCACGTGCACATTGATAAGTTTATTTTAAATGCAAGAAAATTCTAATGACACAAAGTCACCATGTATGCTAAGTGCTAACTATCCAGTACTACATTATCGTAGGCATAAAAATATACACTGACATTCCACTGTACCAATGAAGCAGTACTGCATTGTTGAAGATGCAGTCTTTCAAAGGAGACATTAAATGAAGATTGACAAAATGGTGGAGTAACCCAGCATCTCCAGAGAAACTGGATAGGTGACATTTCGATTTGGGATCTTTCTTCAGACCTGAAGGTTCCTGACCCGAAACGTCACCTATCTGTTTTATCCAGAATTGCTGCCTGACCCGCTGAGTTACTCCAACATATTGTATCTTAATTTTGCAGTTAATTTAGTTATAATCCACCATCTGAGGTTCCTTTTTATTAAATGAAGACTCCTCTAGTGTCTCATGAAATGTGTAGGAAGGAACTGTAGATGCTGGTTTCAACCGAAGATAGACACAAAAAGCTGGAATTACTCAGCGGGTCAGAAAGCACCTCTGGAGATAACAAATAGGTGGCGTTTAGGGTCAAGACCCATCTTCAAACTGAGAGTCAGGGAAAAGGGAAACAAGAAATATAGACAGTGATCTGGAGAGATATAGAACAAATGAATGAAAGATATGCAAAAAAGTAACGATCACAAAGGAAAGGCCATTGTTAGCTGTGGGCTAGATAAAAACGACAATGAGACTCAACAAGACGACTTTGAGGCTAGTACGACTTGGGTGGGGGAGGGATGGGGAGAGAGAGGGGAATGCAAGGGTTACTTGAAGTTAGAGAAATCAATACTCATACCGCTGTTGCAAGCAGCCCAAGGGAAATGAGGTGCTATACCTCCAATTTGCATTTGGCCTCACTCTGACAATGGAGGAGGCCCATGACAGACAGGTCAGCGTGGGAATGACATGGGGAAATAAAAAGGTTGGCAACTGGGAGCTCAGGTAGGTCCAGGCAAACTGAGCAGAAGATGTTCAGCGAAACAATCACCCAGTCTACATTTGGTCTCACGGATGTATAAGAGTCCACACCGTGCACATCGGATACAGTACCCTCCCTCCCCAACCCCTCCCATCTCCACTCCATCCCCTCCCAGCCCCATCTTCCGACTCCCCTCCACAACCCTCCCACCTCCTCCCCTCCCACCCGAGTCAGGGAATCAATAACTAGAGGGCATAGGTTAAAAAGTAGGAATCTTCAAGCACAACTTTTTCACTCAGAGGGCATGGGTATATATATGGACCAAGCTGCCAGAGTAACATATAAAATACATTTGAACAGGCACATGGATAGAATAGGATATCGGCTAAAAGGGGCAAATTAGACTAGCTTATATGGGACATCTTAGTTTTCATAGACTGGGCAGGCTAAAGGAAATGTTTCCATGCTGTATGATTCTGATTTTTAAAAATTGACTTATTTAGGACATTGTGCAGTTGTGAAAGTAATTGTACGTCAAAATCTTACTTTTATTTTGCAGTTTCAATGTCCTGTTCTTTTCGGTTTTGAGAATTGTTAAAAAAATATCTACCTATTCACCAACGTTAGAAATCTTGTTATCGCAGTTAAAAACAAAATGGGATGGATATCACAAATGTTTTTATATTGTTATAATACCGAACATCCAAGTTAAGGGACACAAAATAAAATGCAAATTATTAAAATAAATTATCCCGGGATGAGCGATTGGATTTCTCATTAATCTGTTAAAAGTTTGTATCAAAACAAAATCCTCCAAAATAAGGAGCTACACAATTAACGGTAAACTGCATCCTGCACCGGCTCATTTTTACACATCGGGCAACATGAATGCACAGAGCTCGGAATCACACGATCGACCTTATTCCGGGTCTGAGTCATTTAATTTCATGCTGCTCCCCCTTCCTCCCTCACTCACTCGACCTCAGCGACTGGCGCCTGCCATTGCCGGGCGGCAAATGCCGGCCGCCGGCCGCATCACTCACCCGGTCCGTCCGTCAGTCCACCCGCTTCCTCCTCAGCCCGCCAGATGCGCGCGACCAACAGTCACCGTCTCCTCGCGCCGTGACCCAAGAAGCCGTTACGGGGGCGGGGCGGGGCGGGGGCGGGGGGGCGGCATCGGACCATCAATGGAGAGCTCGACCCGGGCTGATTGACGACTGAGCTGCTCCAATGTAAGTTCTGCTTTGATCGGTTGCCGTCTGGAAATGGGTCTCGACCCGAAACTCCAGCATTTTGTGGCTGCCTCATACCCCTTGTGTCTTAACTTTCTAAACCATCCTACCCACGTGGCATCTCATCAAAAGACTTTAAATCATAGATCTTATAGCAGAGCCGCTGTAGGATCTTTGCTTTAAATAAAGCCTGAAAAACTAAGCCTTCAACACTTTTCTTAGTCACTCCAGCATTTTGTGTCTGTCTTCGGCGTAAACCAGCATCTCATCTGCAGTTACACAAAAATGCTGGAGAAACTCAGCGGGTGCAGCATCAGAGAGATGAGAAGAAGGGCTGAGGCAAGAGTTGGCAAATGTTAGAGGCATTCAGGTGAGGAGCTCTAAAAAGACATTTTGACAGATAACTGGTTAGGAAGAGTTTATGGCCAAATGCAAGTTAGCCCAGAGTCCCAACATGGTCGACATGGACAAGCTGGGCCAAAGGGTCTGCTTCCATGCTGTTAGTCATAATGCAGGTAGTACTGCTGCCTTGCAGCTCCAGCAACCAGATTCAATCTGGACCACCAGTGCAGTCTCTGTTGAGTTTGAGCTTTCATTTTATGACTACCTGGGATTTCACCAGGTACCTGTCACTTGTACCTAGTTTAGGTGCAATTAAATTCTTTGTTTTTGCATACAATGTATAGCAATGTTACAAAATTTTGAGATTTAAAAAATCAAGTCTGCAATTTATCCCATCAGATAAAGCATAAAAATAAGGTTAATTTGACACCTAATTCACTTTCATATCTCAAGTATTTAAAAAGTTATGGCCATTTTCATACTGGGAAATGAGCATCTTGTTCCCTATTGATTTTCTATGGACATAACAAAAAAGCTGTGATCGTGAACAGTCAAAAGCCCATAACTTTCTTAAAAATTAAGAGAACTGAATGAAATTTTCAGTTATCATAGATTGAAGCATTCTGAAACAAATATAAAATAATCTTACTTGGATGACCTGAAATTAAAGCATATAATTAGTTAGTTACCTAATTGTAGCTAATTTCAGACTTCAATTACTAGATCTAAACATCTATCCATTTCTTAATAAATGATTAACATTTTTAAATAGCCTAAATGTCCAAATAATATTCACAAATAATTCACAATAAAACGTGATTTTTAAATCTCATTTACATTAATTTATAGACCAAATGGAAGGAATTTAGTGTTCAATTGCTGTAAATAAATGCCCATTTAAATCAGCTTTCTAGTGGGATCCTGTGAACGCGCTGGTTTAGAACGTTCACATTGCGGTAGATTTGTGCCCCAAATGCCCAGAAAAATACTGCGGGATATAATGGGCCCAAAATGAGCTACTCGCAATATTAAACTTTGTATAAAGGGATCTTTAGAAGCCCTTTTTAATGTAAAAATATACAGCATACCTTCAATTATTTGCTTTATGAGACCCTGCGGTTGCTGGTGGTCGCGGGTTTAGAGATTGATTTTTAAACTACTATAACTATTTTACGAGGCCTTTAAAACTAATAATAGCTTTTGCGACGGGGTCTTCCAGCGATTTTTCGTTAATAATTAACTAGGCTGAACATCTTCGATTTGAACAGGCTAGAGAAAATCGCGTTTTAAACCCGCCCCCCTCTAAACGGCGCCAAAATCGCGCACACCCGCAGCGACAGATTTTCAGCGACGCTTCAGGTACGCTTTGCAACATACCTACAATGTACACAAAAGAATCGCCACAAAGGCACCGACAAAGTTACAAAGAGTACTCATTCCTTCTTCATTCCCCCACCGGGTCCACCTTAATTCTCGGCGGCACCCCCATGTCGGGTGCCGACAGCCCCCTAACCCTTACACCGGGTCCATCTTTGATCTCAGTGACTATCCCCCTATGCCGGGTCCCCCTTTGTTCTCGACGACGGGGCCTGTCCAACTCGGCCCGATTCCGTTCAAGGCTTCGACCCGACTTCGAGGCTCCAACACAACCTCGTCCTTGGCACAACCTTGTCTTCTTCGGCCTGACCTCGAAGCTCCGACGCGACCTCGTCCTCGGCCCAACCTGACCTCGGCCTGCGTAAGGTCAGATGTCGGGGCAATAAATGGCTGAGGAGCCATTGAGAGCCGGGGATGTGTCGGCAGGTCTGTCCACTATATCCGACATCTGTTATAAGGAGATCATTTTTAAAAAAAGGGTTTGCTGTATTGTCTTTGCAAAATAATTAGAAGAGAAGATTGAGAGTATATTTGATTCTCACGACAGAGCGACATGTCCGGAAAGGGCGCTTGCCACTCACAATGCTATTTGTGGCTGCTCAGGGCATTTCAACTGATCATTCGTAATTTTGTCCGAATTATCGAGGTGGGCGGACCATCAGTTGCTGGAAAATCGGTGTTGAAATTGTATTTAGTGTAGATCCATCACTATTGCTAATTTGATCCATGTCTGGCTTTGCTGTTGTTCACCTGATCCGTAATCCAGTTCGGGTTTCCACTATACCATCTGTTGGTGTGTGACTAGCAGTTCTCAGTTTGATCTAGGACTCAGAGCCTACAACAGTTTATGTAATGCTGTCTCCATGTGATGTTATTAAAATACTTATTATGAAGTTAAACGACTCAGTGTTATCAGTACTTCATACATGGTGTCAGAAGTGGGATTCGAACCCACGCACAGTTGGAGACAGGACTACACCACTGCATACACTCACGTCGATCATCAATCCGTGGCACAGTGCCGTGGTCCATAGTGCCGTGGCCACATGTGCCGTGGTCCACAGTGGCACAGTAATCAATACTTGGTCCTGGTAGGCTCTTACTCCGGAAAGGGGTCTTTGCAGACGGAATCGGAGACATATACTACCGGTGAACGAACTGGTGCCATCGCAGCAAGTTCTATACAATGTTACAGATGACCCGGACGACGTGTGGACAGAAGATGGGAATGCTTACTTAAACAATGGGCATATAACAGCAGACTGTGAATTGGTTTCTACACCAGTGAAGGAGCCGCCAATGGTGCTGATGGTAAACCCACCTGTTGAGAAATCCCCTGCAGAGCCTGTGCTGTTTGAGTCATCGTCTGCGAAGGTCGTACCTGTGGTGGCATCACCTGTAAACAGTACCGCTGAGGGACTGTACCGAACGCATGCGGGACAGGACTGCAAGCCGAATCCCAAATACAAAGACTGTGTCTAGTTGCAGATCTTGGACTCTAACTAATTGTAACTGACATTACTCCTTTGTATTCACATTACATCCTCAGCCACTTCGCTGTAGATTATAATTAATTTTTACATCTATATATGTGATTTTTGTATGCTCTTAATTTAGTTTATAGGCTAAGCTTAAGAAGGAGAATGTAGATCAATCACTATTGCTGATTTTATCCATGTCTGGCTTTGCTGTTGTTCACTTGATCCGTAATCCAGTTTGGGTTTCCACTATGCCATCTGGTGGTGTGTGACTAGCAGTTCTGTTTGATCTAGGACTCAGCTTACAACAACCTATGTAATGCTGTCTCTGTGATATTACTAAAATACTTATTATGAAGTTAAACGACTCAGTGTTATCAGTACTTCATACATTTAGAGGTAACAACATTCATTCTGATCACACTGACCTAATGGGATATTATTACGATAGATAATCTTAAATATTTAATTAATAAATGGACGGCACGGCGGAGCAGTGGTAGAGTTGCTGTCTTACAGCGCTAGACCCATGTACGTGGGTGCTTGTCTGTACGGAGTCTGTATGTTCTCACTTGTGTGAGTTTTCCACGGGATCTCTGGTTTCCTCCCACACTCCAAAAGATGTACAGGTTTGTAGACTAATTGGCTTGGCTTAATTGTAAATTGTCCCTAGTGTGCGTTGGATAATGTTAGTATGCGAGGATTGCTGGTCGGTGCGGACTTGGTGGGCCGAAAGGCCTGTTTCCACGTGGTATCTTTAAACTAAACTAAATACATTTAACAGTGTGGATCAAGCCTAGTATTCAGAACCTTCCCTTTTAAAATGTCATTCGGTGATAAGTATTATATCTGCTACATACATTAATATTTCTGTAGAACTGGAAATCATCAGGCATCTAGGATGGCGTGGGCCAGTTGGGCTGAAGTGCCTGTTTCCATGCTGTGTGCCTCTCATTAAAGTTGAAGATGTGGGAATTGGAAAGTTAAATCCAGGGGATTAAGTGCAATTTATGAGAATGATCTTGGGATAAACTCCAAGAACATGATCTTTAAACTTTCAGAATTTATCCTAAAATATACATCCATGTGACTTCCAGATGTCATGTGCTATTATTGATACCCAAGTTTTTTCTTGCATTTTGTAAATCGTCTGCTGGGTTACCAGACTTCTTGTTGCTATTGATAACAAATGTGCATGCTGAGAATAACAAGTGACTTAATTCACCATTGCAGTCAGGTTATTTTTAGATACAAGGTTTACAGAAGTGTATAATGAAAAGTAATTAGCAAACAGAAACAAAACTGTTGCACTAAGTGGACCATCGAGTTAAAATAGTGCAGAAAACACATTCTTGGAAAAATTATCTTTATTCCTTTTTAGAGATATTTACAGGTTTACCCTTAACATCCCAATAAATCAAGAGTAATGAGGAATATATCTGCTTTCAAAAATAAAACACCAAAGCTTTATTTCCATCTCACATTTTGAGTCACATTAATTTAGTTTTTATAAAATGCACATTGGAATTCTGTATTATGCATGATAAACAGTATTGTGCAAAACATTCATTCCCGTCACTAACTTTAAATATAAATTTTGTTATACAGTGCATTATTAAGATTTGTGATTCTTTCAATTTTAAAGTAATAGTATCCCTTTTGCAGGCCCACATTCATAATAAAATATTGCAAAATTATTTTGAGGCCACATTTAGGTGGATCTCCTGAGCTGGCAACCACTTCCTTTTTAAAGGCCACCATCTTCATTAAAAGAAACAAACTTATTTTTCATTTTATTCATAGCAAAATTATGATATGGTCATTTCAATTGTATTGAGATTATTGTATCACTTGCTTGTACAACTCTTCGGTATTTTCTACCTATGATAATAATGTCCTTTTACAACTATTGAAAGTAATCTAATTGAGGCCCAACATGATAGCAGTAAGGCACAACAATGGGTATAAATTCGTTCTCTGTAAATTAGCAAGATCTCATTAGGTACATTTAATACCTTACAAATCCACACGATATTTGGAGGTTCCTACATAATGTGTCTCTGGCTCATGTTATATGAGTCTGGAGCAATAAATGTGTTTCAGAAATCTCAACAAAGAAAAAATTTGTAAAGTATATAATAGTTTACAATAAAGGACTATTTAGCGTTTTCTGCCATCTGGGGTCATTGCAGTTTATCATAGTACCCATAAGTGTATGCATGAGGTTAACTAACCCAGCACATACCAGAACATGGACCTTTCCTAAATTCATCGAATTGTATATTCAAAAATTTTAAATATTTACAGAAAGTAACATGCTCATTAATTGTATTCCACTTTGAACCTCATAACTTACAGATGACTAATTTGATTCACCCCTTCAAATGTATTTACAGATATTGTGTTACCAGCATTTACATTTAGAACAATGAATATTTAGTCGTTAGCTCTTTGAATCTATCTAGGTAACATATATAACCATATATAAGTGAAACACCAGTTGTGTTTTTGCATTTTCGCTAATCAACAACATTAAAACAGAACCTCAAGACTTTATTTCAGGTTATCTTTTTCAAACAATGATTTAAATGCAAAACAAAACTGTATGCTGGAAATCAGAAATCAAAGCAGAAAATGCTGACATATCCAGCAAGTTGGGCAGCATCTATGAAATAACCATTTAAAACGTTTTATGGCATGGTACATGGAGATCTGATGTTATGGGACGTTATAAAGAAGGGTACGATGCAACATCCTGTTGTACTGTTGACTTGAAACTGTGTCCCTTTAACCACATAGTTTACTTGTTAAATATATACACACCTTCTTGAAAATCAGAGAAATAATTTAATTTGGCGAGATAACTGTTGATTTGAAAAATATTTAATGTTTTTGTACATATAGGAGAAACATTCATCATTTTGGTTCTTCTTTTATTCTTTGTTTTTTTTCCTCAAGTTACTTTGCCTCTGGACTGAAGTGTGACATTGGCAGGATATGAGAAAGTGTAGACACTATTAGAATGAATCAAAGTCAGTCAGAAAATAAGACAAAGCTCAAGCATGTTACCTAATGAATTGGCAGAATGCTTTAAGTTACACTTAAAAAGTAATTGTTATTTAGCAAATGGAGTATTTTGTCAACTAGATTGTTCAGAAATGGGCATCTAATGTGAGACCAATCACTTCACCTAGACTCCGGTTCAAGAACCACTATGGCTTGTTTGGATTCCTTCCTCTATTTTATTTGGTAAATTCTTTTTTTTGTTTAATGGGCCATAACCATTCTGATTATTGTGTTAGTAATGGTTTGAGGTTGATTTAAAAGTCTGAATTATTTCAGAAGATCAGCTTTCAACCTTTTTTCATACCAAAAAAATGGCCCAGAATGAATTTGACTGTGAGCTGTGAGAGAGAGTATAAAACAGGTATGACATGGCAGTAATGCAAAATTACATTCTTACATAGATATTTGTATACCATTAGGCAATGATATTAGAATACCAATGTGACTGATGTTCACAATAAAAGATAAATGATTTGGTTCTTTTACTATTTGTCTGCCTATACAAGGCATTATTCTCAGTCAGAAATAAGATAACCCATTGACTACTTTACAACCACCATCTGACCTAATTAATCACCTCAAAAGTCTGCTTACTTTTAACGAGTTATGCAATTTTATCCTTGGTCTTGATCAAAATATAGTATACAAAACAATTTACTTTGTTATGAAAGAAAATTGCTTTATAACAGGTACTGAAATGTATGTTCCACTCTACACCATCATATAATGTAGCTTTTACTGTTTTTCAGGTTAGAAGGAAAATGTTTTGTTCAGGGAGAAAATATTAAAATAATTCACATTGCCAAAACTAGTTATTCAAGTACTGGTTACTCAACCAAATGGAGAACAAATGGCATGTTGGCCTTTATAACAAGAGGAGGTGAGTATAGGAGCAAAGAGGCCCTTCTGCAGTTGTATAGGGCCCTAATGAGACCACAGCTAGAGTATTGTGTGCAATTTTGGTCCCCTATTTTGAGGAAGGACATTCTTGCTATTGAGGGAGTGCAGCATAGGTTTACAAGGTTAATTCCCGGGATGGCGGGACTGTCATATGCTGAAAAAATGGAGCGGCTGGGCTTGTATACTCTGGAGTTTAGAAGGAGAGGTGATCTTATTGAAACATATAAGATTATTACGGGTTTGGACACGCTAGAGGCAAGAAACATGTCCCCAATGTTGGGGGAGTCCAGAACCAGGGGCCACAGTTTAAGAATAAGGGGTAAGACAATTAGAACGGAGACGAGGAAACACTTCTTCACACAGAGAGTTGTGAGTCTGTGGAATTCTCTGCCTCAGAGGGCGGTTCTCTGGATACTTTCAAGAGAGAGCTTAGATAGGGCTCTTAAAGATAGCGGAGTCAGGGGATATGGGGCAGAAACGGGGTACTGATTAGGGATGATCAGCCATGATCACATTGAATGGCGGTGCTGGCTTGAAGGGCCGAATGGCCTACTCCTACACCTATTGTCTATTGTCTAACTGTAGGGCTCAGCAGATCCTTTGCTATTCAGCAGCTCAAACAGAAATTATGCAACATAGTTTTACCAATGAATCATCTAGATAAATGTTAAAATACCTAGCATTTACCCGTATACTAATTTTTATTATTTAAGGTTAAATAGAAGTTGGCCGATAGCGTAGATTGCACCATCTCCAAATTATGACATTCTCATTTGTTCTTTATGGCAAAGACAATAAATAGTGTGTGTATAACTCAAAAAATAATAACAACTGCAAGATATTTTTCATTGTAGTTCCTTGTTTATGATTAATCTGATGGACATGTGACCTAGTCTTAATGTTTTGGTATTCCAATACATACTGCAGTTGAAACAATAGTCACAATGTCAGTTTGAAAATTAGTAATCAATAATATGTAATCTTGAGGCAGTGAGATATGTGAAGCATCAGTGTAGTTTGTCATAAGTGATGAATCGTTTATGGATCAATTTCTTGAATTCACAAATGTTTGTTGTCATTCTCTGGAGAGCAACTGACTGAAGATTAAACACCCACTCCTTCCCGGAAAAAGAATGATAAATCAAAGAGACAGATGTCTAACGTCATACTCGGAAGTCAAGATTAAAGTAACCATTTAGGGACTCCCAGCTTCCCCCTTGCCATCCAATCGTATGTGATAAGGAAAAGTGATGAAGTAGAAAATAATGTTATAGATGTTCGCCTCTAAGTAAATCTGATGGATCATAGTGTGTAGGAAGGAACTGCAAATGCTGATTTAAGTCTGAAGGGTCTCGACCCGAAACGTCACCTGTTCCTCTCTCCAGAGATGCTGCCTTCCCCGAGTTACTCCAGCATCTATCTGATGGATCATAGGCCATTTTTTCTAGGTTTTAATGTTATGGCTTGAGCTGGCTTGAGCTACCTAGAGAAATAGAACACCATAACAGAGAGATATTCTTCTGCTTACAAATTAGTTTAAGCAGAGGAACTAAGACATGCATGGGCATGGCACTAGTTTATTGAAGTAGAATATGGCCAAGATGATCCTTTAGAATAATGGTAACATTGGTCCTGTTTATTTGACATGAAACTGGGTGCATAATCAAGCTTGTCCATCTTTGCAGGTAATTCCGATTTCAAGGGGTTGTAAGCAACAGGAAACAGATAAACAAAATACACAGCAGAGGGATCTGGGGTCCAAGACCATAATTCCCTGAAAGTAGCAACACAAAAGATAGAGTGGTAAAGAAGGGTTATAGTATATGTAGGAAGATGCTGGTTTAAACCGAAGATAGACACAAAATGCTGGAGTATCTCAGCAGGACAGGCAGCATCTCTGGAGAGAAGAAATGGGTGCCGTTTCAGATCAAGACCCTTCTACAGACTAGTCAGGGGAAAAAGGGGAATAAGATATATAGACAGTGATATAGAGAGATATAGAACAAATGAATGAAAGATATGCAAAAAAGTAACGATGATAGAGGGAAACAGGCCATTGTTAGCTGTTTGCTTGGTGAGAACGGGAACCTGGTCCGACTTGGTTGGGGGAGGCATGGAGAGAAAGAGAGTGCAGGGGTTACTTGAAGTTAGAGAAATCCATATTCATAGCACTGGGCGGTAAGTTGCCCAGGCAAAATAGGAGATGCTGTTCCTCCAATTTGCAATTAGCCTCACTCTTGCTTTTATTGCTTGCCTTCATTGATTGGGGCATTGAGGCAGGAGGTAATGCTGCAGCTTTATTTTTCTTTTGTTAGACCCACATGACTATAAACCCACTGACTCCCATGGCTATCTGGACTACACTTCTTCCCACCCTGCTTCCTGTAAGGACTCCATCCCCTACTCCCAATTCCTCCGTCTACGCCGCATCTGCTCCACGGATGAGGCGTTCCACACCAGGACATCTGAAATGTCATTATTCAGGGAACGGGGGTTCCCCTCCTCCACCATAGATGAGGCTCGCACCAGGGTCTCTTCCATACCCCGCAACACTGCTCTCTCTCCCCATCCCCCCACTCGCAACAAGAGCAGAGTCCTCCTAGTCCTCACCTTTCACCCCACCAGCCGTCACATACAAAAAGTAATCCTCCGTCAGTTTCGCCACCTCCAACGTGACACCACCACTCGCCACATCTTCCCATATCTGCCTTCCGCAAAGACCGCTCCCTCCATAACTCCCTTGTCAATTCTTCCCTTCCCTCTCGTACCACCCCCTCCCCGGGCACTTTCCCTTGCAACCGCAAGAGATGCAACACTTGTCCCTTTACCTCCCCCCTCGACTCCGTTCAAGGACCCAAGCAGTCGTTCCAGGTGCGACAGAGGTTTACCTGCATTTCCTCCAACCTCATCTATTGCATCCGCTGCTCTAGATGTCAGCAGATCTATATCGGTGAGACCAAGCGGAGGTTGGGCGATCGTTTCGCCGAACACCTCCGCTCGGTCCGCAATAACCAAGCTGACTTCCCGGTGGCTCAGCACTTCAACTCCCCCTCCCACTCCGTCTCCGACCTCTCTGTCCTGGGTCTCCTCCATGGCCACAGCGAGCAGCACCGGAAATTGGAGGAACAGCACCTCATATTCCGCTTGGGGAGTCTGCATCCTGGGGGCATGAACATCGAATTCTCCCAATTTTGTTAGTCCTTGCTATCTCCTCCCCTTCCTCAGCCCTCCTGCTGTCTCCTCCCATCCCCCAGCCTTCGGGCTCCTCCTCCTTTTTCTTTTCTTGTCCTCGCCCCCACCCCCGATCAGTCTGAAGAAGGGTTTCGGCCCGAAACGTTGCCTATTTCCTTCGCTCCATAGATGCTGCTTCCCCCGGCTGAGTTTCTCCAGCTTTTTTGTGTACCTATGGAGTATTACATGTGGTTTGGTTGTCTAATTATAGGAGGAATAAGGATGCTTTAGAGAGTGTGCAGAAGAGGTTTACAGGAAAGCTGGCTAGATTAGAGGGTATTTTCTGTAAGGGGGGCTGGGGAAAAAACTTGGATTGTTTTCTCTGGAGCATCGGAGGTTGAGGAAGGATGTGATAGAAGCATGCAAAATTGAGACATAAATATGATAGTCAGAACCTTTTTCAGAGTGGAAATGACAAAGATGAGATGGCATATCTTTAAAATCGGAGCGGTAAAGTTCAAAGAGACATGTGGGGCAAATTTTGTTTTAGTTGCAGGTGCCTGGAAAGCAATGCCAGGAATGGTGGTGGAAGCAGATTAAATTATATTGACCAGAAGCAAATATCCATTGTTAAAACAACACGCAGCACCGTGTGTAATTCTGATCATCCAGCTGTAGGAAAGTTGTCATTAAATTGGAAAGGATGCAAAACAGATTATGAGGTGTATAGATGATAAGCAGCACGGATTTGTTTTGCAGGTGGTACAGAGCAAAAGTGAGGAAATTGCAATGCGATTTTAAAGAGCCATACATGTGTATTGTTTCAGTCTCTATATTTAACGAATTATATGCATTAGGGGCAATTCAGACAATGTTCACTAGATTTATTCCTCTGATGAAAGGCTCAGAGGTTGTGCAGATTGGATCTATATTCATTGGAGTTAAGAAGTATGAGGTGTCCTGATTGAATCCCAAGATTCTAAGGGGATTTGCAGCTGAATGCTGACGTTTCCCCTAGTGAGGTTGCCGAGTTTCAGAATAAAGGCTCACTTATTGAGACAATGAGAAGGAATTTCTTCACTCAGAACTTCATCCAATTTTGGAATCCTCCTCTCCAGAGAGCTATAGGGGTGGGGCTTTTGAATGTATTCAAGGTGGAATTTAATGGATATTTGACTAAGAGCACAATGTGGAGAGCATAGGAAAGTGACGGTGAGTGAATCAACCATGATCTTTCTGAATGATGGAGCAGGCATGAGAGGCCAATTAGCCGAAAGCCAATTAGGCCAAACAGCCATCTGCTTCTGATGCTCATATTTAAAGAAGTCCTGATCTGTAGTGTGTTAAAATGGGTCCTATTCTAAACTTCAGAAATTCTACAAGATATGTGCACAATTTCTGCAGTCATTTTTGTAAGACGAAGGAATAAGCTTTCAGGTCCTGTACATTAGTTAGATTTCAATCCATTAATTTTTTGCTTCCTATTGTTAAAATGTTGTTAATGTCATCCTCTCACCTGTATAATTATACAGTTCTGGAATGAGATCTGTGTTTTCTGCCTTAAAAATGCATACAAAGTACTTGTTCAATATCTAATTCCCTAATTCCCCATTATAATTTATCTTTATGTTGTGTAGCAAGGACCCATGACTATTTTTGTTAATCTCTACCCATTTATGATCCTGTAGATATTTTCACAATTTATTTTTAAGTAAATAAAAGACAAATGCTACAGTAACTTAGCGAGTCAGGCAGCATCTCTGGAGAACATGGTTAAAAGATAATTCAGGTCCGGACCCTTCTTCAGACTGATTTGGAAGGGTCCCAACCCAAAACCTATTCATGTTCTCCAGACATACTGCCTGACCCACTGAGTTACTCAGCACATGTGTATTTTTTTTGTTGTAAACCAGCATCTGCAGTTCTTTGTTTCTCCATTCCTTACTCTTGTCTCTTCTATGATATTCTATTTAATCCTTCGACATCCTTTCCTGACATAAAATCTTTCTAGGCAACAAGTTTGGTGGTTTTGGCAAAATTATGTGACTATTCCTTGTATTTAAACGTTATTAAAATTCCCTCGCGACAGCAGGATCATTTTCGCCAAAGGGTTCTTAATTACTTAAGGGAATTTACATTTATTCTAGGTTATTATTTTAATTACCACCCTAAATTGGCCCTTATATACACATAGAATTAGATTTGTTCAGATGTAATATGCTGGTTGTAATGTAACTAAAAACTCTGAGACTCAACCAAACTTCATCAAAAAATTGACACTTCACAACCATTCCTCTAATGCATGGTTATTAATTAATCTTGCCTGAAGGCACAATACCACTTCCAATTTAGCCTGTTACATTTTGCATCCTTGATATACGGATCTCTTAATCTATCATGAATACATTTGTGAAGTCACCTTGATCCTTATTAATGTAAATTTGGTTTGCCCAATATACATGAAGATTGAATTTTCCCATTTATTACCTCCAAATACCTCTAATTTTATAATTTATATTCTTCCCAGTACTATAGTCAAAGTCATTTTAATAACTAGGAAATACTGGATGGACTGGGTTTGTTTTCCTTCGAGTGAGGGATGAACCGTATCTTTCTACACTGTAAGACTAGATGTAAAAAGGACCCAATGCTGAAATAATGTTGAAGTGCTCTTTTGCTGCCTTGATTGAACTGTCTAGCTCAAGGGATTCAAGAGAGAGAACAGGTACTATCCTGGTCCTCATGGTTCAGTCTCCTTGATAACCTTCAATAATACATGTATCTTATCCATGTCATTTTGAACACTTATTTCCTGAATGCATCGATTCATTACCGCATTTAACATTATTTATTTTTCAGTTTCATCTAAGTGGCCAGGGGACCCAAGAATATTATGCCAAATAGCTCTTTTTTCAACATTTGCTGAACAGAATTCACTTAGTTTCTCGTATCAATTAAAATGTCTCAATGTATTTTTCGCTGCAATATACAGTACCTGTTGAAATGGCATAATGGCATTATCAGGGAGAGCACTATTTCCAATTTTCAGTAGTTTTTTTCACTCCTAATATTTACCTGCAAGCTTTTGAAAAATAACCTGCATTTACATTACACTTTAGATCAGATTGAAAATCTTCAGGATGTATTTTCAGCAGTTTAGCCTTTTTAAGTATTAAAAAGAAATCTTGCAGCAGTTTATTTTTGCTGCTCAGCCCCAGTTTAAATTCAGTGCAACCAGTCGCAACTCGACTCATCTTTGAGACAGAACATGTCCACATGCCATTTTGCATTAAGTGATATTCTGACTGGTCACAAAATGTGTAGCTGTATACAATGGAAAATGATCACCATGGTGCAAGTTAGACGAAGGGCTTTGGCCCGAAACGTTGCCTATTTCCTACGCTCCATAGATGCTGCCTCACCCGCTGAGTTTCTCCAGCATTTTTGTCTACCAGAAGATTTTCTGAGCTTGCAAGCAAGGTGTACTCTTTGAACAGAATGTGAAATCCAGAGCCTTCAGTCTGGATTATATTTGATAAGGGAATGCTTCACAAAGGCAGAGTTGAGAAGTGTTTCATTTTTCTACAATAATTATTCAGCCCAAGAAATAAGCAAGCTCTCTTAAAAAAATAAATGTAAATAATTTCACCTCTGTAGTAATAGGATTTTCACACCAATAGGTGGTGTAACAGTCCAGAACTCCAAAATGTTATCTCATCTACAGCATACAAGAGGCTAGATTTTAACTCCTGGCTGGGCAGTTGACTGCTAAATTGGGCCTTCCAGAGACACCGTGGTTAAATCTCTGACAGGGTAATGAAGTTACTTTGGCACTTTTAAAGCTGCCAATCCAATAATGTAAAAGTTGGGGATATAGAGATTCAGTCATTGAAGTGGAAAGCCTGGGATACAGCAGCCCACATCGTGCACATGGAATATCTCCTGGCTCTCCAAAAATATTATTTTATATTTAGAAAATAACTACTAATTCTGTCCCATCAGATTTCATTGAGGCTAGCATCTTTAGCGAATACCATGCCCAGCTAAAATCCCATCAGGATTCTGTATAAATTGCATTTGTGATAAAGGGGAAATAAATTCTAACTCAAAGATTACAATTAACCCAAAGAAGTTGAGATGTTATATGGGGCAAATGGAAATATTCCAATTGGGCAATTTCACACACAAAAACATGGCAGAAAGCTAGAATTGGGCAGAGCAAATGAACAAGGCATCAAATAGTAAAAAAAATAATTTAGCCTTTGAAAGAAAAATGTCACAACATCCATGGTATTGCCCCTAATTCATTAGTATCAACCTAAAATGTAACCTGTATGTACATGCATCACATAAAGTTATCGATTTTTCAGGCAAATTAATTGAAACTATCAGTACACAGTGACAAATTCATTGCCTGGAAATACACAAAAAATATGAGCTTTAATTTTTGCTGAAATTGTGTCATAATCATCCCAGGTTTAGCAGGTCATCAGTGTTTACTACAGCTACCTTGCAAATGAATGAAGCAGTGATTCTTGGTTGGAATGGATCAAACAGCCCACACCCCCAAGAATTAATTTTCCAGTTTAATTTCCATTAAGTTATTCTACTTGTTTGTTGAGACACCATCTTTATAAACTGACACCCCAATGCAGCAGCTCCAATAATATCCAATAATGCTGTATTCTACCATCTTTCTTTTTCATTGATTTCTGCCTGGACTATTTCATTGGCATGTTCTGACATGCAAGTGCCATTCAAATCATTCAATTTATTATCGGCTAGCTCTTCTTGTTTCCCACAAAGTTTCAGAGCTCTGGATATGAAGACATCAAAATCAAATTGTGAGCCTCCTCCACTTGATATTTCTGAAGATGCCAGAGTGCGCGGCGATGCTGGCTGACTCCTTTCCTGAATGTTTGGCAATGAGCTGGAGCAATCAATTTTTAAAGGACTGCCATTCTTATAATCTGAGACTTTCAAAAGGAGGTCAGATTTCCCTTCATCCAGCGAAACAGCCACACACGAGGCCGTTGCTGTTCTTTTCCTGTGAGATAAATCCAGAATGAGTTTGGGTTCGGAGTAATGATGGGGCTTGTTATCCCTCCACAATAGTCTATCCAGGTAAGAGGGCGATCCGATTTTATAATCGCACGATCGTCCATAGTCCATTTCAGACATTCGATCCATTGACGTGTGAGACTGCTCCAGGAGTCTCTCCGAGCTACTCTGTGAATATTTACGTGGGTCGATCTGCACATCCTCTGCTACAGCTTTGGACATAGCTCTTGGATCTCGCTGCACTTCATCCATGTCTCCATATTTGTCCCGGAGCCACTCCAGGTCAGAAGAGAAGCTATCATGATATCTGCAACACAAATGTTAATTGTGATTATTTTAAAGAGAAGCAGTAGAGGTCAGTCTGAAGAAGGGTTCCGACCTGAAACGTTACCCATCCTTTGTCTCCAGAGATGCTGCCTGACCTGCTGAGTTACTCCAGTGCTTAGCAGCAGAGGTAACATCCTTGTATTGATTCAAACTTCTCCAATGTCTTACAATGGGGGATGTAATTTTTGCTATTTATTGGGAAAGCTTACAGGTCCAGTTTTCACTTTAATTGGATATCCCCCTCATCAAATAATGAACACAGAATGTTCTATGTTTCCATCAAGGTTCCTGAGAATTATAAGGAATTGGATAGCAGAACTATTTGTCTCTCCTTGTTTAAGAAATACCTAGACTTTGTTTGTACCTCCCACCATCAGTTGGTTGTGATAAGAATTTTAGAGTTGAAAACAGCAAATTATATTTACATAGCACCTTTATCATACCAAAATGTCTCAAGATACTTTATTAAATAGCATGTTACATATAAAATACATGTTGCAGTAACACCACTCTAGTATTATGAAAATATAATAAGTGCAGATGCTGGAAATCTGCTGGAACCACTCATCAGGTCATGCGATGTCTGTGGAAAGGGACACGGAGTTAAGACTTTTCAAAAGAACTGGGAAGCAGAAAATACATGTTACTTTAACTTTCAATCCCACTCCTACTTAGACTTATGTGTCTCTGGCCTCCTGCACTGTGGAAACAAGACTTAAAGTATGCTTGAGCAACAACATGTCATCTTCTTTCTGGACATGTGGCAGATTTTCAAACTCAATATCCAGCTCTGGGTAACTCACACTGACTTTCTGTCTTTTATCAGTACACACCATTTCAGATTTTGAATCCCCTTTTCTCCCTTCATAAGTATATTATGGTTTATAGGGCAAGTCCCACATTACACAGGCTAAAGCTAGATAATAACATTTATAACGCATTTGGCTTCACCTATCAGAAATATTTTTGTTGCTCTACCCAACTCTCCCATCTTCTCTTCTACTGACGTTTTGGCAAGGGTCATGAAGTTTCAACATTAACTCTGTTTCTCTTTCCACATATGCTGCCTGACCTGCTGAGTGATTCCAGCACTTTCTGCTTTTACTCTGTGCTCTATGGTAGATCCATGGAATGATTGCAGCCTGGAAGGACACTATTTAGCTTATCAAGATCATACCAGCTTTACGTAAGAGTAATCTATCTTGTCCCACTACCTACCCTCTCCACAAAGTCTTGAAATTATTTCATTAAACAATTTCCATTTTTATACTACAATTACCTGTACAATATTAAACAATCTTTCACTACTACTGGCCATTAGTGTGTATGTAGATATGGCAGTGCATTTTATGTAATTGTGTGTGGTTGTGAAGGGCATCAGTACATTAGTCTGAAGAAGGGTTTCGGCCCGAAACGTCGCCTATTTCCTTCGCTCCATAGATGCTGCTGCACCCGCTGAGTTTCCCCAGCAATTGTGTGTACCCCCAGTACATTAGTCAAGCTTTGTTCTCATCCACAACTTTTCATTTTGCTCAGATTACTGCACCTTAGTGAGTTTTTCTTGGTTGTCCTTTCCCAGTGTCCAAAGTAACTTATCATAGCTTTCTGCTATGTTAAGTTAACTTGTCGTAGACCACACATTAAACTTGGTGTTTTCACCTCACCTGCATCCAACAGTTTGTCCATCAAAAAAAAACCCTCACCTATGTTCACCAATTACCGGCCACGCTCTGTCCAGCTCCTGCTCTTATCCAGCTTTCTTTCCTGCCTCCTACAATCAGTCTGAAGAAGGGTCCCGACCCGAAACATCACCTATCCATGTTATTCATGAGATGCTGCCTGAACTACTGAGTTACATCAGCATTTCATGTCTCTCTTTGGTATAAACCAGCATCTGCAGTTCCTTGATTTTACATTTAAGCAGGGTCAACATCAGAGCAGGCAGGGCAACAGAATAAACTTCTGTTATTCATTTTTTGCCCTCTAAAATTCTCATCATCCACTTGCATGTACAAAACAATGTAAATAAGAATCTTTGCAGGCACTTCAATTCAAATTAGCAACTTCAAATCATGGTTCTGAGAAGAGTCACTGCCCTGAAATGTTCATGTTATAGGAACAGAATTGGACCATTCGGCCCATCAAGTCTTCTCCACCATTCATTCATGGCTAATCTATCTTTCCCTTTCAACTTCATTCTCCTACCCTCTTCCCATAACCCTGACACCCTTATTAATCAAGAATCTGTCAATCTCTGCTGTAAAAATATCCATTGACTTGGCCTCCACAGCTGCCTGTGTTATTCCGGTTCCTCAATCCACAGATGCTGACTGACGTGAGTATTTCTAGCATTCTCTGCTTTCATTCAAGTTAAGATTGTAAGTCATTGGGGAACGTCCTTTTGGATTTTCAAATTAGCTACATCTTCCCAACAAATAATACACAGGCCAAATCATACAGCGTGGAAATAGGCCCTTTGACCCAACTTGCCCATGCCAACATGGACCCATACCTCATCTACACTAGGCCCAATACCTACATTTGGCCCAATATCCCTTTATCCATGTACCTCTCCAAATGTCTTTTAAATGTTGTGATAGTACCTGCCTCAACTACCTCCTCTGGCAGTTCCTTTCATATGCCTACAACCCTTTGTATAAAACAATTGTCCCTCAGGTTCTTATTAAATCATCCCCCCCTCCCCTTCACCTTAAATCTATGTCCTCTGGTTCTTGATTAATCTACTCTGGGTAAAATACTCTGTTAATTTCCTCTCATGATCTTATACACTTCTATAAGAATCCTCATCATCCTTCGCTCCAAGGAATAAAGTCCCTGCCTTCTCAAACTCTCCCTCTAGCTCACATCCTCGAGTCCTGGCCACATCTTCATAAATCGTCTCTGAACCTTTTCCAGCTTAACAACATATTTCCTATAACAGGGTGACCAAAACTGAACACAATACTCCAAATGTGGCCTCAACAATATCCTGTACAACTGTAACATAACCTCCCAAATTATATACTCAATACTCTGATGAATGAAGGCTAATGTACCAAAAGCCTTCTTGACCATCCTATCTACCCATGATTCCATTGGTTAAGTATCTGAAAAATGAATCCTGATCAGTTGTTGCTCAGCTATTTGTAACTATGTCATCTGCACTATAGATCACAAAGTGGGAGGAAATGGATATCTGATTTCTGAAAGGATCAAGGGAGGAGATAGATCTTATGTACAAGATAAATTAATGAGCTCAAAAAGTGCAAAAAAGCAAAGAACAAAAAGTGCAAAAAAGCAAAGAAATGATATGAATTCAGTGGCAGTGGCCTGATGTGTCAGAGAAATTAGCTGTAGAGGTCATGGCTGCAGTCATCTGAATTAATGATACAAAACAGTTCATGAGTTTCTTGAATTTTGGGCAGAGAAGAAACAGTTAAAGGTTTGTGAAGATGATTTGTAGAATAGTAATAAAGCTTGATATTATTTTTGCATTCGAAGTTGTGTTGCTTTAGCAGAGAGTCATGATTAAAGATCCTGGATGTATAAATAGTGTTTGATCTTTCCCCAGGGCAGCACAGTGGTGCAGCGGTAGAGTTGCTGCCTCACTGCACCAGAGACCTGGGTTTGATCCTAATTACAGGTGCTGTCTATACACAGTTTGCACGTTCTCCTTGTGACCGCATGGGTTTCCTCCCACTTTCCAAAGAAGTGCAGGTTTGTAGGTTAATTGGCTTCTGTAAATTGTTCCTAGTATGTAGAATGAAAAAGTGGGATAACATAGAACTAGCGTATGAACGGGTGATAGTTGGTTGGCCCAGACTTGGTGAGCCGAAGGGCCTCTTTCCACACTGTACCTCTAAACTAAACTGATCGACCCCGAAGGATGCATTGTTTGCTTTTAAACGAATAGCAAGATGATGAGGCACACAGTTCATTTCTGTACTGTGAATAAATTGAGAGCTTGTATCCATCATTGGTCCAGCTAGCTGATTAGTGATTTCTACTCTGTTGATTTGATGTGCAACACTTTCCCATCGGGAAAAGATGGTCTCCCAAGGCCAGTTGTGTTGGCAAAGGCAAAGAGATAATGTACCATAGAGCGGAAATGAAGTAAAAATGGATATCACAGCAGATTTATAATAAAAAAGAAATATTTGTAAAAGATAGTACCAAAGAAGATAGAATTACTATTTCTTGGAATGAATAGGGACTTTTTTTCCTGGAAACTATGGCCAGATGTTAACATGTTGCCTGATAGAGTTTGCACTGCAGCTGATACTTCAGATGTGAAAATGTGGCTCTCAATTTTATTTTGCTCAGGATATTACAATCAGTTATTGTTTCTGCAATTGTGCATTGTGTTTAAATCCCCCGTGAGATAGTTGATATAATTCTATATATTTGTGTATTGAGGTGTAAATGTGTTTATAAATATTTAATCCTGTTCTTTTATATCTTTAAAAAAAAAATCGTTGCACCACAGGCAGTCACAATTGCCAAGAAACAACGGTGCTTTGCAGCATAAAAACATTGATCTTTTGAGATAACGTGGCAACATTGTCATTCAAATGTGATTTCAGCGAAGACAACTGTGCCTTCCACTAACAGCTGGGCAAAATGATTACAATGCAGCATTTTATCCTGAGTTGGTCTCCTCAACACAGTAAATATAGTGAAAAATCTAATCTCCCTTTCAAAATAAAAATCCTCTTTCTGAAAGGTTTGAATGTGTGAAACTGACTTTTCAACCTCATTTTGCAGGTGCTAATTAACTTCCCAAAGAAGTCAGTTAAGTGGTGCCTGGGCATGAACACGTCTTCATCCAATGTCCCTTTATAGAGTTTACAACAGGAATCCTAAATTGCAATTGGTGTCAGGAATTTTGCTTATTTATTTATATTTTCTGTTGCTTGGTTTAAACTAGCAACTCAGCTTAGGTTGGAAGTTGAATGTTTTAAGAGTTTTAAGATTCCTAAGATCCACCCCTCACCAAGGTATACTCCACTATGCCAATGGAATGTATTTTAATAGCATTATTACTCCCCCATCCAGCAAATACCTCCGAGCTTCCCATCCCCTGTTTCACTTCCTTCTGGTTTGCCTTTCTGTCTGTGGGTCACCCAGTCCCTAATTGACAATTCTTTTACACCAAGAATTGCTTATAAAGGGAGTTAAGGATGAAAACACATGTCCCTTCTTTCAACAATAATGTACATGTTATAAGAAACAATAACTTCTAAAGAAGACTCTTTATCAGGGTCATTTAACATAATTCACATCAGGCGTTATACCTCTCCCAGTTAGACATCTGGCTCTGACTCGCTTCCATCAGCAGGATGTCATCTATCTCGTCTTCGATTCTGAAAGGATGCTGAGATATTGGTTCATCTTGTGGGCAGGAGTAAGGGCTCATAAAGAGATGTGCTAGGCCTTCTTCAGCAGTTAATCGATCCATAGAGTTAAATGTCAAGATCCTTTCCAGGAAATCGATAGCTGTTTCAAGCAGATAATATCAGTTACTTTTGCAAACATTGTATTTTGTTGTACCAACACAATTCTCTCCTGTAGCTGCTTCATGGATAAAAACAGGGCTGCCAACTCTCACGCATTGAGCGTGAGAATCACGCGTTTGGCTAAATTCTCATGCGCTCACGCTGATCACAAATTTCTCACGCTCTGTCGTGAGAAATTCTGTGATAAATGAAGATTTTAAAACACATATCAACTGCATGGGCTGCCGGTGTTGCTCAGCTGGGGCTGAGGGAGGGTCGGAAGCAGAAGCAGCGGAGGGGGCGGACGGGGAGCCGGGGCTGTCGAGTGTTTGCCGGGCTGGCGAGTGATTGCCGGGCTGACGAGTGTTTGCCGGGCTGGCCAGTGTTTGCCAGGCTGGTGAGTCGCTCGCTGCAGCTCCGGCCATGGAGCAGCCTTAGTGCAAGAGTCCCGGGCCGTCGGAAGCGTTGCGCCGCTGCCGTGAGAGTCTCTGTGCCGAATTCGCCCTGGTGACCGGCATGGACCAGGCTGTGGCTCAGTGCATCCTGGATGACAACCAATGGCTACTGGAAGTAAGTACCAAGCACTGGGTAGAAACGGTGGAAGATAGTGACCTTCAAATGGGGGTGGTTGGAGAAAGCATACTGCTTGCCTGCTAGATTTCCACTTACTGTAACTGCAGGAAAAAATTTCCCGATGTTGGGGATGTTCAGAACCAGGGGTCACACAGTTTAAGAATAAGGAGTAGGCCATTTAAGACTGAGATGAGGACAAACTTTCTTTACCCAGAAAGTTGTGAATCTGTGGAATTCTCTACCACAGAAGGCAGTGGAGGCCAATTCACTGGATGTTTTCAGGAGAGAGTTATATTTAGCTCTTGGGGCTAGCGAAATCAAGGGATATGGGGAAAAAACAGGAAAGAGGTACTGATTTTAGATGAACAGCCATGATCATATTGAATGGCAGTGCTGGCTCGAAGGGCCGAATGGTCTATTCCTGCCCCTATTTTCTATGTTTCTATGCTTGAGTATATGGCAATAAAACTCGACCACGATTTTGAAGCATTCATGCATGGTGGAGGTATAATGTAGTCATAGAATGATACAGTGTGAAAACAGGCCCTTCGGCGCAACTTGCCCACACCCTCCAACATGTCCCGGCTACACTACCTGCTTTTGGTCCATATCCCTCCAAACCTGTCCTATCCATGTATCAGTCTAACTGTTTCTTAAATGTTGGGGTAGTCGCTGCCTCAACTACTTCCTCTGGCAGCTTGTTCCATACACCCACTACCCTTTGTGTGGAAAAACATACCCCTTAAAAAGTTACCTCAAAACAAAAAACATTGAAATCATAATTCTACAATGCACTAAAACATGATTTGGATACATCAAATTTGAAAATGTCCCTACCATGGGAGGGATGGACACCTCCCTCCCACACCCTCCCCCCACTCAGTTGCTCCACTCCCTCGCCGGGTACCCCCAAGGCCAGTGATAAGTGATTGCTCAACCTCCCCACTTTCAAAAACGCTCCGTGGCCCCTGGTTCAGACAGAGAGCACTGCCAGATGTGAGCGGGGAACTGAGGCCAGTTGTCCATGATGTCTGGATCCCAATGCTCAGCGCTTTGTGTTTCACTTGTATTATTGATTTGTAATTAGCCTGATTTGTAATTAGTTGCCAAAACCTTAATTGATTAATCCGGAATATCCAAGGGGATGGGATAAGTGTAATATTAAAATGACATGCAAGGTGTCAGGCTGTCTGTCACAACATACAGTCCCGATAACCCATTATTTCCTTCAGTTAAATATTGGGAAGGAAGCACTATTGCCATTTGCCACTCAACTATTATGTTTGTTTACCTCACTGACTATTTCTAAACCCCCACCCCCCCCCCCAAATTCCTTTGACAGGTTGAATAGAAATGGCTCTATTGTGGAATGTAATTTAGCCTAACCTTATTCATAGCTAATCCGATTTAAAGCATAAATATTGCATTCAAATACAAGTTAAAAGACTCACTACAGTATGCACCAGATTGCACATTTTCAAACTGAACAATGCAAAAGCTCCATACCAATGGGACACACCCTCCCCAACCCCATCGGTTGCTAGGCTCCCTCAGGCTTGGTACCTCGCAATTTCTCACTCCCAACTCTCACCCAATGTTGGCAGCCCTGCTAAAAATGACAAACAGGACTTGTTTGAACCATGTGCAACTGATGTTGACTTAGTACGAATATACTTTGGTTGGGTAAAAAAGCTTGAAGAAATTAACTTGTTCCTCAGTGGAGAAGCTCTGCCATGAATTCTGTATGATTTATTTTGATACATGGATGCTTATACTGTACACTTATTACTTTTTTTGCAAAAAACAGTCTGCATGCAAACTGTCTATTCGTGGCATTGTAAGATGGTATATTTCTTGGGAGTCTCTGCCTGCTTTTAGTAATTGCCTTTTTGCAAATTAAATTTTTGGAAAAATCCCAAACTGCAACACTGCTACTGAGATGATGTCTGGCAATCTTTGTCTTCACTTGTTTAATGCCTCAGATAGATAAGGAGAGCAGTAAAAGAAAACAAAAGGAACCCAATACAAATTCATTAGTACAAAACTGAAAGTGAGGATTGCAGCCTGTTCTGTGTTCACTTATCTACAGTAATATTAGAGTAGGGATTTTTAACTGTTGTTTGCCCATTTCCCAATTGAGGAAATCAAAGGAAATGCAGTGAGGAAATTTCATACATTTTAGAAACATAAAAACATAGAAAATAGGTGCAGGAGTAGGCCATTCGGCCCTTCGAGCCTGCACCGCCATTCAATATGATCATGGCTGATCATCCAACTCAGTATCCTGTACCTGCCTTCTCTCCATACCCCCTGATCCCTTTAGCCACAAGGGCCACATCTAACTCCCTCTTAAATATAGCCAATGAACTAGCCTCAACTACCTTCTGTGGCAGAGAATTCCAGAGATTCACCACTCTCTGTGTGAAAAATGTTTTCCTCATCTCGGTCCTAAAAGATTTCCCCCTTATCCTTAAACTGTGACCCCTTGTTCTGGACTTCCCCAACATCGGGAACAATCTTCCTGCATCTAGCCTGTCCAACCCCTTAAGAATTTTGTAAGTTTCTATAAGATCCCCCCTCAATCTTCTAAATTCTAGTGAGTACAAACCGAGTCTATCCAGTCTTTCTTCATATGAAAGTCCTGACATCCCATGAATCAGTCTGGTGAACCTTCTCTGTACTCCCTCTATGGCAAGAATGTCTTTCCTCAGATTAGGAGACCAAAATTGTACGCAATACTCCAGGTGTGGTCTCACCAAGACCCTGTACAACTGCAGTAGTACCTCCCTGCTCCTATACTCAAATCCTTTCGCTATGAATGCTAACATATCATTCGCTTTCTTCACTACTTGCTGCACCTGCATGCCTACTTTCAATGACTGATGTACCATGACACCCAGGTCTCATTGCATCTCCCCTGTTCCTAATCGACCACCATTCAGATAATAGTCTACTTTCTTGTTTTTGCCACCAAAGTGGATAACCTCACATTTATCCACATTATACTGCATCTGCCATGCATTTGCCCACTCACCCAGCCTATCCAAGTCACCTTGCAGCCTCCTAGCATCCCCCTCACAGCTAACACTGCCCCCCAGCTTCGTGTCATCCGCAAACTTGGAGATGTTGCATTCAATTCCCTCGTCCAAATCATTAATATATATCGTAAATAGCTGGGGTCCCAGAACTGAGCCTTGCGGTACCCCACTAGTCACTGCCTGCCATTGTGAAAAGGACCCGTTTACTCCTACTCTTTGCTTCCTGTCTGCCAGCCAGTTCTCTATCCACATCAATACTGAACCCCCAATACCGTGTGCTTTAAGTTTGTATAATAATCTCTTATGTGGGACCTTGTCGAAAGCCTTCTGAAAGTCCAGATATAACACATCCACTGGTTCTCCCTTATCCACTCTACTAGTTACATCCTCGAAAAATTCTATAAGATTCGTCAGACATGATTTACCCTTCATAAATCCATGATGACTTTGTCCAATGATTTCACCACTTTCCAAATGTGCTGCTATCCCATCTTTAATAACTGATTCTAGCAGTTTCCCCACTACCGACGTTAGACTAACTGGTCTGTAATTCCCCGTTTTCTCTCTCCCTCCCTTTTTAAAAAGTGGTGTTACATCAGCTGCCCTCCAATCCTCAGGAACTACTCCAGAATCTAAAGAGTTTTGAAAAATTATCACTAATGCATCCAATATTTCTGGGGCTACTTCCTTAAGTACTCCTGGATGCAGCCTATCCGGCCCTGGGGATTTATCGGCCTTTAATCCATTCAATTTACCTAACACCACTTCCCGGCTAACCTGGATTTCACTCAGTTCCTCCATCTCATTTGACCCCCGGTCCCCTGCTATTTCCGGCAGATTATTTATGTCTTCCTTAGTGAAGACAGAACCAAAGTAGTTATTCAATTTGCCTGCCATGTCCTTGTTTCCCATGATCAATTCACCCGTTTCTGACTGCAAGGGAACTACATTTGTTTTAACTAATCTTTTTCTCTTCACATATCTATAAAAGCTTTTGCAGTCAGTTTTTATGTTCCCTGCCAGTTTTCTTTCATAATCTATTTTCCCTTTCCTAATTAAGCCCTTTGTCCTCCTCTGCTTGTCTCTGAATTTCTCCCAGTCCTCTGGTAGGCTGCTTTTTCTGGCTAATTTGTACGCTTCATCTTTTATTTTGATACTATCCCTGATTTCCCTTGTTATCCACGGATGCACTACCTTCCCTGATTTATTTTTTTGCCAAACTGGGATAAACAATTGTTGTAGTTCATCCATGCAGTCTTTAAATGCCTTCCATTGCATATCCACCGTCAACCCATTAAGAATCAATCGCCAGTCTATCTTGGCCAATTCACGTCTCATACCCTCAAAGTTACCTTTCTTTAAGTTCAGGACCCTTGTTTCTGAATTAACGATGTCACTCTCCATCCTAATGATGAACTCAACCATATTATGGTCACTCTTGCCCAAGGGGCCACGCACAACAAGACTGCTAACTAACCCATCCTCATTACTCAATACCCAGTCTAGAATAGCCTGCTCTCTCGTTGGTTCCTCTATTTTAAATTGCTCTACTTCTTAATAGTCACCATGTGAACAGCAAATCCAAATGTGCAGATTTTTTAAAGGATAAGAACATTGTTAAGAAGTAAGTGGAAACAGCTGTAGGCCATTCGTCCCCTTATGTCTGCTTCCCATTCAATAAGATCGTGGCTGATCTTGTACCTCAACTTCATTTTCCTACGCTAACTCTCCATAATTTCTTTATTCACTTAAATTCCAAAATTCTATTGCTCTCCATCTTGAACATACTCAGTGACTGTGCCTCCACCCTTTTCAGTACAGAATTCTAAAGATTCACTACCATCAGGGTGAAGAGATTACTTCTCATCACACTCCTGATACGTCGACCTCTTATTCTGAGATGTGACCTAGCCTCAATTTATTTTCCATGCACCCTCATCCTTTTCGTGCATAGAACCTCTCGACCCCTGAACAGATCTCATATGCAAAAAAAATAATCACACTAATTTCTTATTTACCTTCTGCATTTCCTTCAGGAAGTAGATCGCTTAGGGGTTTTGATACCTCCCACTTTGGGTTGATGTAGGCGGGCATGACACGGAGCAATTCTTGTTTGTCCTCTTCTCGGAAAACAGGAATTGTTTTCAGAATTAACTGCATCTGTTCCAGCTCATGTGCACCTAGGAAGAAAAAAAAGTGGACAGGAGGAAGTCACTGTGTTTTAAAGTTAGCTCACTGCATTCACCATCACAGACCATGTACAGTTCAACATTTAAAACAAAAACATGTATTGCCAGGGAATACTAGGCTAAAAGGTCTTCATTTGTGGCCCGGAGTACAGGCACTGAATATCACCTCAGATGTCTGTCAGTTGATTCTATACATAGAAAAGAAGCAACACTGATTCACCTATGATTCAACCAGCATTCCTGCCCAGTTAAGTCCTACAAAACTCTAGGCTCATAAAAAGTGGATGCTCAGAATGCGTTCTTAAGTGGTTCAGGTACTAAAGAAGAAGTGATTTTTTCCCCCCCATATGTTCCATAGTTTAGTGGAACACAAGGACAAAAATGGTTTGATGGTGATGAAGAGGTAGCATAAGCACTGCAGAACATAATGAAAAGAAACAAATAGCAGAATGATCTTTAGGTTTATTTTAGTCACATGTACCAAGGTACAGTGAAAAGCTTTTGTGTGCATGCTATCCAAATTAAATCATATAATACAATATATAAATGCAAGCAAGCCAAACTAGTACAAAAGGTAGATGAAAGAAAAAGAAGGGAAGGTGCAGATTTACATGTGGAATCAAGATTTGAAAGAGTCAGGCGATTGTATTGGATGTTAGTAGATCCTCCCCTGGGACCAGTGTGCAAAGAGTCGCCACAGAGACGAAGGGTGAGATCAGCACAAAATTTGAACAATACAAGATCAGTGTCCTATAATGTACTTCTCAGTACTAGTGAGCAAATGTGCTCAAATTGGAAGAGCCCCACTGCAGGTTATCCATGCAATGCAACATAGAACAGAACAGTACTGCACAGGAATAGGCCCTTTGGCCCACAAATAACCTGACATAATAATTGTAAGAGAATGTAGTAGCAAAAACATATCTAGAATCCATTGTAGTCATCCCTGCTTGTATACAGACCTACCAAAGTGACAAGACAAGTAGGAATTCCCAAAACTTAAACCCCATGAAATTTAATGTTTAGATTGAAGAACTAAAGAGATCACCTGACGATCAGCAGTTCTATGGGGGTGGGAGATTGCAACCTTCACGTGGTCCGCCCTGTTTTGACGAATGCAATCAACCCGGCGTGCACAATCAAATAAGATCAAAGAGAACAAGTTGTCCTACAACTTTAGGCTGTGCACGCCATACGCAAGAAGAAGAGAAGCAGCTCTACGACCACTCCATTGATCAATCAATCTTCGTTTACAATAAGTACCACTTTCATGAAGCACTGAGTACACAGATTACAAAGGTTGGGTATAGGGGTCCCCGGGTTACGGAAGACCTGATCTATGGGAATCTGACTTTAGGCTAATTCTCCTGCAATTTTTTTAAATAATTCTTCATGACAGTAATAACAATAATAAAAGTGTTTTTGTGGTATTCATTAACGAATGGATGCACTATATGTTCCATTAGTTTAATTGTAAGTTGTGTTCGGGTGAATATCCAATGAAAAGAAATAATCATCAGAAGTGCATGTAGATTGATATGATCTTGGTAGCTACAAAAAAATGGACATTTCTGAGCTATAAAAAATTGTCTTCCAGATGTAACTTGGGAACTGACCGTCCTTCAATGTTCACATATGATGTGATGTGGAAACACCACTAGGAACTCAATAAAGTCCCGCAGGATATCAGGCTGGGCCAATGGCAAAAGTGAAGAAACCAACAAGAGGAGATAATTTACCTGCCCTCATTTCCCCAACCAATCATTTACAGACCTCACTATGTTGGCATGTGTGATGAATGCGCTATTTATGTGAAAACAAAGTTTCATTTATACAATGTGACCATCTTGCTATGTAGGAGCTATGATTAGTTAGGTTTGCAGATGCCACAAAAGCTGATTGTGTTATGGACAGTGAAAATGGTTGTCCAAGGCGACAGCAGGCTAAAAGGTGGAACGTTGACTTAATTTAAGCCCGACAAGTGCAAGGTGATACATTTAGGAAGTCAAATAGGGTAGGACATATACTGTGAATGGTAGGATGTACAAAGAAATGTTGTGGCTCAAGTCCATAGTGGCAGCACAGGTGGATAAGGTGGTGAATAATGCAATGGTATGCTTGCCCTCATAGGTCAATGCATAGAAAAGAACAATTGGGGCATGTAACTTTACAAAAGGCTAGTTAGACAACACTTGAAATATCGAGTGGTGAAATTGAAATCTATTCAATTATGGAGAAAAAATTACAGAAAATTGCTTTTTCTTTTCTATTTTTTTCCTTTTCACATGTAACATGCAAGACTGTTAGAGATGTCCTTTGACGCAATGTTTGATAATTGCCGTATATGAACATGGGGACTTCTTACCAGCAAACAACATCTTTCCAGTCAGCATTTCTATCAATATACAACCTGCAGCCCACATGTCAATGGCTTTGGTGTAATTGTTCGGTGACAGAAGGAGACGTGGAGATCGATACCATTTTGTTACCAAACCTTCCGAAAGATGACCCTGGACAACAAGAAGTAGAAAGCATGGCACTGAGAAATATCACAGATTCTCAATCTGAACGAGAAAATGAGAAAAAACTTTGCAAGACAACTACATTACTTGAACAAGTATGTGATTACCTTTAACATGTCATGAAATTGACAACACATCATTACCAAAGTTTCTTTTTTTTAGATGCAACGCAAAAACAGGCCCTTCGGTTCACCTCGCTGACCAGTGATCCCAGTACATTAACACTATCCTACACACCAGGGGGCAATTTACAATTATACCCAATCCAATTAGCCTACAAACCCTGTATGTCTTTGGAATGTGGGAGGAAACTGGAGTTCACCGGCAAAAGTCAACGCAGGTTACGGGGAGAATGCACAAACTTTGTGCAGACAAGCACCCGAAGTCAGGATCTAACCCGGGTCTCTGGCGCTGTAAGACAGCAATTCTACCAATGCGCCACCGTGCCGCCCTAAGTTATTAAAGGTATTTCATGAAATGAATCTATTGTAATTAATTTTATCTATACTGTACAGTACCCATTTCTGATGTTGACCCTCTGGCAGTATTTTAATCACAAAACCAATGGAAATTTCCCATCTGCTTTCCAAATGCAAATCTACAACTAATGTAATGTAAATGTTATACCATTATACTATAGATTGGACAGTGCACCAAAAGTACTAATCGGCATAATGTCAAAAATCCATGAAATGGGATTTCACTCATTGCCGTCAACCACAAGATTATGTGATAGGAGCAGAATTAGACAATTCGGCCAATTAAGTCTACTCCGATATTCCATTATAGCTGATCTATCGGCCCCTCCTAACCACATTGTCTTCTCCAATTTCAGGTAGTCCTTGCTTTCTCCCTCTTTCCCCTCCCCTTCCCAGCTCTCCCACAGCCCACTGTCTCCACCTCTTCCTTTCTTCTTCCCGCCCCCACCACCCCCACATCAGTCTGAAGAAGGGTCTCGACCCGAAACATCACCTATTCCTTCGCTCCATAGATGCTACCTCACCCGCTGAGTTTCTCCAGCATTTTTATCCACCTTAGAGGCTTCAGTGAGGTAGGTTGGTTGATCAGGATTACACTCTTGGTTTACAAGATGTCCACTTAGTAGTCTGATAATAGCGGGGGAAGAAGATGTTCCTAAATCTGGTAGTATGTGCTTTCAAGCTTTGTATCTTCAGAATAGTGAAGGACTGGGGTGTGGATGGTCCTCCTTGAGCTCTGCTGAAATGTAGATGGAGTCGATGGACAGGTGGAACAGCGGATGGTTTGCATGATGGACAGGGCTGCATCCGCAACTTCTGCATTCTTTTACGCTCTTGGGCAAACCTGTTCCCAAACCAAGATGCATAGAAAATATGCATAGAAAATATGCTTTCTACAGTGCATTTCTAGAAATTGGTAAGAAACACCTTGTTATATTTCTAATTATTGTCATTAGTGTAACACTTGCCAAACATCCCATTGGATACCCTTGAGCAGCGTTTTATTCCTCACAATCTGTGCACCTGGCTGACTGACTATATCTGGCTACATTATCAAAGACATCAACATAAACATCCACTTAACACCACAAATAATATTTTTAAAATATAATTATCAATTCTGAATTAATCAAACAGTATAATATAATGAAACATTCTAGATTGTCCACACTTACTAATGAACTGGGCTGCACTGAGTGGAACTCCTGGCCCTTCCAAAAGAGCCACATGCTCAAGCAGTATCTGAAAGCATAGCCGCTTTAAAGAAATGAGTGTCAATCTGGGTGGATTCTTTCAGGAAATGTGTCCTAACCAAGTAATTTGACACAGAAACAGGACTTTGGTCAGGTTTTCCTCAATAGCTTTTTTTTTTCACAATTTGGAGGCAGGGCAACTGCAAGTAAGCCCAGGAACCCAAATTTCAACAGTTCAAACATCAGAAAAGTACCATCTACAGTGCCCACCATAATGTTTGGGATATAGACCCATCATTTATTTATTTGCCTCTGTACTCCACAATTTGAGATTTGTAATAGAAAAAAAATCACATGTGTTTAAAGTGCACATTGTCAGATTTTAATAAAGGCCATTTTTATACATTTTGGTTTCACCATGTACAAATTACAGCGGTGTTTATACATAGTCCCCCCATTTCAGGGCACCATAATGTTTGGGACACAGCAATGCCATGTAAATGAAAGTAGTCATGTTTAGTATTTTGTTGCATATCCTTTGCATGCAATGACTGCTTGAAGTCTGCGATTCATGGACATCACCAGTTGCTGGGTGTCTTCTCTGGTGATGCTCTTCCAGACCTGTATTGCAGCCATCTTTAGCTTATGCTTGTTTTGGGGGCTAGTCCCCTTCAGTTTTCTTTTCAGCATATAAAAATCATCCTCAATTGGGTTCAGATCGGGTGATTGACTTGGCCACTGAAGAATTAACAATTTTTTAGCTTTTAAAAATTCCTTTGTTGCTTTAGCGGTATGTTTGGGATCATTGTCTTGCTGTAGAATGAACCACCGGCCAATGAGTTTTGAGAACTCATTTGTTGAAAGAGCAGATAGGATGTGTTTATACACTTCAGAATTCATTATGATACTACCATCAGCAGTTGTTCCATCAATGAATATAAGTGAGCCAGTACGTTCAGCAGCCATACATGCCCAGGCCATAACACCCCCACCACCGTGTTTCACAGATGAGGTGGTATGCTTTGGATCTTGGGCAGTTCCTTCTCTTCTCCATACTTTACTCTTGCCATCACCCTGATATGTTAATCTTCGTCTCATCTGTCCACAATACCTTTTTCCAGAACTGTGGTTGCTCTTTTAAGTACTTCTTGGCTAACTGTAACCTGGCCATCCTATTTTTGCAGCTAACCAGTGGTTTGCATTTTTCATTGTAGCCTCTGTATTTATGTTCATGAAGTCTTCAGCAGACATGGTCATTGACAAATCCTCACCTGACTCCTGAAGAGTGTTGCTGATCTGTCAGACAAGTGTTTGGGGATTTTTCTTTATTATAGAAAGAATTCTTCTGTCATCAACTGTGGAGGTCTTCCTTTTCCTGCCAGTCCCTTTGCGATTAGTAAATCCACCAGTGCTCTCTTTCTTCTTAATGATGTTCCAAATAGTTGATTTTGGCAAGCCTAATGTTTGGCTGATGTCTTTAACAGTTTTATTCTTGTATCTCAGTCTCATAATGGCCTCTTTGACTTTCATTGGCACAACTTTGGTCCTCATGTAGATAAACAGCAATAAAAGTTTCCAAAGGTGATGGAAAAATTGGAGGAAAGACTAGGTGCTGAGAACTCTCTTATACCTGCATTAAGGAGGCAATTAAGCACACCTGAGCAATTACAAACGCCCGTGAAGCCAATTGCCCCAAACATTATGGTGCCATGAAATGGGGGGAGGATGTATAACCACAGCTATAATTTCTGAAACCAAAATGTATAAAAATGGCCTTTAATAAAATCTGACAATGTGCACTTTAACCACATGTGATTTATTATTTTCCACATCTCAAACTGTGGAGTACAGAGGCAAATAAATAAATGATGGCTCTTTGTCCCAAACATTATGGAGGGCACTGTGTATATTATCTTATTCTGATTTCAAGTGCCTACTAATGTTTCATGTGCTCCTTTGGTTCTGTGGCAAGGTTGATTTCATATTTTAAATATCTTTGATGCATGTACAACACAAGAACAGGTCCTTCTGTCCACGATGTCTGTACCCAATACATTGCCTAGTTAAACTAATCACTTCTCATGCATGTGCTTTCCATGTCCCTCAAATCCCTGCATATTCATGTATCTCTCTAAAAGCCGCTTAAAGATCATAAGTGCTTACACCACCACACCTGGCAACACATTCCAGGCATTTACCACTCTCTATATGAAAAACATGACCCCACATTTTCTTTAAACCTTTTCCCTTTCCTTACAGGTGCATCATCTAGTCTTTGATGTTTTCATCTGGGAAAAAGGTTCTAACTGTCCATGTCATCTATGCCTCTCACAATCTTGTACACTTCTATTAGGTCTCTCCTCAACATTATCTAAGGCTCGCAGTTTCGGGTGAGGCTGAGTCGGGAGCTCCAACGTCGCGGAAGGTTCGACCAGCCCCAACGCAAGGTTCGATCGCCCGGCGCGGAGGAGCTGACATCCCCAATGCGGGAGCTTGATCGCCTCAACACGGAGGGCCCGAACACCAAGTGAGACCACACCTGGAATATTGTGTGCAGTTTTGGTCTCCAAATTTGAGGAAGGACATTCTTGCTATTGAGGGAGTGCAGCGTAGGTTATTTCCCGGGATGGCGGGACTGTCATATGTTGATAGAATGGAACGGCTGGGAATATATACTCTGGAATTTAGAAGGATGAGAGGGTATTTTATTGAAACATATAAGATGATTCAGGGATTGGACACGCTAGAGGCAGGAAACATGTTCCTGATGTTGGGGGAATCCAGAACCAGGGGCCACAGAGAAAGGGAGTGGCTGCGCTGCCTTGCAGCTGCGGCTCGCCTGCAGTCCGTTTGTCTTTTCTGTTTTTTGTTTTCTTTTGTCCTGTTTTTGCGGTTTGTTTCGGTTTGTTTGGCTGTGTGTGTGTGGGGGGGTGGGTGTAATATGTTTTTTGGCTCTTCCTTCGGGGGGATGCGACTTTTCCTGCCGTATCCCCCGTCTCCGTGTCCGTCTGCGCTGAGGCCTATCGCGGAGCTGGCGGCCTCCAACTGCGACCGACCTCGAGGCTGTGGAGCAGAGCCAGGACTTACCAACGCGAGCCTGGCCGACTTCGGGGCTGTGGTTGCGGTGCGGCACAACTTCCGACCCGACTTTGGAGCCTCGGAGGCTCGGCCGCGGGCCAGTGGGCCAGTGGACGACATCATCGGGAGCTCCAGTTCTGTTTTCCGGAGCTCCCGCAACCACAGCTGCGTCCGCTGGACTGGAGGACGGCAGCTTTGGCAGCTTCAACCGCCCCGGGCCGCGGAGTTTGAACCGGCCCGTTTGCGGAGCTCGGATTCGGCCTGCGGGACTTACCTACCATCACCCGGCGGGGTCATAACATCGGCGGCTTGGGTTGCCTCAGCGCAGAGGGAAAGCAAGGAGGGAAGAGACAATGACTTTGGGACTTTAAACTGTGTTGAGTATTTGTTATTTATTCTATGTTATGACTGCAGGCTAAACCATATTGTTTGTTTTGTTTTTGTTTTTGTCTTTTGTTTTTTTTACCTTGTTTGGGATGTGTTTATTTTTGTGTGGGACTAAAGATGGAAATTAGCCACTGGCTACAATCTTGCATATTACATGTAAATGTTTTATTAATATGCACTGTCCCTAATAAAATCAAAATCAAAATCAAATCAAATTAAGAATTAGGGGTAGAACGGAGATGAGGAAAAACTTTGTCACCCAGAGATTTGTAAATCTGTGGAATTCTCTGCCTCAGATGGCAGTGGAGGCCAATTCTCTGGATGCTTTCAAGAGCGAGTTAGATTTTAAAGATAGCGGAGTCAGGGGATATAGGGAGAAGGCAGGAACGGGGTACTGATTGTGGATGATCAGCCATGATCACATTGAATGGCGGTGCTGGCTCGAAGGGCTGAATGGCCTACTCCTGTACCTATTGTCTATCCATAAACCTGATCAAATGTCTATTCAATATTGTAATTGCACCAACCTCCACAGCTTCCTCTGGCAACGCGTTACACATACCCACCATTATCTGTATCAAACTTTTTGCACCTTTGGTCCCCTTTAAATCTTCCCCAGGTGCTTCTGTCCTTTAAGTTGCTGCACTCAGCCAACATAGTTATTGGTAAACTGCATGGATAGAGATTAATTTAGCTCTGAAGATCCTCTAGGCCAGTATATTTTCAATTGTATGACTATAAATGCCTGGCAATTGAGGATTATGTACAGACCTAACAATGCTATATTTATAATCCAGCTCTAATTATATCCAAATTCTCAACAGTGCTTTAAGTATAGTTCTGAGTAGCAAAGCATAATAAACAAAAATAAAGATAACGGATTAGATTGTAAAACAATCCAGCAAACTCTTCCTCAAATTCTTCCCTTTTCTTTATGTGCATGCAATTACTGGTTACATTTGATCAGGCCAGTCATTGACCTTGAACTATTCCAGCATTCGATGGCTTCCACCTGCTTGAACCAGTTAGCTCTGAAAGTGCAACCTTGACTTGCTACCTTTCTTCTGCAATCCAATAAAAATTAGTTACTGATCAAGTAAAATCCACCTTGTCATTTCACACAGGTTAAGACACCGTAAGACATTAAAACACTGATAAACAATAAAATTACCGAGTGAGCAACATATTTTACAGACAAAAGCGGTGTACGGTTTCAACAATACACAGGGGCTCCACTCCACCTCAAGCTCAATCTTTGAGACAATATATTCACAAAATGAATAACAACCTAACAGCTTGTCCACAATGTCGCACCTGCTCTTATGACTTGCATAGAATATTGGCAAATGTCCCAATAAATACTGGATTTGTGTCAGCTCACCTCCTGTCTTGATCTACACCTTAGAAACATAGAAAAATAAGTGCAGGAGTAGGCCATTCGGCCCTTCGAGCCAGCACCACCATTCAATATGATCATGGCTGATCATCTAAAATCAGTACCCCGCTCCTGCTTTTTCCCCATATCCCTTAATTCTTTTAGTCCTAAGAACTAAATCTAACTCCTTGAAAACATCCAGCGAATTGGCCTCCACTGCTTTCTGTGGCAGAGAATTCCACAGATTCACAACTCTCTGGGTGAAAAAGTTTTTCCTCATCTCAGCCCTAAATAGCCTACCCCTTGTTCTTAAACTGTGACCCCTGGTTCTGGACGCACCCAACATCAGGAACATTTTTCCTGCATCGAGCCTGGCCAATCCTTTAAGAATTTTTTATGTTTCTATAAAGGGCCTGTCCCACTTAGGTGATTTTTCAGCGGACTGCCGGCGACTGTCAAGTTCGCACACTCGCCTGACAAACCGGGAACTGGAACAACGATTGTCAGAGTTGAACACACACACACACACACACACACACAAACACATCGCAAAGGCGAGGGCCAGGGAAAGCGGGGGAGCGCTGTGTGAAATTCACACGGTGCAAAGCCAAGGTAATACAGACACACACAGCGATGCACAGGAAGGTTAAGACGACTAGCACAGTGTACGGTAAGTCCTTTTAAAGAGGGGGGAGGGGAGAAGGGGGGAGAAGGAGTGGAGACACTTTTATGAAACCAGACAACTTTTAATAAGCCAGAGATACACAGCGGTGAAGTTCGGTGGGCATTTAACATTACCAGTCGGTTATCCTTGGTTCTGAAAACTCGTGCTCACGTTTTTTTCCCCCAATGAGCCAATGAAAATGCCCGGTTAGCAAAGGCGATTAAGTAAAACTACCTACGACTTCCTCGACTACCCATAACTACATGGCGACCCCACTACAACTACACCTACGACTACAGGATTATCGATTTTCTCCATGGCGATTTTTGGTCATAGAAAAATTTTCAACAAGTTGAAAAATTTGCGGCGACCATACTGAGGCTGCGACTAGTTCCCAGAATGCGGGAACTCCTCGCGACCATGAAGGAGACTCACCAGAGACCACCAGCGACCATGTGGTGATCGTGAGGCGAGGGCAGAGTCTCCTGCACTCGCCTAAGTGGGACAGGCCCTTTAGATCTCCTCTCATCCGTCTAAATGCCAGTGAATACAAGCCTAGTCAACCCATTCTTTCATCACATGGTCAGTCCCACCATCCGGGGAATTAACCAAGTGAACCTACGCTGCACAGTCAATAGAAATAATGTCCTTCCTCAAATTAGGAGACCAAAATTGCACACCATACTCCAGGTGCAGTCTCACTAGCGCCCTGTACAACTGCATTAGGACCTCCTTGCTCCTAAATGCAAATCCTCTCGCAATGAAGGCCAACAGGCCATTACCTTTCTTCACTGCCTGCTGTACCTGCATGCTTACTTTCAGTGACTGATGTACAATCACTGTACAGGTCTCGTTGCACCTCACCTTTTTCTAATCTGAAACCATTCAGATAATTGACCCATTCCTTCGCTCCAGAGATGCTGCCTGTCCCGCTGAGTTACTCCAGCATTTTGCACTCTCTCTCTCTTAACTGCATGCATACGCTTTCACGTTGTTGACTCCACCCCCCCACTGTTTAGTTTAAACCCACCAGTGTAGCACTAGCAAACCTGCCTGTCAGAATGTCGGTCCTATTAAGGTGAAACCCGTTCCTTTTGTACAGGTCACCCCTGCCCCAGAAGAGATTCCAGTGATCTAGAAATCTAAATCCCTGCCCCCTGCACCAACTCCCCAGCCACACATTCAGATCCCCTATCTCCCTGCCCTTCCCTTACCTTCACTTGCATGAGGTACTGGAAGCAACCCTAGAAAAGCTAGAAGTCCTGCTTTTCAGCCTCCTACCTAGTTCTCTGTACTCACGTTGCAGAACCTCCTTCCTGTTCTTACCAACGTCATTCGTGCCTACATGCATAGGCACAACTATTTCCGCCAGTTCACCTTCCCTCGCGAGGATGTTCTGAAGTCGGTCTGAGACATCCTGCTCTCAACCTGTGTTTTTCCACCGCTTTCAAGACAGGATATCATCTAATATTAAATTAATCAGAAGTATGTGGCACATTGTGTGTGACTGTTTAAATCCAAGGACCGATTTCCCCCAATCACAGAGAAAATTACTTTGAGGGCACTGAACTCCGTTGAACCCTTTGTTGGTTGGGTAGGCAGTTGATCATATTGGCTTTGGCAAGAACAATACATGATCATAATAGTAACATAGTCCTTGTATGATTTCTACATGGACAAAGCATTGCAGCAACAGAACAAATTCCAAGGGTTAACTTGTTGTTCATCACTTTGCTGTTCATCTGTGTTAATGATGCTTTTAATGAATGCCGATCCAGGATAGCTAAATTACTGCATCAAAGACATATGTCAAATAGATCTGTGATAATCCCAGCCGATGTAGAAAGTGGACTAAATACATGAATGAATCACAATCTTGACAAGAAATAGCAGCAGCAGCTTCATTATTTATGTAAAAAAACAAGGATTGCATACATCGAAGAATATGGAGGCTTTGGAAAGGGTGCAGAGGAGGCTTACCAGACTAATGTCTGGATTTGAGGGTATTAGCTACAGGGAGAAGTTGGACAGGCTTGAATTGTATTATCTGGAACGCCCAAGGTTGCAGGGAAACCTGATAGAAATATATAAAGTTATGAGAAGCATAGATATGGTAGATAGTCAACACCTATTTCCCAGGATGGAAATATCAAATATTGGAAGGCATATCTTTAATGTGAGAGGGGCAAAGTTTAAAGGAGACTAGACCAAGTGGGACCTGTTGGGTCCCGTCCCCCAACGCGGAGGGAGGGGGGGAGGCGCGGCGCCACACGGGAGGGCTGGTCCCCGAACGCAATATTCCGCCACTCACCCATAGCTCCCAACTGCGCAGGCACAGCTGACGGGTTCCCGTTGTGACATAGAAGATGGAGGCATAACTGCACAGGCGCGGCTGACGGGCACGGCAAGTGGAAAAGTGATTTATTAAAGCTTAAAATGTGAATAACTCTTAAAATATAACAACAATTTAAACGTTAAAGATGAGATTTATTCAGTTAAGTTATTTTTTGTTGTGTCTCTTGCTCCCTCTGTTTTGTGTTCTTTCTTGTTGATTCTCGACATGTTCAGTTTTTTCTTGTTGCATCACATCATTACTTGTGTCTTACGTAAATGCAACCCGTTTAAAATAAAATGGTGGTCTTTTTTGAAATCCAACTGGTTTAAAATAAAAGTTAATCAATGCAATAAGGAATTATTTTTTAAAATGCAAGTATTATTGAAAGAATGGCGCAACGTTAAAAATGAAATAAGTAAAGAAATGCAAGTGTTTTTGAAATGAAATGTTTAAAATAAAAGTCAATCAATGCAAAAGCGAATTATTTTTAAAAATGCAAATATTATTGAAAGAATCGTGCAACATTAATAATGAAATAAGTAAAGAAATGCAAGTATCATTGAAAGAATCGCGCACCGTTAAAAATAAATAAAAGCTTATCGTTAAAGAGAGCGAAGTTAGAGAAGTCAGAATGAAGCAGTCAGCTCTGAACTGAATCTTCACCCGACTGTCTTGGGAGAGGGTTTGAAGAACATTGTGGAAGAGTGACCATTGGCGAAGTTGCAGCGTGGACGAGTGAGCATTGGCGAAGTTGTTTTTAAAATGCAAGTGTTTTAAAATCTGGAAACTGCCGTTGGAGCGCTGGAGTGCCCCTTCCCCCCGGAGTGGCACGTCCTGCCTTGCCAGTGCATTGTGACGACACTCCGATTTAATCTGGAAACTGCCGTTGGTGCGCTGGAGTACCACTCTCCGCCTGGAGAGGCCCGTCCTGCTTTGTGAACTGCCGTTGGAGTGCTGGAGTGCCCCTCCCTCCTGTAGTGGCCCGTCTTGCCTTGCGAGTGCATTGTGACGTCGCTCGGATTTTTTTTTTCCAAAATGGGTGAGTTTGAAGAAATCGGGCTAATTTAAAAATTTCAACGATGAATAATTTCGGAAATATAGTTAGAAATGCGACAGGGAAGATGTTTATCGCCAATACGGGAAAAATGTGAGTAGGATGTGTGAAAATGGGAAGGCTGTGGCCTAGCGTTTGGAAGAAGATAGGAATTAACCAGATTGACACTCAGAGACACAAACAAGACAAAGGCTTTTAGTTATATAGAGATGTGCTGACAAGCTTTGTTTTTACCCAGAGAGTGGCGGGTGCGTGAAACACGCTGCCGGGGGTGATGGTGGGGGGGGGAGACAGATACAATAGTGGCATTTAAGAAACTTTTGGATAACCACATGGATATGCAAGGAATGGAGGGATGTGGATTATGTGCGGGCAGTTAAGGGTTTGTCTTGGCATCATGTTTGGCACAGACATTGTGGGCCAAAGTCATGTACCTCTGCTGTACTATTCAATATAACCCCACGTTATATTGAATAGTACAGCAGGTACTGTTTTCAGCCCAAGGAAGTGTTGTTTATGGGCAAGATGTAATGACAATTAATAATTAATGCTAGAAAACAATCAGAATTTGTTTCTAGACAATTACAAGTAAAGATTATCAAGTATAATGATTGTTGAAGGATTCAACATACAAAACACACACAATATCTTTAGTTTTCAAATCAGAGTCGGTCGTTTTTTGTCACTGAGCCATAAACCTGCTGACCCCTAAAAACAAAGTGTAATCCTATTCTGTGTGGAGAGAGGGGGCGGGCAGGTGAAAAATCCTCACAGCAAACCAGTCTTTGGAACTCTCATTAATTAAGTTAAGGGAGGAACACATTTTCAATCAGGTCATGATTGAGCAGGTGAAGAATCTATTCCAGAACAAATTTTGATGCTAACAAGAAACTCAGCCAATTATCGTTCTCAACCCCCATGCAATAAACATTTCTATTCATTTATTTCTTATATTTATGTTCCATAGTATGCACTATAACTTTCCTTAAGTTCCAATAATAAATAACTTTACCTACACGCACATTAATGCTGTCATATTTTATCACTGCCAATTAAACAATTTGTAGTTGGCAATTGGAATGCAAATTTAGGTATCCCGATAACAATGTTAAATTTGATGATAATATTGAAGTGTATAGAACTGATTAAGCAATCATTCAGTTGAAACTATGAACGTACTTTGCTTATTCTGCTTAATCAAATTGAGACTCAGTTGATAAATGATAGACTCGACCTTCAGTCCCATCCTTCTGTAATTAGCCCGGTCTCATTTTAACAATACGCCCTACACACAACCATGGTTTTCCTGCACTAGATATTGCAACACCATTATATTTTTTAAACTAGTTAAACAATTACAATGTATAATAATAATTAAAGAGTATCCAAATCACATGCACACAATGGAGGTTATCTGGCATAAGGTGCAGTACTGCAAAGGCACAAGTGTTTTTGAATACAACACAATTTTCATTTTCTCACAATACTGGTATCCCAATCTGAACCGCACCATCAAGTAAGATAAAGCCAAATAGTTCCTTTACCAAAGTTTGCAAACATTACATATTTGGTTGTAAATGGCAGCAGATAGTTAACAAACAGGAGAAGGGGATCCAATATCATCTCCATCCCCAGTAATGGAAGAACCCAGTGTAAGATAAAGCAGAAGCATTGCAACCATGCCCAGAAAAGACCAATATAGAAACTAGTCCTTTCCAATTCAAACTCAGTTCCGTAGACACTAACAGCAGAGCCTAAAGAACCAGACACCATCCAAGCTATAGTATAGAATACGTACATTTCAGAACTGGTTGTCCTTCCAGTTGAAGTGCTTAGTACATTTATATAACTGGCATTTACCAGACAGCATTGAAAATGCAGAGACACGAGAGACTGGAGATGCTCGAATCTAAAGTGATAATCTGCTGGAGGAACTCTGTGGTTAGAGCAGTATCTGTGAGGAAAAAGGAACAGTCAATGATGTGGGGTAAAACCCTGCATTAGAACTGGCTCAGGATTTCAACCCAAACCATCAACAATTCTTTCACAGCAGATGCTGCTCAAACTGCTGAGTTCCTTCAGCAGACTGTACCGTGGAAAATCTCACAAATATGGCTGATCTGCAAAGAGCAAGGCAAATCCTACCTAGTGAATTACTGCTCAGTTGACTGACATTGGAAGCTATCATAGGCAGCACTGTCAAGCAGCATTTATCAATATTCTGCTCACTGGCATGTTCAGGTTTATTATTGTCATGCATACCAAGGTACAGTGAGAAGCTTTATTTTGCATGCTATCCAAACATATCAGATATGTGTCTTTATAATGTGACAAAGGGGGTCAAATTTCAAATTCCTTCAAAAAAGTTGACAAGCACTTTATTGGGTTCATGACCAACATAGTATCAACAAAAAATAAGAAAAGATAGCATATTGATGTCAAGTTTCCGAAAATGGCATCAGAATACACAAATACATTTTGTGCAACAGTTGTCGCGTGGTGTCCACCAGTGACCTGGTTGGCACAGTAAGTGCACGTAATTCTTATTTCTTTCTATGTTTATGAATACCACATGGAACAATAAAATTGCAAACACCGTTCCCAGTTCATTCACCTGATCATGAATACTGCATCCATCTGAGTGGTCACCGCTACGCGCGTTACACGATCATACACACAAACGTATATTGCAGTGGACACTCAAAAGGTTTGGTGTCCCAGAAAACAAACGTAACATTATTAAGAGAAAACCCAAACATTTTCCCCAATGTGATCTAAACAGTACATTACCTTATGGATTTGAGCTATATCGATGGCCGATGATTCGTCAGAAGGTTTGATCTGGTATGATTTTTTAGTAAGTAAAATGTCTCCATCACGGTCGTTGTGGAGCTTCCCGAAGTTGACACGAAGGAATGAAGTTAGCGACTTGGTCCGTACGAAAGGTAAACAAGAGATAGTGTGTTGCCAAAACAAAGATTGGCTCAGTTTCTTAGTTTTGATGACTAATTTATGCCCAAAAAAATGTTTATTGACTTTAAAAAGTCAGAAAATATATCATAAACGGTCGTTGTGTTTTTGACACCACAATGTTTTTGATATATTAAACTTGAATATAAGAAAAAATAATTAACTCGCCCAAAAGTCACTACTACCATAGGATGTTTAAGAAGGAACTGCAGATGCTGGAAAATCGAAGGTAGTCAAAAATGCTGGAGAAACTCAGCGGGTGCAGCAGCACCTATGGAGCGAAGGAAATAGGCAAAGTTTCGGGGCGAAACCCTTCTTCAGACCTTCTACCATAGGATACTTTGTTGGGGTTTGTGAAAAGCAGTAGAGGTTTGGAGCCTCTGTGGTTTAACTTACGGAGGTACCGACCCCGATAAAGGTCGTTGTGACAATGGACACCAAGCATAACGACCGTTACGGGATCTTTGCTAGGCAGATCACCAGACGTGTCACTGTATTTTTCTCCTGGTATTGATGAAAGATGAAGATATTTCCCCAGATCATTATCAAGACATATATGTATGAGGGGCCATATCAAGTTTATTTATGAATTAAATATTCATGACTAAATGTGGCAGAGTTTTTATGTCACATTTTTGGTGTCCAAAATGGTGGTAAAATGATGAAAATTTGTCTATCTTGAAAAATGTTTTTGACTTTTGGTCTTGAAGTTATCTAATTGATATCTGTTATATATATATAAGGTTTCACATGATGGGAAATCTTGTTCCTCAAAATGTCCTCAGATGCACATATATCATCCATAAATTCAATCAATTCAAACTCGTACAATAGACAGAGCAAAGCAGAAGATACAAAGTGAAGAATATACTTCTAAGCATTGTAGTGCATCAGTTCCATAGACAAAGTTCATCTTCTGCAGTGGGGTAGAGGTGAATGACTGTTCACAAGCCTGATAGCAGAGGAGAAGAAGCTGTTGATCATATTGAATGGCGGTGCAGGCTCGAAGGGCCGAATGGCCTACTCCTGCACCTAATTTCTATGTTTCTATGTTCCTCAGTCCTCATGCTTTCAATCTTCTGCATCTACTGCTTGATGGGAGCAGGGACAAGAAGGAATGACCAGGATGAGACAAGTCTTTGATTACTTGATGGGTGGGCGGCGCGACCGACGTCGCAGCAGCCTCTGCAGTCCGCCTGTCTTTTTTTATTTTTTTGTCCCGTTGAGAGTATAGTTTGTAGTGAGTTTTAAAATGTGTATGTGTGGGGGGCGGGGGGGTGGGTGGGGGAAACTTTTAAATCTCTTCCCTGTACGGGGACCCGACCTTTCCCTGTCGGGTCTCCTTTGCCGTTGGGGCCTAGCGCCATGGAGCGGCCTCCAACCGGAACGACAGCTCAAGTCACGGAGCCGGCGGAGCTGCGGACATACCATCGTGGAGCAGGCCGGCTTCGGAGTGTGGAGAGCTGTGGTGGCTCGCTGCTGCGACCCGACTCCGGTGGATGGTGACACCGGGAGCTCGCGGGTCCCCGGTGGGAGACTGCTTCACGGAGCACCAGCAACGGCGACTTCTCCCACCCGAATTGCGGGGTTGAGAGTGACCTGGAGCGGGGCCTTACATCGCCCTGCGCGGCTTAAACAGCCACGGGACTTGCTAACGCCCGCCGGGGGCTCCAACATCAAGACCCGGAGCAGGGCCTTACATCGCCCGGCGCGGCTTTAAATGGCCGCGGACTTGCTAGCGCCTGCCGGGGGCTTTGACTTTGACTTCGGGAGAAGAATGGAGAGCAGGGGAGAGACAAGACTTTGCCTTCCATCACAGTGCGGAGGAGATTCACTGTGATGGATGTTTGTGTAAATTGTGTTGGTGTGTGTCTTGGTTCTTTTCTTGTATGACTGTAGAAACCAAATTTCGTTTGAACCTCATGTAAGGTTCAAATGACAAATAAATGGTATTGTATTGTATTGTATTATATTGGCAGCTTTGAAAAAGCACCAAGGTGGCAAAACCTAGGCATCCTGGTTCCACATCTTGCACTAGGATGCCCAGATTCCTCGGCATCTCAGAACTCTGCAATCAGTTAATATGCTTCTCATTTATTTCTCCTGCCCAAGTAGACTCTACTTTCTGTTATATGGCCAATCCTTGACCCTTTCTAGTTGTACATTATCTTTAATGCCATCACCTGTTATCTTGTGCAGTGATTTTTTTTTTAAGGTGACATATTGGATACTTTTGGGAAATCCAACAAATCCTTCTGCCTGCAAATGGGATCATCCCAATGGAAATGGGATGCCATCTTCTTTTAAGTGTTATGTGTCTAAATTTAATCTTATCTGGGATGAATAGGTTAGGTAATCATGTTTGGGTGAAATCATGCCAATCGTACATTTAGATTGAGTACTTGCAGTTGCAATGTGCACTGGCTCACCTGATGTTCTCCTCAGTCCGATGCACACTGTTCATCTCAATTATTGCACCGCATGTATTTAAGGTGAATTGCAACTCAAAGCTGCAGATATTGATGATAGGGCATTGAGTATAGAAATTGTAGTTGTTGGTGCAGCTGCACTAGGGGTATTGTGTACAGCCTTGGTGACCCGACTGCAGGAAATGCATCATTAAGCAGGAAAGAATGAAAGGTGATTTATAAACATACTGCCAGAACTTGAGGACATGAGCCATGGGGAGAGCTGGGGGCAATCTGGGACTTAATTCTTAGCAGTATAATAGACTGAGGGGTAATATAGAGCTGTATAAAACCATGAGCTGCAGAGGTTGGGAGAATACACACAGACCTTTTCACATTGTTGGGGAATCAAAAACTGGAAGGCATATGTTTAACATGAAAAGGGAAAAATTTAATAGGAACTTGAGGGGCAACTTTTTCAAACAGAGGTTGGTATGTATCTGGAACGAGTTGCCAGAAAGAGTGGTTGTGGCAGTTACAATAATAACATTTAAAAAACACTTGGACAGGAAAAGTTGAGAGGGATATGGGTCCATCTCAGGCAAATGGGAGAAGCTTAGATGGGCATCTTGGTCAGCATGGACTCGGTCTATGACAATGACTGCCATGGAACAGGCACAGCACACTGTGTTCTTGCTTCACTTGAGATTTAAATGGACGCACTGTTGACATTGGGAGAACGGCTTCAGAACCAACTGCAGACCTGCCAAAGTCACAGAGTGTGCTAAAACAATTGGCAGTGCTTACTGCACCCTAGTAGGTTTAGTACGCTGGGCTTCCAGTTTCCTGAGGGCCAAGAAGCAAATGGGGATCAACTGCAGCAGGAGGAGGAGGACAATGAATATTCCCAGAACAGGGGTCCATCTTCCAGCCAGGAAATAGATGGAATTATTTCAAAATTAGCACAGTTAAACTTTTCATGACAACCTGACTTCCTAGGAATCAGCCTATGAACCTTTTCTGAATTGCCCCAATGTAATTATATCACCCCATAAAAAAAGATAATCAGCCTATCTGCAGTAATGCAGGTGTGGCCTTATCAGTGTCCTATACAGGTCCATAGTTTTATCCCACATTCCCTTTGGATTCAAGGCCAATATTCCATTTGTCTTGCTTGCATGAATATTGATTTCTCTAACTCCAAGTAATCCTTGCATCCCCACTCTCTCTCTGTCCTATCCCACCCGAGTTGTTTCACTGTTGTCCTGGTGAGTTTCATAAGGTCATAAGTGATAGGAACAAAATTAGGCCATTCAGCCCATCAAGTCTGCCCTGCCATTCAATCATGGCTGATGTATCTCTCCCGCCAAACCCTATTCTCCTGCCTTATCCCCATAACCCCTGACACCTGTACTAATCAAGAATCTATCTATCTCTGCCTTAAAAATGCCAATTGACTTGGCCTCCACAGCTTTCTGTCGCAATGAATTCCACACATTCGCCACCCTAAAGACCAAAATATTCCTCATCTCCTTCCTAAAAGGAATGTTTGTTAATTCTGAGGCTATGACCTCTGGTCCTAGACTCTCCCACTTGTGGAAACATCCTCTCCACACACATTCTATCTAGGCCTTTCACAATTCGGTAGGTTTCAATGAGATCCCCCTCATTCTTCTAAACTCCAGTGAGTAGAGGCACAGTGCCGTCGAACGCTCATCATATGTAAAACCCACTCATACCTGGGATCCTGATTAACCTGATGAACAAAACAATACTTTGATGGTTAGCAGTTCACCTTCACATACCTATGAGATCATTAAATTTCTTGTAACAAGGCTCTGTTGAGTATGGACACTCACTCCTGCAGACGACCCTGCAGCAACTCTCTGTGATGGTCTTGTTATGTTTCATGTACCACCTACAACATTAATCAAAGTTCCTGCTTCCTATCATGTATCTCACTGTCGTAGGTCTAGTCGTAGCCAGTCGTAGTAGGTCGTGATGCTAGTCCTAGGTAGTTGAAGGTAATTAAAAAAAAAAAACCTGGGAGCCATTTTTTAGTGAGAAAAAAATGCAGACATGACATCATTTTACCAGGTGATCATTTGAGCTGTAGACACTCGTCACTGGTCTTTCTTGGTTTTCGGTGTGGTCCTCTGAGGTGGAAGGGGGTGGTGTTCATTCATGGACCAATTTGCCAGAGACTATCCTCGAGTAAAACGTACATGGTCGAAGCCAGTCTTCAACATAGTCGAAGGAGGTCTTCTTCATAGTCGAGGGTCTTCAGCGTAGTCGTAGGAGGCCGTACACATAGTCATGGAAGTTCGTAGGTCACCGCGACCTTGATTTTAAAAAGTCGCTTAAGGTCGCCAGAGGTCGCGGTGGAGGTCTCCTAAGTGGGACAGGCCCTTAAGTGTCACCAGCTGTGCTGAGTTGAGTGTAGTCCTGCTGGGAACTGAACAGGTTTCATTTCAGTGTTTCTTTCACAGTAAGAATGAAACATGCTAATGTTCTTGCATTCTTAGATAAAAAACTATTTCACAACTTTGTAAGGAGGACCTGCATTTGTGCAGGGAATTAGCTCAATATTCAGAAGGTGTTTGTGGAGTCTTATTTAACAATAATCTGACCAGTGTTTGGTGAAAAAAACAAACACAATTCTTGGTTCTTTTGCTTCAATGATCAGCATTTGCTCAGTGCCTTGGTAATTTTTACTTATTTACACATGCATTATTAATACAAGTTGTTGTGTCGCTCAAAATGGGTAATAGTCTCAAACATTAACTACACTGTTACTTTGTCCTAAGACTCTCAAACCATTTAATTTGCAATTGTAAGTGACTCATGACCAAAAATGCTGTTGCTTTATGTTCGTAAACTGAGTTTAACAAAGTGTTGGGAGATTGTTTTTTGTTCCACTCAATATATACTGAAATTAATTTACTCACCAGTTGACCTGTAACTGACCTACATTTTAATTGTAAAGACCAGTTGACTAAAAAGGAAGTGCTTCTGCCACCCTCTTCCCCAAAATTCTCAAGTCCTCTCTAATTAAATTGGCTATGATCCAACCTTTGCAACCCCATCCAAATAACCATTGTTGATTGATGCCATTGTGGCAGCAACGCCCGTGTCAGCTGAGGAGTAGGGAGCTGTATGCAGAAGAATAAACACGTCTAGAGCACACAACTTGTGTCCGACTAATTGTGGCGGGGACTGGCAGGAGTCCAGTCAAAAACTAGTCGGACACAAGTTGTGTGCTCTGGATGTGTTTATTCTTCTGCATACAGCTCCCTCCTCCTCAGCTGACACGGGCGTTGCCCGGCGTTAAATAACTCAGATACCGACCCCGTGACTCGCGCCTCCCCCACCAAGACGCCGCCCTCTAGAGCCGATGGTTCGTCATGACCTCGGATTGCTATCAGGTGCTGCCACACCATGCACCACACCACTATCAGGTGCCCCACACCATGCACCACACCACTATCAGGTGCCCCACACCATGCACCACACCATGCACCACACCATGCATCACACCACTATCAGGTGCCCCACACCATGCACCACACCACTATCAGGTACCCCACACCATGCACCACACCACTATCAGGTGCCCCACACCACTATCAGGTGCCCCACACCATGCACCACACCACTATCAGGTGCCCCACACCATGCACCACATCACTATCAGGTGCCCCACACCATGCACCACACCACTATCAGGTACCCCACACCATGCACCACATCACTATCAGGTGCCCCACACCATGCACCACACCACTATCAGGTGCTGCCACACTGAGCTCATTCACAGCCCAATATTTCTTTGGAGGTAAATTTGCCTAACTGTGAAAAACTTTTTCACACAGAGGGTTGTGAATCTGTGGAATTCTCTGCCTCAGAAGGCAGTGGAGGCCAATTCTCTGGATGCTTTCAAGAGAGAGTTAAATAGAGCGTTTAAAGATAGCGGAGTCAGGGTATATGAGGAGAAGGCAGGAACGGGGTAATAGTTGTGGATGATCAGCCATGATCACTGTGAATGGTGGTGGTGGCTCGAAGGGCCGAATTGGCCTACTCCTGCACCTACTGTCTATTGATTAGACAACTTTTAGGTTTCCTTCTCAAAAGAGCATAAAAGATCTTTTTTTAAAAACTTACATTCCCATTGCACCTTCCTTGACCTCGTCGTCCAAGATATGTCAGTGGAGTACTACCGAGATGATAATGATACTGGTCTTTTATTTCCAGATTTCTCTTGCCACAGTAAAATTAAATTTAACAAACTCTTGGATTATTAATCCAAATCTCTGGATTACAGTCAAATCGTATTTATAATTGTAACAGTACAAAATCAACTTGTTTAAGGACTTATGACATTTCCAATTTGTAATAGGAAAGGAAATACAATCTCCTATTGATTCTTTTGGTCCAGCAGCAGAGTTCTGTCTCAGCATCCAGAGAGACGAGTTCCAAACCCATGAAGGCAATTACAAAATTTAGATTCAAGTAATTAAATAACTCTCGAATACTAATTCAGCAATATTAATCAAGAAACTACTGGATTGTTGTAAATATCCATTTGAATCGCTAATGTCCACAGGGATGATCAGATATCTCTACCCAATCCCGCCTGTATGTGACTCTCAAATCAATTAGAGATTGAGTCTAGAAGCCAGCATTGCTAACTTCATCTGCATTCCACGAACAAATAAAATAAAAAGAATCACTTACTTTATGTGAGTAATGTGGGTCCACAATCCTCGCCAATCCAAAGTCCCCGATCTTCAACACAAGGTCTTCGGTATTGATAAAGATATTGGCAGGCTTTAGATCCCTGTGCAGTATGTTGGCTGAGTGTATGTACTTAAGTCCTCGAAGTAGCTGATACATAAAAAGCTTAGCATGCTCCTCTGAAAGGGGTCCCTGCTCCAAAAGGCGAGCAAGGTCAGTGTCCATATGTTCTAGCACTATATACACCATGCTCAACCTATAAACATCTTGAGGTATATCACTTCCCTTGGGACCAAGAACCTCAAAGACCTTTACTACGTTGTCATGATCCAATCGACGGATAATTTTGATTTCCCGCAGAGCATGTTTTAGACTTTGAGCATCACTAATAGTGATTTTCTTCACTGCAACTTTGCGGTAGCTTTGGCTGTCTATTGCCGCAAATACCAAACCATTGGCGCCGTACCCCAAAGGCTGCAAGTCAATGTAACGTGCACCTAGATCAAAGCCATGGACTTGGGAGGCACAGTCAAAGTTTTCTGCCATTTCCCTGGTGAATAATTATTTCACAGTGGAGGTTAAGGGTTATTTTCATCCAGAAGCCTTTTAAAAATATTGGATTATTTTTCCAATGAACAGTTACGCAAAATATACGATACTCAGCTGAAGAGAATTAACTTTTGGTGGGCATGGCTTTGGATGATATTCCTGGGATGTTGAGTGCCTGCAAGAATTCCCACAGGGCTATACAAAGCAGAGCAGACACATGGTTGTCTTGTTCAACAGTGGGTTCTATAAATGTACTTCACGGCTCCTTGAGATTTTTATTGCCGTTTGTTTCTGTTGTGTTAGAGTAACAGTTTAGCCTTAATCCACTCCAAATCTTCTCCTGTTAGAGAAAAAAAAATTACTTCAATAAAACCAAAATCTGCTTACTATAACATGAAGGATTGAAATAATGAAATGCTGTTAAACAATTCCTTTAAAAACATCCAGTAATGCCCTTACTTTTGGCATTAAGGGTTCCAGTTTCTGGAATTTTAATCAGAATTTATGATTGCATTATTTTAGCATGCCTAGAGCAACTCTTTAAATTGAATTACACAGTTTTTGCACATTATGCATGCATGCTGGAAGCAAAGAGGCTATTTAAGAAATACGAGCAGGAGCAGGCCATTCAGCTCATCGTACTCATTCTACCCAACAGCAGGATCATGGCTGTTCTTTTGCCTCAGTTCCATTTTCCAACATCAACCCATTTCCCTCGATATCCTCAATATTTTGGCCTTGAATATACAGTGACGGAGCCTCCCTACCATTTGAGAAGAAAACTGCAAAAGATTCACTTATTTATGATAGCATTTCTTCCCATTTCTGTACTGAATGGCCAATAACTTATTTTCAGACTGAGACTCCTGTTTGTCGACAGCTAAACGAGCTATCGCTAATCCTGCAATTACCCTGTTAAATTCTGAAGAATTTTGTACATTTTACCCCTCTTTTAAAAAAATTGAGACTATATACCCCAAGCCATAATTTGTTCTTATAAATCTGCATCCCAGCAATCAATTTGGTGTACCCCAGCTTTAATTCCTCTATCACATGTATTACATTCCTTAGTGAATATTGTGCACAATATCCCAGATGTGGTCTTACCAAAGCTCTAAATAAATGGATAAAGAAATTTCTATTCATGAACACAAATCCCCTTGTATTAGATTGAAGAAGGTGCTCAGCACAAAATGCTATTTGTCCATTTCTCTCCACAGATGCTGCTTGATTTGTTGAGTTCCTCAATCAAGGATTAGAGGGTAAGATTTAGCTGGAACCTGAGTGGCAACTTTTTCCACACACAGGGTGGTAGGTATATGGAATAAGCTGTCAGAGAACATTTAAAAGACATTTTTGAAAGATACATGGATAGGAAAGATTTAACGGAATATGGGTCAGGCTCAGGCAAATAGGACTAGCTTAGACCCAGTATCTTGGTCAACATGGAGGAGTTGGGAAAAGGCTCTGTTTCAGTGCTATATCATTCTGATTCTATCATGTGATTTGGGAATATCTGATGCCATTCTCCCATTGCTACGGATTGTGAATCTAAAACAACCCACACAATAACATGGTGAGGTGGTTTATTCACAACATATGTTTAGCTGGTTAAAGGGGCAGCTTGCCAAGTGCAGTTAAAAATCATCATTGAATGTTGAACTATAGTCACAAACTCATCACATAACATTGTGGAGGAACTAGAGCAAATGCAAAGCCGTTTTTCCTCATTACATTCTCTATGTTGATGATCGTCTCACTGTCTTTCTCAGCACTAATGGATACAAGGGGTGATGTCAAGGCACAGCAATTATTGGTTCAATGCTGATTCCCCAGTGACCACGTGCTTCTCCTAAATTGCTCTGAATTTCTCCATCTTCCAGATGTGCTGGAGATGGGCAGCAAATGAATCAGAGAAGTGTTCGGTATGTGAGAAAGTGAGTGTGGGTTGCAGGGAAAGAAGAGAGGGAAGGAGCTGATGGGGTATTCTGCTTGGAACTGGCAAACATCTGATGGGTTGAATGTCTTCCTTCAATCAATTGAAAAAGAAAGGCAAGATAGAACATGAAAGTAGGCTGCAAGTAACGTACAATCAGAGATATGGGGTTTGTGCTGGAAAATGAGACTGTGGATCAAGGTCAGCTAAATGGCAGTGCAGGGTTAAGGGGCTGGGTGAGCTCATTCTCCTAATCCTTCGGCTCTCTCATTTTTCCGTATTGTAAAAGTAAGAACAAACATAGCAAGATACTGAAAATACTTATCTTGAATAGAAACATCGAAACATAGAAAATAGGTGCAGGACGAGGCCATTCGGCCCTTCGAGCCAGCAGCGCCATTCATTGTGATCATGGCTGATCGTCCCCTATCAATAACCCGTGCCTGCCTTCTTCCCATATCCCTTGACTCCACTAGCCCCAAGAGCTCTATCTAACTCTCTCTTAAATCCATCCAGTGACTTGGCATCCACTGCCCTCTGTGGCAGGGAATTCCATAAATTCACAACTCTCTGGGTGAAAACGTTTTTTCTCACCTCAGTCTTAAATGACCTCCCCTTTATTCTAAGACGGTGGCCCCTGGTTCTGGACTCGCCCAACATTGGGAACATGTTTCCTGCATCTAGCTTGTCCAGTCCTTTTATAATTTTATATGTTTCTATAAGATCTCCCCTCATCCTTCTAAACTCCTGTGAATTCAAGCCTAGTCTTTTCAATCTTTCCTCATATGAGTCGTGATGTGGCTAATCTTCCTTGTGTAAATCGTTACAGCCTGCCTTCCTCTCGAGTCAGTCACATAGCACAGAAACAAGTCCATCGGTCCAGCCCGTCCAGGCCAACCAAGATTCCCACCCAAACTAATCCCATTTCCCTGCGTTTGGCCCATATTCCTTTAAACTTCGCCTATCCATGTACCTGTCCAAATGTATTTTAAATGCCATTATAGTACCTGCCTCAACAATCTCCTCTAGAAACTCATTCCACATATCCACCACCCTATAACTGAAAAAGTTGTCCCTCAGATTCCTATTACATCTCACCCCTCTCACTTCATTCCTACGTTTTCTGACTTTTGATTCCCCCGTCCTGGTTAAAAGACTCTGTGCATTCACCCTACCTATTCCCCACATGTCTGTAAACATCTCTATAAGGTTGCAATTCAACCTCCAGCACTCCAAGGAATAAAGTCCTAGTCTGCTCAAACTCTCCCTATGGGCTAGGCCCTTGACTGTTGGCAATATCCTCATAAATCTTCTCTGCACCTTTTCCAGCTTAAACAGGGTGATAAATCTGAGCACAATAGTCCTTATGTGACCTCACTAACATCTTGCACAAATGTCTAATAATGTTCCAATTTCTATACTGAAATACCTTGAACGATGAATGCCAATGTACCAAAAGCATTTTTTAACATTCTATCTGCCTGTGATGCCACTTTTAGGAAACTATGTACCCGTACTTCTAGTCACCCTTGACCCTACGGTTCACTGAAAAGGTTCTGCACTGGTTTGACTTCACAAAATGCAACACAGGCGTTAAACTCCACTTTATGCCATTCCTCAGGCCACTCGCCCAGCTGATCAAGATCCAGCTATAATTTTTGATAACCACCTTCACTAGCCGCGATACCACCTACGTTAACGTCATCTACAAACTTACTCCCCATGCCTCCTACATTCTAATCCAAATTGTCGACGTAAACCACAAACAGCAGTGGGCCTAGCACAACGGGTGGCAAATCTGTGGAATTCATTGCCACAGGCTGCTGTGGAGGCCAAGTCTTTAGGTATTTTTTAAAGTGGAGATTGACAGATTGTTGATTATTAAGGGTATCAAAGGTTATGGGGAGAAGGCAGGAGAATGGGGTTGAGAGGGAAAGATGGATCGATCGTGATTGAATGGTGGAGTAGACTCGATGGGCCGAATGGCCTAATTCTGCTTCCATGACTTTGAACTGATGAGCACCGATCTCTGACGCACACCACCAGTCATAGACCTCCAGTCAGGGAAATAGCCGTGCACCACCACCCTGTGATTCCTTCCATGAAGCCAATTCTGAATCGGGTTATGTAGCTCTCCCTAGATACCATGTGATCTAACTTTCCAGACCAGCCTACCATGCGGAACCCTATCAAAGGCCTTGCTGAAGTCCATATAGACAACACCTATGTCCTTGTCCACGTTTTGGTTACTACAGCAACTTCTGCATCGGGCCTGTTATGTTCAGACATTGTCTGGTTCCTGCTGTGGAAGAAGTTGCAGATAGCTGGAGGGGCAACTCAGGTAGCTTGGCCAAGAAAGCCTTATTTCAGACTGCACAGTTCGCCATTAATGCCAGCATTGTGGGCAACACTGAGGCCACTATCCATGGCTGTGGTGGGATGCTGTCTTCCAGATCGGAAATTTGATTTGTACTCCATGAACTTGAGTACTGGATGGATGATCAGCCATGATCACAATGATCAGCCATGATCACGATGAATGGCGGTGCTGGCTCGAAGGGCCGAATGGCCTCCTCCTGCACCTATTTTCTATGTTTCTATGGAAGGGTACTCTGAGGTTCAGATTTTGTTCACAAAGCTGGTCCTCTAGCTCGGTCTTCTGGTGCACAGAGGGCTCCAGCCACCATACCTTCCATGGACAGCTCTGGCTGTCGCAGTGAAAGACACAGAGGACCCAAGCGATTTAGCCTCCAAATCACATCATGTGGCTGCGGATATGTTAGGTGTCCCAGTTTGACTATACTGAGCTGTGCACTTAAGCGGAAAGGAAATCAATCGTTCTGAGTGACCAGAGAGAAATATTCAAATGAGACATGTGAATTATCAGAACCCTGGGGTTTGAGGAATTAACCAAAGAGCATATTTAGCACAAGGGATAGCTCTTGGAGGACAATTACTTTCCTTCCCCCAAATGCTTGTGTGCTGCAAGTGCTGCCAAAGCATACTTACAAGAAGCACAGATTTGCTAATCACCGTATGGTTCAGTTGAGGATCCCACTCCATTTATTAAGGAATAATAACTGCTGGAGGAACTCAGCAGGTCAAGCAGCATCAGTGGTGGCAAAGTGCCAGCATCTATAGTCTCTTGTGTCTCTATTTAATAAGAGTTCAGATCAAAAGCCTGTTTGCCCAAGTGCAACAGTCCTTGACCACATTCAGATTTGAGATGATATGTGATGTTAATGCTTTATGTGCCAATCCATAGCTACAAGAGTAGTTTAACCGGAGCCCCTTGCCACTTAGCAAACCATGGTCTGTACTTCATCCTCGGAACCAGAACATGATCAGCATTTAATTATTATTAGTGATACTGCTAGGGCTTGATATTCTGCAGGAAGTAACTCAACTCCTGCCTTTACAAAGGTATCTACATTCATCTACAAGGTACGTTTGAAAATAACGTTATTTGCTTGCCCGGATGAGTGACATACCAAAAAGTGAAAATTGACTATCAAGCCATTTATTAACAGGGGACACTGGTGATTTGCGCACCAGTGTTCCTTGCCCCTCCCCATCTCTGTAATCTCCATTCCTCTACCCTCAATATTACAAGGATTGCAGCCTGGATTCTGGAACTGCCTCCATGTACTTTTCAAACTCCTTTAAAACACCAGGATACTAAGCATTCCTTTCCTGGAGAGTTCAGGATCATATTGGTGGTTTGATAATCTATCCCAACCCTCCCACGTTTGAATCCCAGGCCCAACCGTGCAGTGCCAGCAAGCCATCATCAGTGCACCTGTAGCATAGATAGCAAACCTCTTAATAAGGATGAGGAGCAGTGAGAACCTCTGCATTGTGTAATGCACAGAACCATCTGGTTACTGTGTGGAATATGTGTTACTACTGGGTGATTGTCTGACCCCTTTACAGTCAATTGTTGGAGTGGGGTAATACATTTATTTTCCAATAAAGCTGTTACAGAGAGATTAAAGCACAATCAACTGGAAGGCATAACTTACTTTTAGACTGGAGTTTACTTAGGCCAATGAAATTAAATTGAATTATTCATTATCAAATTGAATTATTTAAAAAATATGTTCTCTCCATTTGTTGAAATATGGAACCTTAATGGTTTCTGACCCTGCTTTATAGGACTTTGGTTAGGCTGTATTTGGAGTATTAGGTGCAGTTCTGGTGGTCCCATTACAGGAAGGATGTGAAGAGTTTGGAAGGAATACAGAGGAAGTTTACCAGATTGATGCCTGGATTCGAGGGATATTAGTTACATGGAGAGATTGGACAGACTTGGATTAGAGAGGTTGGACAGACTCTGGAATGCAGGAGGTTGTGGGAAAACATGATAGAAGTATAAAACATTATGGGAGGCATAGACAGGGTACTCAGAACCTTCTTCCCAGATGGAAAAATCAAATACTGGAGGCCAAAGCTTTTAGGTGAGAGGGGCAAAGAGGCTTTTGGATAGGCACCTGAATATGCAAAGAATGGATGGATATGGGTTCTGTGCAGGTAGATAACAGATGGTCTTGGCATCATGCTCGGCATAGACATTGTGAGCTGACAGGCTTGTCTTTGTGCTGTTCTAACCTCCTCTGTGAATTCCTTAAATATTTTGCTGAATTCATCATACAAACCTTCAATCTCTTAATTGGGTAAACATTTGGGACTGGCAAAAGTTAACAGACTCGTTCAGCTGATATATCAATAACCATCAGTATCATTGACGTTGAGGCAGCATTTGATTGCGCATGCAAGGAGCTCTGACAAAATGGGCATCAAGATAATCGGAGACATACCTCACATAAAGCAGACTGGATGTGGTTGTTAAGAGTCTCAGGATCACTTCAAGAGCTCCCTAGACCCAACCATCTGTAGCTGCTTTAAAACCTTCCTTCTGTCAGCAAAGCCGAGACAACATTCAGGCAGGGGTTGATGTGGCAACTATCAGTTATGCCATCAAAATGCCTGTCAATAACCGTCTCCAGTAAGAGAGTCCAACTATCAGTGCTTTGCATTATCACTTCTGATTTCTCCATCATCAACATACTTGGGGGAGGGTCACCATTGACCAGGAACTCAGTTGGAACAGTTACATAAATACTGTGGCTACAAGAACAGGTCACAGGATAGATATCCTCTGATGAGTGACTCATCTCTTAATACCACATATTCTTTCCACTCTCTACAGGCTAGAAGCTGTTAGGTTACAGGAACACATTGATCAGTTGGTCAGTTGCAGATGGAATTTAATCCTGTTTAGTGTGAGGTAATGCACTTTGGGAGGACTGCCTTGGGATGGACGTACAATAATAGCTGGTCCCCAGGGCATATAGAGGTGTAGAAACACAAGTCCTGTGTGTGATGGAATGTCTCCACTTGTCAGGATGAGTACAGACTCACAGCAATTCTCAAGAAGCTCCACACCATCCAGTGAAAAGCAGTGTTGACTGGCACTCGACTAACCACCCTAACCATTAATTCCCCACACCACTGGCACATAGCAGCGGCACTGTGTATCATCTACAAAATGAACTCTGGTTACATAACTAAGCTTTAGGCTTTAAACTTTAGAGATACAGCATGGAAACAGGCCCTTCGGCCTACCGAGTCCACACCGACCAGCAATCACCCCGTACATTAATACTATCCTACACACTAGGGACAATTTGTAATCTTACCAAAGCCAATTAACCTACAAACCTGAATGTCTTTCAGATGTGGGAGGAAACCGGAGCACCCAGAGGAAACCCAAGTGGTCAGAAGGAGAATATACACACTCCGTACAGACAGCACCCATTGTCAGGATCGAACTAGTGTCCCTAGTGCTGTAAGGCAGCAACTCTACCGCTGCGCCACTGTGCTGCCCGTCAATCTGTTCTTATAGTATCTCCCAAACTATTATCAAGAATGACAATGGCAGCGGATACATGAGAATGCATCAGCTGCTGAATCCCCTACAAGTCACACGCTATTCTAGTTTCCTCCACAAAACTCCATCAGATTTGTGAGACCTGATCTCCCCAGCTACCTGCATAAAACCATGCTGGTGTCTCCGAATCAATACCTGCCTTTCCAAGCGAATATACATCCTATTCCTCAGAATCTTTAACAACAACTTTCTCTGATGTAAAGCTCACCAGCCTGTTTATCCAGGTTTATCCTTACTGTCCTTTTTGAGTAAGAGGACAACGTGAGCTGTCCTTCAGTATTCTGACATCTTACCCATGGCTATCAAAGATACACTCATCTCCATTAAAGCCCCAGGCATCTCCTTCCTCGCTTCTCTTAGCATCCTGGGATAGATCTCATCCGACCCTGGGGATTCATCTGCCCTAATGTGCTCCAATATTTCTAACACTCCCTGCTCCTTGATACAGGCACGCTCCAGAATATTTGTGTAGAAATGCTGGTTTATACCGAAGATAAACAGCGGGTCAGGCAGCATCTCTGGGGAAAAAAGATGGGTGACGTTTCGGGTCTGAAGAAGGGTTCTGACCCGAAACGTCACCCATTCTTTTTCCCCAATGATGCTGCTTGACCCACTGAGTTACTCCAGCACTTTGTGTCTATCATCTGCTCCAGAATATTACTGTACAGCCTCCCAAACTCTTGAACCTTCACATCCTTCTTCCTGCAGAATACAAAGAAAGCACGCACATTAATTCTGGGACTGAAAATTGGACCCTGAAGTTCTGCAGTAGTTAAATATCTTTCCAACCTAATTAAATGTTTTTGCCTACCTTAATTAAATGTTTATGTGATCATAAAACAATTGCTCATTCCTGTTAAAAAATTTAAGTTACTGCTTGTGCCCCTATCCTAAATGGAGATTACCAGAACATGAGAATTAAGAGCAGATTTCAGCACCCCTGCAGAGGGTCACTTGGATGACTTCAAAATCTCATGGGTGCACAGAATTAGTTGAGGTTTTATACAATTGTACTGATGTCTCCAAGTGATATTCCAGAACTGGCAATAAAAATCAACATTTCCTCTCTTAAATATGTCTTACTCTTTATAGCTCAAAGAGGGTCACCGAACCCATTATTTAGTTTAGTTTTTTTTCTTTAGAGATACAGAATGGAAACAGGCCCACCCAGTCCGCACCGACCAACAATCCCACAAAACCATGCAGGTCACGGGGAGAACGTACAAACTCCATAAAGACAGCATCCATAGTCAGAATCGAACCCGGGTCTCTGGCGCTTCAAGGCGGCAACTCCACCGTTGCACTGCCGGCACCGTAATATTTGCTGACACAATGCTTTGTATGTTTTTAATCTACCGATGTGTTTCTAGTACCTCAGAGAAGATTCTTTGGTGGACCCGCCCACAGCTGGCAACTTATCAGAGTATGTGACAATGCAAGCAATCCTCCCATGGTTGCCATCTGTCAAATGGCTATTTTAGATCCTCCTCTTGCCGAAGGATTGTTGGACACTCTACATCTTGTTGTTATATTCCAAGTTGGCTGTGCCTTCAGGAAATAGCCACAGCAGACAGAGCTGAAGAAGACATCTTCTGTGAAAACATTTGAAAACATATCAGAAATGCTGCTTCAAACATTAATCTAGCAATATCATCTGAAGCTGTGAAAAACGTAACAATAATAAAAATAAATTTCTTGCTATGATCTGGAGCAACGTATCTGAAAGTGTGATGAAAACTGATTGATCAGTGGCTTGTAAAATGAAATTTGATATATGTTTGACGAGTAAGATTTTACAGGCATGGGACAGAACTGAAGAAAGAGACACTATAAAGAGCTCTATCAAATAAATAACTAAGACCAACAATTTGAATAATATTTCATTCGCTGCCTTATACAATAATCACGATCTCTACAAACTGATATCAGAAGCCGATTCAGGAATTCAGATGAAAATTAACCAGAACATTTCTTCCAATTTTGCTCCATTGGGATATTTTCTCAATCAGAGGATTGGGGCATAGAAACATAGAAAATAGGTGCAGGAGGAGGCCATTTGGCCCGTCGAGCCAGCACCGCCATTCATTGTGATCATGGCTGATCGTCCCCAATCAATAACCCGTGCCTGCCTTCTCCCCATACCCCTTGATTCCACTATCCCCTAGACCAGGCACGTGCCATCAGGGAAGGCAAGGTAGGCACTGCCTACCCTGACTAAAATTATAAAATGGTAATTACTAAATATCAATAGTAAAGGCATGGGAGAATTATGCCTATCTAAGAGATCGATCTCAACCTTTCAACCGCAGCGCTTGCAACACGTGAAGGTCTGTGCAGCCCATGTGCCGTCAGCGCTGCTTCAAGCCGACAATTTCAAGAGGAGCTGAAGGCTACAGAAATTCTGCCTTTGCTGTACTGCGCATGCGCAGCGCTAGTTTCTTGGCGGGTTTTTCAAATATGGATTGCCATTATCTGAAGAGTATCTTAGGAAACAAAGAGAGAAGAATGGAGTTTGTGTACCAATAACGTGGTAAGTACATTTCTTAATGCTATATTTTTTTAAATACCGTATTTACCGGGGTGGGGGGGAGAGTTCCTTTCACAGTGTTTGGGGAGTCTGGCCCGAGGTAAAGTTGCGGGGAGGGGAGGAGTGTTGTGAAGGAGGGGGTCGGGATCATGCCACTTGCGATGCTCCTTGCACAGAGGCGCGCAATGCCACCGCATTGAGGCCGGGGGGGAGAAGTAGCTCGGGTGGCTGCGAGCGGCCGCCGGGCCGGACAGTGGAACCAGCTGCCACTTCAGCACCTTCTGCCGGCCCTCGCTCACCTCTGGCAGCTCTCCATCTAAAAACCTCTCACCTGCCGCTCGCTGGCCTCACTCATGTCAGCGCTTCCCGCAAATCCTTAAATTCCGACAGCGCGATTGAGGTTACTCGGCTGTCGGAATTTAAGGATTTGCGGGAAGTGGCTGACATGAGCGAAGTCGGCGAGCGGCAGGTGAGAGGTGTTCAGACGGAGAGCACTGCCAGAGGTGAGCGGGCCGGCAGAAGGCGCTGAAGTGGAGGCCAGTTCTGCTGTCGGGTCCCTGCGGCCGCTCACAGCTACCCGAGCTGCTTCTATCCCCGGCTACAATGCGGTGGCTCCACGCCCAGAGCGCCGCAGCAGCGGTGAGTGAGTGAGTTACTGGCATTATCCCCGACCCCCTCCTTCTCAACACTCCTGCCCTCCCCGCAACTTTACCCCTGGCACAGACTCTCCACACGCTATGAAAGGAACTCTTCCCCCAATTGGACCCTTGAACAAGTGTTGTCATTCAATAAGTTTACAACTGATTCAACTTTTCCCTGTGCTCCCATTTTTCCCACCATCTCTTCACCTGCCATCACCCTTCACCCCCCCCCCCGACCAAAACTGTACACAATACTCCAGATGTGGTCTCACCAGAGCCCCATACAACTGCAGAAGAACCTCTTTACTCCTATACTGAAATCCTCTTGTTATGAAGGCAAACATTCCATTAGCTTTCTTCACTGCCTGCTGTACCTGCACGCCAACTTTCAGTGACTGGTGTACAAGAACACCCAGGTCTCGCTGCACCTCCCCCTTACCTACATAACCCCATTGAGATAATAATCTGCCCCCCTTGTTTTTGTCGCCAAAGTGGATAACCACACATTTATCTATATTATACTGCATCTGCCACGCATCTGCCCATTCACTCAACCTGTCCAGGTGACCCTGCAACCTCCTAATATTGTCTTCAAAGTTCACACTGCCACCCAGCTTTGTGTCATCTGCAAACTTGCTAGTGTTGCTCCTAATTCCCTCTTCCAAATCATTAATATATATGGTAAACAGTTGCGGCCCCAACACCGAGCCTTGCGGCACTCCACTCGCCACTGCCTGTCATTCTGAAAAGAACCTGTTCACCCCTACTCTTTGCTTCCTGTCTGCCAACCAATTTTCTATCCATGTCAACACCCTACTCCCAATACCATGTGCTCTAATTTTAGTCACCAGTCTCCCGTGCGGGACCTTATCAAAGGCTTTCTGAAAGTCTAGATACACTACATCCATTGGCACCCTTCATCCATTTTACTTGTCACATCCTCAAAAAATTCCAGAAGATTAGTCAAGCATGATTTCCCTTTCATAGATTCATGTTGACATGGATTAATCCTTTTACTGCTATCCAAATGCCCCATTATTACCTCTTTAACAATTGACTCCAGCATCTTTCAAACCACGGAAGTTAGGCTAATGGTCTGTAATTCCCTGTTTTCTCTCCCGCTCCTTTCCTGAAAAGTTGGATAACATTAGCTATTCTCCAATCCACAGGAACTGATCCTGAATCTATTGAACATTGGAAAATGATCACCAATGCGTCCACTATTTCTAGAGCCACGTCCCCGGGATGCAGACCATCAGGCCCAGGGGATTTATCATCCTTCAGTCCCATTAGCCTACCCAATACTATTTCTCGCCTAATGAAAATTTATTTCAGTTCCTCAACCCCCTTAGATCCTCTGTCTTCCAGTACATCTGGGAGATTGTTTGTATCTTCCTTAGTGAAGACAGATCCGAAGTACCTGTTCAACTCTTCTGCCATTTCCTTGTTACCCATAATAATTTCACCCATGTCTGCCTTCAAGGGACCCACATTTGACTTTGCTACTCTTTTTCCCTTAACATATCTAAAGAAGCTTTTACTGTCCATCTTTATATTCCTGGCCAGCTTCCCCTCGTACTTCATCTTTTCAGCCCGTATTGCCCGTTTTGTTTCCTTCTGTTGTCCTATGAAAGTTTCCCAATCCTCTGGCTTCCGGCTACTCTTTGCTGTGTTATACAACTTTTCTTTCAGTTTTATTCTATCCCGAATTTCTATTGTCAGCCACGGTTGCCTCCTAATTCCCTTAGAATCTTTCTTCCTTTTTGGAATGAAATGATCCTGCATCTTCCGGATTATGCCCAGATATTCCTGCCATTGCTGTTCCACCATCATTCCTGCTAGGATCCCTTTCCAGTCTACCTTGGCCAGCTCTTCTCTCATGCCTTCATAGTCCCCTTTGTTCAACTGCATCACTGACACTTCCGATTTAACCTTCTCCTTCTCAAATTGCAGATTGCAGACTGTGGGGATGAACTTTTTCTGGGTCCAATTTGAAATATTTTCTTAGTGTTTTTTTAGGTGTGATTGGGTTTCTTCATTATAGTTAGATATTTAATGAAAAACTGGAGCCGAAGCACTCGTCACTGCAGTACACAACTAATCATAATCTGCAAACCTGAGACAGAACTATTTATTCTTTCTTTCTGTCCGATATCCAGTTCTCAGTCTTTAAATATATTCCCCCCAGACTTATGTGTTCGAACCCTGTTGACCAATCTGCTTGTGGAAAGTCTCACAAAAATACAAACAGACCACAACCACTGGAAATCCTTATCTAGCCTATCAGTCACACCCTCAAAAACTCCAGTAGATAAATTGAAGATGATTTCCATTTCATAAATCCATGAGAACTCTGCCCAATCCTATTTGTCTTTGCAAGAAGTTGTATTATTACTTCCTTCATCATAGATTCCAGCCTTGCAATCCTCCGATTTACAGGGACGAATCTAGATTCGATAGAATTGTCATCATGATAACCAGAATGTCATCAAGTTCTCCCTACTATTTTTTGATGACTTCATTCCTTCAGTTCCTCAGTCTCACCATTTCTTTGATTGTCTGGTATTTCTGGCAGTTTTTTTAAATAGTAGACCAGGTGCGGAACCGTTGGCCTCGTCCCCCCAAGGCAATATTCCACCACTGACCCACAGCTCCCCAACTGTGCAGGCCCGGCTGACGGGTTCCCATTGTAACGCCAGAGATCCCTGTTGTGACGCGAGTCACGGCAACCTTCCCCCAACTGCGCAAACGTGGCAGGCAAGTGGGAGCACGACTGCAACGTTTTTAATGTTCAAAATGGCAATAACCTATAAAATATAAGATCAATATGAACGCATCTCACTCTCACTCTTCAGTTCCCTATTCCCCTCCTCCATTATCCTCTCCCTCCCCACCCTCCACAAACCCTCCTCTGCTTCCTCCCCTCCTCCCTCTTCCCCTCCCCTCACCATCCCTCTTCCTATCCCTATCCTTCTCCATTCCCCCTCATCCCCCAGCACTCCCTCCCCATCCTCTTCACCTTCCCTCTTCTTTCCCCTCTGCTCCTCCCCTACCCCACTCTCTCCCTCCCTCTCCTTTCACCTACCCTCAGTCACTTCCTCCCTCCATAACCCCTCTCCCCTCCTCTCCCTTTATCCCCCTACTCCCCCCCTCCTCACCTCCCCCCTATCCCACCCCCCGCTCTCCCTCACCTCCCCCACTGCCCTCCTCTCCCTCTATCCTCCACTCCCTACCTCCCCCACTCTCCCTCCTCACATCCCACATTTTCCCCTCTCCCTCCCTACCCCTCCTCTCCCTCTATCCCCTTGCTCGCCCACTCCTCACCTCCCCTCTATCCCACCCCACCACAATGAAAATCGCAATGTTTTTAAAAATAGATTTCTCAATGAAAATCATGTTTTCTCATTAAAATAACCTAAACACAATGTTAGCCGTTAATGAAAATGGAAGAACTTTATTAAAAGAATATAGTCAATGTCAATGAAAATCGTAATTTTTGTTTAATGAGATTCGGGATCTCATTGTGAGGTAATTGTGACGTCGAATGCGGCTGGCGTGCAGGGGGGGGGGCTTTCTGGAGAGCTAGTATGGGTGTTGTGGGCTGAAGGGACAGGTTTCCAGAGGGCTAGTATGGACATTGTGGGCCGAATGGACTCTTGTGCTGGCAGCTGAGTTACTCAAGCCAGTTGTGCTGGTAGCTCACTCATTCACGGCTGGTGGGCTGGCAGTTGACTCACGGCTATTCCTTGAAATTCCATTTCAAGCAGGATGTAAGGCCACCAAATTCAAGTGCAGTTTCTTACCACTTCAAGCAGGGTGCAAGGCCACCAAATTCAACTGCAGTCTCATACTATTTCAAGCAAGGCCACTAAAGACAGCGAGTCGTCACCTCTCCCTCCTCCATCTTGCAGAGACTGAGCACGCCCACCAGAAGGGGCGTGGCCTTCATGGCGTGATTGACAGGAGAGAGAATCTCCACATTTTTAAAACACTAATAACTCTTTTATTTTCCATCGATAGGAAAAATCCTCGTCACCTAATGAGTGGAGGTGGACTCTGAGTAGGATGGCCAAAAATCACAGCCTTACGTGGTAGCGTTTTTTCTAAAATCAATTTAAAGCGCAAACAGAAAGTGGTCAAGCTTAGACTTTTAATTATATAGAAGCCAAGGCAACTTTAATTAGGCACGGCAATTTTACGTAGGCAAGGCAACTTTTTGTAGGCAACGCACCTTTAATTAGGCAAGGCAATTTTAATTAGGCAACACAGCTTTAACATTTCCAAATCAAAGGCAACACAGCTTTAGCATTTCCAAACCACAGGCAACACAGCTTTAGCATTTCCAAACCAAAGGCAACTCAGCTTTAGCATTTCCAAACCAAAGGCAACAAAGCTTTAGCATTTCCAAACCAAAGGCAACATAGCTTTAGCATTTCCAAACCAAAGGCAACATAGCTTTAGCATTTCCAAACCAAAGGCAACATAGCTTTAGCAACTATATTTTCAAACCACATTAAGGGCACTGACAGGTCAGTAAAACTACTCACAGTTTAGTAGACATGTGTTCAGTGTTATTCACAGCTCAGACTGAGAGACGTGACCCTCTCACTCCCCCATCTTGCAGAGACTGACTGAGGCACTTAACACTTCCGGGTTTTATAGTCCCTCTAGAAGGGGCATGGCCTTCAGGAGAGAAAATCTCAACATCTTTTAAACACTAATAACTCTTTTATTTTTAATGGATTGGAAAAATCCTCTTGTCCTGCGCAGCGGAGGGGGACTGAGTAAGATGGCAAAAAATCACAGGCGTAAGTGGCAGCGTTTTATTTTAAATCAATATACAGAATAACAGGAAGTGGTCAAGATCAGACTTTTAGTAATATAGATATCCCTGTCCTTGTCACTGTCACACAGGAGCCCTGGTCCCCCAATGCAATATTGCACCACTAACCCGTAGCTCACACGGGAGGCGTGGTCCATCAACTGAACCTGTTCCCGAACGTAAGATTTCTGCACTCCCCTGCCTCCCTCAGCAGTGGACTTAAAAAAAATTACAATTGTACTTACCCTGCCTGCCGCAGCAGTTCCAATTGCAATACCAATTCACCCTTCCCCTTCCTGTTGAAGCACTTGCTGTGATATCCCATTGAGGTGAAAAGTTCAGAGTGTTCCTGTTTTGCAACGTTGTATTGAAGTGTATTGGAAGCTAGCAGAAAGGATTTTAATAGTAAAAATCTTGTAAAAGTTGGCATTTTTAAAGCTTTACTCATCAATAATGTGAAATATAGCATCACTGGAAGCTCCTGAAAAAAGACTCTCTGTGAGAAGCTGCAGTTACTGTTGGCAACATCCCATTGTGATGTCATTGTGGCACTTGGCAACCAGAGAGCCCGTTGTGATTGGTGCACTGTGAATGGCATTGTGACATCATCGCTGGAAGCTGCTGGAAAAAGGCTCTCTGTGAGAAGCTGCGGTTACCGTTGGTAACGTCCCATTGTGATATCATTTGTAAATGAGATCCATTGTGATTGGACATCTGTGAGATGGCATTGTGACATCATCACTGGAAGCTGCTGGAAAAAGGCTCTCTGTGAGAAGCGTTTTTTGGCTTTAAAAAAAAACTTTAATCATGAACAACTTGTCAAATATGGGATGATATCTTAAGTGAACCTGAGTATGGCGTGGTCGGGAAAAATGTGAGTTGGAATATGTAACAATTTAAATGCTAGCGCGTAGCCTTTTGAGGAAAGTATAAGACATACATACACTCACACACAGACAAGATGAGACCTTTATAGGTACATACTAGACCAAGTGGGACCCGTTGGGTTCTTGTCACAGTGGAGGCCTGGTCCCCTGGTCCCCTAGAATATGTAAAAAATTAAGCGCTTAAAATTGAGGAAGACACAACATACATACATACACGCACACAAGATGAGACTTTTAATATATAGACAGATTTAGATAGATAGATATGTCTTAGTCTGCAAAGAAAGATACTATGTTAATTCCACCATTTCATTACTCCCCATTATCACCAAAATGTACACCCTTGCTATGCTTTTCTTTTTTATACTTACCTGCAGAAATTCTCAGCCCATTTTATACTTCTTACCATTTTACCAGCATATTGCTTTTTTTTAAAGCAAATTCTTAGGGCCTACTTTGTTCACTTGTATGAACTTTTGGAGGCTAGGCTCCATGTCATTATTAACTTGTTTAGTCGACCATGTGAGAGAATGAACTTTATATTACACGTTCACATGCCACTGCCCTGCACAGCCTGTTTCTACCTTCTGTCCAAGGTCCATAAGTAGGACCGTCCAAACAGACACATTGCTTCAGCCTGCCCTTGGCCCACTTTGAGCCCTTCCTCTCACTGCGGATCCAGTACCTTCCCATTTACATCCACGGCTGTTATGATTCCACCTGTCACATTGATGGTTTCCAATTCCCTGGTTCCAACCAGTTCATCATCCATGATAGACATACAATCCTTAAACCCCCCCCCCCCTCCCCCAGGGATCGGAGGGCTGTCAATTTCTTCCTTGATTGGAGACCCAACCAGTTTCCCTTCACCAGCATACTGATTCACATGGCTGATCACATCTTCATCTGGGAAACCTCTCCTTCGACTCTGCTCACTTTTGCAGATCAAATGTATTGCTGTGGACATTCACATGGGCTCAGGGGCCACCTGTATTTTTGTGAGTTACATGGATGTGTTTCAGTCATTCTGGGACCCACTCGCTCAATTATTTCGCTGGTACATAGATAAATGCATTGGTGATGCCTCCTGCACTAATACTGATTTCCAAAATTTAATTCCTGTTGCCGCAAATTTCAGCCTGCTCTCATCCTCACATGATCCATCTAGATGGCAGGGAATAGGCGAGCCAAAATCCATTGCAAGCCGGCAGAATTCTAGTTACTTTGGCTATACTTCCTCTTATCTTGCCTCCAGTAACGATTCCATCCCATTCTCCCACTTCCTTTGTCTATGTTGCATTTGCTCCGTTGAAGAGATGTTCTGCACAGGCACCATTGAAATGTCTTCCTTTTCCTTAACCAAGGCTTCAGACTACCAGAGGGGAAGAACCCTCAGTTGCATCTCATCTATTTCCCACGCTTCTGCTCTCACCCTCTCCTCCTGGGCAGAGCAAGAACAGAGATCCCCTGGTCATCACCTTCCACTCAACTATTTTCCACATTCAATGGATCGTCTTTCACAATGTTTGTCAGATTCTGCCAAAAGAAAAATACTTTCCTTTCCTTTTAGCATCTCAAATAAGTAAATGTTCCAACCCTTCCAACAACTCCCTAATGGCACTTTCTCACTTTCCATGCAACCACATGGAATGCAACACCTATTCTTTCACTTATTCCCCTCCAATCAGTCTTTTGTAGTGAAGTAACTATTCACTTGCAATGATCACAATGTGATCTCCTCGATGCTGGACAAACCAAACATAGATTATGTGATCATTTTGTACAGGTAGATCTGCTGTAATGTGATAATTGCGTTCCTAAGAAATCGTGTCGAAAATGGTGTGAGAAAAACAATTGTGTCCACAACAACACACATGATAGGAGTCTCAAGAAGAGTCCCGACCTGAAACATCATCTATCCATTTTTCTCCAGAGATGTCTGAAGAAGGATCTGGACCCGAACCATCACCTATCCATGTTCTCCTGAGATGCTACCTGACCCGCTGAGTTACTCCCGAACTTTATGTCCTTTTGTGTAAACAAGCATGTGCAGCTGCTCGTTTCTACTTTACTGAAAGGAGAACTACCGTACCAGCATTCAGTCCACATGATTGACCCTGCACTTCCAGTTTCCTGCCACTTTACAATGTTACAATAAAGGCATAATGCAAGCTTGAGGAAACATGGAAACGTAGACAATAGGTGCAGAAGTAGGCCATTCGGCCCTTCGAGCCAGCACTGCCATTCAATATGATCATGGCTAAACATCCAAAATCAGTACCCCGTTCCTGCTTTTCCCCCTTATCCCTTGATTCTCTAAGCCCGAAGAGCTAAATCTAACTATCTCTTGAAAACAACAGATCATCTTCCACCTGTGTATGTTGCAGCCTTCCTAACTCAATATCAAATTCTCAACTTTGAATAACTTTTCTTTCGGTCTTTCTCAGAACAGACAGTTTCACCTGCCATCATTTTGGGTTAGCATTTCTTATTCTATTTATATAGACTGTCCTGCATCTCATGTCCCACAACCTTGTTTTTAACAACACATTGCACAGGCAAAGAAGCATAATGTGCTTTAGCCACTCTAACTGCAACATTAATTCATCGAGTCTCACCCTATCAAGGACATTTCCTTTGTTTCAACAACCCTCCCCCATCTTCTTTGCAACTGACAATTAATTTGTTTTCACTCTCTTTCTTGGAACAAAATCTGGAAAGAGAAAATTCAGGTTTACTGAAATTGTTGAATTCAATATTGAGTCTCAATAGCTCAGGGATCCGCAGTCACCCAATTTTCATTTGGTTTCTCTAATGTTGAGGAGACCACACCATGAACACCAATATACATTGGGTATGCAAGCAAAGGATTTAACTGTGCCCAGTCACATGTGACAATGAAGTAAAGTAAGTAAGTAAGTATTCCAAATAGTGCACTGGGCAAGCAAAAGTGCAAGTGAGTTGCTGTTATATCTGGGAGGACTGTTTGAGTCCCTGGATGATGCGAAGGGAAGAAATAAAACAGCAGATGCTATCCTTTATAAATATAAAATTCTGATCTTGTGTGTGTGTGTGTGTGTGTGTGTGTGTGTGTTTATTTGTTCGTGTGCGATCACATCTTCTCCAAAAGACGACGTGCTAATGGTAAAATGTTAACATATTCCAGTAGAGATTTATCCCGTGAAGTCAAAAATCGGCTTATCTGAAAAATTCATGCATTATTTCTCAAGTTATTAATCAAAATGTTCACAAATCTGAAGAAACTTGGAAAAAAATAGCTGCTTATTCCCTGATGACGTCACAATGGATCTGCCTGCCTGCGTCTGCTCGCGCTGCGAGTGACGTCAGCCCCCCCCCACCCCTCCCTCCTCCCCCCGTTATTCAACAGACGGCCCGTCGACTGAAGATCAAAGATCTGAGCTGAAGAGTGCGCTGCGAGTGAAGAACGAGCAAGTAAGGCCCAGAGCTAGAGCTCTCGGGTCCGTCTCTGGTCGGGTCCGTCTCGGATCCTCCTCCTCTCCCCCCGTCCTCCTCTCCCCCCTCCTCCTCCTACTCTCCCCCCCTCCTTCTCCTCTCCCCCCCTCCTCCTCTCCCCCCCTCAATCTCCTCTCCCCCCCCCCTCTGCTTGCTGCCGTCGTACTTGCACTGCAATTGTCTTCCTCGCGCTGTGAGGGACGTCACCCCCCCACCTCTCCCTCCTCCACCCCCTTCAAAGACGCTCGGCATCGCTTTCTCTCGAGCTTCTTCGGCCCTGGTCGCATCCTCTCTCCCCCCCGGGCTTTGAAGAACGAGCAAGTCGGGCTTTGTACTGGAGCTCTCTGGTCGGATCAGTCGGGTGGGGGGGAGGGCGGGTGGGAACAGGAAAAACGGAAGAGAAAACAGGGAGGCTCCTCCAACCAGCGAGAGCACTCTCCAGAAAAAAGAACTTCTCCCTCCATTATCAACAATCTCCGCCACTATCCCCATCCTAGAATCCAACCCTCTCCCTCCCTCCTCCCTACAACCCCTCTCTCTCTCCCCGCCTCTCTCTCTCCCCCCTCTCTGTCCCCCCCCCTCTCTATCCTCCCTCTCCCCCTCTCTGTGCCTCTGTGTCACTCTCTGTGTCCCTCTCTGTGCCTCTGTATCCCTCTCTGTGCCTCTGTGTGCCCCTCTCTATGCCTGTGTCCCTCTCTGTGCCTCTGTGCCCCTCTTTCTCTACCCCCTCCCTCTCCCTCTCTAGCTGCGCCTGCGAGTTGGGGGCTATATGTGAGTGGATAGGGCAGGTGATGGTGTAAAAGGAGTGAATGAATAATATTAATATAATATCAATGGGGGTGGTTAGTGTGTGTGTGGGGGTGGTTAGTGTGTGTGTGGGGGTGGTTAGTGTGTGTGTGGGGGGTGGTTAGTATGTGTGAGGGGTTGGTTAGTGTGTGTGTGACACCACAGGCTGCCCCCTCCCCCCGCAACAGCGCATTGAGGGGACGGGACCCAACGGGTCCCACTTGTAATTCCTACAATTGTATGGGAAATTTGCTAAGTGGGTTGATTGATGGACGTGGAAAAGTGGGCCAGAGAATTATGATGGTAATTGTTCCTTCATACTATTTGGAGAGAAGGGAGGATGTCCGGTAGTGAAATTTCAGTAAAGACGCTAGAAGTTGCAAAAGGTGAACATTAACTCTGTTTCTCAACCCCTGTATGCTGTCTGACCTGCTGTGTGTTTCTGACATTTTCAGATTTCCACCAATTTCAATTTCCACATCTGCAGGTTTGTTGATTTTCAATTAACATGAAATATAGCCAAAGGTATAATTTATGTTTTGCAAGTACTTTTTTTGACGTCAAACTTTATTTAGCTCTCTGTTCGGAGCACTGTATTAATTAGACAATAACTGTATTATTTTGTACAACGGATGTTAGAAGTAACAACAATGTCAGCAAGACTTTAGTGCTAGTTTGCAATGAAACCTATTTAAAGTGAACCAAATTTGAAATAACCATTTCCCATTACTTGTAAAACCTGCTTGAATTGCATTAATATTCCTTTGAACAATGCGTGGAAAAAATAATTGATTCAATTTACTGTACTCTCACTTTGTGCTCAAAGGAGTGAACTTCATTTGCAAATATAAAAATATTGGCTGGGGAAGGCTTTTCAGGCCTTTAAGCCGACTTCACCTTTCAACAACCCCAACCTAATCTTCTACCTTAGCACCATTTTCCTGCCCTATCATCCCCTAATTCCATTAGTATCCAGAAATCAATCTCAGTTTTGAACACAGTTAATGACTAACATCCACCGAGAATTCCAAAAATTCACCACCCTCCGGGTGCAGAAACTTCTTCCCATTTCAATCCCAAATAGCCCACTGTTTTTTTTAAATTGGGTTCCCTAGTTCTAGACTCCTCACCAGGGGAAACATTTACCCTAAGACTTCTAAACATTTTGTAGATTTCAAAAAATAATACCTCTTATTCTTCTAAATTCTAACAGATAGCAACTGAGCATACTCTGCCTTTTCTCAAATGGTGGACTAGCCATCCCAGAATGGCTGAATCCATGATGCATTTCCTCTGCAGAGGATATATTTATAGTGGCGGATTGGCCACTACAACATTAACTAAGAAAATTAAAATCATCGGCAGCACTTCAGATGTGGTCTCACCCAAGGGCCTGTAAATTTGGAAAATCTTTAGTCTTGTTCTCAAATCCTCTTACAACAAAGGCTCGAATACCACTTTACAGAATAGCTACCTGATTCGCCTGCATGTTAACTTTCACAAACAAATTTGTGTACATCAACACTCAGATGATAGATGGAGGGGCAGCTAGTGTAGCGAAAGCAGGGACTCTGCAGAAGGATTTGGTCAGATTGGGAGAGTGGACAAAAAAGTGGCAGATGGAATACATGCATAGCAAAGTGTGAGGTCATGCATTTTAAAGGCATAGATTATTTTCTAAATGGGGAGACGATTCAGAATTCAGAGGTGCAGAGACTTGGGAGTACTGGTGCAGGATTCCCAAAAGATTAATTTGCTGTTTGAATCGATAGTAAGGAAGGCAAATGCAATGTTAGTATTCATTTTGAGAAGACTAGAATATAAAAGCAGGGATGTAATGTTGAGGCTTTATAGGGCACTTGTCCAACTGCATTTGGAGTATTGTGAGCAGTTTTGGCCCTATGTCTGAGGAGGGATGTGCTGGGGTTGGAGAGGTAGTTTACGTAGACGATCCTGGGGATGATTGGGTTAACGTATGATAAGCTTTTGAATGCTCTGGGCCTGTACTCGCTGGAGTCTAGAAGGATGAACGTCGATCTCAATGAAGTTTAGTTTAGTTTATTGTCACATGTACTGAGGTACAGTGAAAAGCTTTTGAAAGTTACTGAAAAATGAAAGGCTTGGATAACATGGACAGGATGTTTCCACTAGGACCAGAGGGCATAGCTTCAGATGAGGAAAAATGTCTTTAGTCAGAGGATGGTGAATCTATGGAAGTCATTGTCACAGATGGTTGTGGCCAAGTCTTTGGGTATTTTTAATGTGAAACGTAGAAACATAGAAAATAGGTGCAGGAGTAGGCCATTCGGCCCTTCGAGCCTGCACCGCCATTCAATATGATCATGGCTGATCATCCAACTCAGTATCCCGCACCTGCCTTCTCTCCATACCCCCTGATCCCTCTAGCCACAAGGGCCACATCTAACTCCCTCTTAAATATAGCCAATGAACTGGCCTCAACTACCTTCTGTGGTAGAGAGTTCCAGAGATTCACCACTCTCCGCGTGAAAAATGTTCTTCTCATCTCGGTTCTAAAGGATTTCCCCTCTATCCTTAAGCTGTGACCCCTTGTCCTGGACTTCCCCAACATCGGGAACAATCTTCCTGCATCTAGCCTGTCCAATCCCTTAAGAATTTTGTAAGTTTCTATAAGATCCCCCCTCAATCACCTAAATTCTAGAGAGTACAATCCGAGTCTATCCAGTCTTTCTTCATAAGAAAGTCCTGACATCCCAGGAATCAGTCTGGTGAACGTTCTCTGCACTCCCTCTATGGCAATAATGTCCTTCCTCAGATTTGGAGACCAAAACTGTACGCAATACTCCAGGTGTGGTCTCACCAAGACCCTGTACAACTGCAGCAGAACCTCCCTGCTCCTATACTCAAATCCTTTTGCTATGAATGCCAACATACCATTCGCTTTCTTTATTGCCTGCTGCACCTGCATGCCTACTTTCAATGACTGGTGTACCATGACACCCAGGTCTCGTTGCATCTCCCCTTTTCCTAATCGGCCACCATTCAGATAATAGTCTACTTTCCTGTTTTTGCCACCAAAGTGGCTAACCTCACATTTATCCACATTATACTGCATCTGCCATGCATTTGCCCACTCACCCAGCCTATCCAAGTCACCTTGCAGCCTCCTAGCATCCTCCTCACAGCAAACACTGCCCCACAGCTTCGTGTCATCCGCAAACTTGGAGATGTTGCATTCAATTCCCTCGTCCAAATCATTAATATATATTGTAAATAGCTGGGGTCACAGCACTGAGCCTTGCGGTACCCCACTAGTCACTGCCTGCCATTCTGAAAAGGACCTGTTAATTCATACTCTTTCATAAATCCATGCTGACTTTGTCCAATGATTTCACCACTTTCCAAATGTGCTGCTATCCCATCTTTAATAACTGACTCTAGCAGTTTCCCCACTACCGATGTTAGACTAACTGGTATGTAATTCCCTGTTTTCTCTCTCCCTCCCTTTTTAAAAAGTGGGGTTACATTAGCTACCCTCCAATCCTCACGAACTACTCCAGAATCTAAAGAGTTTTGCAAAATTATCACTAAAGCATCCACTATTTCTGGGGCTACTTCCTTAAGTTAGATACAGTGGCTTGCAAAAGTTTTCATACCCCTTGAACTTTTCAACATTTTGTCACGTTACAACCACAAACAAAATGTATTTTATTGGGATTTTATGTGATAGACCAACACAAAGTGGCGCATAATTGTGAAGTGGAAGGAAAATGATACATGGTTCTCAAATTTTTTTACAAATTAAAAACTGAAAAGTGTGGCGTGCAAAAGTATTCAGCCCCCTTTACTCTGATACCCCTAAATAAAATCCAGTGCAACCAATTGCCTTCAGACGTCACCTAATTAGTAAATAGAGTCCACGTGTGTAATCTAATCTCAGTATAAATACAGCTGTTCTGTGAAGGCCTCAGAGGTTTGTTAGAGAACATTAGTGAACAAACAGCATCATGAAGCCCAAGGAAAATACCAGACAGGTCAGGGATAAAGTTGTGGAGAAGTTTAAAGCAGGGTTAGGTTATAAAAAAATATCCCAAGCTTTGAACATCTCACGGAGCACTGTTCAATCCATCATCCAAAAATGGAAAGAGTATGGCACAACTGCAAACCTACCAAGACATGGCCGTCCACCCAAACTGACAGGCGGGCAAGGAGAGCATTGATCAGAGAAGCAGCCAAGAGGCCCATGGTAACTCTGGAGGAGCTGCAGAGATCCACAGCTCAGGTGGGAGAATCTGTCCACAGGACAACTATTAGTCGTGCACTCCACAAATCGGGCCTTTATGGAAGAGTGGCAAGAAGAAAGCCATTGTTGAAAAAAAGCCATAAGTAGTCCCGTTTGCAGTTTGCCACAAGCCATGTGGGGGACACAGCAAACATGTGGTGGAAGGTGCTCTGGTCAGATGAGACCAAAATTGAAGTTTTTGGCCTAAATGCAAAACGCTATGTGTGGCGGAAAACTAACACTGCACATCACCCTGAACACACCATCCCCACTGTGAAACATGGTGGTGGCAGCATCATGCTGTGGGGATGCTTTTCTTCAGCAGGGACAGGGAAGCTGGTCAGAGTTGATGGGAAGATGGATGGAGCCAAATACAGGGCAATCTTGGCAGAAAACCTGTTAGAGTATGCAAAAGACTTGAGACTGGGGCGGAGGTTCACCTTCCAGCAGGACAATGACCCTAAACATACAGCCAGAGCTACAATGGAATGGTTTAGATCAAAGCATATTCATGTGTTAGAATGGCCCAGTCATAGAGCTAAATCCAATTGAGAATCTCTGGCAAGACTTGAAAATTGCTGTTCACAGACGCTCTCCATCCAATCTGACTGAGCTTGAGCTATTTTGCAAAGAAGAATGGGCAAAAATTTCAGTCTCTAGATGTGCAAAGCTGGTAGAGACATACCCCAAAAGACTTGCAGCTGTAATTGCAGCGAAAGGTGGTACTACAAAGTATTGACTCATGGGGGCTGAATACTTTTGCACGCCACACTTTTCAGTTTTTTATTTGTAAAACAATTTGAAAACCATGTATCATTTTCCTTCCACTTCACAATTATGCACCACTTTGTGTTGGTCTATCACATAAAATCCCAATAAAATACATTTACATTTGTGGTTGTAACGTGACAAAATGTGGAAAAGTTCAAGGGGTATGAATACTTTTGCAAGCCACTGTAAGTCATGATTTAATAGTGGAGTAAAGACTCGCTGGGCCGAATTGCCTAATTCTGCTCCTATGTCTTATGAACATATTCTTTTTGAGAATCAACCTCTCATATTTTACAAAGAACTCAATTTTTTTTAATTTTACTACCAAAGCGAATAACCTCACATTCTTCTATATTATATTCGTCATTGTTTCCCACTTACTACTTATCAATATCCCCAAACTGTCCTTGCAGTCTCATCACCACCCACATTCCCACTTAGTTTCATGTCATTATGTCATTTAATTGGACCTGCTGAACTGATTGATATTCTTGTTCTCAGATGAATATCTGTTGTTATTATTTTTTTCCTCTCGTTCTCCATTACTACGATAAGCCACTGAATGGTTTTAGCACAAAAGGATCATGTACACATCATGTGTACATCGACCCTCACAAGCCCAATCCACTGATTAACCACAGGTCCTTAGCCAGGTCCAGTTCAATGCACAGCTTCTACCATATATGTCACTTACTCCACCCGTCACTATCTGCCAGTCAAACTCCCGATAACATTTATGGACAGAAAAAAAATGCTGGATTAACTCAACGGGTCAGCTGCCTGTCCCTCTGAGTTACTCCAGCATTTTGTGTCTATCTGCCGAACGATTGGCAACCCCGCCAACAGTCTGTTTGTTTTTTCGTCTTTTTTGACATTTTTAGTGCGTTTTATAAGTTTGTGTAAATGTTCTCCGGTTTGTTTTATGTGGGGGGGGGGGTCGGGGGAAACATTTTTTGCAGTATCTTACCTTGCCAGAGACGCAGTTTCCGGGTCGCGTCTCTGGTCGTTTTGCGGCCTACGATCGATGGAGCTGGAGGCCTCCTAGGACTAATCTTGGGCCCAACCATGGGGCGCGGACTTAATACCCAACCTTGGGCCCAACCATGGGGCGCGGACTTAATATCGGAGCCGATCCCTTGCCTGGGATCGCTCCAACCTGCGGACTTACCATCAAGAACTTGCTGTCTCGGGAGAGGCTAGTCGGGAGCTCCGACGAACGCAGAGGCTCGACCAGCCTCGACGCGGAATTCAGTCGCCCGGTGCCGGGGAGCAGGAGCTGGATCGCCCTGACGCGGAGGGTCCAAAACGCCGATGGCTCCAGGAGTCAAGATCGTTCCGTCAACAGAGGCCCCCGACCACGGGAGAGCTAAGGGAAAATATTGAACTTTTTTTCGCCTTCCATCACAGCGAGGAATGTGGAGGAATCTCTTTGGTGGATGTGTTAAAATGTGTTTTGTGTGTTCTGTTGCTTTTTATTTGTATGACTGACTTGACAAATGGGGATCATGACAGAAGCCTCCTCGTGGCGATCCCTGGAAGCGACGACGCGATGCACTCTGTGATGCGTCGGGCGACAATTCTGTCAACATGTTGGACGACGACCAAAGCCAACAGCGAGTTACATCGTCTGACACAACGAGCAAACTTGACAAATGAAATTCCTCGTATGTTTCAAAACATACTTGGTCAATAAAGTATTATTGTGATTGTGATCTTCGATGTAAGCCAGTATCTAGGAAGGAGGAGGACTAGGAATACTTTATGGTCACATGTGAATAGGCATTCCAGCATCTGGCTTTCCTTGTATCACTATATAAGCAAGTTTGCAAGACTGATAGGCATCACATTTCTACCATGTGGTGTTGAGGTAAAGATCACAACCTTTGAACACAAACAAGTGTGCAGTAAGCCAAGTCAATTATTTTGCACGTTTTTCCTTCTTGAGATGCATCTTCTCATTCCTGTTCACCTGCCTTTACTTGAAAGGTCCAATCTTCGGTCTGTACCTCTCTAAACATATCTCCTTCATTGTCTCTCAGAGGTTCTTATTACCCGTTAACTTGATCCAGTTCATTATGCAAACCAGCCTCCCCCCTAATCAGCTCCATTTACACTTCGTGATGCCTCAGTAAGCTCAGCCAACATTTATGCACCCGTCATTCTCTGGCACAGAAGGCAGTGGAGGTCAATTCACTGGATGTTTTCAAGAGAGAGTTAGCGTTAGATTTAGCTCTTAGGGCTAAAGGAATTAAGGGATATGGGGAAAAAGCAGGAACGGGGTACTGATTTTAGATGATCAGCCATGATCATATTGAATGGCGGTACTGGCTCGAAAGGCCGAATGGCCTACTCCTGCACCTATTTTTCTGTTTCTATTCCCTCTTCTCCCCTCTCTTGTTGGGCAGAAGATACAAAACTCGACAACACATTCTACTAAATTCAGGACAGCTATTTCCTCGCTGTTATAAGAGTAAGGACATCAGAAGCACAGAAAGAGGGATGATCACTGATGATTACACAATGTTCAATTGCATTCAGAACTATTTAGAAAGTGAACTAGTACTTTCCTGAATGCAGCAAGATAACATTTGGACATGGGCCGATGCCGATTTTCTTTCTTTTACTTTCCATCTTTATCTTAAAATTCAATACTAATCTCTGCATTATGAGTTTTGGAACCTCAAAAAGTTATTTTGTCATGAACAAAAGCATCTCAATTAGCATTAATATACTTGAAGAAAATATACCATATATGGTGCTGCATGAGGTCCTAATTTCAGAGCTTTTGGAGGAAGCGACAAAAAGAGATGGAATGGGTATCCCCGCTGACAGAAACAGTAGATCAGATAGCGAGTCATCCATGTGATAAAATTAACATATGCTGCATTCAAGAGCAGGGCTGACAGAGAGTTAACAATGATATCTGTAGCTTTCCTATGTGTGCTAAAAAATGCCGAGGATCAAAGAATTCTGTAGTCATTCGCCCAAAGCGATGCACTCTCCTGTGACAATGCAATATGTTTATTTATGTTTAAATAATGTTTAAACAACACAAATGTCGATTTCAAAAATCAAGTGCATTGCAACTACTCTTGTTAAATCATAAATGAAACATCCTTCTTGGTTTTATGTTATCTGATTTTTTAAACATTTTCAAACACCATGCTGATGAATAAATCAGTATTTATGTAGTAGTATGAAATTCAAATACATTTGCAAGGCTCATTGAATTTTAAGCTACAATACGATTCATAGGTATTTCCAACTCAGCGGACGATTTCATCTCAATTATTATATTGTAAAGAATTTACAACATTATTCACCATATATAATGTTATTTTCTGGAAAGGAATTTTAATCATTGGAATAATCCACAGCATTTAGCTCACAATCGATAAACTTTTTTGTTTTCTTTTGTTTTTGTTCTTCAAGCTTAGCTAGATTCTTTCGTTGAACCTGAACATTTTCTATTACAGTTCATGGCATCCCGACCGCAACAGGGTGATATTTCTCCATATCAAAACTAGCATTCACAATGTAAAGCTGATTACTGACAATTTAGAAACTATTTTGTGTTGAGGATTTGTAAGCAAGGCACAAGGTAAAGAGCCAATGTTTAACACACCACATCACCTCACACCACATTAACTCATCAAGTGAAAATATCACCTTGCATCAACTTTGCAGATCATTCTGGCAATCAATTCCCATAAATGTATCCAAGTTAATGAAAAAATATAGAGATGCAATATAGAAACAAAGAAGTGTTTCTATGGACATATAAATATGAAGAAGGCAGCTCAGGTAAATGTGCGGCCTCCAGAGAACAAGGTCAGTAAACGAATAACAGCAAACAAAATGTGGCAGAAATGTTGAATAAATCTGCATTAGTCTTCGCTGTGGAATACATTGCTAATGTTCCTCAGCTATCAGAATGACTAAAATAACATGGTGAAACATACAAAAATCCCAATTACAAGGGGAAGCATATTGGAAAAATTCAGGGCACTAATGTGGAGTGCCTAAGAGCATAAGGCAGGGAACTACAGGCCAGCTACTTTAACACCTATTATTGGCAAATTGCTAGATTCAATAACCAAAGAGGGGGTCACTAATCATTTAAGAAACGCAAATAGATTACACCTGGTCTATTGTGATTTTATGAAAGGTAAAAATATGTTTGACAATTTTACTCAAATGTTTGAGGATGTAACTGGGATAGTTGGTTAAGGGGAATCTATAGATGTAACACATTTCGATTTCCAAAAGGCACTTGACAAGATGCCATATAAGAGGTTGGTGCATTAATTAAACGACCATGGTATTGGAGGAAGTGTGTTCGAATGAATTGAAAACTGTCTGTTTCATAGAAACTGAGTTGGAATGAATGGGTCAGTTTCAGACTGGTAGGAGGGAGGTAACTGGTGGAGTACCACAGGGATCAGTTCTTGGCCCGCAATTGTTTACTATTTACCTGTATGACCTGGAGGCAGCGACTGTTTTGTTGATGATACTAAAATAAGTAGAATAAATTATTTTGATAAGATACTGTGATTCTGCTAAAGAACACAGCTAGACTGAGCCAGTGGGCAAAGGGATTTAATGTGAGGCAGTATGAGATCATGCACGTTGGTAAGTGAAATCAAACAGCAGATTAGTACTTAAATAAAGGGAGACCACAAATAAGAGAATGGCAGGGGGATCTAGGTGTTCTAGTGTGCGAATCACAAAAAGCTAGCAGGTAGTTCCAATAGATAGTTAAGGTAAACTTCACTTTGACCTTTGTTGTAAAAGGGTTGAAGTTTAAAAATAGGAAGTTTGTACTGTAATACTGTGTACATTTTTGTTTCCTTTCCTAATTTTGGAGGCAGTGCAAAGCAGATTAATCGAGATGAGAGAATTGGCCTACAATGAGATAGATCATTTGAGCATTTGAGCCTTGGAGATATGAAGAGGGGTGACCTTATCATAGACAATAGACAATAGGTGCAGGAGTAGGCCATTCGGCCCTGCGAGCCAGCACCGCCAATCAATGTGATCATGGCTGATCTTTCACAATCAGAACCCCATTCCTGCCTTATCCCCATATCCCCTGACACCGCTATCTTTAAGATCTCTATCTAGCTCTCTCTTGAAAGTATCCAGAGAACTGGCCTCCACCACCCTCTGAGGCAGAGAATTCCACAGACTCACAACTCTCTGTGTGAAAAAGTGTTTCCTCATCTCCGTTCTAAATGGCTTACCCCTTATTCCCAACATCGGGAACGTGTTTCCTGCCTCTAGTGTCTAAACCCTTAATAATCTTATACGTCTCAATAAGATCCCCTCTCATCCTTCTAAATTCCAGAGTATACAAGCCCAGCCGCTCCATTCTCTCAGCATATGACAGTTCCGCCATCCTTGTAAACCTTGTAAACCTACGCTGCACTCCCTCAATAGCAAAAATGTCCTTTCTCAAATTTGGAGACCAGAACTGCACACAATACTCCAGGTGTGGTCTCACTAGGGCCCTGTACAACTGCAGAGGGACCTCTTTGCTCCTATACTCAACTCCTCTTGTTATGAAGGCCAACATGGCATTCACTTTCTTCACTGCCTGCTGTACCTGCACGCTTATATTCATGGTTGATGAACAAGGACCCCCCAGATCCCGTTGTACTTCCCCTTTTCCCAACTTGACACCATTTAGATAATAATCTGCCTTCCTGTTTTTGCTACCAAAGTGGATAACCTCACATTTATCCACATTAAACTGCATCTGCCATGCATCTGCCCACTCACCCAACCTGTCCAAGTCACCCTGCATTCTCATAGCATCCTCCTCACAGTTCACACTGCCACACAGCTTTGTGTCATTATTCAAGTACACAAGATCCAAAGGGAGCTGTCAGGGTAAATGTTGAGATGTTTTCAATAATGGGAGTTTGAAAGTATGGCTTGGAAACAGGTCCTTCATCCCACTAAGTCTACATCAAGCAGTGATCACCCATTCACACTAGTTCTATGTTATCCCACTTTCTCATCCACCCCCTACATGTTAGGGACAATTTACAGAGGCCAATGAACCTAAAAACCTGCACAAACGGCACAGTGGCACACGGTAGAGCTGCTGCTTCACTGCACCAGAGACCCAGGTTCCTGACTACGGGCGTTTTCTGCATGAAGACATGCAGGTTTATAGGCTTCTGCAAATTGCCCCGAGAGTGTCGGAAGGGATAGCATAGATGTAGTGTACGGGTGATCGATGGTCGGCATGGACTCGCTGGGCTGAGGGGCCTGTCTCCACGCTGTATCTCTAAACTAAACATCTTTTTGGGATATGGGAGGAAACTGGTGCACCCAGAGGAAACCCACAAGGTCACAGGGAGAATGTGAAAACTCCACACATACAGCACCAAGGTCAAGATCAAATCTGGGTCTCTGGTGTTGTGAAGCATTGTGCCACCCTAATGAAGAGATATAGCCTCAAGATAAGGAACTGGCCATTTAACACAAAGTGGTAATCTCTGGAATTCTTGCTCTGATGGGTGGTGGAAGCTGGATCATTAAAACCATTTGAAGAGGATTGAGACTTTAGTGATACAGCACAGAAACAGGCCTTCCAGCTCACCAAGTCCACGCCGACCAACGATCGGCCGACACTAGCAACAGCAGCACTAGGGACAACTTACAATACTGAAGCCACAAACCTGTACATCTTTGTGTGTGGGAAGAAATTGGAGCATCCAGAGAAAACCCACGCAGTCACCGGAAGAACGTACAAACTGCAAGGCAGCAATTCCACCGCTGCGCCACCGTGCTGCCCAGGATGTGGGTAAATATTAATAGAGTGAGCAATAGAGCGATATTGAGAAGAGGAGTTGAGGCCAACATGGATGAAAATTGATTCTCTAATTTCAAGTAACCCTCCCCCCACCCTAGTCATCCTGTTGGTTCCACTATTTGTATCCCTTCTTCCACAACCAATAATGGCCATTGTGGGTTCCACCTTTCCCGAGCAATTGCTGCCGGATCTGATGTGTTCTGTACCTTTTCATACCTTTAGTTTCCAGTCTGAAGAAAGGTCTCGTCCCGAAACATCACCTATTCCCTTTCTCCAGAGATGCTGCCTGACCCGCTGAAGTTACTCGAGCATTTTGTGTCCACCTTCGGTGTAATCCAGCATCTGCAGTTCCTTCCTATACATAGATCCCTAACTGGTCTGAAGAAAGGTCTCGACCCAAAACGACACCCATTCCTTCTCTACAGAGATGCTGTCTGTCCCACTGATTTACTCCAGTTTTTTGTGTCTATCTTCAGTTTAAACCAGCATCTGCAGTTCCTTCTTATACATAGTTCAGCCATGATGATATTGAATCATGGGGCTGGTTACAAGGGTCTTGTAGCCAGCCGACACCTGGTCCTAGTTACCCGTGCTCTATTGACACCAAGCAAAATCAAAGCTGCAACGAGCCTTGTTCTATGAGAGTAAAGAACAAACTGTTGGAGGAACTCAACAGGTTGAGCAGCATCTGTTGGGTGGGGCGCAGGGGGGTGAGGAATTGTCAATGTTTCGGGCAAGACCCTCCACAAGACCTGGTTCCATGGAACTAACGAGTTCAGTGCTCCTTTTTTAAACTATAGGACAATGCCACTCTCAATAATAGGAACAGAGGCAGTTGCACTCATTGACAACGTGTGCACACAAGTCTTCCAGAGATATCCCATGAGATACATGATCAGCATCTACACAAGTGTGACAAGCCCAAGACAACATGAAAGCTAATGCAAAGCAGCACACAGAATTCAGACCTCTGACACATTACAGTTGCTGTGAAATACGATAAACACAGCCAAACAAGCAAAGCCATAGATATGATCTTGTTTGAAATGTACTATCCATGGTACAAAAGGCTTGAACACAATAGAATTTGTTAATAGGGCCATAGAAACATAGAAAATAGGTGCAGGAGTAGGCCATACGGCCCTTTAGGCCAGCACCGCCATTCAATCTGATCATGGCTGATCATCCAAAATCAGTACCCCGTTCCTGCCTTCTCCCCATATCCCACAATTCAGTTAGCCCCAAGGCTATATCTAACTCTCTTGAAAACATCCAGTGAATTGGCCTGCATTGCCTTCTGTGGCAGAGAATTACAGATTCACAACTCACCGGGTGAAAAATGTTTCCTCATCTCAGTCCTAAATGGCCTACTCCTTATTCTTAAATTGTGACCCCTGGTTCTGGACTCCCCCAACATTGGGAACATTTTTCTTGCATCTAGCCTGTCCAATTTCTTCAGAATTTTATATGTTTCTATATGATTCCCTCTCATCCTTCTAACTTCCAGTGAATATAAGCCCAGTCGATCCATTCTTTCATCATATGTCAATCCCACCATCCTGCACTCCCTCAATAGCAAGCATGCCCTTCCTCAAATTAGGAGACCAAAACTGCACACAATACTCCAGGCGTGGTCTCACCAGGGCCCTGTACAACTGCAGTAGGATCTTCTTGCTTCTATACTCAAATCCTCTCGCTATGAAGGCCAATATGCCATTTGCTTTCTTCACTGCCATTGTACCTACATGCTTACTTCCAGTGACTGATGTACAAGGACACCTGTAATTATGCTCCTACAGCTTACCACCTTAGTCTAGTTCAGTAAAACACTGTCAAGCACTGGATCAACTAACTCTTTATTCTCACTCACAAACGAACTTCCTATACGATACCTAACCAACACTGCGAGTCCGATCCTTGTCTCTACTCGTCCAAGCCCTTCACCTTGTGCAAATAGACACCTCCAGATGGTCAACACAGACTCCTTGGAGCCATGAGACTCATGGCTTTGCAGCTTTTCACAGAAAGAGGACAAGCAGGCTTTGCAAATGCAGGGATCCTCCATTTTGTGACATATTTATTTGGCCAATATTATCACATCCAGGTCTCGTTGCATCTCCCTTTTTCCTCATCTGACATCATTCAAATAATAAGCTTCTTGTTCCTGCCAGCAAAGTGGATGACCTAACATTTATCCACATTATACTGCATCTGCCCACTCACCCAACCTATCCAAGTCAACCTGCAACCTCATAGTATCCTCCTGCAGCTCACATAGAAACATAGAAAATAGGTGCAGGAGTAGGCCATTCAGCCCTTCAAGCCTGCACCGCCATTCAATATGATCATGGCTGATCATCCAACTCAGTATCCCGTACCTGCCTTCTCTCCATACCCCCTGAGAAGTACGCTACCATCCAGCTTTGTGTCATCCGCAAACCTAGTGATGTTACATTTAATTCCTTTGTCTAAATCGTTAATATATATTGTAAATAACTGGGGTCCCAGCACTGAGCCTTGTGGCACCCCACTGGTCACTGCCTGCCATTCTGAAAAGGACCCATTAATTCCTACTCTTTGCTTCCTGTCTGCCAACCAGTTCTTTATCCATGTCAATACCCTACCGCCAGTACCATGTTCTCTAATTTTGCACAGTAATCCCTTGTATGGGACCTTGTCAAAGACTTTTTCAAAGTCCAGATACACCACATCCCCTGGCTCTCCCTTATCCATTCTACTTGTTACATCCTCAAAAATTCCAGAAGATTAGTGAAGCATGATTTCCCATTCATAAATCCATGCTGACTTTGACCGATTCTGTCACTGCTTTCCAAATGTGCTGCTACAAAATCTTTAATAATCGAGTCAAGCATCTTCCCCAATGTCAGGCTAACTGGTCTATATAATTCCCTGTTTTCTCTCTCCCTCTTTTCTAAAAAAAAGTGGAGGTACATTGGCTACCCCCAGTCCACAGGAACTGATTCAGTCTATAGAACATTGGAAAATGATCACCAATGCATCAACGATTTCTAGGTCCATCTCCTTGAGTACTCTGGGATGCAGACCATCAGGACCTGGGGATTTATCTGCCTTCAGTCCCAACAGTTTAGCTAACACCATTTCCTGACTGATGTGGATTCCCTTCAATTCCTCCCTCCCACTAAATCCTCAGTCCCCAAGTATTTCAGTCTATCTTAGCCAATTCACATCGCATACCATCAAAATGGGCCCAAGAAAGCTTCCTTAATCAACATAGAGGACACTACTAGAGATGGTGCAGCACTGGATCTCCTGGTAGGGCAAGTGTCACAGTGTCAGTGGGAGAATAAGTGACCATAATTTTATTAGTTTTTAAATGGTTAATGTAAAACAGGATTGGTCCACAAGTTAAGGTCCAAAATTGGGGCAAGGCAATTTTGGAGACATTATGCAAGAACTTTCAGAGGCTGATTGGGTGAGGTAGACAACTACAGATAGACAATAGACAATAGGTGCAGGAGTAGGTCATTTGGCCCTTCGAGCCAGCACTGCCATTCAATGTGATCATGGCTGATCGTCCCCAATCAGTACCCCGTTCCTGCCTTCTCCCCATATCCCCTGACTCCGCTATTTTTAAGAGCCCTATCTAACTCTCTCTTGAAAGCATCCAGAGAACCTGCCTCCACCGCCCTCTGAGGCAGAGAATTCCACAGACTCACTACTCTCTGTGAGAAAAAGTGTTTCCTCGTCTCCGTTCTAAAAGGCTTACTCCTTATTCTTAAACTGTGGCTCCTGGTTCTGGACTCCCCCAACATCGGGAACATGTTTCCTGCCTCTAGCGTGTCCAAGCCCTTAACAATCTTATATGTTTCAATAGACTCAAAAAGCTGGAGTAACTCAGCGGGTCAGGCAGCATCTCTGGAGAAAAGGAGTAGGTGACATTTAGGGTTAAGACCAGATAACGTCTGGCTAGTGGGAGGCTTTTAAAACTACGATAGCAGAAGCATACGGCATCACGTTCCTGTTCGGAAGAAAGGCAAGTTTAGTGAACCCTGCTGGATGAGGGATATTAAGCTCCAATCTTGTGAAAGAAGGAGGTATGTCAGGTTTAGGCAATCAAGATATAGCGAATCCCTCGGTGACTTTAATGTAGGGGTATATTTAAGAGGGAAATCAAGAGAGCAAAAAGAGGACAAGAATTGGATCTGGCAGGCAAGTAAAGGAAAATCCCATGAGATAGGGCATAGATAAGGTGAATGCACAGTCTTTATCAAGGGAAGCAAAAACTAGAGGACATACTTTTAAGGAGAGAGGTGACAGATTTAAACGGGGCAACTTCTTCACAGAAGGCCATGCATAAATGAAACAAGTTGCCAGACTAAGTGGTTGAGAGAGATACAAAAACAATCTTTAGAAACTATTTTGGTCGCACCAAGGTCTTTTCGCATTAATATTTAGGTTTCTATTTTTTTTTGTTCATTATGTTACCTATGAGTACTATATTTACAGCCCTGTTATGCTGCTGCAAGTATACATGACAATTAAACACTCGACATTTGGACTGGGAAGGTTTAGAAGGATATGGCCGAACGCAGGAAAATTGGTATATCTTGGATGTCATCTTGGTCAAGGACCTGTTTGCATGCTGTGTGGCTCTATGACTGGAAGTTCCATCATCAAGCATTGCATTGATCATCAACCACTGTCACTGAATCCAAAATGGATACTTCAAGATCAAAGAAACTGAACAGCTGATATCAAAGCCTGCACCTTCACAACCAGAAATCACAAATTATCCATAGTGCAACCTTCTCATATCCAGAAAACTTAGTGACAAAAAGATATTACCTGAAGGTGGAATCTCATGTAGAAAGGGTGGTAAAGAAAGCTTTTGGTGTGCTGGCCTTTATAAATTAGAGCATTGAGTATAGAAGTTGGGATGTAATGTTAAAATTGTACAAGGCATTGGTGAGGCAAATTCTGGAATATGGTTACAATTCTGGTCGCCAAATTATAGGAAAGATGTCAACAAAATAGAGAGAGTACAGAGGAGATTTACTAGAATGTTGCCTGGGTTACAGCACCTAAGGTACAGAGAAAGGTTGAACAAAATAGATCTTTATTCTTTGGAGCACAGAAGGTTAAGGGGGAGACTTGATAGAGGTCTTTAAAATTATGAGAGGGATAGACAGAGTTGACGTGGATAAGCTTTTTCCATTGAGAGTAGGGAAGATTCAAACAAGAGGACATGATTTGAGGATTAAGGGACAAAAGTTTAGGGGCAACATGAGGGGGAACTTCTTTACTCAGAGAGTGGTAGCTGTGTGGAATGAGCTTCCAGTGGAAGTGGTGAAGGCAAGTTCGTTTTTATTATTTAAAAATAAATTGGATAGGTATATGGACGGGAAAGGAATGGAGGTTTATGGTGTGAGTGCAGGTAGATGGGACTAGGTGAGAGTAAGTGTTCGGCACGGACTAGAAGGGCCGAGATGGCCTGTTTCCGTGCTGTAATTGTTATATGATTATATTACGAGTTTAAAAAATCAGAATGCTCCTTTTAATCAACATGAGGAGAGATGTAATGTTAGGCTATCATTAAGCTATTTAGAACATTTACTTTTTACGCAGTGTTTATCTCTTCTTTAAGACTGAACATGACCAATATCTGGAGTGTGGCAATAAAGAAAAGCCATTGTTTACATCATGCATAGCAGTGAGTCTGTAAAATAAATCATCAATGCAAGGGCTAAAGGTCTCCACTTATAAATAACAAGTGACTGATAATGTATTCTTGCACTCATTGTTTTCAAACAAGGTGACATTACAATTGAAGATAGACACAAAATGTTGGAGTAACTCAGCAGGACAGGCAGCATCTGTGAAGAGAAGGAATGGGTGACGATTCGGGTTAAGACCCTTCTTCAGTCTCAACCCGAATCATCACCCGATTCCTTCTCTCCAGAGATGCTGCCTGTCCCGCTAAGTTACTCCAGCATTTTGTGTCTATATTTGATTTAAACCAGCATCTGCAGTTCTTTCCTACACGTGATATTACAATTGTTATACTATTCAGTAATACCTTGGATTATATTTTACAGAGATTAACAGATTTAGCAGAATGATTACAATGTATCAATTTTATGGAGGAATTTAGGAGATGATATTAGTGAGACCACATTTGGAATACTGTGTACAGTTCTGGGGTCCATACTTAAGAAAGGATGTACTAGCCCTGGAGGCAGTGCAGCGAAGGTTTACAAGATTAATTCCTGCAATGAGGGGATTGACATATGAGGAAAGGTTAAGTAGGCTGGAACTCTACTCTTTGGAGTTTAGAAGAATGAGAGGCGATCTCATTGAAACATATAAGATCGTGAGGGGCCTTGATCGGGTGGATGCACCGAGGATGTTCCCAATGATCGGGGAAACTAGAACTAGGGGACATAGTTGCAGAATAAGGGGGGGCTCTTTTAAAACTGAGATGAGGAAGAACTTCTTCACCCAGAGGGTGGTTAATTTATGGAATTCACTGCCCCAGGGAGCAGTGGAAGCAGAAACTTTAAATATATTTAAGACTAAAATAGATGGTTTTTTAGCTGCCAAGGGGATAAGGGGCTACGGGGAGAGGGCAGGGATATGGACCTAGGTATGGTTAGTATAGTAAGACCTGAGTGATCTCCTGGACAAGTGTCGATCGCCTGGATTGGGGTCGGAGAGGAATTTCCCGGATTTTTTTCCCAAATTGGACCTGGGTTTTTATCCGTTTTTTTGCCTCCCCCAGGAGATCACGAGGTTCTTGGGGTGGAGAGGGGTGATAGCGGTATAAAGGGGAGGGTAGTGTCTTGTGTTCTGTGTCTTGTGTCTACTGTTTGTGGGTAAGTGTGTCTGTTTAGTGTTCAGCCATGAGCGAATGGCGGTGCGGGCTTGACGGACCTGGTGGTCTACTCTCGCACCTACTTTCTATGTTTCTATGTTTCTATGATTATAATTCCTTCAGCTACTTCTATTTTAGTGCAGCACAGTGGCACAGCTAGTAGAAGAATAGAATAGAATAGAATAGAATGCTATTTATTGTCATTCAATCCTGGGTTTGAACGAAATTCCATTTCTACAGTTTTTTTACATTACAAACACAATCCAAGACCCACACTTAACATAGTTTACATAAACATCCATCACAGTGAGTCTCCAACATCTCCTCACTGTGATGGAAGGCAAAGTCTTTATCTCTTCCCTTTGTTCCTTCTCCCGTGGTTCAGCAGTCCAACTGCAGTGTCGAGGCGAACTGGGGCTCCGATGTTAAAGCCCCCGGCGGGCGATGGTAAGTCCTGAGGCCGTTTAAGCCACGCCGGGCGATGTTAGGCCCCGGCTCCATGTCCTTCAAACCCGCGATTCCAGCGGGAGAAGTCGCCAGTTGCGGAGCTCGGAAAAGCGGTCTCCCACCAGGGACCTGCGAGCTCCCGATGTTCCCGTCCACCGGGTCTGCGGCCGGTGCCTCCGAACTCCAAAAGTCGGGTCGCAGCCGCACGCCACCACAGCTCTTCCCGCTCCGAAGTTGGCCAGCTCCGCGATGTCAGTTCCGCAGGCTCTGCAACTGGAGCCCTCAGGTTAGTCCCGGCCGGAGGTCGCCGCCGGCTCCACGATGTTAGGCCCAACGACATCCGAGACCCGACAAGGGAATAGTCGGGTCCCCGCACAGGGAAGAGATTAACGGTTTCCCCCACAGCCCCCCCCCACCACCCCCCACATATACACAGCTAAAAAATAATAATAAAAACTGACTCAAAGACATAGTAGAGCTGTTCCCTCAGTGCTGGAGACCCGGGTTCGATCCTGACCTTGGGTGCTGTCTGTGTGGAGTTTGCATTCTCCTTAGATTGGTGTCATGGGTTTGCGCTAGGTGCTCTGGTTTCCTCCCACATCCCAAACATGGGTAGGTTTGTAGGTTAATTGGCTTCTGTAAATTACCCCTTTTGTAGGTAGTGGATGGGATGGTAGAATAACATAGAACTAGTGTTGATGGTCAGTATGGACTCAGTGGACCAAAGGTATAAGAAGGAATTGCAGATGCTGGTTTAAACCGAAAATAGACACAAAAAGCTGGAGTCATTCAGCGGGACGGGCAGCATCTCTGGAAAGAAGGAATGGGTGATGTTTCTGAAGAAGGGTCACGACCCAAAACAACACCCATTCCCTCTATCCAGAGATGCTGCCTGTCCCGCTGAGATACTCCAGCTGTTTGTGTCTATCAGTGGGCCAAAGGGCCTGTTTGCATGCTGCTTCTCTAAATTAAACTACCTTACCATGGGAGCGTAGACAACTACCAGAAATAATGTTTAATATATTCTACTTAAATCAAATACAGTTAATCTTGCAGTCATTCTGTTTGTGCTTAATAAGAAATCTAATATTAATAGTTGACACAATAGACTACAGATGCTGGAATTTGGAGCAAAAAACAAACTGCTGGAGGAAGGCAAGACATTAAAGGCAAGAAGACACTAATTGGTGTTACAGGTGCACAACCTTTTATCCGAAATTCCAAATAACGAAAAGCTCCGAATAGCGGACATTTTTTTGGTCCTTGAAGAAAGGTCCTTGAAGACGTTCACCGAGGTCGGCCCGCAGAGGTGAGAGCGGAACCTCCGGTCGGTCCTTGAAGAAAGGGGAACTAAATCCCCATTCATAAAAGAGAAGGTGAGGGTATATTGCGTGGGAGGGTTAATAATTCACAATCTGCTGCCGCCTGCCCGCTGAGTTAAAAAGTTCCCACGGTAGACTCACGATACACAGTGTATCGTGAGTCTTGCGTGGGAACTTTTTAACTCAGCGGGCAGGCAGCAGCAGATTGTCGCTCCCTTCAGTTTCACCCCACCTACACCCCTCTGCTTCCCGGCCATGTGTGTGACCCCTTCCCTCCCCTCTCCAGCTCCCCGCCCATTGCACCGGCGCGGGGGCTTTGCACCGTCTTCACGTCGGCGATGCCAGCAGGTCAGTGCCAGTCACCAGAGACGTCAGGACCAACGGGACACCGACCCCCAGGCCCACTGCAAGCACGAAGATCCCAGAGACCCACAGCCAGCAGCAGCCCAGCCCCGTTCCAACTCCAGAGGAAAACTGCAAACTGGCCGGAGACGTCAGGACCACCAGAAGCCGCTCCCCGATGGGCCGCTACGGCGACAAGTGGCAGTTCGCCCACAGCCCGAGCTGCGCCCTCTCATCGGGACACCGACCCCCCAGGCCCACTGCAAGCACGGAGATCACAGATCAGCAACTCCAGCCCAGCCCCGCTCCAACTCCAGAGGAACACGCGGGGCAGAAGCTGATGGTGTGCAAGGTACGTCTTGTTCTTGGGGTGGCGAACTGCCACTTGTCGCCGTAGCGGCCCATCGGGGAGCGGATTCCTCTGGAGTTGGAGGGGGAGGGGGGTATTGTGCTGTTTAATCGCCCCCTGCTATCCCAGGGACAGGGAGACACAGCGGCTTTTGAGAATGGTGGGCAATCACTTCCAAAGTTCTGTCCACACAGTCAGTACACCTCTCCTACACTTGTCTCCCGCACTAAGATCATCTCGCAGAGAATGATCCCAGCCTAACCCTCCCTATTCTCTCCTATTCTGCAAGAAGAAACTACATTGAAGACTCAAACTCGCGATCGAGTAACTGCCGGGATCGAGGCGCAAACACGCGACCTTGCGGATATGAGCCGAGCACTCTACCACTGAGCCAGCCGTTAAAATCTACGCTAAAAATCTTCCATTCCGAAAGCCGAAAAATTCCGAATTACGAAAAGTGTCTGGTCCCAAGGCTTCCGGATAAAAGGTTGTGCACCTGTATCTACAGATCCCCAAATAGTGGCCAGGATGTAGGGTGTAAGTTGCAGCAGGAGTTAAAACTGGCATCTAACAAAGGTAATGCCACAGTGGTAATGGGGGATTTCAATATGCAGGTAGACTGGGAAAACCAGGTTGGTTCAGGACCCCATGAAAGAGAGTTTGTAGAGTGCTTCCGAGATGGATTCTTAGAGCAGCTTGTAATGGAGCCGACCAGAGAAAAGGCAATTCTGGATTTAGTGTTTTCCAATGAACCAGATATGATAAAGAGAACTCGAGGTAAAGGAACCGCTTGGAGGTAGTGATCATAATATGATTAGTTTTAATCTGCAATTTGAGAAGGAGAAGGTTAAATCAGAAATGTCAGTGATGCAGTTGAGCAAAGGGGACTATGAAGGCATGAGAGGGGAGCTGGCCAAGGTAGACTGGAAAGGAATCCCAGCAGGAATGACGGTGGAACAGCAATGGCAGGAATTTCTGGGCATAATCCAGAAGATGCAGGATCATTTCATACAAAAAAGGAAGAAAGATTCTAAGGGGAGTAGGAGGCCTTTGATAAGGTCCCGCACGGGAGACTGGTGACTAAAATGAGAGCACATGGTATTGGGGGTAGGGTGTTGATAAGTATAGAAAATTGGCAGACAGGAAGCAAAATTTACTTACAAAATTCTTAAGGGATTGGACAGGCTAGATGCAGGAAGATTGTTCCCGATGTTGGGGAAGTCCAGAACAAGGGGTCACAGTTTAAGGATAAGGGGGAAATCTTTTAGGACCGAGATGAGAAAACCATTTTTCACACAGAGAGTGGTGAATCTGTGGAATTCTCTGCCACAGAAGGTAGTTGAGGCCAATTCATTGGCTATATTTAAGAGGGAGTTAGATGTGGCCCTTGTGGCTAAAGGGATCAAGGGGTATGGAGAGAAGGCAGGTACAGGATACTGAGTTGGATGATCAGCCATGATCATATTGAATGGCGGTGCAGGCTCGAAGGGCCGAATGGCCTACTCCTGCACCTATTTTCTATGTTTCTATGTAAATAGTAGGAGTGAACGGGTCCTTTTCAGAATGGCAGGCAGTGGTGAGTGGAGTGTCGCAAGGATCGGTGTTGGGGCCGAAACTGTTTACCATATATATTAATGATTTGGAAGAGGGAATTAGGAGCAACACAAGCAAGTTTGTGGAAGACACAAAGCTGGGTTGCACTGTGAACTGTGAAGAGGATGTTCGGAGGTTGCAGGGTGACCTGGACAGGTTGAGTGAGTGGGCAGATTCGTGGAAGATGCAGTATAATATAGATAAATGTGAGGTTATCCACTTTGGCGGCAAAAACAAGGGGGCAGATTATTATCTCAAAGGGGTTAGGCTAGGTAAGGGGGAGGTGCAGCGAGACCTGGGTCTCCTTGTACACCGGTCACTGAAAGTTGCCGTGCAGGTACAGCAGGCAGTGAAGAAAGCTAATGGAATGTTGGCCTTCATAACAAGAGGATTTCAGTATAGGAGTAAAGAGGTTCTTCTGCAGTTGTATAGGGCTCTGGTGAGACCACATCTGGAGTATTGTGTACAATTTTGGTCTCCTAATTTGAGGAAGGACATCCTTGTAATTGAGAAAGCGCAGCGTAGGTTCACGAGATTGATCCCTGGGATGGCGGGACTGTCTTATGAAGAAAGATTTAAAAGACCAGGTAAAAGATTGAAAACTTTTTCACCCTGAGAGTTGTGAATTTGTGGAATTCCCTGCCACAGAGGGCAGTGGAGGCCAAGTCTCTGGATGGATTTAAGAGAGAGTTAGATAGAGCTCGAGCGGCTAGTGGAATTAAGGGATATGGCGAGAAGGCAGGTACGGGTTATTGATTAGGGTCGATCAGCCATGATCACAATGAATGGTGGTGCTGGCTCGAAGGGCTGAATGGCCTCCTCCTGCAACTATTTTCTATTTTTCTATGTTTCTATGTTAACTCAGCAAGTCAACAGCATATTTGGAGGCAAAAGGATAGACGACATTTTGGGGTGAGATTCTAGATCAGGTCTTAAGAGTGTACAGGGAAGATAGACAGTATAAATAGGTAAAAGGGAGGAGTAATGAATGGTGGATCATAGGTGGAAGCAGGTGAGGAGGGAGTAAATGTGCAAATGGAGCCAGGTGGAGGAAAAGGTTGTTGGAGGGACAGACAGAGACTGGAATGTGATGTGGAAACAAAAGGCTGCAGATCAAAATCTTATCAGTAAACAAGGTGGACCCAAACAAGGGTGAGATGATGGGTAGATGGAACCAGTTAGGGGATGGGATAGGAGACGCAGGTGTAGCGTGTGGGTGATGGGCAAATATTAATTATTTTTCAAAATCACTAAATTATTATTATTTTTTTTTTAAATGATATACAATTTACTAATACAGGAAGAGACCAGTAAATCCAACTGGCTCATGTGTTATACATGCTCCCGAAAACTCTTCCTATAATATAGCATCATAACTCTTTATTGCCAACTTGATCAAATACAATTCCCTTAAATGTGTCCATCGCGTTGCCCACAATCGTTCCTTATTGGAGCGAGTTTCAGATGCTCAACATCCTTTAGGAAAACGAGTTTCTTCGGAATTTCCTGTTTGGTTTATTGATGATATCTTACATAAGGTAAAGTACAGGTGGGGGAATGAGATCGTAATCCCACCTCCGCTATTCGGGCAATTCCTGCAAACGGGTGACGTTTTGGGGGTATTATTCCTCTCAAAATGTATCTCTCTGCCATGAGACAAATCGCCGATGCTTATCTCTTGTTTGAAGCCCTGCTGGACAAGCAGAGGGCATTACAGGCGATCTTTCCACACAAAAGAAATCTATGTGTTGTACGAGTCACCCAATATGCTCCATTATTCGACACCCACTTACAGCTGCCGAAGTAGCCACATACGTTTTTTTGCAAGCCTCTATCTTGTGTGCATTCTTTTTGGTTAGGGTGCTGAGGTTAGATTTTAAATCAACATCACTGCGCCTGCATCAGTTACGAAACAGCATTAGCGACCGTGGTGGTAACCGTATCTCGGAGATTTAATAGCAGATGCAAATGTTTATTTACAAAATATAGTTATGGTAGCGGCTAAATCAGCAAGCTTGTACACACATTGTAGAACACGCTGCGCCTGCATTAATCTATTATTTATGCATTTCCAGTTTCCGTGTGATGCACTAACCCGAACCTTTTTCCACACAGAGCCACACGTTTACTCATTAAAGGGAGACAAAGGCAAAGTACTGAGCAAATATACGTCTCTCCCATCTCTCCCAGGAGTCAGTGAGGGCTATAAAGATCTCAACATCCCCGTATCCTCCCTTCCCAATCCCATTTTCCCTGTTGTTTTCGGATTTAAAAAAAAACATCTTTGCACCGTGTCATTCCCTGTCAACTGAAAATGCTCCAGAAAAACGCAACAGAAACGCTGTCACCAATTCATTCCCCGTGTCACGATAAATAAAACTTACCATCAAAGAAATCCCGTTGGTGTAATCCCTGTGGCCGATGCGGATTTGTCATTTGCCGCTTCAGAGGGTGAATTACTCTGCTGCCGGGTGCCGTGCGCCCGGTGCCACTGACTGACTGCCTGACCGACCCGCTCCCCTCCTGCGGCTGAGGAGACGAAGCGAGCCCGGAGCGGCGGGACAGCGCCAGGCACAGCGCCGCGGCGTGACGTCAACTCGGCTCTCACTCACATTGCAGCCACCTGATGTAAGGCGAAGTACTGGTCCTTGGTGTGTGTGTGTGAGAGAGCGAGAAAAAGAGCGAAAAGCGAAGGTGCTTCTTTTTCTTCCGAGGATGAGATTGCAACCAACGGATCTGAAATCAACAGCAAGAGAGAGAGAGAGAGAGAGAGAGGGAGAGGAATTAGACAGCACTGCAGCCTAGTCAAATTGTCTGGGAGGAGTGGCAAGTAACAGAGTGGTGCTGCACAGGCGAAATGTGCAGGAAGGAGCTGCAGATGCTGGTTTAAATCGAAGATAGTTACAAAAATGTGGAGTAACTCAGCGGGTCAGTCAGCGTCTCTAGAGAAAATGAATGCGTGACGTTTAGAGTCGCGACCATTTTCAGACAGAAACAGGTTGCTATCTACCTTTTAAAAAAACATTAATTATTTGGTAAGAGAGAAACGAGCATTCCTTTTCGCAAACAATTTGTTGTAAAGTTTCCTATTCTCTCCACGTTTTCTGCAAACTCCGTTGCAATTCTTTCTGTGTTCGTTTTACATCATGATGCAATTGCGAGCAGGTCAGAGTTATATATAGGGAGGTGCCAGCTGGAGCGCCCGGGAGCAAGCTTGCTGTTTCACATGGTTGAGATCAACAACCGGTTGCATAAGATTCACATGCAAATTATTGCTCTCAAGCACCTAATCAAGCCAAAGCGCTTCAATACATATCTTTAAAAATCTTTACCGATGGCTGAGTGGGATTACTCGTTCTCCAGCCAAGCCAACCAGGCTTGATTAAAAAAAATATAGAAAGCATGGTGCTTTATTACTGTTTCTTCCAGTCGACGGCGGAAAACAACTACAGAATAAATTCGCATTAGGTATCAGGATGCAATCCAGGTCAGTGTTGAAATAGTTGATCCAAGCAGTCATTGGAAAGGATATGTTTGCACATGATGCCGTACTTCAGCGAGTAAAAAGCACACGCAGAAATGGTGCATTCTCCTAATGAAGTACTTATATTTGTATTGCCTATTATGGTTGTAAGACGTCCGCGTCCCCACGATATTTCACTGGGTTCAGTATCACCTAGCACTCTTGCAAGTGGAACTAAAACCAATCTGGAGTACAACACATGTGTAGGGAGGAACTGCAGGTGCTGGTTTACACCGAAGAAAGACACAAAATGCTGGAGTAACTCAGTGGGACAGACAGCATCCCTGGAGAGAATGAATTGGTGACGTTTCGGGTCGAGACCCTTCGTCAGATTGTCTATCTTTGGAGTACAGTAAATGTTGCCAAGTTACCCAGCAGCGTGAGGCAGGGAAATATTTACTCCACCAATCGGCAATAAAGACGTGGTTTATTTGTCTGTTGCAGTCTCAGGACACTACAAAGTTCTTTCCAGCCGACGACCAGATGTGACCTGCAGCCAATTTGCACACATCTATCTCTTGTCCGGTTCCTTTGAGTTTGATCAAAGTATAAATATTGATCAGGACGGGGATATTTCAGTCTTCTTTGATTATCACCATAAAATCTACATTTTCAGTTTAGAAAACAGACAAGGTCTAATTTAGCATTTTATCCAAATGAAAATCTCTCCAACAATTCCATTAAGTGCCGAAGGAGTGTCAGTCTCGATTATTTGGTTCAGAACCATCCTGAATGAGCCTTATCTGATGGCATGATCATTCTCAAGCACTGAACACAAGCTCCTTATGAAAAGCTGCCTGAACAAGGCGAGTTTGAACATCTATTTGTATGAAGTACTCGAACAAACAGTCAGAACGCAGTAAGAACATCCTCAGTGTATGAAAGCGACAGTCGTAACTTACTTTCTCTTCAAGTGTCAACCCAATGAACTTATTACACTAGACTAACTCCTTAAGGTAAAACTAGCTCAGGGTTTAAAATATAACAAATGGTTGTTTGCTGCCAGCTGGAAAATCCCCACAACTATTCCTGAGAGAAACGGTCCCTGCCCTGCGATGGTGAACTAGTGACTGAGCAAACAATGACAGAGGGCTTTAGCCTGCAACCGCTCCTTAGAAACATGGGTGGACAATATATGTACTATGATTTAATTAAATCAGAATTTCTTTTCATCAGCACTGAATGAAAACAATCTCCCCTGATGCCCCAAGGTAGCTGTTAATGAATGTGTCCATTCCAGTTAAATCCCATCTGGGGATTTCTCATTATTCACAACTTCAATAATTTGCATAAATAGGCACTGTTGATGCTAAAACTGAAAAAGCTGGCACAACAAAAAAAAACTCTTTGCACTCTAATCCCAACTGTGCAGGAATATTGAAATTTAAAATGCAAACAGAGAGCCCAGGAGGCAAAAACTCATCTGGCCACAACCTCAAAGCATATACAAATCACTTTTGAAGTACAGGAACGGCATACATTTTTGGACTTTCCATTAGATTCTCCAACAAAGTTACAATAGATGTGTTCAAAAGGGAACTGCAGATGCTGGAATATCGAAGGTACACAAAATTGCTGGAGGAACTCAGCGGGTGCAGCAGCATCTATGGAGCGAAGGAAATAGGCGACGTTTCTGCAACGTCAGACTGAAGAAGGGTTTCGGCCCGAAACGTCGCCTATTTCCTTCGCTCCATAGATGCTGCTGCACCCGCTGAGTTCCTCCAGCAATTTTGTGTACCTTTTAAGTTACAATAGATGATTGACGAACCCCTGTGGAAATTCCACATCCTACTAATTGTGAAGTCTATTTTGGTTTGTCTGATATCCAAATACATAATATGCATTTCAATACCTGTATCTGTCAATACCAGGGAAAGATACAAAAATTTATATTTTCTTTCTTGTATACATTAGATGGTAGTTGGAATAACGACTCCATCGCTAGTATTCATAAGAATAAATGTTTAATAACATAAGTGCAAAACAACCCTGATCTTCACTAGAGTCTTGGGTGGAGTGTATTTCAGGCAGCCAATTTGATTCATCCCCTTTTGTGTATTGTGGGCCGAAGGGGTTGTTCCTGTGCTGCACTGTTAAATGTTCTAAGGTGCTGGGTGATCAGAAATTGGTTTTGATGACCCCGTTTGATGTTCCAGATAAGGGCAGGCACTGGAATGGTGAAAACGGGTGATTTGTCACTTACCTTTGGTGGGTCAGGGTGAACAATTCATGCTGTTTTTAGCTGTACAAAAAGTTGGAGTAACTCAGAGGGTCAGACAGCATCTCTGGAGAAAAGGAATGGGTGACGTTTCGGGTTGAGACCTTTCTTCAGACAAGCTGTATGTTGGACACCAAGAATATTACTACCTTTTGCTGTTTCTTGCATTGAGAAAAATTGATTAGCAAAGTAAGGATAATGACAGCTCTAAGTTGAACATACCCTGAGGGGTTTATAGCTCCAGTGATACTGTGCTCAGATAAATTTCTCCAATCTATATGTAAAGACCATGCAATAAAATCATACAGTATTTTATCCATTAATGTGTGACAAACTCTTCCACAAGACTATTCAGCGATACTTGAAAATCTTGCAATTGCAGCTAGCTTGA